>NC_141874.1:162887806-163540806 GCF_056163025.1 Triticum urartu
ACGAACGCATTCCGATTGAAATGATCACATATCCATAAATTGAGAAGCCACTTAGAATTGAGGTATAAGAAAAACAACAAGGTACGGAACAAGAACGAATACTCGGTAAGGATCACCCAATCGCAAACCAAATATCCGTGGAAGAAGAACTAGAGCTACAAGAATTCCCACCTATGAAACTCCCGAACCTTTTCGGTTATGCAATCAGGTGTTGGGGATACAGGGGAAGCATAATATCTCACCCAAATCTAGCAAATCCTACATCCAGCTGTATCCATCCTTCAACACATAACCGAGAAAAACTTCGGAAATCATCTACCTCAACCTTCGAAAAGCATCCGTTATACAAGTTATGTCAATACTCCCAAACTCCCGTCCTAGTACTGGGTGGCGTCGAGGTTATCTCACCAACAACTGCATAAAAGAGATTTTCGATGTTCGCGAAACTAAACTCAGGTAATCCAGAACTGCAATGATAAAATTGTGACGACAACACCTTGGAGCTCAACTCCCCGGGACACTGCCACAACCCCTAAATGACAGGAGGCACCAATAACAATGCTCTCGTCACAAATCGATCGGAACGATTCCAAGATACCCGCGTGATCCTAAATTTGTTTTAGTGAAATTTGAGAAGAGAAGAGTCAAAACTCTACGTCAGGATGCCTTACCAGAGCGATGAAGGGACTGGGGAGTAAAAAGAATTCCTAACTCTCTGATATATATATATAATCCTAAATGACTCAAAACATTTTTCTAGACTCAACAACGCCAGCTATTCGATCAAGCAGGGGGGCTCCTAAGGTCGGGGAAGGCTCTGATTACCAACTTGTAACGCCCTCGATGCGGCTATATCTCCTACGTGTCGAAGCACGACTTAGAGGCATAACCGCATTGAAAGCAATGTTGCAAGTAAGGTAATCTTCACAACAACCCATGTAAACAGATAATAGGGGAAAAAGGTACATAATTGGCTTACAATCGCCACGTCACACAAATACATGAATAACATTACAATCATCCAATAAACTCATGGTCCGACTACGGTACCAAAATAAAAGATCAACCCCAACATGCGACACGGTCCCCGATCACCCCAACTGGGCACCACTACTGATCATCTGGGAAAGACACATAGTAACGGCGAGAGTCTTCATCAAACTCCCACTTCAGCTCAAGCGCATCGTCTGGAATGGTATCATCGGTCCCTGCATCTGGTTTTGGAAGTAAACTGTGAGTCACGGGGACTCAGCAATCTCGCACCCTCGCGATCAAGACTATTTAAGCTTATAGGTAAGGCAAGGTAATATGTGGAGCTGCAGCAAGAGACTAGCATATATGGTGGCTAACCTGTTCGCAAAAGAGAGCGAGAAGAGAAGGCAAAGCACGAACGAAGAACTATGATCAAGAAGTGATCCTATAACAACCTACGTCAAACATTACTCCAACACCGTGTTCACTTCCCGGACTCCGCCGAGAAGAGACCATCACGGTTACACATGCGGTTGATACATTTTAATTAAGTTAAGTTGCATGTTATCTACAACCGGACAATAACAAATTCCCATCTGCCCATAACCGCGGGCACGGCTTTCCAAAGTTCAAATCCTTGCAGGGGAGTCCCAACTTAGCCCATCACAAGCTCTCACGGTCAACGAAGGATATTCCTCCTCCCGAGACATTCCGATCAGACTCGGCATCCCGGATTTACAAGACTTCCTCGACAATGGTAAAACAAGTCCAGCAACACCGCCCGAATGTGCCGACAAATCCTGATAGGAGCTGCACATATCTCGTTCTCAGGGCACACTCAGATGAACACTACGTACAACTAAAACCAACCCTCAAGTTTCCCCGAGGTGGCGCTGCAAGTGGCTCTGTTTGGACCAACACTCAGAGGAGCACTGGTCCGGGGGGGTTTAAATAAGATGATCCTTGGGCTCCAGAAACCCAAGGGAAAAAGAGGCTAGGTGGCAAATGGTAAAACCAAAGTTGGGCATTGCTGGAGGAGTTTTATTCAAGGCGAACTGTCAAGGGGTTCCCATTATCACCCAACCGCGTAAGGAACACAAAATCCGGGAACATAACACCGATATGACGGAAACTAGGGCGGCAAGAGTGGAACAAAACACTAGGCAAAAGGCCGAGCCTTCCACCCTTTACCAAGTATATAGGTGCATTAAGATAAACAAGATAATATGGTGGTATCCCAACAATAAACAATGTTCCAACAAGGAACGATCTCCAATCTTCACCTGCAACTAGCAACACTATAAGAGGGGCTGAGCAAAGCGGTAACATAGCCAATCAACGGTTTGCTAGGACATGGTGGGTTAGAGGTTGACATGGAAATTTAGGAGGAATGATAAGCAAGTGGTAGGCATCATAGGATAGGCATAGCAAAAGAGCGAGCATCTAGCAAGCAAAGATAGAAGTGATTTCGAGGGTATGATCATCTTGCCTGCAAAGTTGTCAGAGTTGACTTGATCCTCGTAAGCAAACTCAACGGGCTCCTCGTTAGAGAACTCGTCTCCCGGCTCGACCCAAACAAGATAAACAAGCAAAAGGAACACAATCAATCACGTGCAATGCTCAAACAACATGATGCGAACATGGTGTGCTATGCGGGATGCAGTATGGGATGCATATGCAAGATTTGACAAGGAATGATTGAACCTGGCCTCAACTTGGAAATCCAAGAGTGCCGCTGGAAAGGTGAGGTGATTTCAGTTGAAATCGATATAAACATCACCGGAATCGAATACACGGTTTGGAAATGGCAAGCAAAACAAATATGGCACCGGTGTGCGATAAACAGCAAGTATCCATATAAATGCATCATGATAATTATGCTACAGCACTCAAACATGGAAACAAAATACATGGCAGGGATCCACTCATGATGCTTGACAAAATATGAACACTGGGCCACGGCTAATTCATCCATTAATAGGTTCAAACAAGCATGGCAAAAGTGCAAATGGTAAACAGGTTTCAGAGGCATGAAAAATATCAGGTAGCACACTTTGGAGCATGAAAAATATAGGCTACAGGAACTTAACATGGCAAATGAAGGCATGGCATGAAGCTAATCAAAGCACTTAACAAAAGTCCCTTAGTGACCTTGAGCCAAAAGGGATCAGAAAATACAATTGCAAGCATGCGAACATGGCAAAAACATAATCAGATTACAGACTTAGTGAAAATAAACTGGAGCATGCAAATCTGTTAACGAGTAGGCATGTTCACGAGCTCGATGCACTCACTACGGAGCAAGGAATGACAACCTAAGCATACACCCGTCAAGAATACATATAATAGAAGCTAGACATGACAAGAACAACAACATAGCATGCCCGGATCAACAACAATATCCTCGGCAAAATCGCTAACAAGTAAACAATCTGCCAGGATTCATGAAATAGAAAAAGTAGAGCTCGATTGACTCAAGCTAGGCTGCTCCATAATTGCAAACAAGGACATGGATGGATAGAGCACCATAATATTAACAAATCATCCCTACTAATCATCCTCAAAAGAGGCACGGATCACTAGGAAACAACATGAACATATGGCATATTGATAAAATCAGATCAAGGACTTAGAGAAATTCTATGTCCCTGAAATCAGCATTAACAAATGCACTACTTTGCAAGCTTGTGCTAGTCACCACACATATCACAAAAATACATGGTAAGCACCTCTGTAAAGATGGCATGGCATATCACAAAACTCATGTAGAACTCAGGAGCATATCATGCACACATTAACCATGGCAAAAATGACAAATAGCTATTTGATGCAGCAGATCTGACAATTATCTCAAATAGCTCTCTTCCAACAGCATTTCGGGCATCAAGATGAGCTCAAACGAAAATGATGCAATGAGATGAAATGATGTACTCTCTGAGACGAACATTTTGATATGGTACACACATAAAACATAGCTGCGGATGCGGAGTTACGACATGATGAAGTTGCAAGAAAAAATAGGGTTTCGGGGAAAGTCAACCCTTCGGGATCTAGATCCGGATCGCTGTAGCTGCACGGTCGCCGAGGTTCGCCGGGGTGTCGCCGGACTTGGAGCGGAGCTCGCCGAAGGAAGAAAGCCGAGGGTAGGAGAGGCCGGGGCGGCGCCGGCGTGGCGCAGGAGCTCCGGCGGCGAGGTTAGCGTGGCGGGGCAGCGAGGAGGCAAGGTCCGGCGAGGGTGGCGCTCGCCGGCGCGGTGGCGGAGCGGGTCAGCGCCGGAGCCGAAGGCGGCGGAGGGAGAGCACCCGGGCGACGCGGGCGTGGAACGGCGGCGGCAGACGAAGGGCTCCCGGGGGCCCGACTTGGGCCTCCTGGGCCGGAGCGGCGGCGGCGGGGTACGGTGCCACGTGGCGGCTCGCCAGTGGTTGCGGGGCGGCGGTGCGAGACGTCCGGCACGGACCGGACTTGTCCGGCACGCGGATGGAGCGGGGCTAGGGTTTGGGGTTGGATTGGATCCGGGATTTTCGGGGGAGATGTCTATTTA
Source organism: Triticum urartu (assembly GCF_056163025.1). Classification (NCBI taxonomy): domain Eukaryota; kingdom Viridiplantae; phylum Streptophyta; class Magnoliopsida; order Poales; family Poaceae; genus Triticum; species Triticum urartu. The sequence continues at coordinate 162,892,320 of NC_141874.1, forward strand.
TACATAGGAGGAGCTAGGAGAGTCCAAATGAGGTGCGGTTTTCGGCCACGCGATCGTGATCGAACGACTGAGACGATGGAGATGGTTTAGGTGGGTTTTGGGACAAATTGGAAGGGTGTTGGGCTGCAACACACATGAGGCCTTCTCGGTCCCTCGATTAACCGTTGGAGTATCAAACGAAGTCCAAATGGCACGAAACTTGACATGCGGTCTACCGGTAGTAAACCAAGGCCGCTTGGCAAGTCTCGGTCCAATCCGGAAATGTTTAACCCCCCACACACGAAAAGAGGTAGAAAGGACTACCAGAGGAGATAAGAGCGCCGGAATGCAAAACGGATAACGGGGAAAATGCTCGGATGCATGAGACGAACACGTATGCAAATGCAATGCACATGATGACATGATATGAGATGCATGACAAGGAAAAAACACACGGAGACGAAAACCCAAACCCGAGGAAATAAAGTAACTTAGTGCCAGAAACGGCAAGAGTTGGAGAACATATAAGGTAAATTACATCTGGGGTGTTACACTCTCGCCAAGAAACTCTTTCTTATGCTCGAAGGTATCCTATTTTACTCGACTGTTTTACTGTTTGTAGGTTAGTCTTGGCCAGTCGACTAATTAACTGCTTGACTGCAGAATTCTGCCAAAACTTTGAAGAGGAGACTGGACAGATTGAGACGGTATTGGACCCAGTCCTTTCTCCAGTCGGCGACGAGGCTGCTATGAATGTGCTTCAGCTGGAATCCCGCATCGCCAGTGTTACAAGTTACCTTGCCTGTCTGAAGGTGGCAGTTTCACAGATCGACTCATCGCTCTGGCCAAGGGAAACACTTCAGAATGATCTCGAGTCTCTGATGGCTCGACTCAATGAGGTCCCTGGCCGAGTGCAGGAATGGAAGAAGTCCTCCGCCCACTGCGGTGCTGACATGGCTCTATCGCTGGTCAGGGTCCACTTTAGAGAGGCTCGAGAAGAGAAGCTGGCAGCGATCAAGGTCGACAACACAAAAAGGCACGACTTCCAGTCCTTCATGGAAACTTTCATTGCTGCTGCCACTCGGATCACAGACGGGGTCGACTTGGACGAGTTCATCGAGCCAGCCAGTCAACCTCCTGCTGAGTGAACCAACTTGATACTCAAACTTGCTTTAAATTTGCCTTGGTATGCTGAGTGGTTATTGTAACTGTTAAACTCTTTCGGGTCCGACGCCCGAGTACTTTTGTCTTCGTCCTGAGACCTTTGAGATTTTATTTGATCTTGGTTTATCTTCTGCATGTGCTTGCATTTATCTTCGAGTGGAGCTTATTGTTCACTCGGAATATTCTTTGAGATGCAACTCCGAGGAGGATATCACAGTCGGCCTACACCTCGTCATTCTTGAGGATAGAGATGGAGCGGACATTGTACTTATAGCGCAGCTCCGTAGAGAGGATTGCAGTCGACCTGCACCTCGTCGTCCTTTCGGATAGGGATGGAGGGGGCATTGTACTTGTCACGTAGCTCAGTGGAGAGGATTGCAGTCGACCTGCACCTCATCATCCTTGCGGATAGGGATGGAGCGGACATTGTACTTGTAGCGTAGCTCCGTGGAGAGGATTGTAGTCGACCTGCACCTCGTCGTCCTTGCAGATAGGGATGGAGTAGACATTGTACTTGTAGCGTAGCTCCATGGAGAGGATTGCAGTCGACCTGCACCTCGTCATCCTTGCGGATAGGGATGGAGCGGACATTGTACTTGTAGCGTAGCTCCGTGGAGAGGATTGCAGTCAACTTGCACCTCGTCGTCCTTGCGGATAGGGATGGTTTTTTAAACTTAGGCGAGCACTGGGCTGCAGCTAAGCCCCCGAGTGTGAGGTTTGCTCATCACTCGGTAGGATTTTTGAAACTTAGGCGAGCACTGGGCTGCAGCTAAGCCCCCGAGTGTGAGGTTTTCTCATCACTCGGTAGGATTTTTGAAACTTAGGCGAGCATTGGGCTGTAGCTAAGCCCCCGAGTGTGAGGTTTGCTCATCACTCGGTAGGATTTTTGAAACTTAGGCGAGCATTGGGCTGCAGCTAAGCCCCCAAGTGTGAGGTTTGCTCATCACTCGGTAGGATTTTTGAAACTTAGGCGAGCACTGGGCTGCAGCTAAGCCCCCGAGTGTGAGGTTTGCTCATCACTCGATAGGATTTTTGAAACTTAGGCGAGCATTGGGCTGCAGCTAAACCCCTGAGTTTGAGGTTTGCTCATCACTCGGTAGGATTTTTGAAACTTCGGCGAGCACTGGGATGCAGCTAAGCCCCCGAGTGTGATGATTGCTCATCGCTCAGTAGGATTTTTTCAACTTATGCGAGTATTGGACTGCAGGTAAGCCCCCGAGTGAGAGACTAGCTCATCACTCGGTGGGATTTTTTCAACTTAGGCGAGTACTGGACTGCAGCTAAGCCCCCGAGTGAGAGACTTGCTCATCAGTCGGTAGGATTTTTTCAACTTAGGCGAGTACTGGACTGCAGCTAATCCCCTGAGTGAGAGACTTGCTCATCACTCGGTAGGATTTTTTCAACTTAGGCGAGTACCGGACTGCAGCTAAGCCCCCGAGTGAGAGACTTGCTCATCACTTGGTAGGATTTTTTTTCAACTTAGGCGAGTACTGGACTGCAGCTAAGCCTCCGAGTGAGAGACTTGCTCTTCACTCGGTAGGTTTTTTTCAACTTAGGCGAGTAATGGACTGCAGCTAAGCCCCCAAGCGAGAGACTTTCTCATCACTCCGTAGGATTTTTTTTCAACTTAGGCGAGTACTGGATTGCAGATAAGCCTCTGAGTGAGAGACTTGCTCATCACTCAGTAGGATTTTTTCAACTTAGGCGAGTACTGGACTGCAGCTAAGCCCCCGAGTGAGAGACTTGCTCATCACTCGGTAGGATTTTTTTTCAACTTAGGCGAGTACTGGACTGCAGCTAAGCCTCTGAGTGAGAGACTTGCTCATCACTCGGTAGGATTTTTTCAACTTAGGCGAAACAGATTCGCACCTAAGCCTCCGAGTGAGAGACTTGCTCATTACTCGGTAGGATTTTTGAAACTTAGGCGAAACAACTTCGCAGCTAAGCCACCCACTAGGGGATTTCAGAAACAAACGTAAACAATCGACAATCATTTTCATAAGATTGTAAAAACTCTTGTCTTTGATAAACAAACTCCAAAGGTGCTTCTTATTACATCTCAACGGACTGAGTGTTTTGGTATAAAAGGGGCGGAGCAGCTCCGCATTCCAAACGCGCGGCTCGTCTTTCTTGTGCTCGACGTCGTAGAGGTGGTACGCTCCATTGTGGAGTACTCTGGTGATAACGAAGGGGCCTTCCCAAGAGGGAGCAAGCTTGTGTGGTTTTTGCTGATCCACTCGGAGAACTAGGTCTCCCTGTTGAAATGCTCGACCCCTCACGTTTCTGGCATGGAATCAACGTAGGTCTTGCTGATAGATGGTTGATCGTATCAAGGCCATCTCTCTTTCTTCTTCCAAGAGATCAACTTCATCTTGTCGTGCCTATTCTGCTTCTTCCTCTGAGAAAAGCTCGACTCGAGGCGCATTGTGGAGCAAGTCACTCGGAAGTACAGCTTCAGCTCCGTAAACCAAGAAAAATGGGGTCACTACAAAAAAAGACACATCCGTGACATTTTGGGCCGAACGAAATTTTTTTCTGTCATACATATGACACTTCTATGACGATAATTGTGAAAAAACCTGGTATCATCATAGATGTGGTGGGCTCCTACTTCTATGACAAAAAATCATGACAGAAAATGGGCTTTTCGTCCTGGGCGGGCCGGAGACGCAGCTGCATGACATTCTTTGGGCCGTCCATGACGGAAAATACCGTGGTAGAAGCGAGAGGGATTTCGGGGAGTTCCCGGTTACGGTGGGAGGTTGGGGGCCGAGCGATGCACGTTTCTCTCGTACACGTACGCGCGTGTGTGCAAGGCGTTGGCTCTAACTGAACCCGAGCGAGGCGTTGGGCTCTAACTGAACCCGAGCGATTGCACTGCAGGCTACACGTTACTGAACCCGAGTGATCGATCGATGGATGTTAACTGAAACCGATCGAGCGATTCCTTCGCTACTGCTGCTAACTAAAGCCGATCGATGCTGCCTCTTGGATGAATAGTGAGCATTGCGGGGGGTTTGGATGAACAGTGAGCGGTGGCGTTGCCTCTGGATGAACAGGACCCCGTGGTGTGGTGGAGGGCTGGATGAACAGTAGACGGTGGAGGGGTGCCCGTGGAGGGGTGGTTGAACAGGACCCTGTGGTGTGGAGGGCTGGATGAACAGTAGACGGTGGAGGGGTGGTTGAACAGTAGCCGGTGGAGTAGCGCGCGGTGGAGGCTGGATGAACAGGATCCCATGGAGGCTGGATGAACAGGAGCCCGTGGAGGCTGGAGGAGGTCGACGGTGGAGATGAACAGTATCCTGTGGAGTCCCATTTCGCGGTACGCCACACCCCTCCCGATGAACAGGACCCCCGTTTCAACTATAGCGCTCCAACACAAGTCCGTTTCCTCCGTTTTGCGGTACGCCACACCCCTCCCGATCAACAGGACCCCCGTTTCGACCGTAGGAAGTTCGTTTCCTCCATTTTGCGGTACGCCACACCCCTCCCAATCAACAGGACCCCCGTTTCGACCGTAGGAGGTCCGTTTCCTCCGTTTTGTAGTACTCCACACCCCTCCCGATGAACAGGATCACGTTTCGAATGTGGCCGGTCGAACACAAGGCTGTTTCCTCCGTTCTGCGGTACGCCAGGCCTCGTTTCCATTGCCTGTTCCATCCAAGCCCTCCCGATGAACACGACGCATTCCGTTGCCTCCCCATGAACACGATGCATTCCGTTGCCTCCCTATGAACACGACGCATTCCGTTGCCTTCCCATGAACACGACGACGACGTTGTTTCTCCGCTCCGACCCAGCCATGTACACGAGCCCTCGCCGTACGTATGCGCGAGTAGGCGTTCGAGACCCCGCCCATATGTACACATACATGGCCGTATTTTCTTTCTTGCACCCTGACCGCTGTACGTACGTGTACATGCTACGTGCGCGCCTCTACTGCGATACATGCGCGCCTCTACATCGACCAGTATATATGTACGTACACGTTCGCGACCAGAATGACAACGCTACGTACACTTCGACCAGGTGGGTCCCGACTGTCAGGCACTTCCTTGCGTGCGAAGATGTTGCTGGTGGGTCCCAGCAGTCAGGGGGCGAATCGTTTTTTTTGCCCGGACGCACTTCCTTGCGTGCGAAGGTGTAGCTGGTGGGTCCCAGCAGTCAAGGGGGAAACGTTTTTTTCGCGAAATACGGTGGCCCATCCGGTGGGTCCCCGCTGTCAGGTGGAGGAATAATTATTTTGCACGTAATAAGGAGGCACTTCCTTGCTGCGGCCGTGGACCCAGTTGTCAGCCTCTCCACATACAATCCACGTCTGATGGAAGTCGTTCCCTGACCACGTTGACCATGCCGCACCGAGAGCACCAGGGCAGTGGACGACGGCGAGGCCTAGGAAGGGGACGACGGGGAGCCAGGGAAGATGCGGCAGTGGAAGCCCGCGCAGAGAGGAGTACGAGGGTTCACTGGTTTGGCTGCAGTTGGAATAGTAGGGGCAGTGAGGCCTCCGCGGCAGCACAGCCGGCCACGGGAGGCAGGAGCATGCGGCACGACCGGCACTGCTTTAGGCGGCTGGAGCAAGAAGACCAGAGGTTGAAGAAGCACTACGGCCGTTGGATGGACACCGTACGGTCACTGGAGCTAGAATCATTCATATTGACTAAAGTTGACAAAGGCCCCTGTCCCAGTCAACTTAGTAGGCCCACAAGTCAGCCTCCCACCATGGTGCATCCCAGCTAGCAGGGGGAGTATTCATTTTATTGTGTGTAATAAGGAGGCACTTCCGGTGGGTTTGAGCTGACAGCGGGGGGAACGTTTTTTCGCGAAATACGCTGGCCCGTCCGGTGAGTCCGAGCAGTCAGGGGGGAAATGTTTTTTCGCGAAATAAGGTGGCCCGTCCGGTGGGTCCCTGCTGTAAGGTGGAGGAATAATTATTTTGCGCGTAATAAGGAGGCACTTCCTTGCGGCCGCCTGGACCCAGCTGTCAGCCTCTCCACGTACAGTACTCTTCCGATGGAAGTCGGTCGTTGACCACGCTGCACCGAGAGCACCAGGGCGGTGGTCTGGACAACGGTGAGGCCTAGGAAGGGGACGACGCAGAGCCGGGGAAGACGCAACAGTGGAAGCCCGCGCGGAGAGGAGTACGAGGGTTCACTGGTTCGGCTGCAGTGTGAGGTTGCCGTCGCCGCAGAATAGCAGGGGGTGTGGGTGAGTGGAGGGATGGCCTGGCCAGCGGTGGGAGTAGTATGGGGGCGGTGAGGCCTCCGTGACGCATAGCCGGCCACGGGAGGTAGGAGCAGGCGGCACGACCAGCGCTGCTTTGGGCGGCTGGACCAAGAAGACCAGAGGTTGAAGAAGCACTACGGCCGTTGGATGGACATCGTACGGTCACTGAAGCTAGAAACGTTTATTATTGACTAAGTTGACAAAGCCCTTGGTACGCTCCAACTTAGTAGGCCCACAGGTCAGCCTCCGAAACGGTGTGCCCCAGATGTCAGCGGGAGGAATCATTTTTTTGGCGGTCGAAGCTAAGAATATCCGAGATTGAAGAAGAAGCACGACATCCGTTGGATAGACATCCAACGGCCACTGCTGCTAGAACCGTGTGTTGACTATAATAAGTTGGCAAGGCCTTGCATACGCGTGAACTTATTTTTTTAGGGGACGTGTCACTTAGCAGGCCCACAAGTGTGTGGCAGAGAACTTATAGCCCATTTGCATTTTGTAAGAATGTACAACCCATTTTGGAATTCTAATGGAATTTACAACAGCCCATTTACAGTTTGTTAAAAGTAAAGCCCATTTTCTACCTAGGACAATGATTAATAATTTCAACCAACCGTTGAAGACAGAATTCAATAAAATTTCCCACATTTTGATGGGCTCTGAAATATTTTTATCCTGATATTTCTAGTCAAATTAAATATAAATTTGTATTACGTAAAAATCCAACGAAACATTACGCGCGCAAAAATGAAAATTTAAGATTTTCAAAATCCATAAATAATATTTTATAAACTAATTTCGTGTTTGGTGCATTTTTTTATAGTTACTGCCCATTTTTATAATTACATCCCATCTATTATTTTTAAAGCCCATTTTCCTGTTAAGCCTAATGCATCCCTCTGAGGAAAGATTTGCAGCCCAGCGGGGTGGAGAATAACAAGTTGACCTTGCCTGGGTATTCCTCAAAAAGACGTATAGCTGGGCTAGCCATTTTCATCTTGAAAAAATTAGTATCTGGGCTGGATATCTGGCCTGGGCTAGACGGGCCATAGCCCGCCCAGTTAATACCCTACTCTCCTTTGAACAACAACGAAATCATCGCCAAGAAAAAGTCTGCAGTGCTCACGCCTCAAAAACACAAATACTGCTAAAGCTGCTTGGTCCCAGCTGTCAGCCGCACCTTGTGCAATTCTCTTGTTTATATTGACTACATAGGTTGACAATGGTGTGGGACCGTGATGTCAAGAAACCAGGAGAAAGCAAAAAAATATAGTTGTACATAATAAGGAGGCACTTGCATACGTACGGCTATGGCCCTAGTGGGTCCCTAGTGTCATCCAGTCAAAATAAAGTCATCTCCCGAATCCTCATGTTTGTTGACGATGTTAACAATGCTCGGCGCCACGGCGAGCGCAACAAATCGAAGGACAACGGAGAGGGCCTCGCGGGCCCTACAGATGGTCTGATACAGCGTCCGCTACTCATTCAGGAAGCCAGGATCATCGGACACCTATGAGCACCTTCGAGAAACTGAGACGGCGTGAAATGGTAAGGCCGCGCTTGGGAGCTCTGGTTTATTTCAAACCTGTATTAACATACAAGTGTAATTTACTCGTCATCGAAAACAACGCGTAAAATATAGGCGTAATGAAACCGAGGGCCCGAGGTTTGTAAGTAAAACTGGCGGGTTACGCGTGTAATTTGAGAGACCAGTGTATATTTTACGAGCAGTGCTATATGGACGAAATTACCAGACGATACATGCATGACGTGCGTATCATGCCATCCATGGGCAAGGCTGAAACAACAGCTAACGGCTGGATTAGCAATCGTCCGAGTGTCGTTCAACGCTTTTATCGTGTGTTAAGTACTTCCGATATTTTACTAGTCGAAATCGACCAACCTAGCGCCTTCGCCCAAGACCATCTGCTTTAATTTACAAGCGTGAGTTTTACAAGCGGTTTTGGTTGGAAAACGACGATCCAATCACGGACTAATATCATGAGTTGGTCGGAAGATCATATGGTTTCACGTCTAACCAACCTGACTTGTCGTATAGGCTATGAATGAAACATCAGACGATGAACTTCTTAAGCACGGAAACAACACAAGAGGATGATCTTCTTAACAAGCAAATCACTAGCATTAGATCGACATGCAAAACAATACGAAGTATTATTCTCAGGAGGCACGGTGAACAGCTCGTGATGCCGCATGCCACAACATTCCAAGCTCAACTTTGCAATCAAACACAAGGCCTGGCATTACATAGACAATATTCAGAACAAACTCTTAACATAGGAATATCTCATCAGAGTAACTATTTACTTCTAAACTGAACACAGGAATAGGAAAAAACACCCGACGCTGCTCACAGCAAGGGCGTCCCACTCAAAAATATCAAATGCACTGGCTAACTTCAATGAGCAAATTTTGACAAGGTTTTCCAATTCCAATATATTAAACTAACATCTTCTTGCTAACATCAATGATTAAACTTTGACAAGCTTTTCCCATTCAAAATATGTAATGCCTATGATCGTGGAGTCCTGTCGCTTCTTGCTAACATCAATGATAAAACTTTGACAAGCTTTTCCCATTCAAAATATGTAATGCCTATGATCATGGAGTCATGTCGCCTCTTGTACTTGTTTGGGCACTTCTTGCCCAGGGCACTCCACGTGTTGTTAAATTGCCAATGGTCTCTGCAGACTAGTCGTGTCACCAGTGTCTAATATTTATGGCACCGGCTATAGCAATGGAGGGATTCGGTGCCAAACTAAGAAAAGGTGAAATTGGCACCTCTTTTGGCCTACATAGTGGAAGGCCTAATACTCTGTAAAGCTTCTCGGTCATTCCTTCTGTAATGTAGCGCAAACAATGATTGCGTCTTTCTGCAAAGTGTAACGATGAACTGGACCCAGTAATGCAGCAGTTTGCCTTGGACACATTGGCTCCTTTTGTGTAGTTGAACTAAAATCAAAGTCGGAATAAAACCGAGCTTTAATTTTGATATCCCTGTAAGCAACAAAAGGTATAAGGGAAACAATTACTGAGAAATAATGGTTAATGACTTGTACTCCCAGAAGAAAAACATCTATTGATCTACCTTATCTTAATGGGAAACAAAGCAGGAGAGTAGCAATTCTCAATCAGTGTGATTCATTCATATTAACTGAGACATTATCTTAACAATGCCTTGTTTCAAGATGTATAAAGAATGAAAAAGCAGAAAAGTATCATTCCTAAAACAATGCGACTGATTCATTTTAACAGAGACATTATCTTAACAATACCTTGGTTAAACATGTAGAAAGAACTACAAAGCAGGATAGTACCATTTGTAAAACATTGTAAGTCTATAACTGATATATAATAACAGAGACATTATCTGAACAATTCATTTCTTAAACATGTACTCCTGCCGATCCCTAACAGAAATGGTACTCCTGCCGATCCCTAACAAGTGTTTGCAGTTTTGAACTAAGATTCAGTTCCAGGGTAGAGTGGGCGCAACAACATTATGTGCTTCCATCTACTTATAAAGGGGGTGATGCAGAGTTTGTTGTAACAAAGCAACAAGCATCATGTCTGGGTTGGTTCCATTTTTGTTCACTACTTAATGGGAAAAGACAATAATACAATAGCTTCAATTCAACATTTATTTAAAATAGTACCAATACAAGTAGCACAACATCTCAAAGCACACTGCATAATCATGTGAATGAAGGCCTGTACTGACCTTTCACGAGACCGACAACGATAAAATACGAATCTGCCAACACGAATAGGAAATCCAATCTCGTTTTGTGCAGTTGCACTGAAATCAAGCAAAGTGTTTCGCGTAGCGAAGCAAAATGTCGCAATAGGAACAAGTTGAATAGATATCCCTGTATAAACAGAGGCAAAAAAGGAATCAATTACTGGCTAATAAAGGAGGATGAAACCTGCGGCCACAAAAATGGTAATCCCGCCAATCCCTAACAAGTGTTGTAGTTTTGAAATAAGATTCAGTAGTTAATTCTGAGAGTGGCATCAATTACTGGCTTATAAAGGGGGTGATGCTGAATTTGTTGTAACAAAGCAACAAGCATCATGTCTAGGTTGGTCCCATTTTTCTTCACTACTTAATGGGAAAAGACAGCAATACAATAGCTTCAATTCATCATTTATTTAAAACAGTACCAATACAAGTAGCACAGCATCTCAAAACACACTGCACGATCATGTGGGTGAAGGCAAGTACCAACCTGTCATGACGCACACAAGATCACGTACGAATCTGCCAACACGAATAGGTAATCCAATCTCGTTTTGTGCAGTTGCACTAAAATCAAGCAAAGTGTTTCGCGTAGCGAAGCAAAATGTCACAATAGCAACAAGTTGAATAGATATCCCTGTATAAACAGATGCAAAAAAGGAATCAATTACTGGCTAATAAAGGAGGATGAAACATGCGGCCACAAAAATGGTAATCCCGCCAATCCCTAACAAGTGTTGCAGTTTTGAAATAAGATTCAGTAGTTAATTCTGAGAGTGGCATCAATTACTGGCTTATAAAGGGGGTGATGCTGAATTTGTTGTAACAAAGCAACAAGCATCATGTCTGGGTTGGTCCCATTTTTGTTCACTACTTAATGGGAAAAGGCAGCAATACAATAGCTTCAATTCATCATTTATTTAAAACAGTACCAATACAAGTAGCACAGCATCTCAAAGCACACTGCACAATCATGTGGATGAAGGTCTGTACTGACCTTTCATGAGACGACCAACATAAAATACGAATCTACCAACACGAATAGGAAATCCAATCAAGTTTTGTGCAGTTGCACTGAAATCAAGCAAAGTTGCCGGTGTGACATTTAAGTTTTCTATAGCAACAAGTTGAATAGATATCCCTATTTTAAGAGGCAAAAAAGAAAACAATTATTGGCCAATAAAGGAGGATGAAACATGCGGCCACAAAAAGAAGCATCTACCTTATCTTGATGGAAAACGAAGTATAGGACAGTAGCATTTCTAAAATGGATGCATTGATTCATATTAACAGAGAAATTCTTTTAAAACAGATCAGTAGTTAATTCTAAGATTAACAACAGCAAAATAGCTGCATGGGACATGCCAGCACCATGTGCGTCCACACGTATAAATGGGTGATGCAGAGTATGTAGCCAAGCAGCATATATGCGCTGGTCCCATATTTGTTCTCTTTGAACCTTCTTCCTATGTGAGGGCAGCAAATCTAGTCGTGCACAAACTACCCGACCCCCTAGTTTCTTTCCCTTTTCAACAAAGAGATCGGTTCCTTACATATGTGTGTACTGGGTTACCCCCTTTTTTCCTTTTTGACCTACAAAGCGGCTGGATAGCCAGTCTATACTACTTTCCGCCCCTCCTTTCCTCATTGAACCACGTCCTAGATTCTTGCTCCAGCCCACTGCACCCTTCTTTCCTCTTTGAACCAAGACCTAGATTCAACTACAGATCGAAAAAGATCCACATGCAGCTAGAGCAACGACGGTTTCAAAGAAACTTATACCTTAGGGTCGTCGGGATGTGGCAAGGCGTGCGGCGGGAGGCCGGATCTGCCCACACTACGTACGGCAGTGAGGAAGAAGGGGTCAGTGGCCCTCCCGCACAGGCGCTGGGTGAAAGAGAACAATGCAGCCGGTAGTGGATTGCCTCCCTCGCCGAAGGCGATAGAGTGAACGCTGCACCTTCTCCCCTTCCCGGTGCGACGGGATACTGACGCCTCCTTCACCAGCTGTGAGGGGGGAGAGAGAGACAATAGGCCAACGCAGTCTTGTTTAGATCTGGTGAAGAGAGGGTGAGAGACTGTGAATATAGCAAACCCTAGCAAATGAGCGCTGAGCCTCCAGCGTGTAACATATATGTAGTGCGGCGAGTGTGTGGAGAGTGCAAACCCTAGCGAACAAGCGCTGAGGTTCCCGCTTATATATATATATACTACTGTAGTATGGACTGAGCTCCGGTGCCTTCACTGCACCTGCTTTTGGCTGTATGACAGGTGAGCCAGCCACATTTTGGGCCCACCTTTCGTAAATCCAAAGGCAGGTGAACTAATTCAATGAAGCTGCGTCCATATAGTACTCTCGTGTATACGACTAAAATATAGTGGAGTGGGTTTCTTATTCTCTCCATAACAATCGTTTTAAATTGTGTAAGTACGAAACGAAACTCTTTATTTAATGTACAGTGAAGAAAACTAGTACTACTTCCGATGAACTAATGACCCACGCCCACGCGTCCTGGTCGGACTTCCTATCCTTCACGTGTGGTACACTACCCTCCCTTAAGAAAACTCGATCAAAAACACGCCCCCGCTTCCAGGTCGCTTGAGTCGTCGCGCACACACACATAGACATAGACATGCATATCCGTGTTTACATAAAATTCCATTTCCATCTCCAACTCCAATCATATTTATCCAACTGGCACATTATTTACGTTGTTAATTATATATGCAGCAATATTAACGTACAACATCTCTTGTTTGCGCACGTCCGGACCGCTGCCACGGCCGGTCCTGACCAACCCGAACCCTCTTCATCACCCGCGCGTGCTTCCCGCCCGAAACGGTTAGTGCCGCATTCATGCCCGGCCAGAGCGGACGCGACCTCTCACTGGCGTCGGCATTGAAGCGACGCGCCGGCCGAGAGAGCATCGCCCGTGCCGCTTCCGGGTGCACGCGGCTGCTCCACGTTCAAAGGTTGCAATAGCCGGCTACAACATGCGCGATCTCTTCCAGTAGTAAGTTCTTGGGAGTCCGTGCTACAGCTAGCTGTCCTCCCCCAACTCGTCAATCTCTTCCAGTAGTGCTAGTACTCCATGGCGCGATCCATCGACAAGCAGGCGGGAAAGTTATGGTATACTACTCGGTTTGCGGTGAGTGGGATGCCGAGCGACCGTGTGGGGTCGAGCCGTGGAGGAGGGTGAGACATGAATACGACAGACATTATTTAAACGTTGGTTTTGCTCGATGGCGTGATCCAACGAAACGAACGTTGGTTTCTCTCCATTTCCATTTTTTCTCCGGAAAAACAGAAACTTTTCCACTCCATTTTCATTCCTATTCCAAGGTTGCCCCGTTACAACATTCCATCAAATACAAAGGAAAACTAACACGCATGCTGATGCATCTCACTGATTCACAGATCATAGCCAATATTTACTTCACAACTAAATAAAAAAGTTGAGAGAGCGTGTACGATAGAAAAACTACTGATGGGGTCACTACGACTTAAACCCTAAACCCTAAACATGATTTAATTTCATGGCCAGGTAGAATCTGTCGAAGGAAAGACGGCTGGCACCCTCGGGTCATACGATGCGTTTGTGCAGTTCCACTAAAATTGACCTGAGCATCCCTGATGGCAAACATATTGAAGAAGTGTGCTTAGAATAATAGTACTGGCACTAGTTCATGAGACATAAACTCATCACAAGTAGAAGCCGGTAGAAGTAGAGAAAGATCGACATGGAGATGGAGCTACGGTAGTGGAGCAAGCCGGCTCCAAAAGGAAGATGGACTACCTGGGACGTCGGGCTGCAGCAAGAAGGGCGGTTGGGACGTGGCATCGGCCCATACCGTGGTGACCCCCGATTGGGACGCAGCGACTGTGGGTTTTCTCCCTCGCCGATGTCGACCACGTCTATGCAGAACACTGTTCCCTTCCCCCAGCTGCGGGATCAGGCCCGTCGTTCTATGCTTGTGAAGAGAGCAACCTAAGCAAGCAGGCTTGTAGCTTAGGCTCCTGCTAGTGTATATATAGTGGTTTCTTTTTCTCTCCATATCAACCATTTTATATTGCGTACATGTCATTCAAGACTGAAATGATGGTTGCTTCTTCCGACTAACTTACTGTGTGATTTGACTGCTCCTTAGTGGCCCCTACACGTACTCCCCCTACGTGTATGCAACAGTCACACGTACACATGGACGCAAAAACGCGTGCGACGCCCTAATGCATGCATGTCCGAGCACACGACGGAACACACACGGTCACGCTCAAGTGCTCAACCTACACGTGCATGCACACACATACTTAGTCAGGGTGAGCTAGTGACCGTATGAACACCGGAAAATATATATATTGAGCGCAATGAAGTCCACTGACCGTATTTTTATAAATATACAGTGACAGACAGTGTATTTATCTCGTTTGAAATTAAGCCATATTAACCGGAGAGGAGGCAGCATGGACTAGCATTACTTCACTAGTAGATAAAGGGCCTGTAGTCTCTGTTCATAAGGGCCTTTAGTCCCGGTTCTGGAACCGGGACTAAAGGGTCGGTACTAAAGCCCTCCACGTGGCCGCTTCCTGGAGGTCCACCTTTAGTCCCGGTTGGTAACACCAACTGGTACTAAAGGAAATTTTATGATTTTTTTTGAATTTTTTTAAATTTTTTTATTTTCAAATTTCTGAATTATTTTAACCTCTAATCTCCAATCACCCCTCATCACTGCTCAATTTAACCTTTAATCTCTAATCACCGCTCATCATTCCAAATCATCTAACTTCCCGAACGGTCACCCATCCTCTCACTACTCCAGCCTGAGCACGCTTAACTTCCGGGTTCTATTCTCCCTCGTTTCCAAGTCTGCACTTGTTGTTTTCCTGACAATAGTAAGATGTCAATCCTATTAACCCTCAGGAATTTAGCTTGAGCATGAAGTCACACATTTCACTGTTTGAGTTTGAAACTATTGTTCTAAAAAACAATAATTATTTAGTAACACTAATATTTCTTGAATAAGTAGTTTGACCACAGTTTGACCCTAGTTTGACCATTGTTTGACCACAGTTTGACCATATTTGACCAAAATTCAAAAAAACTAAAATAATTATTTAGTAACACTAATATTCTTGAATAATTATTTAGTAACACTAATACTTCTTGAATAAGTAGTTTGACCATAGTTTGACCAGATTTAACAAAAATTCAAAAAAAACTGAAATTTGAGCAAAACCTTTTTTCCTTTTAGAATTTGAGGATTCTTAAAATTTGCAAACAGGATGTCAAAATCGGAAGCGGATTTTCGTTCTGAACATTTTGATATATTATATGTTTTTTCCGACATCGTATGCAAAAGTTATAGCCGTTTTACATTTTCCCTACATTTTTTGCAAAACATGTCCAAATTTAAGTTTTTAAATTTTCCTAACTAATAGATGTAGTAATATAACTACCTCTCGAAGGATTTTATTTTTTGAAGTTTTTATCATTTTCTTTTGATTTTTTTGAAACAAAAAAGGCGATCCACAAGGGGGGGGTAGAGTTTGAAAATGGGACCTTTAGTCCCGGTTTGAGACACAAACCGGGACTAAAGGGCATTGCACCCTTTAGTCCCGGTTTGTGTCTCAAACCGGGACTAAAGGTCTAATCTTTAGTCCCGGTTTGAGTCACAAACCGGGACTAAAGGGCATCGCACCCTTTAGTCTCAGTTCGTGCCTCAAACCGGGACTAAAGGGCTCAGGTGAACTGGGACTAATGCCTTAGCCGCACGAACCAGGACCAATGCTCACATTAGTCCCGGTTCGTGACTGAACCGGGACTAATGGGCTGACCCAGCCTAGACCTTTGCCCCCTTTTCTACCAGTGCTTTGCTGTGTCCCGTCAACTTGCCGAACAAGGAGAAGGTTGCAGGACGGGAGAAGCTTGCGCGCGGTGGCTCGCAGGACAAGGAGGAACTTTTGACTAATGTAAGCTCTCCTTCACTCAGGCAGTGGACGTGCAGCAGTTAATTCGGTGTCAGATTGCCAGAAGCATACACTATACTACTAGTGCTATTATTGTTCTACTTCCCGAACAGCCAAGCACAAAGTTTACTAGTACTACTACTATAGTCCATAAAGGTACGTACTATACTAGTACTAGGAACCGGATGGAGGAGCGTCTGCACTCTTATTATAATTTTAAAATGTGATAAAGCAATCCTCAACACATTTGGTTCTCTTCGAGGGTTCTCGCATGTGATAATGGAAGTTGATTGCATGGAACACTTTCCACAATTCTCGCTTAATTCTGGCTCATATCCTGTTACAAATAGTAGCGCTCGGTAATATTTCCTCTTTTTTTTATTCAGCATGTAAACAGGTCAGCAAACCTTGCGGCACATCTTCGTGCGAACCGTGCTTGCTACACTTTGAATGTGGCCGAGAGCTGGCTTGATGAAACACCTCGCTTCCTAGTGACCAGTGTCTTGGCTGATCATCCTAAGAATGCTTATATATGAATAAAGCTCTCTCATTTACCCGCAAAAAAGATTAAGCCATATTAACCAGAAAGGAGGGAGTATGGACTAGCACTACTTTTTGGTGTGTCTCGTTAACTCGCAGAAAGAGGAGAAGCTTGCAGGACAAGGTGAAGCTCGCTTACACCTTTTGACTAATGAAACCTACCCTCGGTGGACATGCATCAGTCCATTCGGTGTCAGATTGTCAAAGGCATACACTGTAGTACCCAACATGTGGAGTACCATAATTGTTAGACTTCACGAAGGGGCGAAGAGCCAAGCGCAGTAGTACGCGTACTTGGTTTTGCACCTTCATACTACTCCACCCTCCGTCACAGTTTACAGGGCACGCTTCATTATGATGCATTTCTCTCAATGCATTTCGACCACCAGAGAGACTTTAGACGCATTTGGTTTAATGCTCAATCAATTAGGGCGTGGTAACCGCAATCAAGTCCACAATTTTCTCTCCATGTACTGTACTACGACGGAGTGCATGCATGTGTGTACCCGGGGTGGAAGCACCGCATGCTTGTGTGTACGCATTATTCCCTCTAGTAATAGACGCCGTGCTATAACTACCAATGCTATTTTTCAGGCCGATCGCTAGTCGCCTTGGTCCCACAGATTTTTTTTCTTTTTTCTGAAGCGCTGTATAAACAGTGATGGATGGAGTAGTATGAGGGGATTCAAAGAAGAGCGTATTGATGGTTGCTTCTTCAGAGCAACTTATAGTGGGAAAGGTGGGGCTTATAATTTGACTGCTCATTACTCACTATTAATGCGGCGCAACGATCGGGCTGAGTCTCCTATGCGGTTGTGCACTACCCCCTCGGTTCTTAAATATACTCCGGAGTATTTGTCTTTCTATAGATTTCAACGAGTGACTACTCAAATATTTGTCTTTTTAGAGATTTCAAATGGACTGGCACATACAGATGTATATAGACATGTTTTAGAGTGTAGATTCACTCATTTTGCTCCGTATGTAGTCACTTGTTGAAATCTCCGTTAAGACAAATAGAATATTTTGGAATGGAGGGAGTACACATACGAAGCAAAATCAGTGAATCTACACTCTAAAATATGCCTGTTTGAAATTTGTAAAAAGACAAATATTTAGGAACGAAGGAGTATAATTTTGTGCATGGCACATGGACCCGGATGATGAAGAGGCTTCTGGCAATGCTATCAAGCTTCCATCATTTGTTTACGTAATTGACGTACTATACAAATAATTTTCCAGCGACATGAAATTGTACAATGGTGTGAGCTTTCAGCTTTTGTTTCGCGTGCCTTGCCATCGATGCTCTTTCGGAAACAATAAAAAACTAACTTCCTTGCTAATGCATGTCAATTATTAGCAGATCAGGGCTAATAATTACATCACAACTGAAGACAAAGTTGTGAGAAGGTGTTAAATTAAAATTGATCCATGCTTTCATTGGCAGCAACGTCCCCCCCTGCTTTGTCTAAATCAACAAGGCATGTTGGGAAAAAAAGTAGCTGTCTGGAGCATGCAACATTCTGATCATTTTGTGCAGTTCCACTAAAATAGAGCTGAGCGTCCCTATTCCAAAGATATCAAGTGTGATTACGATAATAGAGGCCTGCTGATGAAAAAATAAACACACAAATAGAAGCTGGTCACCTTTGCAGTCTCTCTTAAGACTAACTAGTTGGAGAAGATTAGGCTCGGAGTTGGATGAGGAGGATAGAGCAAAACCAATCTCCCTTTGTGCAGTCGCACTGAAATGTAGAGACGTTACCCGTGTGACATTTTAGTACAACTGCACAAAACACTCTTGAGAAAAAAGTGATTTGTGTAGTTCACCAAAAGGTCGCAATAGCAATGAGGTGAATTGGATAGCCCTGTTTGCAAAAAAAGAGGTAGAAAGGAAACAATTACTGGCCAATAACAGTTGATGACACATGCGATGACAAAAAAAGCATATTCCTTGTTCTAAGGGAAGATAACAACATAGTTTTGTTTGTCTAAAACGGTGTGAGGACGAGAATGCAATATGGAAAGTATGCCGGACGAGCTACGTTTTGGGCAAAGAACTATGGAAGATCCACATGCAGTGACGTGGGAAAACGGGCAGTGGAGCAAGGCCGGAGGGGATACCTGGAGGTCGTCGGGATGTAACTAGGTGAGCGGCGGCGGGCGGAATCTGCGAGCAGGTGGCGTAGGCCCTGCCGCGCCGGAGCTTGGTCACAGAGAACGGTGTGTACCGCAGAACGGGACGTGCTGCCTCGGCGCCGTCGAACGGAGAAATGATGCACTTACTCCCTTTCCCCCGGTGGACGGGATGCGGCCGGATCAGTGACCAACGGTGAGAGAGAGTGTAACACCCTCGATGCGACTATATCTCCCACGTGTCGAGGCACGACTTAGAGGCATAATCGCATTAAAGGCATATGTCGCAAGTTAGGCAATCTTCACAACATCCCATGTAATATAAATCATAAGGGGGAGATAGCATAGTTGGCTTACACTCGCCACGTCAATCAAGTACATAAATAACATTACATCATCCAAACACTCATGGCCTGACTACGGCGCCAAAATAAAAGATAACCCAACATGCGACACGGTCCCGATCACCCCCATCTGGGCACCACTACTGATCATCAGGAAAGAAAACATAGTAACGTTCAGAGTCCTCGTCGAACTCCCACTTGAGCTCAAGAGCGTCACCTGGAGCGGAATCATCAAGCCCTGCATCTGGTGTAATAGTAATCTGTGAGCCACAGGGACTCAGCAATCTCGCACCCTCGCGATCAAGACTATTTAAGCTTATAGGTAAGGCAAGGTAAAAATATGTGGAGCTGCAGCAAGTGACTAGCAAATATGGTGGCTATCCTGTTCGCAAAAGAGAGCGAGAAGAGGAGGCAAAGCGCGAGCGAGAAAACTAGAGAACAACCTGCGCAAACATTACTCCAACACCGTGTCCACTTCCCGGGCTCCGCCGAGAAGAGGCCATCACGGTAACACACTCAGTTGGTTCATTTTAATTAAGTTAAGGTTAAAGTTATCTACAACCGGACATTAACAAATTCCCATCTGCCCATAACCGCGGGCACGGCTTTCGAAAATTCAAAATCCCTACAGGGGAGTCCCAACTTAGCCCGTGACAAGCTCTCACGGTCAACGAAGGAATAGACCTCCTCCTAAGACGTTCCGATCAGACTCGGTATCTCGGTTCTTCAAGACACTTCGACAGGTTAAAACAAGACCAGCAACACCGCCCGAATGTGCCGACAAATCCCGATAGGAGCTGCACATATCTTGTTCTCAGGGCACACTCAGATGAGCAAGACGTCGGGTAGGCCAGCCCAGAGTTGCCCCTGGTAGCCCCGGACATCACTCGGTTGGACCAACACTCAGAGGAGCACTGGCCCGAGGGGGCTAAAATAAGATGACCCTCGGGCTCCGGAAACCCAAGGGAAAAAGAAGCTAGGTGGAAAATGGTAAAACCAAGGTTGGGCATTGCTGGAAAAGCTTTAATCAAGGCGAACTATCAAGGGGTTCCCATTATAACCCAACCGCGTAAGGAACGCAAAATCCGGGAACATAACACCGATATGACGGAAACTAGGGCGGCAAAAGTGGAACAAAACACTAGGCGAGAGGCCGAGCCTTCCACCCTTTACCAATTATATAGATGCATTAAGATAACAAGATAATATAATGATATCCCAACAAGTAAATAAATGTTCCAACAAGGAACGGCCTTCAATCTTCACCTGCAACTAGCAACGCTATAAGAGGGGCTGAGCAAAGCGGTAACATAGCCAATCAACGGTTTGCTAGGATAAGGTGGGTTAGAGGTTTGACATGGCAATTTGGGAGGCTTGAAAGCAAGTGGTAGGCATCGTAGCATTGGCATAGCAAAAGAGCGAGCAAACTAGCATAGCAAAGATAGTAGTGATTTCGAGGGTATGATCATCTTGCCTGCACAGTTGTCAGAGTTGACTGGATCCTCGAAAGCAAACTCAACGGGCTCCTCGTTAGCGAACTCGTCTCCCGGCTCTACCCAAACAAGACAAACAAGCAACAAGGACACAATCAACCACGTGCAAGGATCAAACAAGATGATGCAAAGATGATATGCTATGCGGGATGCGATGCGGGATGCAAATGCAAGATATGACAAGGAATGCATGAACCTGGCCTCAACTTGGGAATCCAAGTGTGCCACTGGAAAGATGAGATGAAATCTCTTGAAAATGATATAAAGAACACTGGAATCGGAGTTACGGTTTGGAAATGGCAAGCAATTCAAATATGACACCGGTCTGCGATTTACAGCAAGTAGGCATCTAAATGCAATGAGATGAACATGCTACAGCACCCAAACATGACAACAAAACACATGGCAGGGATGCATTCAAGATGCTTAACAAAATTCTAGCCCTGAGCTACGGCCAATTCATCCATTAACAGGTTAAAACAAGCATGGCAACAATGCATATGGCAAACAGATCTCAGACTTAGTGAAATTAACACTTGTCTGGAATTTCAGATCAGGTAGCACTCTTCGGAGCAACAAAACTATATGCTACAGGACCTGAACATGGCAAAGTAAAGCATGTAATGGAGCTACTCAAAGATCTTAACAAAAGTCCCTTAGTGACCTTGAGCCAAAAGGGATCAGAAAATACAATTGCAAGCATGTGAACATAGCAAAAACATAATCAGTTTTCAGACTTGGTGAAAACTGGAGCATGCTGAAAACAGATATCAAGTAGGCATGTTTACGAGCTCGATGCACTCACTACGGTGCAAGTCATGATAATATAAGAATACACCCAACAAGATTACACAAAATGCAAGCTAGACATGGCAAGAACAATAGCATAGCATGCATGGATCAACCACAACATCATCGGAAAAAATGCAAACAAGTTGACAATCTGCCCAGATTCACAAAGTAGCAAAAGTAGAGCTCGATTGACTCAAGCTAGGATGCTCCATTATTATAAAAAAAGACATGGATGGGTAGAGCACTACAAGATTAACAAAACATCCTTACTGATCATCCTCAAAAGAGGCACGGATCACTAGCAAACAACACGAACATATGGCAATATGAGCTAAACAGATCAAGGACTTAGTGGAATTGCTAAGTCCCTGAAATCAGAATTATCAAGTGCACCACTTTGCAAGCTTGTGCTAGTCACCACACACATCACAAAAATACATGGGTTGCACCTTTGGAAAGAGGACAAAACCCTTAACAAAACACATGTAGAACTCATGGGCATAACATGCATACATTAATCATGGTAAAAATGACAAAAACCTAAATGGAGTAGCAGATCTGACAATTATCTCAAGTAACCCTCTTCTAACAGAATTTCGGGCATCAAGATGAACTCAAATGAAAATGATGCAATGGAATGAAATGATGTACTCTCTGAGATGAACATTTTTATATGCTATATGCCCAAATCGGAGTTACGGATGCAAAGATACGATGCTATGAACATGGGCACTTGGATCTGGGATTTCGAGGACTTAGAAGAAAAACAACCTCCGGATCTAGGGTTTGACCCGGCACGCAAAACGAGGCGATTCCGGCGAGCCTTGGCGGCTCCGGCGAGCGAAGAAGCGACGGGGAGGCGAGGGAGAGGCGGATCCGGTCCGGCCCGACCGGATCTGGCCGGAGAAGGGAGGCGCCGGTGGGGGCGGCGTGCGCGGCGGCTTATGTGGCGGCGGCGGCGGCGGGGGCCCGCTGTGGCGCCCGGCGGCCGGCGAGGTGGCAGCGGGCGTCGGGGCGCGGCGCCAGGCGGCGGAGCGAGGAGGCAGGCGGCGGGGCGCGCGTGGGCCTCGGGGGCCCGGCTCGGGCCTCCCGGGCCGGCGGTGGGAGGCGGCGAAGCGGTCCTGCGGGGACACGTGGCGGAGGCGGACTGGCTGGCGGCAGCGGGTGGACGTGTCCGGCCTGATTCGGACACGTCCGGCGGCGAGGGGGTCTTTTTTTTTAGGGTTTGAGACGAGGGGAATCCGGGATTTCGAAGGAGGGGCTATATATAGGCATAGGGGGAGCTAGGAGAGTCCAAATGAGGTGCGGTTTTCGGCCACGCGATCATGATCGAACGCTCTAGATGATGGAGAGGGCTTAGGTGGGTTTTGGGCCAAAATGGAGGGGCGTTGGGCTGCAACACACACGAGGCCTTTTCGGTCCCTCGGTTAACCGTTGGAGTATCAAACAAAGTCCAAATGATACAAAACTTGACAAGCGGTCTACCGATAGTAAACCAACGCCGCTTGGCAAGTTTCGGTCCAATCCGGAAATGTTTAATCCCCACACACGAAAGAAAGGTAGAAATGTCCACCGGAGGAGAACGAAGCGCCGGAATGCAAAACGGACAACGGGGAAAATGCTCGAATGCATGAGATGAACACGTATGCAAATGCAATGCACATGATGACATGATATGAGATGCATGACAACGAAAACAACATATGGAGACAAAGACCCGAACCCGAGAAAATAAAATAACTTAATGCCGAAAATGGCAAGAGTTGGAGTACAAATTGGGAAAGTTACATCCGGGGTGTTACAACAAATCCCCACACACGAAAGAAAGGTATAAATGTCCACCGGAGGAGAACGAAGCGCCAGAATGCAAAACGGACAACGGGGAAAATGCTCGAATGCATGAGATGAACACATATGCAAATGCAATGCACATGATGACATGATATGAGATGCATGACAACGACAACAACACACGGAGACAAAGACCCGAACCCGAGAAAATAAAATAACTTAACGCCGAAAACGGCAAGAGTTGGAGTACAAATTGGGAAAGTTACATCCGGGGTGTTACAGAGAGAGAGGCCACCGCACTCCCTTTCCCCCGGCGGACGGGATGCGGCCGGATCAGCGACCAACGGTGAGAGAGAGAGTCCACTGCACTCCCTTTCCCCCGGCAGACGGGATGCGGTTGGATCAGTGACCAACGGTGAGAGAGAGAGAGAGAGGCCACCGGAGCCTTGTGTGAGATACTCTGAAGAGCCGACTACTTTTTCCTCCATAAAAATCGTTTTATATTCTGTGTACGTGCCATTGAGCTCTATAACTTTATTTAAAAATAATGCCGCAACGCGTCAAGTCAAACTTTGTTTCGTGCACGCGTGGTACACAACCTCCCTAGGTAAACAACCGCTACATGCGTTCAAATTAGCATGTGAGCTGCCATTTCGTAAAGAAATGAGCTCCACCATGTACCCGCGCGGGTGTGGCTGGGCACGAAGCGTGAGTACGTGCACGGTCCACCTATTCTCTTCTTATATACGTACACCACCTACGTGGGGTTGTGTGAGAGAGATACAAACCTAGAGAGATATAGTGTGTGGGTTCTTGAGAGTTTTTTTTGTGGGGGGGGGGGTCAATCAAAATATTTAACATATGCAATGTGTGTGAAATAGAGTCCTGGATATAACATATATATAGAGGGGGCGATCCACGAGAAGAGAGTGGAGGTAAAAACGGCTTGAGGTGTCCATAGAATCGAAGAGAGGGATGATGTGTGTGTGTGTGCGCGCGCGATCGATAAAGAGTGCCATCGAATTTGTGTGTGCCCACGTCAAAGATATAGAGTGGCTGGCCTACTGGAACGTGAGATGGGACATGTGCAGTTTGTCTCTGTGGCATGGATACCTACCTGCAGCGCTCGACTATCGGTGTGTGGTGGGGGAAGAGGGAGGCCCAATTAACTATAGAGGTACAATGGCTGGTATATGTGTGGAGGAGGAGAGAGGCCTACCTCATGTATTAAGGAGATCGATCTGCCTCATGTATTAAGGGAGATCGATCGGCATCCATGCATATGTGCAGGAGATGAATAAGGTTGGGAGAGAGACAGAGCTAGAGTGTTGGAGGGGGTGGTAGTGGAGTTGCTTCTAACAAATGGTGGGATAGGCTTGCTAGACAAACGGAGGGCACGCCCGCAATATCAATAAGAGAGGAGATGGCTGCTTGTTGTCTGTGCACGTGCGTGTGAGAGACGGGTCAGGAGGCATGCACGAATGATGAGGGGGGCGATGTGGCTGTGGTAAGCAGACGTAACTACATAGGAAGATCAATCGCCCTTTTTAAGAGAAATGAGAGACATAACTTGTGAGGTACGTCGATCGATGGGGGGGTAGTTAAAGTCGATCTAGGTATATGTTGGGAGATCGATCAGTATACATGCATGTGTGTGTTAGAACAAATGAGGCACGAGGAGAAGGATAGAGAGAGAGGGGTCCATGTAGGAGGTGGTACGTGAGGCATACTATATCGAGGGGGAGGAGTGTGCGAGTACGAGAACGATGAAAAGAGTGGTGGGAGTGAGGCATGGATGGTGACAAGAGAAGAGGGGAAGCTTGTGTTTGTGCTAGGCACACCTGGCTAGAGAGGCATATCGATTGATGTGTGCCGTAAAGAAGGAGCTGGGGGGCCTACACACACCGTGGGTGAACGACCTAAAGTGAAAAGACGAATTTGCGCGATGGAGCTAGAGAATGCTGAGGGAGTGTGAGAGGGATGCAGGCGTGTGCATGCACAAGAGAAAGTTAGCGCTAGCTACAAAGATAAGAGGGTTGTGTGGGTGTAAAAGACGAATAGAGATCATATATACTTCATTATAAAAAGCGAATTCGGATATTTAAAGAATTTATCATAGTGTTTCAAACGGACGGATGTGTGAATATATATAACGGTGATACACATGGTGTGGTTATGAACATGGTATACTACATTTAATATATTTTA
Source organism: Triticum urartu (assembly GCF_056163025.1). Lineage (NCBI taxonomy): Eukaryota > Viridiplantae > Streptophyta > Magnoliopsida > Poales > Poaceae > Triticum > Triticum urartu. Next base: position 162,917,718 of record NC_141874.1, read on the forward strand.
TCTCTACTATTATAAAAAACGAAGTTGTTGATGATGGTGTGCCTGCCAACCTGCATTATAGGCCGTCTGATTTATATCTGGCGGATAGCAAGGAAACTATGATGGTTGAAGTTAGCAACGATCATGATTGTAGATTCTTATTGCAATAGAGAAATGAATTCAAATTTAGTTCGAATTGCAGCGGTAGTATAGACATTTGGAATGCAATAAAATGTTGGTATGAGTAGGTTACATGCATTATACAGCAAGCGAAAAAATTTAATCGGACATAACATGGATTCATACTCCCTCCTTCCATCTATATAGGGCGTAATGAGATTTTTAAGACCGCCTTTGACTATTGACAAGATTAATAGTACATGACATGCACAATGTGAAAATTATATCATTGAAAGAACCTTTCACAGACGAATTTAACGGTGTGCTTTGTGTAAGTTGCATGTCATATATCATTGCTCTAATATTTGGTCAAAGTTAGCATCGAAAAATGCATTAGGCCCTATATAGATAGAAGGAGGGAGTAGCTTTGAATAGCATTTGTATAGTAAAACAGGGCAAGACTCTCTCTTTGTGTGGTGTGAATAGTTTTATTTTTTTCGTTTTCTTTTTGGTTGAGGGAAGTGCGAATTGATTTGGTACGTACAAGTACAATATTACTACATGTTAGGCTTGTCCCTAAAATTCAACCCGCGTCTTGTTATATCCCGAAAATTCAGATATCGTGCTCCCAAAACTGGCGCCTTCACAACCCGCGCCTTGCTATCCCGAAATTACAACGCGTGCGAAAACTCCCTCCAGCTGCCAAATCCCGACACGCGAAATCCCCCTTCTAACCCTGAGCCAAAAGGGCCGCTAGTTCAAATTGGTGGGGGTACTTTTGTAACACACCCTACATTTTGGACAAGCGCGTTCCTAAGTCATGCTTCACCCCCTCCCATCGCCCCCTTCTCGCCATTCGAAATCCCAGGCCGCCATAACCTCTCCGCTCCAGCCGCGAAACCCCACCCTCCTCCGTCCGCCACGTCACCGCTGCCCAGCCGGAGCCTCTTCCCCGATGACGTCGTCCACCGCAACTGCTCGACGTCCCTCGTCCACCTCCCCGGATGAGGATCCGTCGTCCATCTCGCCGTCCCGCTGGTTCAGCCGCCCCGTCCTCCACCTCCAAGGAGCTGCTCCGACGATCGCCTCGTCTATCGCGGTTGCTCCCCCAGAACCGCAACATCCTCACCGACTCCTCGGACGAAGCCGAGGCCTACTCGGCGCCACCAAAGAGGTTGTACACTCATCGCATCGCACCTTCTCCTTAACTCGACCTCCCGACGCCGACGGTGCTCCATCCCGCACCCCCATGGAGTGGCTACCTTGAAGCCGGCGTCGCGGGTGACATCTCCACGGCGGCTCTCCCCTAGTGCGAGGCCCCTTCGGCGGCGGCGTCCATACCAGCCGGATCTGCTACTGCTGCTCCGGCTCTCGCTCGATCGCTCGCTCGCCCAGCTGCTGCTGCTCTCCCCCTCGCTCGTGTTGCTGCTCTGCTCCGGTTAAGCCACACTTCAGTTGACTGAATCGACTTTTGGGTCAATCGATTTTCAGGGGTTGGGGCGCTTGCCGGAGTTAAGGAAGAACTACACTATCTATCGGAGAGGTACCCCACTATCTATCTTAGGGTTCAGGGTGGGGGCGGGGGGCCTAGAGGGCTGGCCGGGGCGGCGGTGGCGAGTTGTTTTGGGGCAGCGAGGCGGCGCTGGGGCCGGCGGTTCGGCCGGTGGTGGCTGGCGGCTCAGGGGGGTACAGGTTGAAGATGAACTGCAGGCCCTCCATAAACTACATGTTAAGTGCCTCTTTGCTACCATTGCGTTCAGTTTCGACAGTAGCATTCAGATTCCATAGTAAATTTCAGTTTCGACAGTTAAGTTCAGAGTCAACAGTTTTTACCTCATCTGTTGTAGTCAGGTGGTTTTTGGTGATGTTAATTTTACATCCATTTTACATCATCTATTGGAGATGCTATTAGAATCCAACTTGAGATTGACGATGCATGTCTTGTGCTGCTTCAGCCTTGACGTCTTACGGCTCACTGGAGCTGCTCCAACGACAGAACGATCCATCACAACAGAGCAGTGCCCTGGACGCCATCTACAGATTCCTCATATCTTCCTCCACACCTCCGACAGCCACCTCTGCCTCAACTGCTTCAGCGACCAACCCAATGATGCTGAGGTCGACACGGCTACAGCAAAGAGGTTGTACACTTGTTGCATCACTTATTACTATACATTCACGTTGATCCATTAGGGCTAATTTGGTTCAACGGAAAACATCGAACCACTGGTTGTTACCATCACTCTAAATTTCTGCATGCTCTCCTTACATAATCTCACCATATTTTTTTCGTATGCATGTCAGATATTGTACATAGTCATGCTGAACATGTAGAGAAAAAGAGAAGAGTTTTGTGCGGCAATACAATGTCATGCAGACATCGCTCCATGGTGGGTTCAATGGCAAACCCTCCCCACCCCTCTCCAGATTGTAATCCAGAGGAAGATATATGTTCTGAGGCGGACTCGGACGCCGCTGACCACTCCTATTTATCCCCCAAGGTGTTTGCTCTACCTTGGCATGATGATGTTAGTCATATCATGCATATGTTGCCTTGCAGTGCTGTAACGCTCTCGATGCGGCTATATCTCCCACGTGTCGAAGCATGACTTAGAGGCATAACCGCATTGAAAGCAATGTCGCAAGTGAGGTAATCTTCGTAAACAACCCATATAATACAATAGGGGAAAAGATACATAGTTAGCTTACAACCGCCACTTCACACAAATACATGAATAAAGCATTACAACATCCAAATACAATCAAGGTCCGACTACGGAACCAAAATAAAAGAAGAACCCCAAATGCGACAAGGTCCCCGATCGACCCCAACTGGGCTCCACTACTGATCAACTAGAACGAAACAACACAAAGGACAAGATCTTCATTGAGCTCCTCCTGAGCTTGGTTGCGTCATCTGCACGGACTCATCGGCACCTGCAAACTGGTTTTGGAAGTAACTGTGAGCCACGGGGACTCAACAATCTCACACCCTCGCGATCAAGACTATTTAAGCTTATGGGTAAGGTAAAGGTATGAGGTGGAGCTGCAGCAAGCGACTAGCATATATGGTGGCTAACATACGCAAATGAGAGCGAGAAGAGAAGGCAAAGAACGGTCAATAAAAGTATGGTCAAGAAGTGATCCTAGAACAACCTACGTCAAGCATAACTCCAACACCATGTTCACTTCCCGGACTCCGCCGGAAAGAGACCATCACGGTTACACACGCGGTTGATGCATTTTAATTTAAGGTCAACTTCAGGTTTTCTACAACCGGACATTAACAAATTCCCATCCGTCCTTAACCACGGGCACGGCTTTCGAAAGTTCAAATCCCTGCAGGGGTGTCCCAAGGTAGCCCATAACAAGCTCTCACGGTCAACGAAGGATATTCCTTCTAGCGGGAAGACCCGATCAGACTCGGAATCCCGGTTACAAGACATTTCGACAAGGTAAAACTAAACCAGCAAAGCCACCAAGATGTGCCGACAAATGCCGATAGGAGTTGCACATATCTCGTTCTCAGGGCACACCAGATGAGCCCGACGTCGGGTAAGCCAGCCCAGAGTTGCCCCTGGTAGCCTCGGACATCGCTCGGTTGGACCAACACTCAGAGGAGCACTGGCCCGGGGGGGTTAAAATAAGATGACCCTTGAGTCTGCAGAACCCAAGGGAAAGAAAAGGCTAGGTGGCGAATGGTAAAACCAATGTTGGGCATTGCTAGAGGAGTTTTATTCAAGGCGAACTGTCAAGGGGTTCCCATTATTACCCAACCGCGTAAGGAACGCAAAATCCGGGAACATAACACCGATATGACGGAAACTAGGGCGGCAAGAGTGGAACAAAACACCAGGCATAAGGCCGAGCCTTCCACCCTTTACCAAGTATATAGATGCATTAATTAAATAAGAGATATTGTGATATCCCAACAAGTAAACATGTTCCAATAAGGAACAACATCTCCATGTTCCAACAAGGAACAAACTTCAATCTTCACCTGCAACTAACAACACTATAAGAGGGGCTGAGCAAAGCGGTAACATAGCCAAACAACGGTTTGCTAGGACAAGGTGGGTTAGAGGCTTGGTTCAACAATATGGGAGGCATGATAAGAAAGTGGTAGGTATCGCAGCATAGGCATAGCAAAATAGTGAGCAACTAGCAAGCAAAGATAGAAGTGATTTCGAGGGTATGGTCATCTTGCCTGAAATCCCGCAAGGAAGAAGAACGAGTCCATGAAGAAGACAAATGGACGTAGTCGAACGGATCCTCACAAATGCGACGTTACCGGAACCAACCCGAAGAAGCAAACACCGGAAAGAAGCACACCACATAGTAAACAACCAACACATGAACATGGTATGATAGGCGGGATGCGGTATGCGATGCATATGCATGATTTGCAAAGGAATGATTGAACCTGGCCTCAACTTGAAAATCCAAGAGTGCCACTGGAAAGGTGGGGTGATTACAGTTGAAATCGATATAAAGATCACTGGAATCGGATGCACGGTTTGGAAATGGCAAGCAAAACAAATATGGCACCGGTCTGCGATAAACAACAAGTAGCCATCTAAATGCATCAAGATAATTAAGCTACAACACTCAAACATGGCAACAAAATACAAGGCAGGGATCCACTCATGATGCTTAACAAAAGATGATCCAATTTATCCACTAACAGGTCCAAACAAGCATGGCAAAAGAGCAATTGGTAAACAGGTTTCAGACTTAGTGAAATTAACACTAGTCTGGAATTTCACATCAGGTAGCACACTTTGGAGCATGAAAACTATATGTTACAGGAACTTAACATGGCAAGCAAGACATGGCATGGAGCTACTCAAAGAGCGTAACAAAAGTCCCTTAGTGACCTTGAGCCAAAAGGGATCAGAAAATACAATTGCAAGCATGTGAACACGGCAAAAACATAATCAGACCACAGACTTAGTGAAAAACTGGAGCATGCAAATCTATTAACAAGTAGGCATGTTTACGAGCTCGATGCACTCACTAAAGAGCAAGGCATGGCAATCTAAGCATACACCCGTCAATAATACATATTATATAAGCTAGACATGGCAAGAACAACAACATAGCATGCACGGATCAAGTACAACATCCTCGGCAAAATCACTAACAAGTAGACAATCTGCCCAGATTCACGAAATAGCAAAAATAGAGCTAGATTGACTCAAGCTAGGGTGCTCCATAAATTCAAAAAAAGACATGGATGGATATAGCACCACAAGATTAACAAATCATCCTTACTGATCATCCTCAAAAGAGGCACGGATCACTAGGAAACAACATGAACATATGGCATATTGATAAAAACAGATCAAGGACTTAGTGGAATTACTAAGTCCCTGAAATCAGCATTAACGAATGCACTTCTTTGCAAGCTTGTGCTAGTCACCACACATATCACAAAAATACATGGATAGGACCTCTGGAAAGATGGCATGACATATAACAAAACACATGTAGAGCTCAGGGGCATATCATGCACACATTAATCATGGCAAAAATGACAAATAGCTAATTGGTGCAGCAGATCTGACAAATATCTCAAATAGCTCTCTTCCAACAACATTTTGGGCATCAAGATGAACTCAAATGAAAATGATGCAATGAGATGAAATGATGTTCTCACAGAGACGAACATTTTGATATGCCACACACTCCAAACGGAGCTATGGATGCAAAGTTACGACATGATGAACATGGGCATTTGAATCTGGAAATTTTGGGGACTTTGTAGAAATTATACCCTCCGCGAAAAGTCAACGGGACGAGGATATCCGGGACGAGGAGATCCGGATCGAGGGGGCCACGTTTGGATGAGATCCCGGTGGATCTCGTCCCGATCCACCGGATCTCGCCGGAGGAGATGACCGGAGACGACGTGGCGGCGGAGGCGGCGCAGCCGGCGCGGGGGCGGCGTGGCGAGCTAGCAGCGCGGCGGGACGGTGGAAGGCGGCGGAGAGCGGCGCGGTGCGGCGGCCGGGGGCAAGCGGGGCGGCGTGGTGGAGTCCCGGCGAGGCGCCGATCGCCGGCGGGCGGCACGGGGCCGGCGAGTCGGCGGCAAGAGGCGCGCAGCCAGCTGCGGCGGCGGACGGGCACAAGGTGCCTCGGGCGGCGGCGGCGCACCGGGCCGGGGGGCGGATCTGGGCCTCCCGGGCCCGCGCGGGAGAGGCGGCGAGGCAGGCCAGGTGGCGCGCCGCGAGTGGAGGGGGGCGGCGGCGATGAGGTGGCGCGCTCCGATTGGACGGAGTGAGGTGGCAGCGGGCGGCGGACATGTCCGGCTCGGCGCAGACGTGTCCGGCGACGCGAGGATGAAGAAGACTAGGGTTCGTCCGCGAAATTTCAGGGAGAGCCACATATATATAGGTAGAGGGAGCTAGGAGAGTCCAAATGAGGTGCGGTTTTCGGCCACGAGATCGTGATCGAATGACCGAGATGATGGAGGAGGTTTAGGTGGGTTTTGGGCCACTTTGGAAGAGTGTTGGGCTGCAACACTCACGAGGCCTTCTCGGTCCCTCGGTTAACCGTTGGAGTATCAAACGAAGTCCAAATGGTACGAAACTTGACAGGCGGTCTACCGGTAGTAAACCAAGGCCGCTTGGCAAGTCTCGGTCCAATACGGAAATGTTTAACCCCCACACACGAAAAAAGGTAGAAAGGGACACCGAGGAGATTGGAGCGCCGGAATGCAAAACGGACAACGGGGAAAATGCTCGGATGCATGAGATGAACATGTATGCAAATGAAATGCGCATGATGACATGATATGCAATGCATGACACTCAAGCAATGACAAGGCAACAACAGCGAATAACTGGACGACACCTGGCACATCTGTCTCGGGGCGTCACAAGTGCCTACTTTTGACATCATATATGTCATCTGCTTAGTTTAGACATGTTCTGTAATGCCACCTGTTCAGTTTCTATATCATATATGGGAATTATGCAGTCTCATGTCTTTTAGCCAGCCATAATATATGTGAAATGTGCAATGCCATCCTGTTTACCAGGCACCATATATTTGAATGATATCTTGCCCATCCTTTTCTTCATTACATTTCCATTTGTCGACAATGTTTGTACATTAAACTACTCTTCCTGTGAATCAGCCATTTGGGTGGGAGATGGAAAAATCTGGAGTGAAAACAAGGCCTTTAGAGCAGACAGTGCTACCAGTCGAAGCAGATCTCTTGTTGGGTCCCGATAGCTCCTCAGAGATGGATTCAGAAACAGATGACCAGTCCTATTCCCCCACTGAGGTGTATGCACTAACTTGGCACGGTTATACTTCTCATATCATGCATACGGTGTCTTGCATTGCATAGTTTAGACATCATATACACAATATTCAACACCATGTTCTTAGTTCAGACATCATATCGAATGCCCTCTGTTTAGCATATAAATCACATATGTGAATTAAATGATGCGATCCTGATTACTTAGATAACATGTAGGTGAATTATGTCATGCGATCCTATTTAGTTATTCATCATATCTTTGAATTATGTTATGCTATGATATCCAGTTTAGATAGACATCATATATGTGAAATTATGTCATGCTATCCGTTTTAGTTAAACAATATACATGTCAACTATTTCATACCCTCTTTTTTCCACACTATCTATTGCATCTGCCTCTCATACAAAGTCTGTACATTCAACTATGTTTCCTTTTTATCAGCCATTTGAATTGGAGCGGGTGATGCCAATATCTAGCGGACTAAAAACACGGTCTTCAAATAAAACAGTGCTACCTCTTCGTGGAGATAGCACCCCGGTTGTACATGCAAATGAACCAGCCCTACCACACATAACCCAAACTCTCGCAGATTGTACCCCTACTACGATGGACAGAGAACCAGCTTCACCCAATCTAACCCCAACCCCAGCTGATAGTAACCCAGTTCCTGTTGACACAGCACCATCTCCACCATAGAGCTCCCAAACAAGAGCAGTTAGTAAGGCAGCTCCAGTGCCCAAAGGGCCAGTACTATCATGGCGAACCCCAACCCCACCAGTTAGTACGCCTATTCCTGTGGAGGAAGCACAACCAGCTAGTCATAGTTTAGCATCTATCGCATTTGATGTTGTTAAATCGTATGTGCGTATCTTCCCATCTTGGAAATATTATACTGAAGATGAAGGAAAATGCCAGTTGCAGGTGTTTATCCAGGAGTTATGTGTAAGTAATGTTATTCATGGCAATTACTTTGCTTCGTCCCATACATCCTACCTCCATGATGGTTATAATACAACAAATTTTCCCATTTTTCTCTATAGAGAAGGACTGATTTGGAAACTCAGGATGAGGTAACCTATGCTAATACCTCTGCTATCTTCAAGAATGCTAGGTGGCAGTATCGGAATTACCTGAAGAAAACGTACTTCACCGGCAAAGAAACTCATCAAATTCCCTTACGTTCTCCTGAGACACATTTACTGGACGATGACTGGGAACGCCTTGTTCTGTACTGGTCCCGAACCAAGAATGTGGTAAGGTCTTTGAGCTCATTTTCTATTTTTAAGTATTATATTCTTGCGTCTTACTGTACTCTGTTCATGTAGAACAAGTGCATAAACCTGAAGAACAACTGTTCTAATTTTAGATTCCATTGCTACCATAGGACATAGATATATGTTTGTTTGATGCTTTTATTATGTACTAGTACTTCACAATAGAAGACTTGGTAGTTTAATCCTGTCCACCTTACTAATGAACTGGTTCACCGAAATGAGTTTCATATACTAGTACATGCTAAACTTGTTATGTGTCTGCTTGTTTCTTCTTTTAGAATGCTGACAGAATATTGGGGAAGAGTGCCTTATTAAGCAACGGTAAAGGAAGTAATGCAGATAAGGTTCAGGATAGTGACACATCCTGTCTTGGTTTAGTGTTGGAGTTACTGGCCACTACCGCTTGCACAAGCTTTTCAAACTCATTATCTGAATCAGTTCGGTTTCTTGAGTCTCAACTACAAGCTGAAAGACATCGCTCAGCTCTGCTGCGACAAGAAGCGGAAGGACTGCGGAAGTCCCTGGAGTATTCAGATGCATACTTTCTGGTGCAACAGCAAGCGTTGGAGGATTTTAGCGCCAAACAGGACAAAGCTAATCAGCTTGCTAAGCTTATTGCCATCATGGTGGATACCTAGGATAACGTTTCTTGAGCTCTTCTGAAGTTGTTTCAGTTATGCTCTTGTTTTGCTGCCGCGTTTATTTGCACTGGTGGCCAATTTTGACGGCCAGTGTATATGATATGTTGCTTTGTCCCCTATATTTGCACTGGTGGCGAACTTTGATGCCCAGTGGATGTAATATGTGTAATAGCCGTGATAGCCTAGCGTTAGTTGCTTGCTTATTTATTTCCTTGTTGTCTTGTTTATTTGTTTGCTTGTAGTCAATGCAGTTCTTTTTCCGCGGTTAACTAGTGGCTGCAATAACCTATTTTTTAAAACTAGGCCACAATAACCATGGGCCAATATTTACTGTAGTGACACTGGGCCTCCTACAGGCCGTAGAAACAGTGGGCCTTCTACGGGCCATAGAAACAGTAGGCCTTCTACGGGCTGTAGAAACAATGGGCCTTCTACGGGCCGTATCATCAATGGGCCTTATACGGTCCATATGATCAATTGGCCAAACATGGGCCAATAACAGGCCGCATTATGGCCGTAAACGGGCTAGAGTTGGAATCGTGCGTTCATGGCCGACCGTAATGGGCCAACGTTAATAGGCCGTATTTGATGACGCTATGAAAACGGCCCACCGTATTAATGGACCACAAATGGGCCGACTGTAACCACGGGCTGAATTTGGCCCACAAGCAGAAAATGACAGTAACGGGCCGTAAGTAAACGAATGCTGGAAATGAGCCCAAGAATAAATGGGATCTGAGAAGGCCGAAAGATAACATGGGCTGGAAACGGCCCAACGGAATAACGGGTCGTTAATGGGTATAAAGTGATACACTGTTCATTACGGGCCAGTTTCACCATGGGCAGTTAATGGGTGTAAAGTGATACACTATTCATTACGGGCCAGTTTCACCACGGGCCGTTAATAGGCCAAGAGTTACATAGGGCCTCATATGGGCCGAAAGACGTCATGGGCCATACATGGGCCAGAAGTGAAAACGGGCTGGCATCATATTGGATGGCCCAGATGACGCTACTGGGCCTAATTCGGATAGGACGTAACAGGCCTTGGGTTAGCGGGCTGTAAATGGGCTATATGCGAACAAGCCGTTAACAGGCTTTCCATGGGCCGGCCCGCCACCTTTTGACCAAGTCAAACGGCCAGCCTTTTCACAGGAATGGGCCTCTATTGGGTCGTGCCACGTGTCGACGTATCATAGGCGCCTATCTGACCCACTAGTGAGCTGACACGTGTTTCGTCCGGCCAATAAGAATTTTAGACGTGGAAATTTCCCATTGGTCGGGGCTGTTAACGGGTTATCGGATCCGAAACCCGACCCAATAGCTTAACGGTGTTCCGTTACGGTGGATGCCACATGTCGGTCACCCTTGACGAAAGCACTTCTGTGACGTGCGATTTATCATCATGGAAGTGGACACTTCCGTGATGATAATTTTGGTAATGTCATGGAACACTTCTACGACAGCACAGGTATGACTATCGTGATTCTGTCATAAATTTATCATGGATGTATATGCATGACAAAAAAAGCGACCTACTGTGACAAACACGTATCATCACGGAAGTGTATTTTTTTGTAGTGGGTTCTGCCAGTCGACCGGTTGGGAGTTGTCCTCAATCCCCACAATACTGATGGAAGTTCATTGACCCAGGCTCCCGCTGCATGTTTGAGGGCACGCATCAGTCGGGGTTTCAATCCTTTGAGAATCAATCCATTTGCTCTTTCAGCTTGTCCATTCGACTGGGGATGCGCAACTGAGGCATAGTCGACTCGAGTACCTTGTGAAGCACAGAAAGTTCTGAACTCATCAGAGTCGAAGTTCGATCCGTTGTCAGTGATGATGCTATGCGGAACACCATATCTGAATGTTATCTCTCTGATGAAGCTGACAGCAGTGCTGGCATCAAGGTTCTTGATAGGCTTGGCCTCAATCCACTTGGTGAACTTGTCGACTGCTACAAGCACATGAGTGAATCCACTCCTACCAGTCCTCAGAGGTCCAACCATGTCCAATCGCCAAACAGCAAAGCACCAGACAAGTTGAATGGTCTTCAGGGCCGATGCAGGCTTGTGAGACATGTTGGAGTAAAACTGGCAACCTTCACATCTGTCGACTATTTCTTGTGCCATCTCATTTACCCGTGGCTAGTAAAATCCCGCTCGGTATGCTTTGGCCACAATGGTCCGAGAGGACGCATGATGACCACAGGTCCCCGAGTGGATGTCATTCAGGATCACTCGACCTTCTTCATGCATTATGCATTTCTGGCAAACTCCAGTCACACTTTCTCTGAACAACTGTCCTCTTATCACAGTAAAGGCTTTATATCGACGGACGATCTTTCAAGCCTCTTCTTCATCTTCTGGAAGTTCCGTTCTAAGAATGTATGCGATATATGGTACTGTCCAATCGGGGGTGATGACCAAAACTTCCATGATCAAGTCGACCATGGTTGGAATCTCGATTTCAGTCGGATTGGTGGCACTCTTCGGCTGTGGGGGCTCTGCAGTGAAGGGATCTTCTTGAACTAAAGGTGTATGAATATGCTCCAGGAAAACATTGCTGGGAACGGCTTCTCTTTTTTAGCCTATCTTTGCCAGATCATCGGCCACTTGATTTTTCAATCGAGGGATGTGATGGAGCTCTAATCCCTCAAATTTCGTTTCTAGCTTTCTCACCGCATTGCTGGGCTTCTGACATCCCACTCCTTCATTACTTGATTGACCACCAAATCTGAGTCGCCATAGACCATGAAGCGACGGACGCCGAGTGAAATGGCCATGCGCAACCCGTACAGAAGTGCCTCATATTCGGCTTCATTGTTGGAGGAGTCAAAGTGAATCTGGAGAACATAGCTGAGTTTGTCACCGCGGGGGGATACCAACATCACCCCAGCACCGGAACCATTCAGCATCTTGGACCCATCGAAGAACATGGTCCAATGCTCCGAGTGGATTTGGGCCGGAAGTTGTTGTTTGATCCACTCGACGAGGAAATCAGCTATTGCTTGGGACTTGATGGCCTTCTTTGCCTCAAATTTGATGTCCAGGGGAAGGAGTTCATTCGCCCACTTTGCCACTCGACCATCTGCATCTCTGTTGTTTAGAATCTCTGATAATGGAGCATCGCTGACGACTATAATGGAATGATCAGAGAAGTAGTGTGCAACTTTCTTCGTGGTCATGTAAATCCCATAAACAAGCTTCTGATAATGTGGATATCTTTGTTTCAACGGAGTCAGAACTTCAGAAACATAATATACTGGGCGCTGAACTTTATAGGCTTTTCCTTCTTCTTCCCGCTCGATCGTGAGTACTGTACTGACAACTTGTCCAGTGGCTGCAATATAAAGCAGTAAAGGCTCTTTGCTGATTGGCACAGCAAGCACCGGTTGGGTGGAAAGCAGGGCTTTGAGCTCTGCAAATGTTGTGTTAGCTTCGGGAGTCCACTCGAACTTATCCGACTTCTTCATCAGTCGGTAAAGAGGCAATGCCTTTTCATCGAGGCGAGAAATGAATCGACTCAAGGCGGCCAAACAACCAGTAAGCGTCTGGACATCATGCACACGCACAGGGCGTTTCATCCGAAGTATAGCACCAACTTTCTCTGGGTTAGCGTCGATCCCTCGTTCAGAAACGAGAAAATCGAGTAACTTTCTGCCAGGAACTCCGAATGTGCATTTTGATGGATTAAGCTTGATATCATATCTTCTCAGATTGGCAAAGGTTTCAGCAAGGTCAGCTAACAGGTCGGAACCTTTACGTGACTTGACCACAATGTCATACATGTATGCTTCCACATTCTGACTGATTTGAGTGAGCAGACACTTCTGGATCATCCTCATGAATGTGTCTCCGGTGTTCTTCAAGACGAATGGCATAGTGACATAACAAAAGCATCCGAATGGAGTGATGAAAGCCGTTTTTATCTCATCGGGACCATACAGTCGGATCTGATGGTACCCAGAATAGGTGTCCAAAAAAGAAAAACGCTCACACCCCGCAGTTGAGTCGACGATTTGGTCGATGCGGGGGAGAGGGAAATGATCTTTCGGGCAGGCCCGATTGATATGCTTGAAATCAATGCACATGCGAAGTGAGTCGTCCTTCTTGGGGACCATGACAACATTGGAGAGCCACTCGGAGTGGTAGATTTCATGGATGAACTCAGCTTCTAGGAGCCGAGCCACTTCCTCGCCGATTGCTTTTCTCTTCTGGACGGCGGACCGTCGGAGATGTTCCTTGACTGGTTTTACCTTTGGGTCGACTCGCAAACGATGCTCAGCTAGTCCCCTAGATACACCAGGCATGTCAGAATGTTTCCATGCAAAGATGTCCTAGTTCTCATGGAGGAACTGGATGAGCGCTTCTTCCTATTTGATGTCGAGTGTTGACGAGATATGGGTCGGAGCAGCATTGGGGTCGGTCAGGTGAATATGAATCGGCTTCGTTTCCCCTGATGACTGAAATGCAGAGTCTGTGGAAGGCTTCTTGGCTCGCAGTAAATCACTCGGATCTGCATTCTTCTGATATTCTTGCAGTTCTACTACTGCCATCTGTGCATCAGCAATTTTTGAGCCCTTTTGGAAGCACTCTTCCGCCTTCTGCCGATTGCCAGTAATAGTGATTACTCCTTTAGGACCGGGCATCTTCAATTTAAGATATATGTAACATGGTCGAGCCATAAAATGTGCATAAGCAGGCCTACCCAGAATAGCATGGTAAGCACTCTTGAAATCCACTACCTCAAATGTCAACTTTTCCTTGCGGTAGTTCTTGGAATCACCGAAAACCATGTCCAGGGCGATCTGGCCGAGTGACTGGGCTTTCTTGCCAGGAATAACGCCATGGAAACTCATGTTGATTTCACAATCTTGGACATCGGAATGCCCATTCCCTTCAAGGTTTCAACATAAAGGATATTCAGGCCACTGCCACCGTCCATCAGCACTTTAGTCAGTCGAGTGCCTTCGACTACCCGGTCGACCACCAGTGCTTGCCTCCTAGGGGTGGCTATATGAGCTGGATGGTCTGACTGGTCGAATGTGATGGCAGTCTGAGACCACTTCAGATAACTGGGTGTTGCAGGAGCAACCATGTTTACTTCCATGTTAATAACTTTGAATCGACTTTTCCTTTCAACATCAGCAAAATCATCAGTGTGGAATTGACATTGGGAAAACCATCATCATCTTCCTCCCTATCCTCACCTCCTTCCGACTCCTTTTCCTTCTCCTTGGGTTGTTTCTCTCGAAATTGCTGGATAAGGAAACGACACTGTCAAGTGGTGTGTTTAGGGTAAATGATGTTCCCCTCTTCATCTTTTTTGGTATGAATATGGCATGGTAAGTCCAACACATCATTCCCATCTTTATCCTTAACTTTTTTGGGAGCCCAGGGCCCCTTGGGCTTTCCTTTGAACTTTCCTTGGGTAACAGCTAAAGCTTCACAAGGAGCAGCTGGTTCAGCCTTTCGCTTCTGTTTCCGACTAGACTTCCCTCCTCCGGTTTCTTGGGCAACTGTTTTGTGCTTGCCACTCTGGAGTCGGTCTTCCTCTTCACCATTAGCATATTTGGTGGCAATCTCCATCATCCGAGTCAGAGTCATATCTCCTGTCCTACCGAATTTCAGATTCAACTCCCGATACTTAACGCCTACCTTGAAGGCACAAATTGCTTGGTGATCTGACACATTCTCCACTGTATGGTGCAGCGTGATCCATCTCTGGATATAATCCCTCAAGGTTTCATTCGGTTTCTGGACACAACACTGCAATTCTGTCAACCCTGCCGGCCTTTTGCAAGTGCCTTCAAAGGTCCTAACAAACACTCGAGCAAGTTCTTCCCAACTATATATACTACCAGGAGCCAACTGATTCAACCACGCTCTGGCTGAGCCCTCCAACATCAAGGGGAGGTGCTTCATAGCCACATCATCATTGCTGCCACCAATCTGAACAGCCACTCGGTAGTCCTCAAGCCGAGTGTCTGGCTTGGACTCACCGGTGAACTTGCTGACTCCAGTCGCCAACCTGAAGTTGGGAGGAATCACTGCTGCTCTAATGGCTCTGCTGAAACACTCGGGTCCTGAAACGTGCACCTTGCTTCCAGTCGGATGATCTCTATCGTGGCATTCTCTGTGAGCCCTGTTCCGATCCACCAGACCTTGAACGAGGATAGATCTTGCATCAAAGCCTGGCTCTCTGGGGTCGACTGGAATTCTTCATTCGTCGCTGTGGGGGCACCTGTCATCTTGCCGCTGAGGCACGTATGACCCACTCCTCGGAGGAGGCGTGGGCACTCGATGATGGTCATCGTGGTCGAGTCGATGATCATACTGCTCGCGGTTCCTGTACTGATCTTGCCGGTGCACATGTTCCTCACGCCGCGGAGGCGATCTTGGGATGTGAGCAGATTGGACAGTGTCTGCCACCACAGATCAGCTATGAATCCTATTCAGCGACTGAGATACTGATGTATTCTGTTCTCCCGCCGCTCGAAGCAAAGCCCGGATCTGCATCAAACCTCGGCCAGCTTCTGACTGGGAAGGATGAATTGACTCTGCTATTCAAGCTGCAGCTGTGAGATTCTGGATAGGAGTTCGGTATACCTAAGTCGGAGGCAGAAAAAGTCGTCGTCGACTGGATTCAGGAATTCGCTACCGAGCACGCTCGTCGAGTGCACACTGGAGGTTCTCCAGACGAGTGCGCTCAGCCAAGTTGACCAGGCGCGCCTCCTCCAAGGCCTGGGCCTCGGGGGTTTCTCCAACGATAGGAGTGTGAAGTGCATCCATGTTACGGCGGTGAAGCTCTTCCCTCCGCTGCGAAGTGAGGGGCTCGGGGCAGTACTCCTCGTGGGCATGTGATGGGTCGCCGACGCCATCACTACCATCTTCACGGGTGAAGCCAGGAGGACTGCAGGGTCCATTGACCATCAAAACTTCCACCGCGGGGTCGCTGCTGTCGCACTCTGATGCAGTCTCGACAATCGATAGGTCGAACAGGCCGTAGAGAGTTTCATTAGGCTCGATCGCCGCGATTTGTGGGGTGGCCGATTTGCGGGCCACCGCATGCCTCACCCACCGCTGAAGCCGTGACCGACTAGATCGCTGGTGCCGACAAACAAAGAGAAGCGAGGATGTCGTAGGAGCTGACCGATAGTGAGTCGACGGTTGTCGAAGAAGGACACCGCGGACGCAGGCGCGGAAGTGCGTCGCCCCGTGGACAGGGAGCGCCTCGACGTCCTGTGGAGCCTCGTGGAGCCAAGCGGAGTCGTCGGCGATGAAGATGAGTGAGCCGAGATAGATCTCGCGGCCTTCAGTCAATCCTCCGCTGGAAACCATGATGATGGCAATCGGAAGAATCGCAACTTCTCCAATAAACTGCTAAGACACTGGCCCCACGATGGGCGCCAACTGTCGTGGTTCTAAGACTGACAGTAGAATGGGGGGTAGGTATGAGGAGGCAAGATCCTAGCTATGGAGTAGTTGTACACACGAGTTTTATGAGTTCAGGACCTTCTCGGAAGAAGTAACAACCCTACGTCTCGGTGCCCTGAGGCGGTCGACTGGATTATATGTGTGTGTGTGTGTGTGTTTACAAAAGATGCGAACCCTTATGCCTGTGGAGGGGGTGGCTTATATAGAGTGCGCCAGGACCCCAGCCGGCCCACGTTACAAAGGGTTTAAGGTACATTAAAGGGGAGACATTACTGGTAATGCTAGTAAATAAAGAGACATAATGACCATTAAAGCTATGAGGTGATGTCCGACCGTTGTGGTCTGGAGTGACCTTACACGTTCTGGTGGTCGAGTGACAATCCCTGCGGTCGAGTGACTTCAAGTCTTACGAGTGGAAGTCCTCATGGTCGAGTGGATGATGACTCCTCTTCGAATGCTTCTAGTTTTAAGGTGACGTCCTAGGGGAGGGTGTCTAGGTCAGGCCTATGACCCTACCCTAGGTACATATCTTCATCAAATGGCTCACACTCATGTATTGCATGAAAATTGAAAAAAGTTTGAGATTACTAAAGTATGAAACAATTGCTTGGCTTGTCATCGGGGTTGTGCATGATGAGAGCATTTTTGTGTGACGAAAATGAAGCATAGCCAAACTATATGATTTTGTAGGGATAAGCTTTCTTTGGCCATGTTATTTTGAGAAGACATGATTGCTTAGATAGTATGCTTGAAGTATTATTATTTTTATGTCAATATTAAACTTTTATCTTGAATCTTTCGGATCTGAACATTCATGCCACAATAAAGAAAATTACATTGAAAATTATGTTAGGTAGCATTACACATCAAAAATTCTGTTTTTATCATTTCGTTCCCAAATAATAAAGCATGGGTTGAATCTATCGGGTTCACCGTCACGCACCTTTTGCATAAAAGTCCCTAGGTTTTGGCATATCTAACCTGTGGTACACCGAGTAAAAAACGATTCGCCAGGTAATTCAACCCCAATTTTCTCCTCTGCGCCGCCACCCCCAATTTCCCCTCTGCGCCGCCACGTGCCAAAGATGACCGCTCGCGACCACCCGATTCCGTGCCTCTCGCCTGGGACCGCTGCCGACGAGGGCCACGCCGGCGATCTCCTCTCAGCCCACCTGCTTCCTCTTTCCTCTCTGTTCTCCTCTCTCCGACCCCTGTTCAGTAGCGACTGCCCAAACTAGCCCTGATCCATGGCCATCTCCTTCTGCCCAGCTCTGGTCCGTTATCGGTCATCCGTGGTGCGAGCACTGCGCCTCCTCCTCAACCTCCCCATTCGGCTCCACTCCTCCTGGACTGCCCACGTGCGCTTCCCGAGCCCCCATGGACGCCTTCTGCAGAGTTGCGGTATCGACGGTTGACCGCCGCCATGACCGGCCTCGTGCGCAGCTCCATGTCGCCATCCCCTGCGCCTCCTCCCGTGTCTCCCCCATCTCTCCTATGCAGCACCGTGGCTGCACGTCGCCAGCGCTATCTACTGCAGACCCGCTCTCAACCCCCTAAGGTATGGAATTTCTCTTGCTGGAGCGTTTCAGTGAAAAGGAATTTGGTTCTGAAGCTTTCGATCTAAAAAACATAGGAAATTATTTTGCTCTATGTTGTGTTGTGGTTCCTGCTCAATAGGTGTTTATTTTTGTGCCTAAAAGGAAGTATGTACTTTTTAGAATAAGCTCCATATATGTATATATGCATTGCATGTGCTTTCCACTAACTGAAACGAGCTTAGTCAGTTTCTACATTATTTATTCCGTGAAGAGTGTATAGTGTATTTCTTTCTTTCCTGCTTGGTCTCAGAGGAAGAAGAAAATATCTGAATTAGGTGTTTGAGCTATGTGGAACACCTGTTATATCATTTATTCTCCTATAGGACATCTTTGTAGCTTTTCTTCATGAAGTTATATTAGAAATATGTAACTAGCTTCATTTCGCGTAGGACATTCAAGAGTGAGTTTTTTTCTAATGCTGGAAGGGAAGGAAGTAATGCAAGTGAGACACTTATGTAATTCATTTGACCGCTCTTCTTTTCTTCAGGTTCTTATTAGTCTCTTCTTTGGATGAGCTTTCTGAACACAATCTGAAGCTTCCAAGAAGCAAATTCCATACTCTACTACTGACTTGTTTTCCAGTGTTCTGGTGAGAGAAAATTTAGAAGGCAAGTTGTGCTATAGGACATAGGTAAACCTTCTTATCTCATTTAACTTATGTTCTTGGAAACTATCCTAATATCTTCCTGATGCTTCCTATTATGTTTAGACATACCACTCTATGGCAACATGAAGATATACTATGCCAAGGAGCTAAAAAGGCACTTGTTTTATAAGTGCCTAGGCTCTGGTCTGACTTGTGCGGGCAAAGTTGAAAAATGGCCGTATGAGCCGAGTCACAAAGAACAAAGGAGTTCTTCACTGAACTGAGGGAGCATTCGACATGTATTGTGTATGTGTACACGCACATTTAGATGGAATGTGCTTATGTTCTAGGGAAACATTGTTTGTGCTTTACTTGATACCAAAGAAATATTGGCAGGTTCCTACGCTTCCATCATTAGGGTTAAGCCATATTTACTGAAATTTTTCTAGAGCTATTCCCATAGCCCTGACAATGAGTTCTAGAAGCTATGTATTGTAGGCAAGATCTGTCAACGGCGAGGTACCCGAGTCTGATGCAATTCAGGAGAAGCTGATGCCTGGCAAGTACACCACAGCAAACGTCCAAGTGATTCTCCTGACCACGGCGGGGTACCCAGGTCCAATGTGATTAAGATCTAGACACGACAGTAGCAGAGTTGATAAACTCCAAGCAGCTTTGCAATCGTATACATATGTTCTCACTATAATTAACTACACGTAGGCTTTGTCTCCCTCCTCTCCTGAGAATTTGACAAATGTTGTTATCAAGGCATTTTGTTCTTCTAATCGATTCTAGAATAGATAAACATGTACTATGTGTTTCATATGAACAATTAAGAACCCAACAACACATGGTTATTTCAATCTTATCAACTTTTAGTTAATAGAATTATCTATTCACTGTAGTATTAAGTTTCCTTGCATTTTCAGCTAAAAGAAAGGAAAAAAAGGAACAACATACATTTCGGCATTGCTTCATCCTTGCGGCTGAGAGAGTCAGGCGTTCTCCTGTGAAGAGTGCATAAATTGTTTTCATTGGCTTGATATTTATTTATACCAGCTAATTTGCAGGTCTTAGAATTAATATTAATCTTTAGGTACAGGACCACGACCACGTGGATTGCGTCATCTGGTATATCTCAATGGATTTTGCTTTTATTGTTTCCATGTTACTCGGTGTTACGTTTTGTTTCTTGCCTGACCACCATTTTCTTTGGCATATCCTACGTTTATAAAATACTGAATAATGTTGTTGATGAAGCTCAAGCAAGCTATGCTACTGAGATTAATGCAGTCCTTCATGATGACAATTCAGTTAGTGTAACTGACAACTGCCATGGGGTATGCAGTTCCTAAAACCTATGAAAGACTTCCTGAATGTTCGATGCTTCTACAAATATTATGGAAAAAGTAACTGTTATGTGTTCAGTTTTGTGCTATTGCATGGTGTTGAACACCCTGAACATGGCGACTTCGAGGCCTATAGGATGGTAGATGTCTGGGACCATGGCTGCGAGCTCGGCCATATAGGCCCTTGAAAATTAACGGCGACACCTCTCTTCAGGCAGAATGTTATGCACGAGCATAATGCTGCGACAATTTTCAGAGTCATAGACCCGCTAGGAATCAGTGTTTGCGTTTTTGTTTTTATGACGTCTAAACTTTAGCGGACAATGTTGACTCACACATGGCACATGTGCTAAACCAGCCGGATGTTCATTGGAAAGTTATACGAAATTCGAAGGAATCCAGCCTTCAAGTGTATCATCCATTATATCTCTACTTTGTTCTTCTTTGCTCTGCTTTGCAGGAAGAAGGTGGATTGGTTGCCATTTCCTGTATGCAGAGGGGATGGCAACGATTGTTCCTTGGTTGAAGCATGCAATGTATCTCGCTGAATTTCAAGTTGTATGATTTTGGGTCTGCCTAGATACCTATGCAGGGGAGAAGACATCTGCAAGTTGGGTAGAAAGCTAGGCATGATTCTCAGTAATACTCTTTACTTGGTACTTGATGATTACTCTTTACTTGGTACAAGGTACTTGATGATTCTAATATAGTCTGACCCTGCTACAGATAGTAGTTTACATACATGCCTAAATGTGTTGGAGATGCATTGCATTATGTTTCATAGGTGGCCGTGACCGTGAAGGGTGACTAAAAGTAATCCATCATCACATCAAGTTTTTGGAATTTCTTGGATCAAAAACAGATCAACATGCATTTGGTTAAATTTCAGGGATCGAAATCGATACTCTTGGTGTACAAAAGTAGGGTCTCTCCTTTTGACCCCTTTACTTGTGCACGGGCGGTCAGAGCCATGCGCCGCGGCCACACTTAGCAGGGCAGAGGAGGGAAGCCGGAGAGAAGCCGAAGCACAAGGCAACCAAGACCAGGAGCACAGGAAGGAAAGAGGGCGAGGTGGACTCCCTCGGCAAGATCCTTGCCGACGCGGCCCCCCGCAGCCCCGGCAAGAGCCTTAACGGGGCAACTTGCCCAATGCCAGTAGAGTAGGCCACCCTTGAGCCCAAATGTTCCGAACACCGTCAACAACTATGTTGGGACCAGGGCTCGGGAGGCACCTCCGTGGTGGCATGAAGCTCTTCGTCAAGATCATAAACACATGAGTTCAAATGAGGACCAGAAGACGGCAACCCTCGACAGGATCCTAGCCGAGGAAATCCACAAGACCCCCGGCAAGACCCTTGCCAGGGACGACACCAACGCCACGGCAAGACCCTTGCCCGGCCCCTGGCAAGACCCTTGTCGAGGACGCCAGCGGGGCCACTTCCAGGCCTGCACTAGCCAAGTCTCCGCGCCGTTCGCATGCAGCTGCCAGCCCAACCAGCTGGGCAGGCACCTGCGTGGCAACATGCAACTTCCAGGCCAAATCAGCAAGTGCCTGCGTGGCGGCATGCAAATCTTCATGAAGGCCCTACCACCACGCCACCTCAGCTGCTTGCCTGCCTTCATGGCGCTGCATGCGTCGCTAGCTTGGGCACGTGTCGAATCGGGACAGAGCGGCGACGAACGGGACGGGCCTCGTTCCCATCCTCGATAAAGCTAATGGACACCTACGTAGCGCATTTAATGCACTTTGTCCCGTAATGTCGTGCGATAAGATCGCGCACTATAGGCCTTTCCACCTCCTGTGTGCCACTGTGGCAAACCCTTTTTCCTATAAAAGGAGGCCCGAGGCGACCAGGAGAGGGATTCAGCTTTTTGGAACGGCACAACCACCGTAGCTAGTTCAGGAAGCTCAAGAACACTCAATACATCCACCAAAGCAGGACTAGGGTTTTACGCATCCTCGTGGCCCGAACCTGGGTAAACGATCCGTGTGCTAGCTCCTAAACCCGCTCTCCTCACGACCCCGCGCCCGCTGACCGTAGAAGGGATTCCAGTGATCCCATAGGTGTCATTCCCACCGACATCTTTGGCGCGCTAGGTAGGGGGCGCAGTTGTGAGAATCGGGTTTAGCGGCTGGCTTAGCAATTTCTCATGGCCACGGCTTCCAGATAAGAAGACGGCCAAGAGAACGGTGCCGCCTGCAAGCGTGAAGGACGCCGGTGCGGCGACGGGAAAGCTAAGTCATACGAAACCTGCAATTTCCTTCTTATATATGAGGTTATTTTCCTCGAAGGTCCTGCCCTATGTATGGAAGCCTGCACGGAAAGGGGCCCTTCCACAATTGGCAACGCCCTTGTTCTGTTTCGAGTCCGCTCAACAGCTCAAGCGGCCGTGTCGAGAGTGGCAGGGTAGCCTTCCGCAATTGGCAACGCTCTCGATTCTGACTCGAGTCAAGCTCGACAGTTCAAGCGGGCGCGTTGAGAGCGGTAAGGTGGTTCACTCGGCAGCAAGCACACCGAGCAGGCCATTGGGGATCCGTCCTCAAGGTGTCGCCTTGGGTTTACACGCCGGCAAGCCTACCCATTTAACGTAGGGTAAACATACAAAGGGAAGGTCGAATAGGAAGATAACATGCATCATACCAAAAGTGCTGCAGAGTTATATTACATCAATTGTTACTGCGATTCTAACTAAAGATAAAAACGGTCTTGGTCATGAACCTACAGCGACAGTGGGAGACGGGGTGCCTAATCTCGGCGCTGGCCCTCTATCCTCTCGATTTCACCGATGCGGCTGATGATGGGCTTGATATGCTCCTTGAGCGCCGTGAGGTCCACACCCGCTGGCAAGCTGTCCAGCGCGGCATCGAAGTCGAGGTTGGGGTTCTAGTGCGCCATCTTGGTGAGAACCTTGGTCATGGCACCCTAGCAAAGCCTCCGGGACTCCTTGGCTAGGGAGGCCGGACGGTTGGAGTGGAACTGCTCCAGGGCCCCGAAGACGCCCTCGAAGAAGATGGTCAGCTTGGTGTTGGAACTCGCGTTGTGCTCTGGGGTATACCTCACATTTGGCATCCCCATGGTAGCCAGCTGCGTGGTGATCCTGCCGGCGACGCCTTCGAGGCGCCCGATCCAGCGGTTCTCGCCTTCCACAAAATCATTGTGGTTGGTGGCTTCATTCTTCCGCGGCTGCTTCTCGGTCTCCAGGTCCCTGGCCAGGGCCTCCTCCCGGACCTTGCCCTCCGACGGCATCCCCTCGAGACCCTCCAGCTTCAGCTTGAGGTCTTTGATGGAGTTGTTGGCTTCGGAGAGCTGCTCGGCCTTGTCGAGGACCGCACCCTGCGCCTCCGTCAGAGCGCTGTTGAGCGTGTCTTTCTCCTTGGACAGCGTCAGGACCTGGTTTTTCAGCCTGTCCCACTCCACCTGCAGCTCCTTCATCTTGTCGACGTGGACCTGAGCCTAGGCATTGAGTGCCTCCCTGTGCCTCTCCTCCAGCTCCTGGGTTTGCTCCAAGATGAGCTTCTCCACCTCCTCATCCTTGCCGCGGAGCGTTGTGGCAAGCTTCTCCTCATGTGCGGCAAGGTCCTCCTCCTGGGAGTTCAGCGCGGCCTGGTGCTGGGCTCGAGCAGCCTCGGCTGTGGTGGCAAAGTTCTCTGCCGTCTCCTGGGCCTTCTCAATGTCGTCCTGCTTCATGGTGAGCTCCACCTCGCGCTTGGCCAGCTCGCCCTGGGCGGTCTTCAGCTCCTCCCAAGCCTAGCAGAACCAAGTCTACGTCTCGGCGACGCGTACCTTGAGGTCCGCCTCCGCCTTGTCCGCCATTACCGCCCTGGACTTGGCCTTGTCGAGGCGGGCGCGATGGAGCGCCTGGAGCTTCCGGAAGTTGGCACCCATGTCCTAGAGAAGCCGCTCCTCCTGTGAACCGTCACTACCAGTGCTTGGCGTGTCGACGACCTCGAGCCCGGCGGCGGCGAGCACCTCCTCGTCGAACACCTCTCCCTCAATGGGCACCCTGGATATTGACGCCCCTGGGAGGTGGACGAAAAGGTCGTCGCTCACCCTCAGGTACCTGCCGGAGCCAGAGGCAGCGGAGGAGGAAGGCTGGTCATCAGCCACCTCCACCTCGGCAACAGGCTCGCCAGCCTCCCTGGTCAGTAGCCTTGTCAGGATCCCCGGCAGGCCCCTTGGCGGCGTCCTCGGCAGCGCCCTTGGCAGCCTCCTCGGCAGCGATCTTCTCGGCCTCCACCGCGGTGCCCTTGGCGACATCTTCGATGACGGTATCACGGTCCGCCAGGAGAGGATCTGGATATCAAAAGGGGGGTGAAGTGAAGCCAAGACCAAGATTCAAGAAAAAGAAAAGGGATGGGAGGCGAATGGCTTACCCATGCCAGGCTGTGAAGATGAGGCCCCCTCCCCGCCAACATCAGGTGCCGAGGTGTGGCCACCGGTGCCCAAGCTTGCCTCCTCCTCCTCCGTGTGCATGGGCTCGGTGCTTGGCGCCCTTGCCGGGGACGCCCCTCGGGACGGCGTGGTTGACGGAGGCGGCGTGTTGGGGGTAGCCCTCGGCGCCTCCTCCAGTTGTTGTCCTCCTCCTGCGATCACGACAAGGTCAGCACCAAGGATCATGCCCTTGGCACACGTCAACGAGGGGCGAGTGGAGAACTTACGCTAAGGGCTGCTCCGGGGGCTGCTGTCCGGGCTACTCACCACCACCAGTGGCGCCTTAGAGGTGCCCGCCGGGGGTTGGCCACCCGCCGAAGACCTGGCCCTCTTCACCCTGCCGAGACAAAAACAAGTCAAGATAAGAAGCACAGTTAGAGGTGCCGGAAATGACGAAAGGAAACGACACTTAGTTGTCCTCCACCTCCTCTTTTGCCGCCTTCCTCTTCCTCCTCGGGCTGAGAGACCCGAGGTCAAAGAAGACCTTCGTGTCGTCGCCTATGGGAGGAGGGGAAGCGGGTGGAGGAGGGGAAGCAGGCAAAGCTGGGGGACGCTTGGACGAAGAAGAGGCAGATGCTTTCTTCTTCGTCACCACGGCCTTCACCAACTTCTTTGCCGCCGCGGCCCTCATTTTCCGCGCAGACATCTCCTGGGCAAGCCGGGGTTGCGCGGCGCTGCCGGGCCAAACCGGCTTGCCGGAGCTGGCCCGCCACAAGATTCGCCCTTTCCCCGTGGCTGTGGGCTCGACAGCTTCAGCTTCCTCCTCGGACGACTCGTCATCGTCATCCTCGACGAGAGGGGCCCTGGTGCGGGCGCTGCTGGCCTCCCCAGCAGACTCTGCCCACTGGGCGAGTTCCTTCTCCTCTGCGGCCGCCGCGGCCTTGTCCTCCATGCCGCCGGCGCTGCCGGTCTCCTTGGCGAGCTCCGCCTCCGCCACCCTGGCAGCGATGTAGTCCAGATCCGCCTGGGTGGTGTCCTGGACGAGCAGTGGCTATTCACGGACGTACTTCTCCAGACTGTCGAAGAACTCCTGCACCTACTCCTCCGGCAGCTCGGCCCAATTGGGGACGGGGCCATGCGCGTTGCAGTCCGGCATCATAGCGATGATGTCGTTTCAGCGTGAGTTATTACTCAGCAGGAGTACCCCCGCCGGCAACCCAAACAAGGGCCCCTTAGTGACCTTGCGGGCTTTCGCGGCCTTGCCGGACCTCTCGGCCCTGCCATCGCGGCCCACGTCAAGCTGGAAGAGCCGCTGGCAGAAGTGAGCGTGCACGAGCACCGTGAAGTTGTGGTCGAGACCAGGGCGAAGCCTCATGATATCGGCCGCATTCGTGAAGATCCAGGCCGGCCTCCCCTTGTTATGAAGCGGAGCGATTCGGCAACAGATGAAATCCGCCCTGATCATCTCAAGGGTGAGCCCGGCCTCGATGAGGCGAAGAATCAGGGTGATGGCAATCTTGAGCTTGTCGTCTTGGGCGTCGACATTTCCCCAGTCGGGCTTGCGAACTGGGGGGGCCTGGCGAACCCGGTAGAACTCCTGTGGGTCGTCCTCCTTGATCCAGCACCACTGGCCCCGCCATTCTTCCCACCTCTCCTTCTGGGCGCCCTATGTGAGGGTAGAAGTAATGGCGGAAGAGCGCCGTGTTGGGGAC
The DNA here is from genome assembly GCF_056163025.1 of Triticum urartu. Lineage (NCBI taxonomy): Eukaryota > Viridiplantae > Streptophyta > Magnoliopsida > Poales > Poaceae > Triticum > Triticum urartu. Next base: position 162,944,066 of record NC_141874.1, read on the forward strand.
GACTCCGGCGAAGCCCTCACATAGGTGGGCAAAAAGAGCCACGCATGACACAGCATTTGGAGTAAAATCTAGGAGGTGGAAGCCAAATGTGTGCATGACATCATTGAAGAAATCGGAGAAAGGGGGCAGAGGCCGCAAGAGAAATAGTCGACGAAAAACAGGTATCGATTCAGGGCGGCCTCGGCGCAGTTGGCGGGGACGACGTGCGTGGCTGGATGCACCGTTGTCTTGCACCCCCACAGGGGCCTGAAGCTGTCCCGGAGCTCGAACATGTCGACCGTCGAGGGGAAGTAGGCGAGCTGCGTCCACTGCGCTGCCAGCTCACTCTCCGGTGGCTCCGTCGCTCCGACGTCCTTGGCCATCCCTTTGCCCTTGTTGGTTTTTGGGGCCATGGCGGCTGCGAAAGGTGAGGGGCAGAGGATAGTGAAGATGCAGCGGTGGCAAGAAGGGGCAGAAGGTTGAGAAGGAAGGAGAAAGGGACAGCGGTTCCGAGATTGGAAAAGGCGCAAGGGGGTAAAGTGAGCAGCACGCCCGTGGTTATTCCTCTTTTTATGGGGAAGGCACGGGCCGCCACCTCTCCCATTAACCACGATGTGACGCATGCGTGCGGGAACCAACCCACGCATGACCCCCACGTCACACACGATCCTCCACATCGCGCGTTCAACGCGGGTCATGGAGAAGCGCAGCGGACGAGAAATTACTGCGGTAAAATCCCGCCCCAACTGCCCGCGCACCGTTTTGGGCCTGGTCCAACAACGTGTCACGCTTATGTGTGGCCCAGGCCCGGGGGCTCCTGTCGGTGTACAAAACTAGGGGCTCTCCATTTGAACCATTTACTTGTGCACGGATAGTCAGAGCCATGCGCCGCGGCCACACTTAGCAGGGCAGAGGAGCGAAGCCGGAGAGAAGCCGAAGCACAAGGCAACCAAGACTAGGAGCATAGGAGGGAAAGAGGGTGAGGTGGACTCCCTAGGCAAGATCCTTGCGGAGGCGGCCCCCCGCAGCCCCGGCAAGAGCCTTGCCGGGGCAACTTGCCCAACGGCAGCAGAGTGGGCCACCCTTGAGCCCAAAGGTTCCGAACGCCGTCAACAACTACGTTGGGACCAGGGCTCGGGAGGCACCTCCATGGTGGCATGCAGTTCTTTGTCAAAATCATAAACATATGAGTTCAGATGAGGACCAGAAGACGGTGACCCTCAGCAAGATCCTAGCCGAGGAGATCCACAAGACCCGCGGCAAGACCCTTGTCGGGGACGACACCACGCCACGCCAAGACCCTTGCTGAGGATGCCAGCAGGGCCACTGCCAGGCCCGCACTAGCCAAGACTCCACCGCCGTTCGCACGCAGTTGCCATCCCAACCAGCTAGGCAGGCACCTGCGTGGCAACATGCAGCTTCCAGGCCAAATCAACAAGCGCCTGCGTGGCAGCATGCAGATCTTCAGGAAGGCCCTACCACCGTGCCACCTCAGCTGCTTGCCTACCTACATGGCGCTGCATGCATCGCTAGCCTGGGCGCGTGTCGAAGCGGGGCGGAGCGGCGACGAACGGGACGGGCCTCGTTGCCATCCCCGATAAAGCTAATGGACACCTACGTAGCGCATTTAATGTGCTTTGTCCCGTAATGCCGTGCGATAAGCTCACGCACTGTAGGCCTTTCCACCTCCTGTGTGCCACTGTGGCAACCACTTTTTCCTATAAAAGGAGGACCGAAGCCACCAGGGGAGAGGGATTCGGCTTTTCGGAATGGCGCAGCCACCGTAGCTAGTTCAGAAAGCTCAAGAACACTCAATACATCCACCAAAGTAGGACTAGGGTTTTACACATCCTCGTGGCCCGAACCTAGGTAAACGATCCGTGTGCTAGCTCCTAAACCCGCTCTCCTCACAACCCCGCGCCCGCCGACCGTATAAGGGATTCCAGTGATCCCATAGGTGTCGTTCCCACCGACAGATATAGATAAAAATGGCTTAATGAAAGTTGTAGTATTTGCATACTCTTTGTTGGTATATAAATCATGTCTCGCCTAATACTTTATTCCCATGTAAAATAGCTAATTCCTGCATTACTTTGGAGTGCACACGTCAGTTAAGAAAGGAGACTGCAAGTTATATATAGTTATCTGTATTGCTTACATCTAATATACAATCTATACATGATGGTTTCGAATTATGTGCTCCTGGTTGTACAATCGTCTTTCAACTGAATTACAGCCAAAGTGTTCATCTTGGCTACTTCTGAACTTCTGCGCAAATTAAATGGTGGAGTATGGCCACTACCAGCTACATGGTAAAATGTGGTAGCCTTAAATTGTCTTCGGTTTAGTCTCTTTTGTTTTCTTGTGTTCTACATAAGTCTATGAGCCTTATGTATCAATAAAGTAAAATGTGCAAGAATAGGACTGAAAATCAAAGCTATTCATCATTTCGTGTGGGATGTGAGTCTGGTTGAAACTTGGGTATACCAACTGGAATGTTGTTGTTCGACAATTGGAAAAATAGCCTACTCGAGGGTGTTTGGCCTTTTGCGCATCACCAGCCAGTCACGACGCTCACACAAGCATCATATTTTAGTCTGGCATAAAAAGTCCAAGCATACAAGTGTTACAATTATTTATAGCAATATGAAATATACTTACCATTATATGCACAGATAATCACTCTTCTTTTATGTTATTAAATAAGAAATTTAGGCATTTGCCATTAACCACAAATTAATAAAATTGAATAAAGGTCTAATTTGCCTCCATTCACAGTTTTATCTGGACCAGTTTGGCAATGTATTAGATATTGTTCTACTAGTCATTAAACAAACCATGTATAGAGCTAGGTCCAGGCGAGGTGGAGGATTCATTAGTATAAGTCCAGTAATGCCCATCAAAGAAATGGAAGCTGCTTGGCCAAAGAAGTTTCAGGGTGGTGCCTTAGAGCATCAAGCGGTGATAATGTCATCACGTCTTAGAATTTCAAAATGGTCTTCTAAAAATTCTTATCTCATCCTGGACTATTTTCACCAATGAATCTCAAGCAGGACCTCATCATCAATGTGGCAGGTATGTGGTTAGCAGAAAAAAAACTAAAAGTGCCTTTCTTCAGGACATGACCCCTGCATGTTGCATGTGCCTTATGTCTTTACCAATGGCCATGAGAGCCATTCAGTGCAGTACATAACATACAATGATCTTCCACATTAAGCCTTGCACATAAAAAAATCTAGGCAGGAGTTCATTATTTATATTGTGCTAGATTTTTTTTGCGTTCTGGTTCAATTTTGTTTTGAAAAAAGAAATAGTACTCATGGCAACATACTACGTTTTGGTCGAAGAATATTTCGGAGTGTCCCTTAGGAAATCAAGAGGCGATAACACCGTCAAATTTAGGTTTTCCAAATGGCTTTTTAAAAGTCCTTATCTCATTCTCATGTATGTTTGCACGATGGATCTAAGGCACAACTCATCGACGATTTTGCACATAAGCTTGGAACCAATTAAGAAATGCATCACCTGGACGCACGAGGGAGTCTGATGTTATGAGAGCACATGAAGACAAGCCAGCTAATGTTCCTGCTCAAGATGTCAACCGCATCTTCATAGCCTGATTCTCGTGCCTTTTGTGTTGTTCTCTCCCGTTGCAACGCACGGGCCCTTTTGCTAGTACCTACTCGAGGACAAGCAAGAATTAAGCTTGGGGATGCTTGATACATCTCCAACGTATCTATAATTTTTTTATTGTTCCATGCTATTATATTATCTGTTTTGGATGTTTAATGGGCTTTACTATGCACTTTTATATTATTTTTGGGACTAATCGGTTAACTGAAAGCCTAGTGCAAATTGTTGTTCTTTTGCCTATTTTAGTGTTTTGCGGAAAGGAATATCAAATGGAATCCAAACAGAATGAAACCTTCGCGAGGATCTTTTTTGGAACAAATGTGATTCAGGAGACTTGGAGTGGACGTAAAGAAAGAAGCGAGGTGGCCACGAGGTAGGAGGGGGCGCCCCAGGGGGGTGGGTGCGCCCCCCACCCTCATGGGACCCTCGCAGCTCCACCGACCTACTTCTTCCTCCTATATATGCTCTTATACCCTGAAACCTTCGGGGAGCACCACAAAACCCTAATTCCACCGCCGCAACCTTCTGTACCCGTGAGATCCCATCTTGGGGCCTTTTCTGGTGCTCCGCCGGAGGGGGAATCGATCACGGAGGGCTAACACAGACCTTTGGGTCCATAGTTGTTAGCTAGATGGCTTCTTCTCTCTCATTGGATCTCAATACAAAGTTCTCCTTGATTCTCTTAGAGATCTATTTGATGTAATTCTTTTTGCGGTGTGTTTGTCAAGATCCGATGAATTGTGGATTTATGATCAAGTTTATCTATGAACAATATTTGATTATTCTTTGAATTCTTATATGCATGATTTTATATCTCTGCAAGTCTCTTCGAATTATCAGTTTGGTTTGGCCTACTAGATTGATCTTTCTTGCAAAGGGAGAAGTGCTTAGCTTTGGGTTCAATCTTGCGGTGCTCGATCCCAGTGACAGAAAGGGAAACGGCACGTATTGTATTGTTGCCATCGAGGATAAAAAGATGGGGTTTATATCATATTGCTTGAGTTTATCCCTCTACATCATGTCATCTTGCCTAATGCGTTACTCTATTCTTATGAACTTAATACTCTAGATGCATGCTGGATAGCGGTCGATGTGTGGAGTAATAGTAATAGATGCAGAATCGTTTCGGTACTTGTCACGGACGTGATGCCTATAATGATCATGCCTAGGTATTCTCATAACTATGCGCTTTTCTATCAATTGCTCAACAGTAATTTTTCACCCACCGTAGAATATGCTATCTTGAGAGAAGCCACTAGTGAAACCTATGGCCCCCGGGTCTATTCTCCAATATATTATTTTCCCACCAACTTGCCAATTTCTGTCACTATTTATTTTACAATCTTTACTTTTCAATCTATACAACAAAAATACCAAAAATATTTATATTATTATCTTTATCAGCTCTCACTTTTGCAAGTGGCCGTGAAGGGATTGACAACCCCTTTATCGCGTTGGTTGCAAGGTTCTTGATTGTTTGTGCAGGTACGAGGGACTTGCGTGTAGTCTCCTACTGGATTGATACCTTGGTTCTCAAAAACTGAGGGAAATACTTATGCTACTTTGCTGCATCACCCTTTCCTCTTCAAGGGAAAACCAACGCATGCTCAAGAGGTAGCAATGATCATGAAACTTCTGATCAAGTTACCACCGAACCTCGTAGGTCAACCAGAGTAAGATCCGCACCAGAGTGATACGGTAATCCTGTTCTGGAAGTCATGTTACTTGACCATGATTAACCTACGAACTATGAGGAAGCAATGATGAGCCCAGATTCCGCAAAATGGCTTGAGGCCATGAAATCTGAGATGGGATCCATGTATGAGAACAAAGTGTGGACTTCGGTTGACTTGCCTGATGATCGGCAGGCCATAGAGAATAAATGGATCTTCAGGAAGAAGACTGACACTGACGGTAATATTACTGTCTACAAAGCTCGACTTGTTGCAAAAGGTTTTCAACAAGTTCAAGGAGTTGACTACGATGAGACCTTCCGAATCATGTTAGCAAAGCTTCGACAACAGCAGCAAGGGCAAGGCTGCTCGCCCCTGCCTCCTCATGGCTTGGTGCTTGACGCTGACGAGCCTACCCTCCAGCTTCTGCCGCCCAAGAAGCGACATCGCCTGTCCAGTATGCCTCCGCCCAAGAAGCGCCATCGCCGTTCCACTACACCTCCTCCTACACCAGGAGTGCTTCCTCATGGCGGCGCCAGCCGCTCCACCTCAGGGAGTGCTTCCTCGGGCTCCCGGGCTTGGGGCGGCGCCAGTACCTCCACCTCAAGGAGTGCTTCCTCACGCTCCCAGAATTGGGACGGCGACAACCCCTTCACCTAAGGAAATGCTTCCTTGCGCTCCCGGAATTGGGGCGGTGCCAGCCCCTCCGCCTCAGGGAGTGCTTCCTCACGCTCCCGGAATTGGGACGGCCACAGCCCCTCCGCCTCAGGGAGTGCTTCCTCATGCTCCCAGAATTGGGATGGTGACAACCCCTCTGCCTCAGGGAATGCTTCCTCGTTCTCCCAGAATTGGGGCGGCGCCAGCCGCTCCATCTTAGGGAGTGCTCCCTCGGGCTCCCGGGCTTGGGGCGGCGGCCTCTCCACATCAGGGAGTGCTTTCTCACGCTCCCGGAATTGGGACTGCAACAACCCCTCCACCTCAGGGAATGCTTCCTCGTGCTCCCGGAATTGATGCTTAAGTCCGTCCAAATCATGTTAGCAAAGCTCGACTTGATGCTTAAGTCCGTCCGAATCATGTTAGCAATTGCCGCATTTTATGATTATGAAATTTGGCAAATGGATGTCAAAATTGCATTCACTAATGGATATCTTAAAGAAGAGTTTTATCTGATGCAACTAGAAGGTTTTGTCGATACAAAAGGTGCTAACAAAGTCTGCAAGCTCCAGTGATCCATTTATGGACTGATGCAAGCCTCTCGGAGTTGGAATATACGCTTTGATAGTGTGATCAAAGCATATTGTTTTATACAGACTTTTGGAGAAGCATGTATTTACAAGAAAGTGAGTGGGAACTCCGTAGCATTTCTGATATTATATGTAGATGACATATTGTTGATCGGAAATGATACTGGATTTTTGAATAGCATAAAAGGATACTTGAATAAGAATTTTTCAATGAAAGACCTCGGTGAAGCTGCTTATATATTGGGCATCAAGATCTATAGAGATAGATCAAGATGCTTAATTGGACTTTCACAAAGCACATACCTTGATAAAGTTTTGAAGAGGTTAAAAATGGATCAAGCAAAGAAAGGTCTTGCATGTGTTACAAGGTGTGAAGTTGAGTCAGACTCAATGCCCGACCACTGCAGAAGATAGAGAGAAAATGAAAGGTGTTCCCTATGCTTCAGCCATAGGCTCTATCATGTATGCAATGTTGTGTACCAAACCTAATGTGTGCCTTGCTATCAGTTTAGCAGGGAGGTACCAAAGTAAGCCAGGAGTGGATCACTGGACAACAGTCAAGAACATCCTAAAATACCTGAAAAGGACAAAGGATATATTTCTCGTCGTAAACGGTTACGTCGATGCAAGCTTTTACACTGATCCGGATGACTCTAAGTCACAAACCGGATACGTGTTTTTATTAAATGGTGGAGCTGTCAGTTGGTGCAGTTCCAAGCAGAGCGTCATGGCGGGATCTACGTGTGAAGCGGAATACATAGCTGCTTTGGAAGCAACAAATGAAGGAGTCTGGATGAAGGAGTTCATATCTGATCTAGGTGTCATACCTAGTGCATTGGCTCCAATGAAAATCTTTTGTGACAATACTGGTGAAATTTCCTTGGCAAAGGAATCCAGATTTCACAAGAGAACCAAGCACATCAAGAGACGCTTCAATTCCATCTACGATCAAGTCAAGGAGGGAGACATAGATATTTGCAAGATATATACGGATCTGAATGTTGCAGACCCGTTGACTAAGCCTCTCTCACGAGCAAAACATGATCAGCACCAAGACTGCATGGGTGTTAGAATCATTACAATGTAATCTAGATTATTGACTCTAGTGCAAGTGGGAGACTGAAGGAAATATGCCCTAGAGGCAGTAATAAAGTTGTTATTTATATTTCCTTATATCATGATAAATGTTTATTATTCATGCTAGAATTGTATTAACTGGAAACTTAGTACATGTGTGAATACATAGACAAACAGAGTGTCACTAGTTTGCCTCTACTTGGCTAGCTCGTTGAATCAATGATGGTTATGTTTCCTAACCATAGACATGAGTTGTCATTTGATTAATGGGATCGCATCATTAGAGAATGATGTGATTGACTTGACCCATCCATTAGCTTAGCACGATGATCGTTTAGTTTATTGCTATTGCTTTCTCCATAACTTATACATGTTCCTATGACTATGAGATCATGCAACTCCCGAATACCGGAGGAACACTTTGTGTGCTACCAAACATCACAACGTAACTGCGTGATTATAAAGGTGCTCTACAGGTGTCTCCGATGGTGTTTGTTGAGTTGACATAGACCGAGATTAGGATTTGTCACTCCGATTGTTGGAGAGGTATCTCTGGGCCCTCTCGGCAATGTACATCGCTATAAGCCTTGCAAGCAATATAGCTAATGAGTTAGTTATGGTATGTAGCATTACGGAACGAGTAAAGAGACTTGCCGGTAACGAGATTGAACTAGTTATTGAGATACCAACGGTCGAATCTCGGGCAAGTAACATACCGATGACAAAGGGAACAATGTGTATCGTTATGCGGTTTGACCGATAAAGATCTTCATAGAATATGTGAGAGCCAATATGAACATCCAGGTTCCGCTAATGATTATTGATCGGAGATGTGTCTCAGTCATGTCTACATAGTTCTCGAACCCGTAGGGTCCGCACGCTTAACGTTCGGTGACGATCGATATTATGAGTTTATGTGTTTTGATGTACTGAAGGTAGTTCAGAGTCCCGAATGTGATCACAGACATGACGAGGAGTCTCGAAATGGTCGAGACATAAAGATTGATATATTGGATGGCTATATTTGGACACCGGAAGTGTTCCGGGTGATTTCGAAGAAAACCAGAGTACCGGAGGGTTACCGGAACCCCCCCAGGAGAACTAATGGGCCACATGGGCCTTAGTGGAGAGAGAGAGGACCAGCCAGGGCAGGCCGCGCGCCCCTCCCCCTCTACTCCGAATTGGACTAGGGAAGGGGGCGGCGCCCCCTTTCCTTCTCCCTCTCCTCCATCCTTTCCCCCTCCTAGTAGTAGGAAAGGGGAGTCCTACTCCTACTAGGAGGAGGACTCCTCCTCTCCTGGCGCACCCCAAGGGCCGGCCGGCCTCCCCCCTTGCTCCTTTATCTACGGGGGCAGGGGCACCCTAGGACACACAAGTTGATTGTTTCTAGCCATGTGCGGTGCCCCCCTCCACTATAATCCACCTCGGTCATATTGTAGCAATGCTTAGGTGAAACCCTATTCCGGTAGCATCATCATCACCATCATCTCGCCGTCATGCTGATGAAACTTTCCCTTGACACTCTACTAGATCATGAGTTCATGGGACGTCACTTAGCTGAACATGTGCAGATTGCGGAGGTGCCGTACTTTCGGTGCTAGGATTGGTCGATCATGAAGACGTACGACTACATCAACCACATTGTCATAACGCTTCCGCTTACGATCTACAAGGGTACGTAGACAACACTCTTCCCCTCTCGTTGCTATGCAACACCATGATCTTGCATGTGTGTAGGAAAATTTTGAAATTACTATGCTCCCCAACAGCTACCATGAAGACTTCAACAACAGCGTCCCAGAGGACGACAACGGCAACAACGGCGCGGCACGCTGCCTCCACCGACGCCGGAAATAGTTTTTTTGGGGTTTAATACTGTATCTCGAATTCTTGATCATATGAATATAAATTCGCAGTGTCACTGAATGAAAGATATGGTTTCAACAAACTTGCATTTTTATCTCTTAATGTACAGACTTATCAAACGATTTTCTTTTGAAAATAACGTCAATGGTTTTTAAATATAAAACACTCATCGGCAACGTTTTAGTTAGAACACCCGTATGCAAACCGACAGCTTCCCCAGGAAGCCAAGGGAAAATGTGCCGAGCTGGATTTGTGCAGCTCTTGATCACAAAAGTTTTAGATACAACACCCGTATGCAAAGTGAGAGCTATGGTCTTTGTCGGTGTCAAAACCGGCGGATCTCGGGTAGGGGGTCCCGAACTGTGCGTCTAAGGCGGATGGTAACAGGAGGCGGGGGACACAATGTTTACCCAGGTTCGGGCCCTCTCGATGGAGGTAACAGCCTACTTCTTGCTTGATTGATCTTGATGATATGAGTATTACAAGAGTTGATCTACCACGAGATCGTAGAGGCTAAACCCTAGAAGCTAGCCTATGATTATGATTGTTGTTATCCTACGGACTAAACCCTCCGGTTTATATAGACACTGGAGGGGGCTAGGGTTACACAAAGTCGGTTACAAGGGAGGAGATCTACATATCCGAACTGCCAAGCTTGCCTTCCACGCAAAGGAGAGTCCCACCCGGACACGGGACGAAGTCTTCAATGTTGTATCTTCATAGTCCAACAGTCCGGCCAAAGTATATAGTCCGGTAGTCCGAGGACCCCCTAGTCCAGGACTCCCTCAGTAGCCACTGAACCAAGCTTCAATGACGATGAGTCCGGCGCACAGATTGTCCTCGGCATTGCAAGGCGGGTTCCTTCTCTGAATACTCCATAGAAGATTTTGAACACAAGGATCGTGTCCGGCTCTGAAAAACAAATTCCACATACCACCGTACAGAGTATATTATTCCACAAATCTAATCTGCTGTCAACTCTTCATAACGTGACGTCCTGCTATGGCACGGTCACTACAAACCATTTTTCCCTGACTGCCACTTCACGTGTTGCAAGGCGGTTTTATTGGCACGTCTTGTCGAAGCAGAGATCGTGTTCCCCTTATCACGGGATTCTCATCAATACAGGTGTGGGTAACCCAATCATGCTTGTTAGTATGACTCCTCAATTTTAGGCAAGTTCCAAACGGCCACGAGGAGGATGCTTGATATTCGTGCTCTTTATAAAGGGCGAGGGAGTCTGGGATTAGGGGGTCTCCGGACAGCCGGACTCTATCCTTTGGCCGGACTGTTGGACTATGAAGATACAAGATTGAAGACTTCGTCCCGTGTCCGAATGGGACTCTACTTGGCGTGGAAGGCAAGCTAGGCAATACGGATATGTATATCTCCTCCTTTGTAACCGACCTTGTGTAACCCTAGCCCCCTCCGGTGTCTATATAAATCGGAGGGTTTAGGTCCGTAGGACAACATACAATCATACCATAGGCTAGCTTCTAGGGTTTAGCCTCTCCGATCTCGTGGTAGATCAACTCTTGTAATACTCATATCATCAAGAATAAATCAAGCAGGACGTAGGGTTCTACCTCCATCAAGAGGGCCCAAACCTGGGTAAAACATCGTGTCCCCTGCCTCCTGTTACCATCCGCCTTAGACGCACAGTTCGGGACCCCCTACCCGAGATCCGCCGGTTTTCACACCGACATTGGTGCTTTCATTGAGAGTTCCTCTGTGTCGTCATCATCTGGCTTGATGGCTCCTTCGATCATTGTTAGTGATGCAGTCCAGGGTGAGATTTTTCTCCCCGCACATATTTTTATATTCGGCGGCTTTGCATTGCGGGCCAATTCGCTTGGCCATCTGGAGCATATTGAAAGCTATGCCACTGGCCATCAGGTCAGGTTTGGAAGCTTAAACTACACGGCCGATATCCGCAGAGACTTGATCTTCGATGGATTCGAGCCCCTGCCGAGTGCGCCGCACTGTCACAATGGACATGATTTAGCTCTGCTGCCGAACAGTGCCCTGGAGGCCGCACCCGCATCCATTCCGACCTTTAATTCGGAGCCAACTGTGCCGACCGAGGGCGGGTGGCTAGACCCCGCCGCGGAGGCTGCAGCCTCAACGGCGATCGAGCCGAACACCAACCTTATCCTTTGCGAGGCCCGTGACTCCACATTGCCGGACTCTCCTCCGAACTCTGAACCATCTGCGCCCCTGCCAATCGAATCCAATTGGGCGCCGATCATGGAGTTCATTGCCGCGGATATCTTTCAGCACTCGCCCTTCGGTGACATACTGAATTCACTAAGGTCTCTCTCTTTGTCAGGAGAGTCCTGGCTGGATTATGACCTATAGGATTGGGATGCGGATGATGAAGAAATTCGATGCCCACCCACCACCCACTTCATAGCCACTGTCGATGACTTAACCGACATGCTCGACTTCGACTCCGAAGACATCGACGGTATGGATGATGATGCAGGATACGAACAGGAACCAGCGCCTATAGGGAACTGGACAGCCACCTCATCATACGATATATACATGGTGGACACACCCAAAGAAGGCAATGGCGACGAGACAGCGGAGGATGACCCCTCCAAGAAGCAACCCAAGCGCCGATGTCAGCGGCGCCACTCTAAGATCCGCCAAAGCAAAAGTGGTGATACCAGCACAGGAGATAATAACACTCCGGATACTGCCGAAGATGGCAACAATCCCCTCCAGCACGATCTAGGATAGGAGGATGGAGAGGCCAACCCTCCAGAGAGAGCGGCAGATGGAGAGGCGGAGGATGAAAATTACATGCCCCCCCTCCAAAGACGAGGCAAGCCTCGACGATGACAAATTCGTCATGCCAGAGGATCCCGTCGAACAAGAGCGCTTCAAGCGCCGGCTTATAGCCACGGCAAATAGCCTTAAGGAAAAGCAGCCACAGCTTCAAGCTGATCAAGATCTGCTAGCTGACAGATGGACTGAAGTCCTCGCGGCCGAGGAATATAAACTCGAACACCCCTCCAAGAGTTACCCAAAATGCAGGTTGCTACACCGACTGGAGGAAGAAGTGTATGACGCGGCTGATCGGCCACCTCGTGGCCGCGACAGAGAGGCATTCCAGCCAAAAGCTCAGCCTGCACCCCGATGCCATTCAAATAAAAAGGCATGGGGAAACACGCCAGACCTGCAAGACGTATTGGAGGACAAAGCAAAACATGCATGATCGATCTACGGATCACGAGGGCACGCCACTATGCGAGACGATAAACGTCATGCCGGATATAGTAAAATTAAATCCGGCCAGGCCGAACACAGCGGGCAAGACTCGTTGGAGTTGCGTCGCGATATAGCCCAATACAGAGGTGCCGCACACCCCTTATGCTTCACAGACGAAGTAATGGATCATCAAATCCTAGAGGGTTTCAACCCCGTAAATATAGAATCATACGACGGCACAACAGATCCTGCGGTATGGATCGAGGATTTCCTCCTGCATATCCACATGGCACACGGTGATGATCTACACGCCATTAAATACCTCCCACTCAAACTCAAAGGACCAGCTCGGCATTGGCTCAATAGCTTTCCAGCAGAGTCCATTGGCTGTTGGGAGGATCTGGAAGCCGCATTCCTCGACAACTTTCAGGGCACTTATGTGCGACCACCAGATGCCGATGACTTGAGCCACATAATTCAGCAGCCAGAGGAATCGGCCAGGCAATTCTGGACATGGTTCCTAACAAAGAAAAATCAAATCATCGACTGTCCGGATGTAGAGGCTTTAGCAGCTTTCAAGCACAACATCCGCGACGAGTGGCTAGCCCGGCACCTTGGTTAGGAAAAGCCGAAATCTATGGCAGCCCTCACGACACTCATGACCTGCTTTTGTGCGGGAGAAGATAGCTGGCTGGCTCGCAGTAACAACATATCAAAGAACCATGGTACTTCGGATACCAAGGACGGCAGTAGCAGGTCAGGTCGCAACAAACGTAAGCGCCGCATTAACAGTGACAATACCAAGGATACGGCAGTCAATGCCGGATTCAAAGGCTCTAAACCTGGTCAGTAGAAAAAGCCATTCAAAAGAAGTACTCCAGGCCTGTCCAGTTTGGACCATATACTCGATCGCTCATGTCAAATACACAGCACCCTCGACAAGCCAGCCAACCACACCAATAGGGATTGTTGGGTGTTCAAGCAGGCCGGCAAGTTAATTGCCGAAAACAAAGATAAGGGGCCACATAGCGATGACGAGGAGGAGCCCCGGCAGCCGAATACCGGAGGACAGAAGAGGTTCCCCCCACAAGTGCGGACGGTGAACATGATAGACGCAACCCACATCCCCAAGAGGGAACGGAAGCGTGCGCTCAGGGACGTATATGCGTTGGAGCCAGTTGGCCCAAAGTTCAACCCATGGTCCTCTTGTCCGATCACCTTCGATCGCAGGGACCACCCCACTAGTATCCGTCATGGCGGATTCGCCGCACTGGTCTTAGACCCAATTATTGACGGATTTCACCTCACTCGAGTCCTTATGGATGGCGGCAGCAGCCTGAACCTGCTTTACCAGGACACGGTGCGCAAAATGGGTATAGACCCCTCAAGGATCAAACCCACAAAAACGACCTTTAAAGGCATCATACCAGGTGTAGAGGCCCATTGCACAGGCTCAGTCACACTGGAAGTGGTCTTCGGATCCCCGGATAACTTCCAAAGCGAAGAGTTAATCTTCGATATAGTCATGTTCCGCAGTGGTTATCATGCACTGCTCGGGCGAACCACATTTGCGAGATTCAATGCGGTACCGCATTATGCATACCTCAAGCTCAAGATGCCAGGACCTCAGGGGGTCATTACAGTTAATGGAAACACAGAACGCTCTCTCCGAATGGAGGAGCACACTGCGGCCCTCGCAGCAGAAGCGTAAAGCAGCCTCTTAAGGCAATCCACTAGTTCGGCATTTAAGGACCCGAACACCTTCAAGCGCGTCTGGATTAATCGGCAACAGGACCGCCTGGCACGTTCCGAGCTCGCATAGCAATGCGGCCCCCACCCCGGCCTAAGCCAAACAGCAAAACTTGTGCCACGCATGCATAATTACGCATTAAAAATACCATGGGCACAGGTAGGGAGGGGGCACGACTACGGCACACCCCAAGATGCGGCTTAAACCGCACTAGGGGCTCCCCGCTTTGATATTTTTCTCTCTTTCAGGACATTAATCCTTGGAAACCCTGTCCAGCAGCATGATTGCCGAACACATGATGCAGCAACCAAGGAGGCAGAAAGCTACATCACACCAAGGAACTTCCAGGTGGATTACGATAACGAGTGAAATACTTGCTTTAATATTATTCCTCAGCTTGCCCTTGGAGGGGACATAGTCCTACTTTTTGCTTATCGCACTACCTATATCATTCTGCTCTAGCGCACGTTTTTTTAATAAACAATGCATTGCATTAAGGCTTTTATTGCATTCTTATATATATATATATATATATATATATATGTTCATTCATGACATCCAGCACCCGTACACTCTGGTACGGCCAATACACTAGGGGCTTAAGTACCCCACAATATGGTGTGAGAAGTCTGAACACTTTCACAAGTGCGGCACCCCGAACTTATAGCATTATATGCATCAGCTCTGAATCATGTCTTTGGTCAATAGTTGGGTTTGCCCGGCTCCCATGTTTTGGTACCTTAAGTTCCGCTATATCGGCTAAGGTAGCACTGGGAGAACTACTGCGATTGTGCCCCAGTTCAGCTGGGCTAAGCACCTCAGTAGAGAAAGCTAAAACTGACTGTCATGATAAGGCGAGAGACTGGTCACTGTTCGAGAGGTTTTCGAGTCCCTAAAGACTTATGCCGCTTAGAGCGAGGAGTCAGCCCTGTCCGTCTTAAGGCGTGTATCGCGCCCCAAATTCGGCCTTCCGAACACTAGGGGCTTCGCCAAAATTTAAAATTATAGAATTATATGCCTAAGTGAGAGTGATAATGCATTATAGTCTGATTGCCTTGTTCGTTGTGCTGAGCACCTCCCTCGAAGGACCCAACAATGGGAACAAGAGTGCTCAGGTTTATCCCGAACACCCCAGCACTTGTGGCATTGGGGCACAAGCCGGCGACTAGACATCTCTCAGATTTGATAAATAGCCAAACAGAAGGTAATATTTTAAATTCAAACAAGCGTTGCATAGCGCATATGAACAAGTTTTCATAACTACAGGATTACACGAGCAAGTTTACTCGAATATTATATCTTTCGTACACTCGTCCGCTACGAGACGAGCACCCTTCAGGACACCCTCATAGTACATCTCGGGGTGGCGATGCTCCTTGCCCTCCGGCGGCCCTTCCTTGATCAGCTTCACGGCGTCTAGCTTGGCCCATTGCACCTTCACACGGGCGAAAGCCCGGCGTGCACATTCGATGCAGACGGACCGCTTGATGACTCCCAGACGTGGGCAGGCATCCACAAGCCGCCTCACCAGGCCGAAGTAGCTGTTCGGAAGGGCGTCGCCAGGCCACAGCCGGACTATAAAGCCCTTCATGGCCTGTTCGGCCGCCTTGTGTAGCTTGACCAGCTGCTTTAGCTGGTCGCTCATAGACACCGGGTGTTCGCTCCCAGTATATTGGGCCCAGAACAACTTCTCCATTGAGCTTCCCTCCTCGTCCTGGTAAAACGTTGCGGCATCCGACACGCTGCGGGGCAAATCTGTGAATACTCCTAGAGAGCTCCGGATTCGGGTAAGTAACAAGTAATTTACTTTCACATGCTTGCTTTGCATATAGAATGCCTTACCCGCCGCTATTTTCTTCATCGCCTCAATCTCCTGGAGGGCTCTTTGGGCTACAGCCTTGGCATTTTTCGCGCTTTCGAAGGCCGCGGCAAGCTCGGACTCTCGCGTCTTCGAGTCACGCTCCAACGCCTCATGCTTTGACACGAGAGCTTGGAGCTCTTGCTGCACCTCGCCCACCTGTGCCTCTTGCCTTTCCCGCTCGGTGTGCTCCTTGGCCGCTCTGTCTTCGGCCTCAGATAGCGCTTGCTTCAGGGTTGCCACCTCAGTCGTGGCCCCTGGCAAATTTACGATGATCCTGTCATTTTGCAATCGCGTCTTCTTTTATATATACATATCTATAAACCGGGTATTACTTACCCTTGTTCTCCTCGAGCTGCCTCTTTGCAAGGCCAAGCTCTTTCTTGGACCCCTCGAGGTCCTGCTTCAATGTGGCAACCTCTGCAGTCTGTGCGGCAGAGGCCAGCAGCGAAGCCTGCATACGCATATAGACATACTTATGTTATACTCCTGCGATATTGTTTGATCCTCTATTCGGCTTTTCTTTGTGAACACCGAATAGAGCATCAGGGGCTACTGTCTATGCGGTAATATTTTCCTATATTTTAAATACTAACCTCAAAGCCTGTTAGAAGGCTGGCACAGGCTTCAGTCAGTCCGCTCTTAACGGACTGAACCTTCTTGATCACCGCACTCATAATAGTGCGGTGCTCTTCATCAATGGAAGCACTGCGAAGCGCTCCCAGCAGATTGTCTGGTGCCTCTGGATGGGCAGAGGTCACCGGCCCAGGCGTCTTGCCCCTCTTGGTAGGAGGCCGCCTGCCCGAGTCCGGAACCACTGGAGGTTCCGGCGCGGTGTTCGGCTGAGGGCCGAACTCGAAGCCCTCGGGGGCTTTGCTCCCCCTACTCCCGGAGCCCGGAAGGTCGCTTTGAGGAGCCTCCGGGACTGTCTCCCCTCGACCTAGTGCCTCTTGAGACAACACCTCGGCATTGTCCGTAGGGCGAGGGGAGGTGGCGGTCGGAAGTGGATCGCTATCCATATCCGACGAGCCCAGGGAGCCGTCTGACGAGGATACGTCGATACGGGTTCGGGGCGGTCTGCACAATCATAATTCAGTGTTAGGAGAAGTAGTGCAACAAAGGAATGCTATGAGTTACTCTGGTATCCAAATACATACGACTTCGCCAGGGGCTTGGCCCTAAGCAGCCACTCGTCTTCGCCTTCGGCGGTGGTGGTGGAGTAGTCCGGAAGGAGAGTACTTCCCTTCTTGGACCCTTCGGCCCCCCCGGTAGGGGCGGACTTCCTTTTCTTGTCTCCTCCGACTGGAGGGGGAACATCTTCATCTTCCTCCTCGTCTTCAGGGGAGGAGTGCTTCGCGGAGTTATCGGACGATAAGTCCGATAAACCCTGGCGTCGGGAACTCTTTCGGGTTCCCTTGGCCTTCTTGGTCTTCTCCGACACCTTGTAAGGAGCCGGAGTTAGCATATCCGTCAGGAGAGCGTCCGCAGTGTCTTCGGGCAGAGGGGCCGGACAGTTAATCTGCCCCGACGTATCCACCCAGTCATGTCAAAGGCATGGAGCTCAGACCCCGCACATGGTTAAGTTGGGGGAAATAAATATCCTACCAGATGTATAGAACTCACCGAATGCGCTTGGCGCTTCGCGCTTAGCCCGCGGTCCTCGGTGAGGGAGGGAGGGACCTCAGCGCCCTTGAACAGCACCTTCCAGACGTCCTTGTGTGTCGTGCCGAAGATCTCGCTCAGAGTCTGGTGCTGGGCCGGGTCGAACTGCCACAAGTTCAAGTCCTGTTGTTGGCACGGGAGGATCCGGCGGATGAGCATGACCTGGACTATGTTGACAAGCTTGAGCTTCTTGCTTGTCATGTTCAGGATACATTTCTGGAGTCCGTCCAGCTCCACCGATGAACCCCACAACAAGCCCTTCTCTTTCCAGGAAGTGAGCCGTGTAGGGAATCCGGATCGAAACTCGGGGGCAGCCACCCATTTGGTGTCGCGCGGCTCGGTGATGTAGAACCACGTCGATTGCCACCCCTTTATGGTGGCTCCACTGCATTCTGCTTGTTGGCCGCCCACCACCTTCGGCTTGATATTGAAGGTCTTTAGCCATAGGCCGAAGTGGGGGCGGATGCGGAGGAAAGCCTCACAGACGACGATGAACGCCGAAATGTTGAGGATGAAGTTCGGGGCCAGATCATGGAAGTCCAGCCCGTAGTAGAACTTGAGACCGCGGACGAATGGATGAAGGGGAAACCCCAGTCCGTGGAGGAAGTGGTGGAGGAAAACTACCCTCTCATGAGGTTCCGGGGTAGGGACGATCTGCCCGCAGCCGGCAGCCAATGCGCGATATTCGAGGCTAAGTATCCGGCTCCGCGCAGCTTTTTGATGTGTCCCTCCGTAACGGAGGAAGCCATCCACTTGCCTCCCGCTCCGGACATGTTTGGAGAAGGTTGAGGAGAAAGATGTGGACTTGGGTGTTGGAGCTCGAGTGCGTGAGAATGGATGAGCAAGGAGGAAGAAGGCGTGGGTAGAAAAAGGTTAAACCTTATCCCTTTATAAGGGCGGACGAAGCTATGCGCCCCCACTAGCCTGGTAAAACTCGCTTATCCCCCAAGCGCCGTGATTAATGGAGCGGTTGGGTTACCCACGCATGTATTGATGAGAATCCCGCAATAAGGGGGACACGATCTCTGCTTTGACAAGACGTGTCAAGAAACCTCTTCGCGTTATGTGCGGGGCTGGTTAAAGAAAAACGGTTCGAATAATCGCCGAGCCATGGCGTAATGTCATGTTGCCAAAACGTGTCAGCAGATTAGATTTGTGGAAATATTATTCTCTCTACGGTGGTATGTGGAACTTATTTTGCAGGGTCGGACACTATCCTTGTATTCAAATTCTTCCGTGATGCATTCGGAGGAGGAACCCGCCTTGCAATGCCGAAGACAACACTGCACGCCAGACTCATCATCATTGAAGCCTGGTTCAGGGGCTACTGAGGGAGTCCGGGATTAGGGGGTCTCCGGACAGCAGGACTCTATCCTTTGGCCGGACTGTTGGACTATGAAGATACAAGATTGAAGACTTCGTCCCGTGTCCGGATGGGACTCTACTTGGCGTGGAAGGCAAGCTAGGCAATACGAATATGTATATCTCCTCCTTTGTAACCGACCTTGTGTAACCCTAGCCCCCTCCGATGTCTATATAAACCGGAGGGTTTAGGTCCGTAGGACAACATACAATCATAGCATAGGCTAGCTTCTAGGGTTTAGCCTCTCCGATCTCATGGTAGATCAACTCTTGTAATACTCATATCATCAAGAATAAATCAAGCAGGACATAGGGTTTTACCTCCATCAAGAGGGCCCGAACCTGGGTAAAACATCGTGTCCCCTGCCTCCTATTACCATCCGCCTTAGACGCACAGTTCAGGACCCCCTACCCGAGATCCGCCAGTTTTGCCACCGACAAAGGGGCCAAGGCCTGTCCTTTTCTTCTCGCGCTCAATCCCTCCCTTCCCCCACCCCGAGTTCCAACACCCAAGGCTCAGGCTAAGCGCTTCGGACCTTCAACCATGTCCGGATCCAACCTTCAATGCCGGTGGACGGCTTCCTCTGTCACAGAGGAGGACATCAAGAAGCTAAGGGAAGCCAGGTATCTGACCGCCGAAATCTCGCATAGGCCGCCTGCTCAAGGGCAGGTCATCCCCACTCCCGAACCCAACGATAGTGTCGTATTTTTTTCCCACTTCCTCCGAGGGCTAGGCTTTAGTCTTGATCCCTTTGTTAGAGGGCTCATGTTCTATTACGGGCTCGACTTCCACGATCTAGCTCCAGATTACATCCTTCACATCTCGTCGTTTATCCTTGTGTGTGAGGCCTTCCTCCGCATCACCCCACACTTCGGATTATGGCTCAAGACCTTCAATGTGAAGCCGAAGATGATTGGTGGGTGACACACAAAATGCAGAGGTGCCATAATAAGCAAAGGCACCGTTGCTCCATGGCCAAAGGGTTCCTTCCCGGAGATGTCCAACTTATGGCAGAGGGAGTGGTTTTACATCACAGGTCCCCGAAGTACTAAGTGGGTAGCTGCACCCACCTTCCGTTCGGGCCACCCGCCGCAGCTGGCGTCATGGGTTAATAGGGGGCTTGATTGGGGGCCGATTAATGATGTGCCGACATTGCAGAGTCGCATCCGAGATCTCCTCAAGAGAGATGTCAGCCTTGTCAAGGTAATGCAGGTCATGCTAGTTCGTTAGGTCCTGCCATGCCAACGTCGACCTCTCCGTATGTGGGAGTTCAAACCGGAAGGACCGCGAACTATTCAGCAATTCTTTGGCGTGATGCTCGAAGAGATGTATGGATTGTTCTTCGGATCACGAATAAAGCGTC
The DNA here is from genome assembly GCF_056163025.1 of Triticum urartu. Lineage (NCBI taxonomy): Eukaryota > Viridiplantae > Streptophyta > Magnoliopsida > Poales > Poaceae > Triticum > Triticum urartu. Next base: position 162,964,750 of record NC_141874.1, read on the forward strand.
CGGACACCACTGAGAATGCGGGTCTAAACTGCAATCGTCCAGATACCCACGTAAGTAATTCTGCGGCCGAACATGTTGTCTTTTCATTTGTCATAACATCATTCTGAAAAAATTGCTCTTGGCCAGGACTGGATAAGAAAGGCGAAGATGATCACGTGTTCGGCCCCCCTTCCCGAAGGCTCATCGGATCCTGTACTAGCCAGGATGCTTGAACACGCACCTTATCAAGTGCCATCAGGGGAAGATAAAGGGAGGAATAAAGAAGCCAAAAGCGGGCCTCAGGCATTACTCATCCAAACTGGGGGAATTAGTGTCTCCGTGAAGGAGGATAATCTGAAATTCCCTCTCCCGAAGGAAGGAAAAGGACCGCCTCTGAAGACTTGGAAACAAGGGTTTCCAAATGAGGGAAGAAACCTTCGCCAGGGGGCCCTGCCTCGGAGGGCATCCTTACTGCACAGTGCCTGCAAGGGGATCAGCCCTCCACCGAGCTGTAAGTGAACAAGAGTACTTTTGGTAAATACATCCTACTTTATCTCCGAGGACAATAATCGAGACATATGTCTTGCAGTCCGGATCGTAGCCCTTCTCGATAGAGTTCGTCTTTGGGGGATCTTCTTCCAGAGATGATGGAGAGCGAAACGCCTCCCCCTGTCTCCCCGCCTCCTGGGGTGGACGACCCTGAGGTGTCATCACGGAGGATTTCTCCTGATCCGCCAAGGCCAGAAGGTAACCCTTCGGCCACCCGGAGTTCGGAGTATTCGGCTCCTAAGGGGAGCAACAGAAAGAGTCCGGGATTGTCCGGTGCACAACCGGACGTACTGATAGGTCTTTTGGAGCAAGCGGCTATCTCAGAGGAGCATCGTTCTTTAATGGGTACGGTGGTTGAGAGGATCTCATCCGCCACAAGTGGGTTGCATGAAGCTTTTACGAGCCTGCTAAGAGGCTTTGGGGTACGCAAAGTAATATATAAATTTTTTGACGATACCGCACATGCTAGGTGTGCTCTATACAAGCCAGAAGGCGCTCATTTAATAGAGGCTCAGTGCTCGAAGAGTATCATGTTCGAGTGACATGTATCCCAATTGTAAAAACAATGCTATTTGGACTATAAAGGTTGTGTTTATACTTTTGCCTGAAAGTATTATGATGCCTCGTGTGCGGCCGTTTATGTATGTATATAACCTGAAAGTTTGCAGTCGCCGGCTTCAGCCCCCACGCATATAATGCGGGGGTGTTCAGAAAAGCGTGTATTCACACTTGATCCAACGTCTTGGTCCATTAAGGAGGTGATAGCGCGGCGAACAAGGCAATCGGACTATATTGCTTTAACACTTTCACTTAGCCATAGGAGTTTGACAGTGGGGCTACTATATAGCCCCTGGTACTTCCGCGGTTATTCGAATACGATGCGCGTACATACATGACCGGGAAACCGGTCCTTTCTTAGTGCGGAGGAATCGTGAAGATTCTTCTGAGTCCTCGAGTGGTTGACCAGTCTCACGCTTTATCATGACAGTCAGTTTTCGGCTTTCTCTACTGAGGTGCTCATCTAGATGAACCAGGGCACAATCGCAGTAGTTCTCCTGGTGCCACCTTAGCCGATAGAGCGGAACGTAAGGTAGCAAAACACGGGAGCCGGGTAAACCCAACTATTGACCAAAGACATGATTTGAAGCTGATGCATATAAGGCCAAACTCGCGACGCCGAACACTCCCTAAGGTATTCGGTCTTTACAACGTATACTGGGCTGAGTAACGCCCTCGATAGTAAGCCCTGAATTTCCAGGTACGTGCATTAGTCTGACGTGACGAAATGCTAATAACGGCAACATCCCTCTTGGTTATGTTGAGTATCTAGAGGGTGTGAGGCAACAAGAGACAGTAAAAAAGGTTTACACAGGGTCTTAATCTAAAAACAAACCTTTGAACGGAGCCCTGCTGCACGTCTACGCATGTGTCTCCATTGTGTCGTATCCTGGAGGGGTGTAGCACGATGATCATCTGTAAGAGAGAAAAACCCAGGTGAAATTTTTCGTGCAAAAAAATTGGTTATTCTTAATAAACCATTAAAATTCAATCTGAATAAGATCAAGCCGAACTGTAGTCCTTTTTACATGTGGGAATCCCCTAGCACCACCTATGGGGGTATATCCATCGACCCAGTCTTAGGTTTATCTGAGCTGCTACGGCTAGTGGTGCGCCGGACTCGTCTGGCCGTGTCCGCGGTCTTGACGACCGATCATTTATTCTGGTTGTAGAGGCCGCTCGGTGTTCGGCTGCTAAAGCCGCCACACATTCTTCCGCACATAAGAATGCTCTGTGTTTCTGCTAACTATGATGATGCCACGTGGACCGGCCATCTTAAGCTTAAGATAAGCGTAATGCGGTATTGCATTAAAACGAACGAAGGCCGTTCTTCCGAGTAGTGCTTGATAGCCGCATTGGAATGGAGCGATGTCGAAGGTTAAATTTTCACTTCGGAAGTTGTCGGGAGAACCGAATACAACCTCTAGTACTAGAGAGCCCGTGAAGCAGGCCTCTGGGCCTGGTATTACTCCTTTAAAGGTAGTATTGCTTTGGCTAATTCTTGTCGGGTCTATCCCCATTTTGCGGACTGTGTCCTGATATATCAGATTAAGACTACTGTTGTCGTCCATAAGGACTCGGGTTAGATGGTATTCGTCAATTATTGGGTCTAGTACCAAGGCAGCCGATCCTCCGTGTCGGATACTAGTCGGGTGATCCCTGCAATCAAAAGTGATCGGGCAGGCCAACCAGGGGTTGAACTTGGGGGTGACGGGCTCCACGATGCATACGTCTCGGAGTGTGCGTTTTCTCCTCCTCTTCATTACGTGAATCTTGTTCACTGTTTTGACCTCTGCTGGGAATTTTTTTTGTCCCCAGTGTTTTGTTGGCGAGGCTCATCCTCGTCTTCACTTGGTGTCTCTCTCCCCTTGTGTTCGGTGTTTAGCTTGCCGGCCTGCTTGAAGACCTAGCATTCTCTGTTGGTGTGATTTGCAGGTTTGTCGGAGGTGCCATGAATCTGACATAATCTGTCTAGAATCATGTTTAGGCTAGACGGTCCATCTCTGCTGCCTTTGAATGGCTTTTTCCGTTGACCGGGTCGAGAGCCCATGAATCCGGCGTTTACCGCCGTGTTGTCTGGGTTGTCTTCATTGTTTCGACGCTTGCTTTTATTGCGTCGTGGTTTTCCATTGCCATCCCTGACTTTGGATGTGCCTGGGTCGCTGGTGCCACTACGAGCCAGCCAACTATCTTCGCCCGCGCAAAAGCAGGTCATCAGGCTTGTTAGGGCTGCCATTGTCCTCGGTTTTTCCTGGCCGAGGTGTCTGGCGAGCCATTCGTCCCGGACACTGTGTTTGAAAGCCGCTGAGGCTTCGGTGTCCGGGCAGTCGACAATTTGATTCTTCTTAGTGAGGAATCTGTTCCAAAGCTTTCGGGCTGACTCTCCAAGCTGTTGAATTATGTGACTTAAATCGTCTGGAGGTCGGACATAGGTCCCTTGAAAATTAGCCCTAAAAGCATCCTCAAGCTATTCCCAACTTCTAATTGAGTTTTCGGGGAGGCTCTTCAGCCAGTGCCGAGTTGGTCCTTTCAACTTGAGGGGCAAGTATTTGATGGCGTGGAGATCATCTCCGCGAGCCATGTGGATATGGAGGATAAAGTCCTCGATCCAGACCCCAGGGTCTGTCGTTCCGTCGTATGCCTCTATGTTCACGGGTTTGAATCCCTCAGGAAATTCGTGATCCAGCACCTCATCGGTGAAGCATAGGGGGTGCGCGGCACCTCTGTATTTGGATGTGTTATGGCGTTCTGATGGTTGTAGTGTTCGGTTTTGATTCTGTGCCGGAGCACGCTTCCTGGATCCGTAGATGGACCTGGTCAGACCGGCTTTTTGGTGCAAGTCCTCACGTAAATTGTGTACTAACTTATATTCAACATCGTTAGCCGCCCTATCGCGGCCATGGGGTGGTCGATCCGGCTGATCGGCCGTTTTATTTTTCGGCTGCGTAGGCTCTAAAGCCTCGTCATCGAATTCAGGCAGCAGCTTGCACTTTGGATAGCTCTTTGTGTGGCGACTGCCACCGTACTTTTCTTCAGTGTCGAGCACTTTATTCCATCTACTGTTGATTGTATTTTGCACGGCTTTAAGCCTTTGCTTCTGCTTCTTTAGACTCCTCGTGGTGGCAATAAGCCTTCTATGGAGGTTTTCTTGCTCCAAGTGCCTTTCCGGGATGATGTGTTCATCGTCGTCCAGACTGTTATCCTCTCTGGAGACAGGTTGATTAGCTTTACCCTTGGCGTCGCCGTGATCGGACAGCGGCTCCGTACTATGTTCGCCGTCCGCTGGTTCATCCTGCTCTGTTGCTGGGTCCATGTTGTCGTCGTTTCCTTGGGAGTCGACCGGGGTATTATTCTTTTCAGCGTTGTTATCGCTATTTTTGTCGAGGCGGGATTTGGAGCGGCGCCTACATCGTCGCTTTGGTTGCTTCTCGAGGGGATTATCCTTCGCTGCATCCTTCCGTTCCTCGTCATTGTTTTGTTTGGGTGTATCCACCATGTATATATTGTGTGATGAAGTGTCTGTCTAGTGCCCTATGGGTGGTGGTTCCTGTTCCTCTCCTGCATCGTCGTCCATACCGTCGATGTCTTCGGAGTCGAAATCAAGCATGTCGGTAAAATCATCGACAGTGGCTATTAAGTGGGTGGTGGGTGGGGAACAAATTTCTTCGTCGTCTGCTTCCCACTCAAGCCGGACATAGTTCGGCCAAGGGTCTCATGACAAGGAGAGAGACCTCAATGAATTTAGCATGTCGCCCAAGGGCGAGTGTTGAAAGATATCCACGGAGGTAAACTCCATGATCGGTGCCCAATCAGATTCGATAGGCACGGACGCATGCAGTTCAAAGCCTGTGGCCGGGGATGAATCCAAGGGTCCGGCAACACATGTCTCATAGGAGGTGAAGTCAGTATTCGGCTCTATCACCGCTGAGCATGCGGCCTCCGTGGCGGGGTCCATCCAACCGTCCTCGGACGGCACGATCTGCTCTGGATTGAGGGCCGGAGTAGCCACAGGTGTGATCTCCCGAACACCGTCCGGTGGCAGAGCTAAGTCATGCTCGTGGTGACTGTGCGGCGCACCTGACATGGGCTCGAATCCGTCGAAGATCAAGTCTCCATGGATGTCTATAGTTTAAGTTTCCAAACCTGACCTGACGGCCAGGGGCGTAGCTCTCGATCTGCTCCAGATGGCCAAGCGAGTTGGCCCGCAGTGCGAAGCCGCCGAATACGAAGATCTGTCCGAGGAGAAAAACCTCACCCTGGATCGCATCGTTGCCGATGATCGAAGGATCCATCAAGCCTTATGGTGACGACACAGTGGAACTCTCAATGAAAGCACCAATGCCGGTGTCAAAACCGGCAGATCTCGGGTAGGGGGTCCCGAACTGTGCGTCTAAGGCGGATGGTAATAGGAGGCGGGGGACACAATGTTTACCCAGGTTCAGGCCCTCTCGATGGAGGTAACACCCTACTTCCTGCTTGATTGATCTTGATGATATGAGTATTACAAGAGTTGATCTACCACGAGATCGTAGAGGATAAACCCTAGAAGCTAGCCTATGATTATGATTGTTGTTGTCCTACGGACTAAACCCTCCGGTTGATATAGACACCGGAGGGGGCTAGGGTTACACAGAGTCGGTTACAAGGGAGGAGATCTACATATCCGAACTGCCAAGCTTGCCTTCCACGCAAAGGAGAGTCCCACCCGGACACGGGATGAAGTCTTCAATGTTGTATCTTCATAGTCCAATAGTTCGGACAAAGTATATAGTCCGGCAGTCCGAGGACCTCCTAATCCAGGACTCCCTCAGTCTTCCCCCTTAAGTCCATGGAAAATTCGCAATGCAGGATTTGTGCATCCCTTCAACACAAACGGTTGTTTTGGATTACCCGTGTGCAACCATGTACAAACAATTTGGTGAGATTCGCATCTGTCATATTGGGTATGTTGTCATTTGTCAAACTGGAAAGATTGAAATTTCTTGGTCTAGTAACATTGCCATTTGTCAACCTTGTAACACTGCGATTTGTCAAAATATGCAGCTAAAAATCACTAGCACTATCTAATTTTTGCAACTAAAATTCAATAATTAAGCATAGATTTCATTCATAGATTAAGCAGTCGTTCTTTATACAAACAGTTCAACTCGACAACCGAACCGACCAAACTTTTCCGCAATTGTTGCCAACAACGTACCGAAATAGCTAGTTAAACTATATATACTAACTAATTTTAATTACGTTGTACAGTTCCAGCACATCTATAGTGAGATGAACTGAACAAAATAGCCCCTAAACACTACTACTACAGAGGGGCTTTGTACTACTTTCGGCAGCCTCTCCTCTTCCGAGTGCACATAGTAAGAGGCTTAGGAGGAGGAGCCTACTGACGAAATGGACAACTGCAATACGGTGCCTGCCGCTGCTGCTGCTTCAGCGATGCTCACCTCGAACACCCTCTGCCGCTCCAGACGACCCCTCTCGAAGTGGTGCTTATCTTCGTAGATCTCCTGATTCCTCGCCTCTAAGGCAGCATGTGCCACGGCCACGGCAGCGGTAAGGCTCTTTGCGTGCTCGACGAGGCGCTCCTCCTCCTCCCACAGGAACTTGGTGTGGTGCGCAAGGTCGCCGATGCACGTGTGGGCCTCCACCTTCGCCTCTCTCCTTCGGGCGGCGGTGGCGGAGCGTGTGATGACCCCGGTGGTCGGCAGTGGGCTGGAAGCCACGGCGGCCGATGATGGGGTGGCGGCCACGACCGCCACCTCCCGCCTTCGGGTCGCGGTGGTGGAGCTAGTGATGGCCGGCAATGGGGTGGCGGCCACGACAGCCACCTCCTACCTTCAGGCCGTGGTGGCGGAGCGGGGGATGGCCCTAGCTTTCGATGGTGGTGTGGCGACAACGGCGGCCGGCAACAGCTGTCGACGGGCAGCAGCGGCAGAGCGTGTGGTGCGTGTTCCGCGCACACCCAACAGGGATGCCACACGCACTACACTACGTCAGGGACTGCGCCACCACCGCGGTGTAGCCTCCCAGCTGGAGGTGTCCTCAAATGACGGCAGAGTGGCTGAGCGACGACGATGGACCGGTACCATTGGCGGTTGTGGGAGAAGAAGACGAGATAAGCTACAGGGAGGGAGGGGAAAATGCAACGCATGACTTAGTGTCCGTGAGGGTTTATATAGCAGGCCGGTAAGCATTGGGATATTGGGGGATTTCACCGAGTCGGGCGGGAAGCTTGCGCGGGAACCTGTGAGGTTGCGCGGGAACGGGCTCACCGACGATTCATTGGCGCCACTTCGAGCCACCGTTTGGCCAAAAGAACGCCCCCGCGTGCTGCGCAAGTTTGTGATGTAAGCCGTCTGCGGCAGTGGGGTGACAAGACGTGCGAGAGGATGACGAAAGGCCACGTACACATATGGTTAATACAAAAAATTGTTTGCGGTTTAATTACATACTATACCCCCATCCTGGTTTATAAGTAGGATTTAACTAATAAAATACAAATGCATGTCACCAAAGATTATATAGTTGGATTTGTATTTGAACGTAGTTTCCAATTATATAATTTTTATAACATGCATTAACATTTTCTTGGTTAAATTTAAGGGCAAAGTATGGCATAGAATATAAAGGGGACTATAGACCAAGACAGAGGTAGTAGCACACGGCCGCTCTCTACGCAGCGACGCAACTGTCGGTTGGCTTGTAGGCGACCATTTCCTGTGTGTTCAACTTCTCTATGCGTGTGGTTGCTTGCGGTTGAGGCAGCCACAACACACTCTGCTCGCGTCTAATACATCTTCGTTGTATTTATAATTTTTGATTGTTCCATGCTAATATTCTACAACTTTTACATACTTTTGGCAACTCTTTATACTATTTTGGGACTAACATATTGATCCAGTGCCCAGTGTCAGTTCTTATTTGTTGTATGTTTTTTCTTTCGCAGAAAATCCATATCAAATGGAGTCCAAACGGGATAAAAACTTACGGAGAATTTTTGGAATATATGTGATTTTTGGGGAAAAGAACCAACGTGAGACGATGCCCGAGGGGCCCACAAGGACGGACGGTACGCCCCTGGTCCTTGTGACGACTCTGTAAGGTGGTTAGTGCCCTTCTTCTGGCGCAAGAAAGCAAACATCCGGTTAAAAACCGTGTTACAATTTCAGCCCAATCGGAGTTACGGATCTCCGGGAATTTAAGAAACGGTGAAAGGGCAGAATCTGGGAACGTAGAAACAGAAGATAACAGAGAGAGATCCAATCTCGGAGGGGCTCCCGCCCCTCCACCACCATGGAAGCCAAGGACCAGAGGGGAAACCCTTCTCCCATCTAGGGGGGGGGCAGGTCAAGGAGGAAGAAGAAGAAGAAGGGGGCTCTCTCCCCTCTCTCCCGGTGGCGCCGGAACACCGCCGGGGCCATCATCGTGACCGCGATCTACACCAAAAACTTCACGACCGTCATCACCAACTCTCTCCCTCTTTATGCAGCGGTCTAACACCTGTTCTCCCCGCTGTAATATCTACTTAAACATGGTGCTCAACACTATATATTATTTCCCAATGATGTATGGCTATCCTATGATGTTTGAGTAGATCTGTTTTGTCCTATGGGTTAATTGATGATCGTGATTGATTTGTGTTGCATGTTTTATTATTGGTGTTGTCCTATGGTGCTCTCCGTGGTTTGCAATATTGTCTATGTTCATGGTTTGCAATATCTTCATGGTTTGCTTATTGTCTATGTTGCGTGAGTGATAGAAACACAAACATGGATAAGTGGGTTATGGCGTATGGGAATAAAGTGGACATGATACCTTAATGCTATGGTTGGGTTTTACCTTAATGATCTTTAGTAGTTGTGGATGCTTGCTAGAGTTCCAATCATAAGTGCATATGATCCAAGAAGAGAAAGTATGTTAGCTTATGCCTCTCCCTCATATAAAATTGCAATAATGATTACCGGTCTAGTTATCGATTGCCTAGGGACAAATAACTTTCTTGTGACAAAAAGTCTCTACTAAAACTAACTTAGTTGTGTCTTTATCTAAACAGCCCATAGATTTTATTTACATGCTCTTTATTATCTTGCAAACCTATCCCATCACACCTACAAAGTACTTCTAGTTTCATACTTGTTCTAGGTAAAGCGAACGTAAAGCGTGCGTGGAGTTGTATCGGTGGTCGATAGAACTTGAGGGAATATTCATTCTACCTTTAGCTCCTCGTTGGGTTTGACACTCTTACTTATTGAAAGAGGCTACAATTGATCCCCTATACTGGTGGGTTATCAAGACCTTTTTCTGGCACCGTTGCCAGGGAGCAATAGCGTGGGGTGAATATTCTCGTGTGTGCTTGTTTGCTTTTGTTGGGAAATGTAGCATGAAAATTCAAAAAAATCCTACTCTCAAGCAAGATGTATCTAGGAGATGCATCGCAACGAGAGGGGAGAGTGTGTCCACGTACCCTTGTAGACCGAAAGCGGAAGCGTTTGACAATGCGGTTGATGTAGTCGAACTTCTTCCCGTTCCGGTCGATCAAGCACCGAACGTAAGACACCTCCGAGTTCTGCACACATTCAGCTCGATGATGTCCCTCGAACTCTTGATCTAGAAAAGTGTCAAGGGAGAGTTTTCTCGGCAAGATGGCATGGTGACGGTGATGGTGAAGTGGTCTGCGCAGGGCTTCGCCTAAGCACTACGACAGTATGACCGGAGACATAAACTATGGAGGGGGGCGCCGCACACGGCTAAGAATCAATGTTGTGTGTTCTAGCGGTCCCCCCCCCACATATATATAGGTGAGAGAGGGAGGGGAGCAGCAAGGGGCGCCCCAAGTAGGAGGGATCCTACTTGGGCGCCTCCTCCAAGTCGGCCTCCCCCCTTCCATTTGCATCAGAGGGGGAAGGAAAGAGAGGGGGGAGGAAAGGGGGAGGCCGAATCCTCACTTTCCTTATCCCTTCCCTTCCTTTCCTTCTCCTCCTATTCGGCCTATAGGGGGGCGCACCATCCCCTTAGGGGCTGGTCTATCCCTCTCTAGGCCCATATAGTTTGTCGGGGGTTGCCCGGAACCCCTTCCGGTGACCTGATACATACCAGGTACCCCCGGAACACTTCTAGTGCCTGAATACTATCGTCCTATATATGAATATTTACCTATCGGCCATTTCGATACTCCTCCTCATGTCCGTGATCTCATCCGGGACTCTGAACAACATCCGGTCACCAAACCACATAACTCATATAATACAAAATCGTCATCGAACGTTAAGCGTGCGGACCCTACGGGTTTGAGAACTATGTAGGCATGACCGAGAAACCTCTCCGGTCAATAACCTACAGCGGAACCTGGATGCTCATATTGGTTCCCTCATATTCTATGAAGATCTTTATCGGTCGTACCGTAATGACAACATACGTTATTCCCTTTGTCGTATGTATGTTAGTTGCCCGAGATTCGATTGTCGGTATCTTCATACCTAGTTCAATCTTGTTACCGGCAAGTCTCTTTACTCATTCTATAATGCATCATCCCACAACTAACTCATTAGTCACATTGGTTGCAAGGCTTATGATGATGTGTATTACCGAGAGGGCCCAGAGATACCTCTTCGATACTTGGAGTGACAAATCCTAATATCGATATATGCCAACCCAACAAACACCTTCGGAGATACATGTAGAGCTTCTTTATAATCACCCAGTTACGTTGTGATATTTGATAGCACACAAGGTATTCCTTCGGTATCCAGGACTTGCATAATCTCATAGTCGAAGGAATATGTATTTGACATGAAGAAAGCAATAGCAATAAAACTGAATGATCAACATGCTAAGCTAACGGATGGGTCTTGTCCATCACATCATTCTCCTAATGATGTGATCCTGTTCATCAAATGACAACACATGTCTATGGTTCGGAAACATAGTTATCTTTGATTAAGAAGCTAGTCTAGTAGAGGCTTACTAGGGACACTGTGTTTTGTGTATGTATCAAGTTTCTGGTTAATACAGTCTAGCATGAATAATAAACATTTGTCATGATGTAAGGAAATATAAATAACAACTTTATTATTGCCTCTAGGACATATTTCCTTCAGTCTCCATCTTGCACTAGAGTCAATAATCTAGATTACATTATATTGATTCTAACACCCATGGAGTTTGTCGGCGTTCTAGGAACGGGGGTCCCCAGACTTGCCTGCCTACGGCCCAGGGCGTGGCTAAGCCAGAAGGCCGTACGGCCCACCTTTACCAACAAGGCACCCAAGACCCTCGCGAGGGGCCAAGCCTCGCGAGGCGGACGACGTCAAGACCTCCTCAGGAGTGGCCTGGTCAGGCAGGCTCGCGAGGAGCGGAGATATCAAGGCAAGGCGAACCTCACGAGGCTCTCGTGACGTAAGCCATGACGATCGACACCAGGCGGGCGCCAGCGCGCGCAGCGTCGTTGTTTCCTCTTTGGTGCAAAGGAGGCAAGCGCAGTCGCGGAGTACCGAGGCCTCAGGTAAAGGTTGCCATTTCGGTGCAACAAGACCAAGACCAGGAGGACTGCAAGACGGAGGTCATTGTGGAGCCCAAGACGGCGTCACCACCAAAAGCTTTGTGCAGGCGCAGACTACCTTTTGTCAGGATAGCTTGTACTAGTTGTGCCCCTTCAAATTTGCCCGCCATTGTTGGCTCCCTTCCCACTCGATATTTGGGAAGAGGACCAGGGCCTCTATAAATAGGACTAGCCACCACCATGGGGGGAGAGGGCGAATCCCCACACTACAAGTTCATACGCGCAAGAACACCTCAACCTCAGGAGGCAGTTCTTCCCTTGTACTGTTCATCATCAGCCCAAGAGGCAATCCACCACCACCACACTAGAGTAGGGTATTACACCACAACAGTGGCCCGAACCAGTATAAACCCTGTGTCTTTCTGTGTTGCGAGTTCGTCGATTTCGTTCGCAAGATCCTAGTGAGCTAGAGCGTAGATTGGTAGAAGGGAAAGACATCATGCGCACCCCAGTGTTTGAACCTTAAGGGTAGACGGAACCCCACATCCGACATTTGGCGCGCCAGGTAGGGGTGCGTCGTAGCTTCCTTTCCGTCAGTCCGTCGCTCCGTCGTCTCCATGTCGGACGCTCGCTATGCTCGAGCTGAGCGTCGGGCCGCCCTCGGCGCCTGCGTCGCTCAGACGGTTCTCGTCGGCGGGCCACCTCGTCGTTCTCCGTCCCCCGCCGCCAACGCTGCCACCGGCCCGGTGGGGAACGAGCAGCAGGCATCCTTGTTGCATCCTTCAGTGCGGCAGGACGGCCGCAACGCTACTCCATCACTCACCCTTGCTGGTTCTTCGTCCCACGCGCACCGAGCTCCCATGGAAGCATGGGCCGCGCTCATCGCGGCGAACGAGCTCCTGCGTTACCGCCCCGTCAACGACCTCTATTAGGAGTGGCTCGACCGCGTTGCCGAGCTCGTCCGTGCCGCAGGGGGCTCTCCGACGCCGTCCCACTCTCTGCCTCCCCCTCAACCAGCCGCGGGCGACGGGGCTCATCGCGTGCCTCCACCGCCTCGTCCCCAAGATGGTGCCTTGGCACCAAGGCGCGCACCTCCGCGGCGTGATCCACCATGCCTGGCGCCCGCGCGTGAAGAAAGAAGCTGCCAAGAAATCCCGCGGTCGCGAGAAGCTGCACCGGCGCTCCCCGCGCCACCTCGTCAAGATCGCGTGCCGCCTGCAGTGGCGCATCGCGGACGTCGCCAAGACCAAGCTCCGCCTCAGAAGCGGGCCCCGGCGACCCCGGCTGGCTGCCGTGCCTTCACCCCCGAGCTGCATAGCGTCGCCTGGCCAGGCAAGTTCAAGCCAGATCTACCTCCTCGATACGACGGCACCGCCGACCCCGCAGAGTTCCTGTAGCTCAATGAGCTGAGCATCGAAGCGGCTAATGGCGACGAAAAAGTCATGGCGAATTGGTTTCCCATGGCTCTCAAGGATGGGGCCCGCTCCTGGCTCCTGAACCTGCAGCACGGCTCGATCTCCTCCTGGGACGAGATGCGCGACCGATTCATCGCCAACTTCCAGGGCACTCGTGACCGCCCACCGGCCGCGGGCGATCTATGCCGCATCAAGCAACAGCCAGGAGAGACCCTCCAGAAGTACATCTAGCGCTTCAACAACACCCGCCTCAAGATCCCCAAGGTCACGGATGAAGCCATCATCTCCACGTTCTCAGACGGCGTCTGTGACGTCAAGATGAAGGAAGAGCTGGCTATTGATACGTCTCCGTCGTATCTACTTTTCCAAACAGTTTTGCCCTTGTTTTGGACTCTAACTTGCATGATTTGAATGGAACTAACCCGGACTAACGCTGTTTTCAGCAGAATTACCATGGTGTTATTTATATGCAGAAACAAAAGTTCTCGGAATGACCTGGAACTTCACAAAGCAACTTTTCGAAAATAATAAAAAATCCTTGCAAAAGATGAAGGCCAGGGGGGCCACCACCTGTCCACGAGGGTGGGGGTGCGCCTGCCCCCCTAGGGCGCGCCCCCATACCTTGTGGGCCCCCTGGAGCTCCTCCGACCTCAACTCCAACTCTATATATTTGGTTTCGAGGAGAAAAAATCAGAGAGAAGGATTCATCGTGTTTTACGATACGGAGCCGCCGCCAAGCCCTGAAACCTCTCGGGAGGGCTGATCTGGAGTCTGTTCAAGGCTCCGGAGAGGGGAATCCATCGCCATCGTCATCATCAACCATCCTCCACCACCAATTTCATGATGCTCACCGTCGTGCGTGAGTAATTCCATCATAGGCTTGCTGGACGGTGATGGGTTGGATGGGATCTATCATGTAATCGAGTTTGTTTTGTTAGGGTTTGATGCCTAGTATCCATTATGTTCTGAGATTGATGTTGCTATGACTTTGCTATGCTTAATGCTTGTCACTAGGGCCCGAGTGCCATGATTTCAGATCTGAGCCTATTATGTTTTCATCAATATACGAGAGTTCTTGATCCTATCTTGCAAGTCTATAGTCACCTATTATGTGTTATGATTCGTTAACCCCGAAGTGACAATAATCGGGATACTTACCGGTGATGACCATAGTTTGAGGAGTTCATGTATTCACTATGTGTTAATGCTTTGTTCTGGTACTCTATTAAAAGGAGGCCTTAATATCCCTTAGTTTCCGTAAGGACCCCGCTGCCATGGGAGGGTAGGACAAAAGATATCATGCAAGTTCTTTTCCATAAGCACGTATGACTATATTCGGAATACATACCTACATTACATTGATGAACTGGAGCTAGTTCTGTGTCACCCTAGGTTATGATTGTTACATGATGAACCGCATCCGGCATAATTCTCCATCACCGATCCATTGCCTACGAGCTTTCCATATATTGTTCTTCGCTTATTTACTTTTCCGTTGCTATTGCTATCATCACTACAAAATACCAAAAACATTACTTTTACTACTGTTACCACTACTATCATATTACTTTGCTACTAAATACTTTGCTGCAGATATCAAGTTTCCAGTTGTGGTTGAATTGACAACTCAGCTGCTAATACTTGAGAATATTCTTTGGCTCCCCTTGTGTCGAATCAATAAATTTGGGTTGAATATTCTGCCCTCGAAAACTGTTGTGATCCCCTATACTTTGTGGGTTATCAAGACTATTTTCTAGAGCCGTTGCCGGGGACGCATAGCTCTATTCTTTGAGTCACTTGGGATTTATATTTGCTTATCATTATGAAGAACTTGGAAGATCCAAGAACTAAGATTTATCCCTCAACTACGAGGGGAGGTAAGGAACTGCCATCTAGCTCTGCACTTGATTCACCTTCTGTTTTGAGTAAGCTTGCGACACCTAAACCTGCTTCTGCTATTCGTTCTGATATGTTGCATGTTATTGATGATGCCACTTCTGCTATACATGATACTTATGATGAAACTACTTCTATGCTTGATACTACTGTGCCACTTGGTGAATTTCTTGATGAACAACTTGCTAGGGTTAGAGAGAATGAAAATATTGAATCTGATAATATTGATGAAAGTGATGATGAAGACTTGCCTGTTATTCCTAAGGGTTGTGTTTTTGATAAAGAAGCTTCTTTAGCTATTTTAGCTTGCAAAGATAGATACGAACTCAAGAGGTTATTAGCTAAATGGAATCAGCAATCTCTTAATGCTAGAATGAAACCTGACCCTGCTTTTGCTACTTCACCTATCTGTGTTACTGATAAGGATTATGAATTCTCTGTTGATCCTGATATAATTACTTCGGTTGAATCTGATCCTTTTCATGGCTATGAATCTGAAACTGTTGTGGCACATCTTACTAAATTAAATGATATTGCCACCCTGTTCACTAAAGATGAGAGAACTCGCTACTTTTATATCCTTAAAATATTTCCGTTCTCATTAAAGGGTGATGCTAAGATATGGTTTAATTCTCTTGATCCTGGTTGTGTGCGTAGTCCCCAGGATATGATTTATTACTTCTCTGCTAAATATTTCCCTACTCATAAGAAACAAGCTGCCTTAAGGGATATATATAATTTTGTGCAAATTGAAGAAGAGAGTCTCCCACAAGCTTCAGGGAGGCTTCTCAAGTTACTTACTACTTTGCCTGATCATCCTCTTAAGAAAGATGAAATACTTGTTATCTTTTATAGTGGACTAACCGATGCCTCCAGAGATTACCTGGATAGTTGTGTTGGTTCTGTTTTCAGGGAAAGAACACCGGATGAAGCTGAAATTCTATTGAATAATATGTTGACAAATGAAAATAGTTCGACACCTCCGGAGCCAATTCCTGAGCCTATTCCTAAACCAACTCCGAAGAAGAGGGGTA
Organism: Triticum urartu; assembly: GCF_056163025.1. Lineage (NCBI taxonomy): Eukaryota > Viridiplantae > Streptophyta > Magnoliopsida > Poales > Poaceae > Triticum > Triticum urartu. The sequence continues at coordinate 162,980,682 of NC_141874.1, forward strand.
TTCTATTTCTCAGTCCTGAAGATATGCAAGAGGCAAAGAAATCTATGAAAGAAAAAGGTATTAAAGTTGAAGATGTTAATAATATACCTCCTATTGAAGAAATACATGGTCTTAATTTACCGCCTGTTGAAGAAACATATGATCTTAATCCTTTACCTTTTGAAGAAACTCATGGTCTTGATAACCCGACATAGGTAGTAAAGGTAAATTCTCCCTATAGATATGATAAAGCTGAAATCCCATTTACTAAGTTTGCTAGCCCATGCTTAGATGAGTTTGATAAATTTATGGCTAAGCAAGAAGATTTTAATGCTTATTTTGGTAGACAATTGAAATACAATTCAAATATGCTTGAACACTTGGGTGATTATATGGCTAATGTTAAAGGTGAACTTAAATTTATTAGTAAACATGCTTCTATGGTTACCGCTCAAGTAGAAAAAGTACTTAAAGCTCAAAATGATTTGCTCAATGAATTGAATAGTAAGAATAAAGATAATGTTGTTAGAGTTATGACTAGAGGTGGTAGAATGACTCAGGAACCTTTATATCCTGAAGGCCACCCTAAGAGAATTGAGCAAGATTCTCAGAGAAATAATATAGATGCACCTAGTCCTTCTAAAAGGAAGAAAAAGAAAAATGATAGGACTTTGCATGCTTCTAGTGAACCTGATATTGAAACACCTGAGAACCCAAACGATATTTCTATCTCTGATGCTAAAACAAAATCTGGTAATGAACCTGAAACTAGTGATAATGTTAATGATAATGTTCATAATGATGCTCAACCTAGTAATGATAATGATATAGAAATTGAACCTGCTGTTGATCTTGATAACCCACAATCAAAGAATCAATGTTATGATAAGAAAGACTTTGTTGCTAGGAAACATGGTAAAGAAAGAGAACCGTGGGTTCAGAAACCCATGCCTTTTCCTCCCAAACCATCCAAGAAAAAGGATGATGAGGATTTTGAGTGCTTTGCTGAAATGATTAGACCTATCTTTTTGCATATGCGATTAACTGATATGCTCAAAATGAATCCTTATGCTAAGTACATGAAAGATATTGTTACTAATAAAAGAAAGATACCGGAAGCTGAAATTTCCACCATGCTTGCTAATTATACTTTTAAGGGTGGAATACCAAAGAAACTTGGAGATCCAGGAGTGCCCACTATACCATGCTCCATTAAAAGAAACTATGTTAAAACTGCTTTATGTGATCTTGGAGCTGGTGTTAGTGTTATGCCTCTCTCTTTATATTGTAGACTTGATTTGAATAAGTTGACACCTACTGAATTATCTTTGCAAATGGCTGATAAATCAACTGCTATACCTGTCGGTATTTGTGAGGATGTGCCTGTTGTAGTTGCAAACGTTACTATTTTAACGGACTTTGTTATTCTTGATATTCCCGAGGACGATAGTATGTCTATTATTCTTGGAAGACCCTTTTTGAATACTGCAGGGGCTGTTATTGATTGCACTAAAGGCAACGTCACTTTTCATGTTAATAGTAATGAGCATACGGTACACTTTCCGAGGAAACAACCTCAAGTTCATAGTATCAACTCTATTGGAAAAATTCCATCGATTATATTTGGAGGTTTTCAATTTCCTCTTCCTACTGACAAGAAGAAATATGATATTCTTATTATTGGGGATGTGCATATCCCCGTTGAGGTAACATAGTGTTATTCAAAATTTCTCTGGTTCCATGTTATTCGGAATGAGTTTGTTAACAAGACATTATCAACCTTGTTAGTGGATTCCTTTTGATGAACATGAGATGGATGAAACTAGCAGGCACAACCAAGTAATTAGTATTTTTCTGTCTGTTATCTGATTATCCGTGCAATATAAAAATACCCCAAAAATAAAAGTTCTCCAAATGCCCTGAAATTTAAATATGATTTTTTCTATAATATTTGAGAATATTTGGCACTGAGAACACAGCAGCAAGGTCATCCACCTGGCCACGAGGGTGGAGGGCGCGCCCTACCGCCCAGGGCGCGCCCCCCTGCCTCGTCGGCCCACGGTGGCCATCCTCCACTTATCCTTTCACCCACACACTCCTTCTTCCTCCCCCAAACACGAATATCCAGCTCAAACCCGAGTCCAAGCTTGTTTTGCTGCCATTTTCGATCTCCTTGCTCAAAGCACCTCTCACAAAACTGCTTGGGGAGATTGTTCCTTGGTATGTGACTCCTCCATTGGTCTAATTAGTTTTTGTTCTAGTGCTTTATTCATTACAAATTTATGCTGCCTAGGTGACCATGTTCTTGAGCTTGCATGCCAAATTTATATGGTCAAAAGTAGTTTTGATGCATGATATAGGCTCTAAGCACTTGTAGGAGTAGTTGCTATCAATATTATTGAGTTTGGCTTACTTTTATTTTGAGGTTACTAAAAATTTCAGAAATTTTTTAGAGGAAGAAATATGCTTAGGAAAATGTTCCAAGGTGGTTCTTCAAGGAAGCAAGGACCCAGGCTTGCAATGCGTGATGCTGATGAAGAGCCACCAAGAGACGCTCCAGTTCGTCCTTGTGAATGGCCTTCTGAAAATTTTATGGATCGAGCGGGAATTAGGGAAGAATTTAACGCGTATTTGCGTAACGCTGATCTTGTGAGCTTCGAGGAAGAGAAGTGTAGCCAATATCATTATCTCACTAGTTCCTTTGTGAGGAGGTTTGAATTTTTTATCTTCACGTAATTCTCCAACTGTCATGTTTGATCTTTATGAAAATTCTTACACTATGGACTTAGAGGATTTTACCACTGCTTGCAAACTTCCACAATGGGGTAGTATCAGGGATCCTCGCAAATCTGAATTTAGAGATTTTCTTGCTAGTATAACTGTGGGAGAATCTAGAGATATAACACAATCTACCATAGGGAGCATTCACTTTCCTCCTATACATTATTTTTCTCTCTTCATAGGTAGATGCATTAATGGTAAAGATGAGGCATGTCACATGTGTGTCCCTGACCTCAGTATTCTTAGGAGTGCTGTGTTAGGAGATAAATCTTATAATTTGGGAGCCATTGTTGCACGTAGGTTGCATCTTAATAGATTTAATGGAGATTTCTTAGGTGGAATTTATGCAACCCGCATAGCTAATTTTCTTGGTGTAGCCATACGCGAAGATGATATTGAATTACCCCCTGTTTACCTAGACTTTAATGCTATCGTTCACCACCAGTTTGTCGAGAGGAATGAATCACCTATCTAGTATCATTTAATCTTTGACAAACGTCGTGCTATCCATATTACTCTCCCTGCTCCTGCCATCTTTGATTATCAGGCAAAAGGAAGATATGTTATTACTAGAGAGGAGACAGATGAGTACGCGAGGAGGGAAGAGGCCGCTCGTCGCCACGCTGCAGCTCAGGAGGCGATAGCTACTGCATCTCAGTACGACCCCAACTTTTACTATGGATATCCGCCAGGCCAGCCGTAGCCATACACCAACTTAGGCCAAAAGCCTAAGCTTGGGGGAGTATGTATTTCCCACCAACATTACATTTATGTTCACACACTCATTGCTAGATGTCGGTGCTCATACTTTTTCATTGTATCATCCATGCTAGTTTATTTCCTTTTTATGCTTTCTTCTTGTGTGTTTGATAAACCTTAAGACACCAAAGAAATTAGTTGTAGCTTTTAATTGGTTTACTTTCCATGCTTGTAGTAGTAATTAAAAAGAAAACCCAAAAATATTTCTTGTTCTTCTTTTACTTGTTGGGAGCTTTCCCGTGTAAATAGTTTTATTTCTTTTCTTTTCTTTGGGGGTCAATAGGAGAAGACCATAATTAAATTGTTGAAATAGCTCTTGTATGCATTACTGTTGATCTAACAAAAGAGCCCATATTGCCTTGTCTTCTCTTGTTTATTGAATGCTTGCAGATTCCAGCTTAGTCCAATGCACGTGCACTATTACTATTATTCACATCGTTAGGTCGTGCAAGTGAAAGGCAATTATGACAATATATGATGGACTGACTGAGATGAGAAAAGCTGGTATGAACTCGACCTCTCTTGTTTTTGTAAATATGATTAGTTCATCATTCCTGATTCAGCCTATTATGAATAAACATGTTTGCAATGACAACTAGAGATCATAGTGCTTATGCCATGCTTGTTTAGCTATGAGTTATAATGGTTTACCTTGCGTACCAACATGCTATTAAAATGGTTGTGATGTGGTATGATAGGGCGGTATCCTCCTCTGAATGATTTAAGTGACTTGACTTGGCGCATGTTCACGCATGTATTTGAAACAAAATCAGCATAGCCTTCACGATATTTATGTTCATGGTGGATTATATCCTACTCATGCTTGCATTCGGTGTTGATTAATTTTAATGCATGTTCATGACTGTTGTCGCTCTTCTAGCTGGTCGCTTCCCAGTCTTTTGCTAGCCTTCACCTGTACTAAGAGGGAATACTGCTTGTGCATCCAACTCCATAAACCCCAAAATTATTCCATATGAGTCCACCATACCTACCTATATACGGTATCTACCTGCCGTTCCAAGTAAATTTGTATGTGCCAAACTCTAAACCTTCAAATAAATATCATGTTTTGTATGCTTGAATAGCTCATGTATCAACTAGGGTTGTCCGTATCTTCCATGTTAGGCGGGTTATTCTCAAGAGGAGTGGACTCCGCTCCTCACTCACGAGAAAATGGCTGGTCACCGGGATGCCCAGTCCCATGCTTTATGCAAACTAAATCAAAATAATTGCAAACAAAACTCCCCCTGGGACTCTTGTTAGTTGGAGGCACTCGTTGTTTCGAGCAAGCCATGGATTGATGCTTGTTGGTGGAAGGGGGAGTATAAACTTTACCATTCTGTTTGGGAACCGCCTATAATGTGTGTAGCATGGAAGATATCGCCGTCTCTTGGTTGTTATGTTGACAATGAAAGTATACCGCTCAAAATATTATTCACCTCTATTTCAAAACCGAGCTCTGGCACCTCTACAAATCCCTGCTTCCCTCTACGAAGGGCCTATCTGATGAAGCTATGTACCTAGGGTAGGGGCATGGACCTGTCCTAAGTACCCTACCCAAGGACATCCCTAGAAGAAGTCACCTTTCAATCGACTTGGAGGTGTTCCACTCGACAGACTCGAAGACATTCGACCAAGAAGCAATCACTCGACCAAGATCCAACCACTCGACGAACAGGAGACCTAAAGTCACTCCGCATGTTAACGGTCGGTCATTAAGTAGCTTTTATGGTCATCATAGCACTTTAGTACTAGCGTTATCAGTAACGCCCTACCTTAATGCACATTGAACCCTTCGTAACGTGGGCTGGCCGGGGTCCTGGCGCACTCTATATAAGCCACCCCCTCCTCCGAGACAAGGGTTCGCACCTATGTAACTCATACACCCATAATCCAGTCGACCGCCTCCGGGCTCCGAGACGTAGGGCTTTTACTTCTTCCGAGAAGGTCCTGAACTCGTAAACCTTGCGTCCTTACAACCTCTCCATAGCTAAGACCTCGCCTCTCCATACTTACCCCCCTACATCACTGTCAGAGTTAGAACCACGACAGTTGGCGCCCACCGTGGGGCTAGGAGTCTTAGCGCCTAGTTGGAGAAGTTGCGATTTTTTCCGATCTCCTTGATCATGGTTTCGGGCGGAGCTTTGGTGGAGGGCCGCGAGATCCATCTCGGCGCGCTCACGTTCATCGCCGACGACTCCTCTTGGCTTCAGGAGGCCCCACTCAACGTCGACGCGCTCCCCGTCCGCGGGGCGACGCACTTTCGCGCATGCGTCTGTGGTGTCCTCCTGCGGTAGCTGTCGACCCAGTATCGGTCGGTTCCCGTGGCATCTCCCCGCCCTGTTTCTCGCCGCCGCAAGCGCTCCGGTCGGTCGAGGCTTCAGAGGTGGGTGAGGCATGCGGTGGCCCGCCAGTCGGCCACCCCACAAGTCGCGGCAATCGAGCCCGACGAATCCCTCAACGGCCTGTTTGACCTGTCGACTGGCTCCACAGAGACCGCATCCGAATGCGACAGCAGTGACCCAGCTGCAGAGGTTCTGGTGATCGATGGGCCACACAGTCCTCCCGGTTTCCCCCGCGCTGACGGAGGCGCGGATGGGGGCGACCCATCGCGTCCTCACGAGGAGTATCTCCCCGAGCCTCTCACGTCGTTGCAGCGGGAGGAACTTCGCCGCCGGAACATGGATGCACTCCACACTCCTATCGTTGGAGAAACCCCCGAGGCCTGAGCCTTGGAGGACGCGTGCTTGGCTAACTTGGCTGAACGCACTTGACTAGAGAATCTCCAGCGAATCACTACAAGAAAGTTGTTAATACATGACAGACCTAGTCCGTCACAGATCAACCAAAAACTATCATGTGTGCCCACCCATGACGGATTTGAAATCCGTCATGTATATCGCGTCATAATTTCACATATAACCTTCCATGACGATCCTTGGCCGTCATGGATCTGCCCCAGGCCCGCCCGGCCCAAACTAGGATATGACGGAACAAGCCGTCACCGATTTTCATGATGTGGAAGAAACATGGACCTAACTTGGCGTCTATGTGGATCTGACATGGAGGCGAGAATGGCCCCTGTAGTAAAGCCCAATTAGGGTTTTGGCCTAATAATTTCATTGCAATCCGCCCCATTAGCCACCTTTTTTAGTCCAGCTTGTTTTCTCAATGCATCACAATTTACAACAAGACAACCAATTATATTCATTCAAAAAATAGCATTTGTTCACAAGACAATACAAGTCTGATTCAAAAAACAAAATTAATATCAAAACATCACAAGCATATCTAGAAGGCGCTATAAGCATTTAAAAAATCGAGTAACATGACTTCGTTGAAAATGCACCACTAGGTGATTTTAATCTCCAACACTACATAGCCAACCACACAGCTATTTGGACCCAAGTAATCCTACTGAAAAACTTCAATCTCCAGACTAACTGCAAAACCTGCAAAGAATCCAAAAAATATACAAAATTATAATAAGTTATAACAGCCAGCTCCCAAATGAATACAAAGAGCAATAATTAGCTGATTTTCCAAGCAATCATCTGATGCACACACCACTACTATACTAAGGTAGCATAAGAAATGTGGGCAACACACGCTAAGGAAAAGCATAATAGTAATATTGGAGGCATATTTTGTTCATCAATTAAAAGTAATTATGTCAATAAACTTGCCTTTTGCATGCAATTGTAAAATAAAACCACTCAAAGGCAATACCATTTTAGCCAATTAAATGATCCACTTAGTACGATAACCTTCACATCTAGATTAACCACACCTGGGAATTGTGAAGAACAGTAACATATGTTGGAATAAAAAAACATGCATTCTCCAATTTACTGATTAGCCTTCATGGCATACAATGTATAATTATCTCTGCCCACACTTCAATATGAGATGGGATAAAGAATTGAGACAGAACATATGTTGAAATTGTATACCTACCACTTCCTGATTATTATCTTTACAACAAAATGAATACAAGGGAAAGTATAATAAAAAAGGATTACTAGCATATTCTCTATTCCTGATTATTATTTCAGTTGCTTTCTATAAACAGCCCTCACATGAAAATGTATGTAGTAAATAATTCAAGGGAATATACCTAGATCTCATTTTTTTTGTATGTAGCAGATCGAACACTCTTAAATCTGAAGCAAAAGTAATATATCATCTATTAGATATCTTAAAGAAAAAGCACACAATTAGATTATCTTAAATAAAAAGCATGCAATTAGATTATCTTAAAGAAAAAGCACGCAGCCTTCACTTCCATCGCTCCTTCAGATTGCAATTCAGTGTACACGCATTTCCAGAAATACAATAGTATAAAATCCATCACTGCATTTCCAGAAATACAATAGTATAAAATCCATCACCTCTGCTGTAATAAGCAAAAAAACTTAGCATCATTTAAACTGTTGCTTGCAAACACAAAAAAGAAGGGAAAACAGAAGGATTATTCATCCAAGTATATTGAGAAGTTAGGTAATAATTGAACAAGACATCAAGGCGGTAATGAAGAAGTCAGGTAATCAATTCTTCTTTCTTTCATTGTTACTTACAATTTTCCTGTCTTTCTGGAGCAGAAGTGTAGACAGACAAAGTATACTCCAGAGACAAAAGAAGGTAAACAAACTACAAAAGTTAATTATTGTTTCCAAGTAACCGATGTCGGTGCCTTTTTCGCCATTTTGACTTTTGACCCATACTCTCTGCAGAGAAGAAAACATTCGTGGACATTAAAGAGGTACAACCAGGTAGTGGTGAAAGTGAACTGTTGCTAAAGAAAGCTGAGCATGGTTTTCTCGCATTTTTAATTGTAGTTCTAAACATATCCTACTCTACTTTTGATGTGATTTCTTTAATTTACTTTTGCTGCAGGATAGTGCCCTTTTTTGTACATGAAGCTTTAACTTCCCATTTTGTTGGGGCTCATTGATCCACAATCTTCTGATGTGTAGTTTCTCCATGAAGCTTTAACTTACCATATCTTCGTTTTCAGCAGGGTTCAGTGAGTACCACCCAACAATGTTCTCCTCATATTGACTTCCTTTTGCCTTGCTACTGTTATAGTTCCAAATTCATGACCACTCTATATTCTGTTTGTTTTGTTGACATGGAATTTACCTAGAAAAAACACTTCTGATCTACAATGTTTTACTATCTAGGATTTTCCTGAATATTGTGAATGAATACGTACTGGTACAGCAGCCCACTTGGATGACAATACTGTTCATGCTTTAAAAGATATGCAACTAACCATCTTTGTATTCTTTCTCCTTGATTAATATCCACATGGTCACCACAGTTCATCCATGTGTCTACCTCAAATCATGTTTTGTTTACCATGCGACAAGATCGACATACATTTTCCATTATTGTAGTTCATTCTACTGCTGCTGATGTTTTACATTTTACTTTGTACGTAACGAATTACCTCCTTGACTATGATATTATTTACTCACACGTGGGGCAACATCATGGAAGGAATAGTTCTTCAGAGAATTCAGGGGCCGGCAAAGTGAAGGGCTGATCTACTACATTGAGCCATTCAATCTCATTGAGCATGAAAATACCTTCAGATCAGTAGTATTTGGTTTGTAAATAGGAAACTTTTAGGCATGCATCGAACTGCCCGTGATCTCTACCTGTTAATTGGAGCACGCTAGTTGTAACTAAGATATCTAGACATATCTTCTACCTGCGACCTTTTTGTATCTAATTTAGTATGTTTGAGTCAGAGCAAGTGTATGTTCAGGACCTGCAACACTCATGGTTGTGAGCTATATGTATAATCTCAGCATATGTATACAGCTGCATGCTGAACACTTCTTATGTGTAGTTAGAGCAATTGATTTCTTTATGTAAAAGGATAAAGTGTCATTTTTCTTAAGAGTAAATGAGTATTTTGTGACAATACCACTAGACTCCTGTGGAACTATGACTTTGCCATTGATTATTTCTATTTATAAAAATACCATTGGTATGTTAGTTTATTTCCATGTAGAACTGTTACTATGATGTCAAAGTACTCTGACTGAGTTGGCTATGTTTTGGTCAGAAACAGCTGTGGTCTGACTCTGTTTCCGTATTCTCTGGACCAATGTTTGTACAGGGTAAGCTTATTCCTCTTGCCTAGAATTCATGGATGAACTAATGGTCCTGGATATATGGTTTATTCAGATATAGGGTAAATATTGTTCCTGACATCTTTATGTATTGGGTGAAAATTAGATGGCAGAACCTATAACAATTGGGTGAAAATTTGATGTTCAAAAACTTTCAGGAACCTATAAATATTTAGGCTGAATCATTGCCTCTTTATTTAGACAGATGAGCATGTTCGGTCAGTCAAAGCCCATCCTAACAAAAAAATGAGATGGCAGGGGGAGAGGAAGATGGGGATTGAGGTGCTCACATGGGCAAGGGATGCCTCCAGTGGTCCAAATGCTGCAGAGGAGAGGAGGTCGGGGTCGCCGCCGTGCAGCCCAACACGGGCGAACACACTGAGCTGGAAGACACCATCCAGAAGGTGGAGAGGGCGCGAGGCCGCGCGGTGTGCAATGGAGCGAAGCCGCTGGAGACGTGCCGACGATGGACGCGACGCTGCAGTCGAAACCCTAGCCACAGGCTAGGCGTCGTGGGCGAGCGCCGGAGAACGGGAGCGGCGGATCCAGCTGCCTGGAGGACGGAGAGGTCGGAGACCAGCTCATGTGTGTGTTGCGCGGTGGTGGAGTCACCGGAACCGGCGGGCGTTGGCTGTGATGCGTGTGGGATGCGGCGGATCTTGTAGCTGCTGGTGCTGCGAGGTGAGAGGAGAGAAGGGGGAGGGCCAGCGGCGAGCAATGACAAGAGGAAGGCGAGGAAATGGTTGGTGGCGGCGATGTGGGAGGGACGATGGGGAATCAGAAGGGGCTGCGGGGGAGGGAGAGGATGAGGGTTAGGGTTAGAATTTTATATGGGTGAAGTCTACACGGGCTTTGGCGGGCTTGCGGGGCTCTGCCAGGCCATCCATGACAGTTTCTGAAAATGTCACCAGAAATCCGTCATGGATTAACAGGTTTCTTGTAGTGAATACTCGACGAGCGAGCACGTCAACGGGCTCCAGAATCCATTCGACGTCAAATCTTTCCGCCCCCGCAGGTATATCGTACTCCGACTCAGAATTTGGCGGCTGCGGCCCGTATAGCAGAGTCGATTCAGCCCTCCCAGTCAGAGGCTGGCAGAGGCTTGTTGCAAATCAGAGCGTTGCTCCGGGCAGTGGGAGACCAAAATTCCGCTGTTTCTTAGTCGTGGAACAGGATCCACAGTCAATCCGTTGCAGCGGATACAGTCCAGTCGGCTCACAGCCCAAGATCGCCTCCGAGGCGTGAGGGACGTGGAGACCGGCATGATCAGTACAGAAGGAATGAGCAGTATGATCACCGATTCGATCGTGATGATCGACGTCGAGTGCCAACCCCTCCCCTGAGGAGTGGATCATATGTGCCTCGACAGTAGGTGGACAGACACCCTCATAGTGTTGGGCGGAGAATTCCAGTCGACCCCGGGGAACCAGGCTTTGATGCGAGATCCATTCTCGTTCAATGTTTGGTCGACAGGAATAGAGCTCACCGAGAAAGCCACGACAGAGGTGCGCCTACCAGTAATAGAGTACATGTTTCAGGGCCGGAGTGTTTCAGTCGAGCCATCAGAGCCGCTGTAATTCCTCCCAACTTCAGGTTGGCGACCGGAGTTAGTAAGTTCACCGGTGAGTCCAAGCCCGATACTTGGCTTGAAGATTACCGAGTGGCTGTCCAGATTGGCGGTGGGAACGATGAGGTAGCCATGAAGCACCTGCCTCTCATGTTAGAAGGCTCGGCCAGAGCGTGGCTGAATCAGTTAGCACCCAGCAGCATTTACACTTGGGAGGATCTCTCCCGAGTGTTTGTCCCCACATTTGAAGGAACATGCAAGCGACCTGCAGGCCTTACGGAATTGCAGTCTTGTGTGCAGAAACTGAATGAAACTCTGAGGGATTACATCCAGAGGTCGATCACATTGCATCACACAGTTGAAAATGTACCAGATCATCAAGCAGTTTGTGCCTTCAAAGAAGGCGTTAAGTACAGAGAATTGAATCTGAAGTTCGGTCGAACCGGAGAGATGTCTCTGAATCGGATGATGGAGATTGCCACCAAATACGCTAATGGTGAAGATGAGGATCGACTCCGGAGTGGCAAGCATAAAGCAGTCGCCCAGGAAACCGGAGGAAATTCCAGTCGAAAACAGAAGCGGAAGGCCGAGCCAGCCGCTCCTGGGGAGGCCCTGGCCGTAACCCAGGGAAAATTTAAGGGAAAACCCAAAGGACCTTGGAACCCCAAGAAAGTTAAAGACCAAGATGGAAATGATGTTTTGGATCAACTGTGCCACATCCACACCAAGAAAGATGAAGAGGGTAAACTCATTTACCCAAAGCATACCACTCGACAGTGTCGGCTTCTGATCCAGCAGTTTCAGGGCAAGCAGTCCAAAGATAAGGAAAAGGAGTCGGACAAAGTTGAGGACAAGGAAGATAGTGACGATGGGTACCCCAGGTCAATTCGACCCTGATGATTTTTGCTGATGTTGAGAGCAAAAGTTGACTGAAGGTTATTAACCGTGAGGTAAATATGGTTGCTCCGGCAACACCCAATTATCTGAAGTGGTCCCAGACTGCCATCACATTCGACCAGTTTGATCACCCTACGCACATTGCCACCCCTGGGAGGCAAGATCTGGTGGTCGACCTAGTTGTCGAAGGCACTCGACTGACCAAAGTCCTGATGGATGGAGGCAGCGGTTTGAACATACTGTATGCAGAAACATTGAAAGGGATGGGCATTCCGATGTCCAGGCTCAGCACCAGTAACATGAGTTTCCATGGAGTCATTCCTGGGAAGAAAGCCGAGTCACTCGGCCAAATTGCTCTTGATGTGGTTTTCGGTGATTCCAAGAATTACCGCAAGGAAAAGTTGACATTCGAAGTAGTGGATTTCCAAAGTGCTTATCATGCTATTTTGGGCAGGCCATCTTATGCACGCTTCATGGCTCGACCATGTTATGTGTATCTCAAATTGAAGATGCCTGGTCCCAAAGGTGTGATCACTGTTACAGGCAATCGGAAGAAAGCAGAAGAGTGTTTTCAGAAAGGCTCAAAGATTGCTGACGCTCAGATGGCGGTGGTCGAGCTACAAGAGTATCAGAAGACTGCAGATCCGAGTGAGTTGCTACGAGCTAAGCCTGCTTCAGAATCAGCTTTTCAGTCGTACGGTGAAACGAAGGCAGTTCACATTCACCCGACCGATCCAAACGCTGCTCCGACTCACATCTCAACGACGGTCGACTCCAAATAGGAAGAAGCGCTCATCCAGTTCCTCCGTGAGAACTGGGACATCTTCGCATGGAAGCCTGCTGACATGCCTGGAGTTCCCAGGGGGCTGGCTGAGCACCATCTACGAGTCGACCCAAAATTTAAACCTGTGAAAGAACATCTTCGATGGTCCGCCGTCCAGAAGAGGAAGGCCATTGGCGAGGAGGTGGCTCAGCTCTTAGCAGAGGAGTTCATCCGAGAAATTTACCACTCCGAGTGGCTCGCCAATGTTGTCATGGTCCCCAAGAAGGACAAGTCACTTCGCATGTGCATTGATTTCAAGCATGTTAATCGGGCCTGCCCGAAAGATCATTTTCCTCTCCCCCGCATCGACCAGATAGTCGACTCGACTGTGGGATGTGAGCGTTTGTATTTCCTAGACTCCTATTCCGGGTACCATTAGATCCGTCTGTACGGGCCCGACGAGATCAAAACAGCTTTCATCACTCCATTCGGGTGCTTCTGTTATGTCACCATGCCGTTCGGCCTCAAGAATGCCGGAGCCACGTTCATGAGGATGATTCAGAAGTGTTTGCTCACTCAAATCAGTCGGAATGTGGAGGCATACATGGATGATATTGTGGTCAAGTCACGGAAGGGTTCCGACCTGCTGACTGAACTTGCTGAAACCTTTGCCAACCTCAGGAGGTATGATATCAAGCTCAGTCCGTCAAAGTGCACGTTCGAAGTTCCAGGTTGGAAGTTACTCGGTTTTCTCATTTCCGAACGGGGAATCGGTGCCAATCCTGAAAAAATTGGTACTATACTCTGGATGAAACGACCTGTGCATGTGCATGACGTCCAGAAGCTTACAGGATGCTTGGCCGCTTTAAGTCGATTCATCTCTCGCCTTGGTGAAAAGGCATTGCCTCTTTACCGACTGATGAAGAAGTCCGACAAATTCGAGTGGACTCCAGAAGCTGATGCAGCGTTTACAGAGCTCAAAGCTCTGCTCTCCACCCAGCTGGTGCTTGCTGCCCCAATCAGCAAGGAGCCTTTGCTGATTTACATTGCAGCCACGGGACAAGTTGTCAGTATAGTATTTACGGTCGAGCGGGAAGAAGAAGGAAAGGCCTTCAAAGTTCAGCGCCCAGTATATTATGTTTCTGAAGTTTTGACTCCTTCACAGCAAAGATATCCTCATTACCAGAAGCTTGTATATGGGATTTATATGACCACGAAGAAGGTTGCACATTACTTCTCTGATCATTCCATTACAGTCGTCAGCGACGCTCCACTATCAGAGATTTTGCACAACAGAGATGCAACTGGTCGAGTGGCCAAATGGGCGATTGAACTTCTTCCCCTAGATATCAAGTTTGAGGCAAAGAAAGCTATCAAGTCCCAAGCAATTGCAGATTTCGTCGCCGAGTGGATCGAACAGCAACTTCCGACTCAAGTTCACTCGGAGCACTGGACCATGTTCTTCGATGGATCTAAGATGCTGAATGGTTCCGGTGCTGGGGTAGTATTGGTTTCCCCCCGAGGAGATAAGCTCAGATATGTTCTCCAGATTCACTACGATTCCTCCAATAACGAAGCAGAATATGAAGCACTTTTGTATGGGTTGCGCATGGCCATTTCACTCGGCGTCCTTCGCCTCATGGTCTATGGCGACTCAGATTTGGTGGTTAATCAGGTGATGAAAGAATGGGACGTCAGAAGTCCAGCTATGACTGGTTATTGCAATGCAGTGAGAAACTTAGAGAAGAAATTCGAGGGGTTAGAGCTTCATCACATCCCCCGACTGAAAAATCAAGCGGTTGATGATTTGGCAAAGATAGGCTCCAAGAGAGAAGCCATCCCCAGCAATGTGTTTTTGGAACACATCCACTCGCCATCAGTCCAAGAAGATCCTTTTACAGATGAAGCCCCGCAGCCAAAGAGTGCCATAGATCCGACTGAAGTTGAAATTCCGGCAGTGGTCAACCTAATCATGGAAGTTTTGGCAATCACCCCTGACTGGACGATACCGTACATCACGTATATCCTGAGAAAGGAACTCCCGGAGGACGAAGAAGAGGCTCGACAGATCGTTCGTCGATCCAAGGCCTTTACAGTCATAAAGGGACAGTTGTATAGAGAAAGCGCGACTGGAGTCAGTCAGAAGTGTATAACACCAGAAGAAGGTTAGATAATCCTTGATGATATCCACTCGGGGACCTGTGGTCATCATGCGTCCTCTCGGACCATTGTGGCTAAAGCATACCGAGCGGGATTTTACTGGCCAAGAGCGAATGAAATGGCAAAAGAGATAGTCGACAAGTGTGAAGGGTGCCAGTTCTACTCCAACATGTCGCACAAGCCTGCATCAGCCCTGAAGACCATTCCACTCGTCTGGCCCTTCGTTGTTTGGGGACTAGACATGGTTGGCCCATTGAGAACAGGCAGGAGCGGTTTCACACATGTGCTTGTGGCAGTCGACAAGTTTACCAAATGGATTGAAGCTAAGCCTATCAAGAATCTTGATGCTTGCACTGCTATCAGTTTCGTCAGAGAGTTAACATTCAGATATGGAGTCCCGCATAGCATCATCACCGACAATGGGTCAAACTTTGATTCAGACAAGTTCAGAGCTTTTTGCGCCTCTCAAGGCACACGAGTCGACTACGCATCGGTCGCCCACCCCCAGTCGAATGGACAAGCAGAAAGGGCAAATGGTCTGATTCTCAAAGGACTAAAGCCTCGGCTGATGCGTGATCTCAAGCACGCAGCAGGCGCTTGGGTCGACGAGCTTCCATCGGTTCTGTGGGGATTGAGGACTACCCCGAATCGGTCGACTGGAAGAACTCCGTTCTTTCTGGTTTACGGAGCGGAAGCAGTCCTGCCAAGTGATCTACTTCACAATGCACCCCAAGTCGAGCTTTATACCGAAGATGAAGCAGAACAATCCCGGCAAGACGCAGTCGACCTCCTGGAAGAAGAAAGAGAAATGTCTATGATCCGATCGACCATTTATCAGCAAGTCTTGCGTCCATTCCATGCCAGAAATGTGAAGAGTCGAGCCTTCCAAGAAGGAGATTTGGTCCTCCGAGTGGATCAACAGAAACCACACAAGCTCGCTCCTACTTGGGAAGGTCCCTTCATCGTCACTAGAGTCCTCCACAATGGAGCATATCACCTTTACAATGTCGATCGCCAGATCGATGAGCCACGAGCTTGGAATGCAGAACTACTCCGCCCCTTTCACACTTGAATTCTCACTCGGATGAGATGTAATAAGAAAAACTTCTGTAGTCTATTTATCAAAGACAAGAGTGTTACAAATTTTCCTATAATTGTTGTTGCTTTTGTTTGCGTGTGAAATCCCCCAGTGGGTGGCTTAGCTGCGAATCCGTTTCGCCTAAGTTTGTAAAAAAAATCCTACGGAGTGGCGAGCCAGACTCCCACTCAGAGGCTTAGCTGCAGCTCAGTGCTCGCCTAAGTGTTTAAAAATCCTACCGAGTGGTGAGCCAGACTCCCACTCGGAGGCTTAGCTGCAGCCCAGTGCTCACCTAAGTGTTTCAAAATCCTACCGAGTGGTGAGCCAGACTCCCACTCGGAGGCTTAGCTG
Organism: Triticum urartu; assembly: GCF_056163025.1. Taxonomy (NCBI): domain Eukaryota; kingdom Viridiplantae; phylum Streptophyta; class Magnoliopsida; order Poales; family Poaceae; genus Triticum; species Triticum urartu. Next base: position 162,997,160 of record NC_141874.1, read on the forward strand.
CAGCTCAGTGCTCGCCTAAGTGTTTAAAAATCCTACCGAGTGGTGAGCCAGACTCCCACTCGGAGGCTTAGCTGCAGCCCAGTGCTCGCCTAAGTGTTTAAAAATCCTACCGAGTGGTGAGCCAGACTCCCACTCGGAGGCTTAGCTGCAGCTCAGTGCTCTCCTAAGTGTTTAAAAATCTTACCGAGTGGTGAGCCAGACTCCCACTCGGAGGCTTAGCTGCAGCCCAGTGCTCGCCTAAGTGTTTAAAAATCCTATCGAGTGGTGAGCCAGACTCCCACTCGGAGACTTAGTTGCAGCTCAGTGCTCGCCTAAGTGTTTAAAAATCCTACCGAGTGGTGAGCCAGACTCCTACTCGGAGGCTTAGCTGCATCCCAGGGCTCACCTAAGTGTTTAAAAATCCTACCGAGTGGTGCGCCAGACTCCCACTCGGAGGCTTAGCTGCAGTCCAGTACTCGCCTAAGTTTGAAAAAATCCTACCGAGTGGAGAGCAGACCTCCCACTCGGGGGCTTAGCTGCAGTCCAGTACTCGCCTAAGATTGAAAAAATCCTACCGAGTGGAGAGCAGACCTCCCACTCGGGGGCTTAGCTGCAGTCCAGTACTCGCCTAAGTTTGAAAAAATCCTACCAAGTGGAGAGCAGACCTCCCACTCGGGGGCTTAGCTGCAGTCCAGTACTCGCCTAAGTTTGAAAAAATCCTACCGAGTGGAGAGCAGACCTCCCACTCGGGGGCTTAGCTGCAGTCCAGTACTCGCCTAAGTTTGAAAAAATCCTACCGAGTGGAGAGCAGACCTCCCACTCAGGGGCTTAGCTGCAGTCCAGTACTCGCCTAAGTTTTTAAAATCCTACCGAGTGGAGAGCAGACCTTCCACTCGGGGGCTTAGCTGCAGCCCAGTGCTCGCCTAAGTACGGAACACATCCCAATCCGCAAGGAAGACGAGGTGCAAATCAACTGCTACCTTCTCCTTCGGAGCTGCACCACAAATACAAAGTTATTTCAAGTGAAGAACAAGTTCCACTCGACAGATAATTCATGAAGATATTCAACGATAAATCAAGTTCAGATAAGATCCAAAGGTCCTAGACCACAGATCAAAGTACTCGAGCCTCCAGATCGACAGAGTTTAACGGTTACAATATCCACTCGGCATTCCGAGGCAAATTTAAAGTGAAGCATAAAAGTTTTTATTCCTCAGGCGGAGGATTGGAAGGGGCGACGAACTCGTCCAAGTCGATCCCGTCTGCAATGCAAGTGGCAGCAGCAATGAAATTCTCCATGAAGTCTTGAAATTTGTGCTTCCTGGTATTAGAAACATGGATGGCGGCCAACTTTTCTTCTCGCGCCTCCTTGAAGTGGACGCGGACCAGAGACAGAGCGACGTCAGTGCCACATCTAGCAGAAGATTTCTTCCATTCCGCCACTCGACCTGGGACTTCATTCAGTCGAGTCGTCAGGGACTCGAGGTCATTCTGAAGCGTCGTCCTAGGCCAGAGCAACGTGTCGATCCGTGACATCGCAACCTTCAACCGAGCAAGATAGTCAACAACGCCGGCAACACGAGATTCGAGTCGGAGCACGTTCATAGCAGCCTCGTCCTTCACTGGAGAATTGATGGGGTCCAAGTCTGTCTCCACTCCACTGGTCTCCTCTTCGAAGTTCTGGCAGAATTATGTAAACACAACTCAAGGATAAGTCAGTGGCTCTATGCAGATTTGGTAACTGCAAGTTAGTCGGGCCGGAGTAATTACCCTCGAGCATGACGAACAGCTTCTTGGTGAGTCCACAGAGATAAGCCTCCAGATCGTTCCTCTTCCCCGCCAGTTCACTTGCCTTGTCATTCAGAGCTATATTGGCATTCTTCAGACGGCTGGCCTCTCGATTAGCCGCGTCGAGAGCAGTTTTCAGCCAGGAGTTTTCCTTTTCAAGAGTACCGACTAAAGCCAGTTTTTCTTCAGCAAGCTTCGTTTTGTTCAGGGCCACCTTCTGTGCTTCGGCAAGGTCTTGATCCTTCTTCTTCAGAGCCTCCTCCATTTTGTCTGCGAAACAGCAAGTGAGATCAACATCGAGGACAGCCAGAAAGAAAGGACAGTCGACACAAGCTCACCAGCCATACCTTTTGCTTCGTCCCTCGCCTTCTGCAAGTTCTCCTGAGCAAGCTTCAAGGCAAGGTTCAGATGGATCTGTTTGTTCTCCAACTCAGTGTAGCGAGCCACAAGTTCGCAGGATTTCTGCAAAAAATCAGTCGACAGACATCCAAGATAAGTTGCTTTCGAGTAACCAAGAGACAATGATGGCGTTTCTAAGACTACAGCTGAATCAAAAACATTCGACGGTAGTCTCGGGGATTACACCCAGTGGGTGCACTCAGCGTGCCCCCACTGGTTCGACCAAAAAAATCGACTGCCCGCAGTCGACCGTGTACAGTTCCATTCGACATGGCCTGACCAGACCAGTGAAGAAGTTCAACTAAAGCAACACAATATAAAGACTACAGTCGACTGCCAGCAGTCCACCGTAGTCTCGGGGACTACACCCAGTGGGTGCACTTAGCGTGCCCCCACTCGTCAAAAAGATTAATAGACACACTCAGTGGGTGTACAGATATAAAGATCTTTGGAAAAGAGATTCTTCACATAGCATATCCTAACAGAACAAGCGGCGAATCGACTGACCTGGACGTTGCTCTAAAGAGCTGAGCTCGCGTCATAAGCTGCTTGGCTGGCTTCCCGAACCACCTTCATTTGCTCCATCATGATCCCCGCCTGGCGTATAGCCTCTTTAGTGGCACCCACTTGGTCCTCAGGGACGTGGTGTGTGGAAAAAAGTGAAGGCAGATTTGCAGTCGACGTCGAAGGCCGGACACTCGTCAGAGGTTCAGCGAAGGTCACAGAAACCCGAGTGGTATCATCACCCTCCCGGACTGCGGCCTCAGGCGCCGGAGTAGTTTGTGGGGTCTTGCCAGCCGGCGCCCTCCTATTCCTTCGCGCCATCAGCGGCGCTTCGTCGTCATCATCAGGGAGGTCAATGACATGAGGAGGAGCTACAAGAAAAATCCAATCGACCGGAATTATAAGAAATCGTCAGTCGACTAAAAGCAGAGCATCAGTAATCATACCAGGGTTGGAGGTAACAGCGTCTTCCATCTCTTGATCGTCGTCCTTGGCGGAGATCTCCGAGGTGGCAGCACTGCAAATTTCGAAAGTCAGTCAGCTTATTCAATGAGTCGACCAAGAGTCTGTCACGTTCGACAAAGGAAAACAAATTCTACTATTACCCAGAAATGGTGGGGACAGTCATCCTCATCTTGGGCAGAGCCTTGGGAGGCTTGGATGGCATCGCGCGTGGGTGCTTGGGAGCTTTTCTGTCGGCGCTGGAGATGAGGTCCGAGGGCGCTTCGACAACTGCCCAACAGGGACAGTCGCCTTACCACGTTCCCGCGCAGGGTCGTGTGTAAGCTTGGATCGCTGTTCCGAGCGGGGAGGTTCGACTTCTTCCTCCTCTCTTCACTGGAGTCGTCGTTGTCATCCCCCTCTCCTTCGTCGTCAGATTCCCACTCTTCTCCCCCGTCTCCACTTTCGTCTCCACTCGCCTCTCCTTCCTCGGCCTGCTCCTGTGCTCCATTGGTGTTGAGTACATCTCAGTAGTGGCCTAGAGGACAAAAAATGAGACAAAAGTCAATCGACTGATCCAAAAAGAACAAATAAAGGAAGCAAAGATCACAGTCAGAAACGCAAGGTCAGACCTTGTCCACTTCGTATGTTTGGTTGAGTGGAGGAATCCTCCTGGCTCCTCGGGGGTTGTCCTTGTTCCCTGTGATACTCGACAGCCACCCTTCCAGCATCTTGTCAGTGACCTCCTCTGGGTGAATCCGAGTGGTGTCTTCGAGACCCGAGTACAGCCACATCGGGTGGTCATGAGCCTGAAGCGGTTGGATGTGCCTCCGAAGGAAGACTTCCAACAAGTCCATGCCAATCACACCCTCGCGGACAAGCTGAACCACTCGACCGACCAGCACCTTGACTTGCGCCTTTTCCTCCGGCGTCACTTTTAGAGAGGCAGGTTTTTGTGCTCGATTCAGAGAAAAAGGGGGAAGCCCGGTCGACTGTCCTGGGGTCACCTGGTCTTTACAGTAAAACCAAGTCGACTGCCACCCACGGACTGACTCGGGAAAAGTGATAGACGGAAAGGAACTTTTTCCCCTCATCTGGATAGCCAGACCCCCGCACAGCTGGATCACCTGCGTCCATTCGTCACTCGACTTGGCTTTCTTGACCGACTGAGAGCGGCAAGTGAAGATGTGCTTGAAGAGTCCCCAATGGGGGCGGCAACCCAAGAAGTTTTCACACAAGGAAACGAAAGCAGCAAGATACACAATAGAATTGGGAGTAAAGTGATGGAGCTGCGCTCCGAAGTAGTTCAAGAAGCTCCGGAAAAAAGGATGAGGAGGCAGAGAGAATCCATGACCGATATGGGTGGCGAGGAGGACGCACTCACCATCAAGAGGCTGGGGTTCGACTTCTTTCCCCGGGAGGCACGCAGATTCGTGGGGAATGAATCCCCCCTCGACCAGATCATCGAGATCATCCTGCCGAATCACCGACGGCATCCAGTCGCCCTGGATCCAATCCTTGGGCAGAGCAGTCCTCGAGGAAGATCCGCCCCGAGCGGACTTCTTCCCCTTCCCCTGCACCGCCGCCTTCTTCGCGCGCTCCAGAGCCGACGTCTTCTCCTTCACCATCGTCACCGGCGAAGCTCGAACAGACCTACGGCACCAAGGTGGGAGCGGAGGTGGCGGAGGATCTTGTGAAGGAAGGGGGAAAAGTGAAGGCGCACTGTTCGGGGGTCCCGAGCCGGCAGCTTATAGGAGGTCGCTTCCGAGTGGCTGACTGGTAGGCCCAGGCAATCCCGTCAAATCCCGCAACGGGAGCGCGTGGTACGTGGCGAAAAAGGTGGCGCGGGGATCGAGGAGCTTCCGTCCTATCCCATCTGATTACTGCGGCCGCCCCCGTCCCGCGCGCTTCCCGAAATTCAAATCCCGCAAAATCCGCGGGCCGCATAACAACTCGTCAAACAGAAGATCCCTTTCACACCGTCACTCGAAACTTCACAAGTAAAGAAATTCACTCGACAAGAGGCCAAGAATGGATCAAGGCGACTGAAAGAAGTTGACGACGTCATCCGTGACAATTGATCCAAAACAAGACGTTCATATAACATGAAGAACCAGTCGGAAAGATCCCCAACTCCTTCCCCACTCGAACCTCGATCCATTCGGGGGCTAATGATGAAGCTATGTACCTAGGGTAGGGGCATGGACCTGTCCTAAGTACCCTACCCAAGGACATCCCTAGAAGAAGTCACCTTTCAATCGACTTGGAGGTGTTCCACTCGACAGACTCGAAGATATTCGACCAAGAAGCAATCACTCGACCAAGATCCAACCACTCGACGGCCAGGAGACCTAAAGTCACTCCGCATGTTAACGGTCGGTCATTAAGTAGCTTTTATGGTCATCATAGCACTTTAGTACTAGCGTTATCAGTAACGCCCTACCTTAATGCACATTGAACCCTTCGTAACGTGGGCTGGCCGGGGTCCTGGCGCACTCTATATAAGCCACCCCCCTCCTCCGAGACAAGGGTTCGCACCTCTGTAACTCATACACCCATAATCCAGTCGAACGCCTCCGGGCTCCGAGACGTAGGGCTTTTACTTCTTCTGAGAAGGGCCTGAACTCGTAAACCTTGCGTCCTTACAACCTCTCCATAGCTAAGACCTCACCTCTCCATACTTACCCCCCTACATCACTGTCAGAGTTAGAACCATGACACTATCTATTTACTTTCATGTTGAGTCATCATCTTCTTATTAAAAAGCACCAGTTGGAGAGCACCATTTTCATTTGCATTAATTATTGTTAGTTTACATTGAGTATGACTTGACTGGATCTCTTTTACCATGAATTACAATGTCCAGTCAGTCCTTGATCTTTAAAGGTGCTCTGCATTTATGTTTTGTGGTCTCAGAAAGGGCTAGCGAGATACCATCTTGTTATATCATATTATGATTGTTTTGAGAAAGTGTTGTCATGCTAGATTTATTATTATTGCTCGCTAGTTGATTATGCCATTGATATGAGTAAACTTGAGACCTAAGCGTTATTGTGAATGTGGTTAGTCATAATCTTTGCTGAAAACTTGAATGCTGGCTTTACATATTTACAACAACAAGAGCAAACAGAGTTTGTAAAAGTTTTTCTTTATCACTTTCAGTTTATCAACTGAATTGCTTGAGGACAAGCAAGGGTTTAAGCTTGGGGGAGTTGATACGTCTCCGTCGTATCTACTTTTCCAAACACTTTTGCCCTTGTTTTGGACTCTAACTTGCCTGATTTGAATGGAACTAACCTGGACTGACGCTATTTTTAGCAGAATTACCATGGTGTTATTTATGTGTAGAAACAAAAGTTCTCGGAATGACCTGAAACTTCACGGAACAACTTTTCGGAAATAATAAAAAATCCTTGCAAAAGATGAAGGCCAGGGGGGCCACCACCTGTCCACGAGGGTGGGGGTGCGCCTGCCCCCCTAGGGCACACCCCCCTACCTCGTGGGCCCCCTAGAGCTCCTCCGACCTCAATTCCAACTCTATATATTTGGTTTCAGGGAGAAAAAAATCAGAGAGAAGGATTCATCACGTTTTACGATACGGATCCACCGCCAAGCCCTAAAACCTCTCGGGAGGGCTGACCTGGAGTCCGTTCGGGGCTCCGGAGAGGGGAATCCGTCGCCATCGTCATCATCAACCATCCTCCATCAGCAATTTCATGATGCTCACCGCCGTGCATGAGTAATTCCATCGTAGGCTTGTTGGACGGTGATGGGTTGGATGGGATCTATCATGTAATCGAGTTTGTTTTGTTAGGTTTTGATCCCTAGTATCCACTATGTTCTAAGATTGATGTTGCTATGACTTTGCTATGCTTAATGCTTGTCACTAGGGCCCGAGTGCCATGATTTAAGATCTGAACCTATTATGTTTTCATCAATATATGAGAGTTCTTGATCCTATCTTGCAAGTCTATAGTCACCTATTATGTGTTATGATCTGTTAACCCCGAAGTGACAATAATCGGGATACTTACCGGTGATGACCGTAGTTTGAGGAGTTCATGTATTCACTATGTGTTAATGCTTTGTTCCGGTACTCTATTAAAAGGAGGCCTTAATATCCCTTAGTTTCCGTAATGACCCCGCTGCCACTAGAGGGTAGGACAAGAGATGCCATGCAAGTTCTTTTCCACAAGCACGTAAGACTATATTCGAAATACATGCCTACATTACATTGATGAACTGGAGCTAGTTCTGTGTCACCCTAGGTTATGATTGTTACATGATGAACCGCATCCGACATAATTCTCCATCACCGATCCATTGCCTACGAGCTTTCCATATATTGTTCTTAGCTTATTTACTTTTACGTTGCTATTGCTATCATCACTACAAAATATCAAAAACATTACTTTTACTACTATTACGTTTTGCTACTGTTACCACTACTATCATATTACTTTGCTACTAAATACTTTGCTGCAGATATTAAGTTTCCAAGTGTGGTTGAATTAACAACTCAGCTGCTAATACTTGAGAATATTCTTTGGATCCCCTTGTGTCGAATCAATAAATTTGGGTTGAATACTCTACCCTCGAAAACTGTTGTGATCCCCTATACTTGTGGGTTATCAGCTATCCACGAGGAGCTTTGCACATCTCAGGAGTTGTTCAACCTGGCGACCAAGTGCGCAAGAGCTGAGGAGGGGCACCTCTCTCTCCTTGAGCTGCCAGCTGCAGGAGTGGAGGAGAAGAAGGCCAAGGCCAAGGACGTGAAGCGCAAAGAGGTAGTGGTGCTCGCAGCAGAGCCCGACACCAAGCGAGGCAGAGATCAGCCCAAGTCATCCAATAACGGCCGCCCGTTCTGCGCCTTCCACAACCTGAACACCCACAACACCAGCGACTGTCAAGAGCTCAGAGCCATTCGGGAAGGACGCTTCGGTCGATCCCCCGAGCGCAACGACCGGGGCTATGGCCGCGGAGGAGGACGCGGAAGCGGATGCTGGGACGACCGTGGCCCGTGCCAGGAGTGGCGCGGCCGGCCTCGTGAGGACCGCTGGTAGGACCAACCTCGCGAGGGCGCCTGGAGGGACCCGCCTCATGAGGATCGCCCCAGGGCAACGTCGGTCTTCCCCTGTTGCCGCCTCCAAGAAGGAACGACGACCACCACCAGGATGAAGGGGATGGGGGCTTCCAGGAGCCGTGTGCGATCGCTTGCATCTTAGGCAGTGCTTAGGCCCCAGCCTCTCAGCGCATCTTCAAACAGTTCGCTCACTAGGTGAACGCGACGCTCCCCAAGCTCGAGGCCACGCGCCCGCTCAGGTGGTCCCAATGCGCCATCACCTTCAACTCGGCAGACCAGCTCAAGTGCGCAGCCATCGCTGGCACCCTGCCTATGCTATGCTCCCTAGTCATCAGCAATGTGCAAGTCACCAAGACTCTCATCGACGGCAGTGCAGGGCTCAACGTCCTGTCCGTCGACACGTTCAACAACCTCCAAGTTCCCTATGAGCAGCTCCAGCCAACCAAGGCCTTCTCAGGAGTGACTGGCGGCTCCACCACACTGATAGGGCAGGTCCGCCTGCCTATCACCTTCGGGGAGCGCAAGAACTACCGCACCGAGCTCATTGACTTCGACGTCGCGCACATCCGCCTGCCGTATAATGCCATCCTCGGGTATCTAGCCCTGGCCAAGTTCATGGCAGTCACTCACCATGGCTACAACGTCCTCAAGATTCCAGGAAGCGGGGGAATCATCACGGTCCCATGTGAAGAAAGGGATGCGGTGTGCTCCCTTGAGCGTGCCTTCCAAGCTGCAGCAATTGACAACCCTGACGGCAGAAGTGAAGGCCCTCCGGAGACCATCCCCAAGAAGAAGCTGTTGCGCCACGCAGGACCCCAAGAAGATGGCATCGTGTCAGGAGCCTTGTCAGGATTAGCACCCTCTCCAGGGGCGCCTCCCTCCACCGCATAGGAAAGCGTGCTCAGCGCCCTCCTCCGGCAGGGCTCGGGGGCTCTCTCTTGGAGAGCCTCCGACCTTGCCAACCTCACGAGGGAGGCGCTTGGGCACCACTTGGAGGCGTGCCTCATGGCACATTTTCCTCAGGAGAGCATAGGGCAAGGAGTGCCCACCGCTCAGGAGTTCATCACCAAGACCACCGAAGAACTGCAAGAAGCAAGGGCCATGCGCGGCCACGGTCGCTCACAAGGTGCAGCCCCCCATCCAGGCGAGGATGTCGGGCTGCGCGCCTGCATCAACATCCCATGGCTCAACAGGGCCGCATCTCAGGAATGCTTCTGGCCATCGCATGAGGGCCGCTGTGAGGGACCACCACACAGCTACGTTCGCATGCCCTTCGGCTTGCCAAGTGTGGCGTCGGTCTATCAGCACAATGTGAGGCAAGTCATGACGGCTCAGGAGGCTGGATTCCGCGCCGTTCCGGAGGAGATGAGGATGGTCTTCAGGGAACCTCCGAGCCCCCAGAGCCTCCCGAGGCTCAGGGTCCCGGTGGCTCATGAGGAGCCATTCCTTCAACACCTGGCTTCAGCTACACCAACTCTACTTCGTCTACAGAACCAGGTGACATCTTCCAAGTTCATTTAAGCTGGGAGCGCCCCTCAAGCTGCATTATTCCCAGGCCACATGGGTCCGTCCCAGTGGCATGTATCCCTTTTGCTATGCCTTTAGCCTACCTTGTTAGGGGTGCCTCTCGGGCTGCATCATCCCATGCTGCTCGGGCCAAACACAGTGGCATGTATCTTCCTGCATTTATCCAAGTTGATCTGCTCTTCATGCTTAACCTGCCAACTGCTATCACTTGCTCGGTCACCGCCCGCCATGGGTCCGTTCACCCTATGCAATTCACTTGCACGTTAAAAGGGGGGCTCCTGAGCATCGCGACTCAGGAGCTCTTACTAGCTCTCCAGCCCTCACCCCCTGGCCTTGACCACGGCATCGCGACCTGGAATACCAGCGGCGGCTGAGCTCGCTCGAGGGCCGGGACCTGAGGACATAGAGTGCTTGCATCTAACCGCCTTGCAGGAACATATAGTCACCAAGACTCAAGACCAGGCGCAACCCGCCTTGAGGTAGGGCCTCGTGAGTCCCGCGCTGGCTCACGAGTGCCCAGATACACCTCGCAGCCCTGCCGTGCAAGCCACGTGTCAGGGCGGGGCTGTACACGCCCCGGGGGCTCCTCCCGGAGGGGGGGGCCATCCCACGCCCAAGTGGAAGCTCCATGCTCCGCGCTGGCTGTCGACACTGCCGAGGAGCGGCTATGCTCGTGCACAAGCGGAAGCACTATGCTCCGCGCTGGTGATAAACAACTGAGGGCGACCCCGCAGTTGCACCAACCTCAGGGAGCCCAGAGCTCAGCGCCTAGCCTCACGACGACGCCTCCCCTCGGGAGAGTCGCGCGAGGGGGCTGGGCACAGGGGCTGCGCTCGTGTCATGCCCAAGCGCACACCACCCAACCAGGTCCCCCGGACCTGGGCGTCGCGTGCCCCTCCCGGTGCCTCGGCAAGGGCAGGTATGGAAATTGTTTGAATGTTAAGGGGGACTCATGAGCATCGCGACTCAGGAGCCTAACTGGTCTCATAGCCCCTCACTCCTTGGTCTGTCCTGGTCTTCGGTCGGCCCAATGGCGGTTGAGGTATGCGCGGGGCCGGGCTCTGCTGACGTAGAACATTAATCTATCCTCACGAACTCTCCCATATGATGTTCGCACGTCAAGGGGGACTCCTGAGCATCGCGACTCAGGAGCCTAACTGGTCACGTAGCCCCTCACTCCTTGGACCGTCCTGGTCTCCGGTCGTCCCAATGGTGGTTGAGGTATGCGCGGGGCCGGGCTCTGCCGACGCAGAACAAAGCAAATAGGAAGGAAAATGCAAAATCTCGAAGCAAATATTACAATCATATTGTTCTCACAATACCAAATGAAAAGTCTAAACGCCTCCATGAGGCCTGATGTATGTTGCAGGAATAAAACGAGAAGAATAGCCGCAGGTCACCCCTGGATGTCACCGTCGCCTGCGGAAGGTGCTCCCCCGTGGGCGACGATGTTATCACCTTCACCACCAGCCGCAGGATCCACGCCATCGTCAGACAGAGGATCGGAGACGAAGCCGCGGAACTTCCCTAGCAAAGCCTCCACTTGACCTTGAACAGCTGTGGTGGTGGCTCCGCAGAGGTCTTCAGCCACAGGCTCCAGCAGCTCGTCAAGGCGGGCATTGGGGTCACGAAGGTGCAGATGGCTGAGGACGCGAGTCAGTGTGGCTGAAGACAGAACGTGAGCTTCTGCCTCCGCCATGGGACCGAGGCCCTCAATGACCTCCTCAAGTGTTGGGGAACGTAGTAATTTCAAAATTTTCCTACGCACACGCAAGATCATGTGATGCATAGCAACGAGAGGGGAGAGTGTTGTCTACGTACCCAACGCAGACCGACTGCGGAAGCGCTGACACGACGTAGAGGAAGTAGTCGTACGTCTTCACGATCCAACCGATCAAGCACCGAAACTACGGCACCTCCGAGTTCGAGCACACGTTCAGCTCGATGACGATCCCCGGACTCCGATCCAGCAAAGTGTCGGGGAAGAGTTCCGTCAGCACGACGGCGTGGTGACGATCTTGATGTACTACTGCAGCAGGGCTTCGCCTAAACTCCGCTACAGTATTATCGAGGTATATGGTGGCAGGGGGCACCGCACACGGCTAAGGAATAGATCACGTGGATCAACTTGTGTGTCTAGAGGTGCCCCCTGCCTCCGTATATAAAGGAGCCAAGGGGGAGGGCTGGCCGGCCAAGGAGGGGAGGCGCAGGAGAGTCCTACTCCCTCTGGGAGTAGGATTCCTCCCCCCCAATCCTAGTCCAACTAGGATTCCTTGGAGGGGAAGGGAGAGAGGGGGGCCGGCCACCTTCTCCTAGTCCTAATAGGACTAGGGGAGGGGGAAGTGGCGCAGCCACCTTGGGCTGCCCCTTTCTCCTTTCCACTAAGGCCCATGAAGGCCCATATGGCTCCCGGGGGGTTCCGGTAACCCTCCCGGTACTCCGGTAAAATCCCGATTTCACCCGGAACACTTCCGATGTCCAAACATAGGCTTCCAATATATCAATCTTTACGTCTCAACCATTTCGAGACTCCTCGTCATGTCCGTGATCACATCCGGGACTCCGAACAACCTTCGGTACATCAAAATGCATAAACTCATAATATAACTGTCATCGTAACCTTAAGCGTGCGGACCCTACGGGTTCGAGAACAATGTAGACATGACCGTGACATGTCTCCGGTCAATAACCAATAGCGGGACCTGGATTCCCATATTGGCTCCTACATATTCTATGAAGATCTTTATCGGTCAGACCGCATAACAACATACGTTGTTCCCTTTGTCATCGGTGTGTTACTTGCCCAAGATTCGATCGTCAGTATCCAATACCTAGTTCAATCTCGTTACCGGCAAGTCTCTTTACTCGTTCCGTAATACATCATCTCACAACTAACATATTAGTTGCAGTGCTTGCAAGGCTTATGTGATGTGCATTACCGAGAGGGCCCAGAGATACCTCTCCGACAATCGGAGTGACAAATCCTAATCTCGAAATACGCCAACCCAACATCTACCATTGGAGACACCTGTAGTACTCCTTTATAATCACCCAGTTACGTTGTGACGTTTGGTAGTACCCAAAGTGTTCCTCCGGTAAATGTGAGTTGCATAATCTCATAGTCATAGGAACATGTATAAGTCATGAAGAAAGCAATAGCAACATACTAAACGATCGGGTGCTAAGCTAATGGAATGGGTCATGTCAATCAAATCATTCAATTAATGATGTGACCTTGTTAATCAAATAACAACTCATTGTTCATGGTTAGGAAACATAACCATCTTTTGATTAACGAGCTAGTCAAGTAGAGGCATACTAGTGACACTTTGTTTGTCTATGTATTCACACATGTATTATGTTTCCGGTTAATACAATTCTAGCATGAATAATAAACATTTATCATGATTATAAGGAAATAAATAATAACTTTATTATTGCCTCTAGGGCATATTTCCTTCTGTCTCCCACTTGCACTAGAGTCAATAATCTAGATTACACTATAATGATTCTAACACCCATGGAGCCTTGGTGCTGATCATGTTTTGCTCGTGGAAGAGGCTTAGTCAACGGGTCTGCAACGTTCAGATCCGTATGTATCTTGCAAATCTCTATGTCTCCCACCTGGACTAGATCCCGGATGGAATTGAAGCGTCTCTTGATGTGTTTGGTCCTTTTGTGAAATCTGGATTCCTTTGCCAAGGCAATTGCACCAGTATTGTCACAAAAGATTTTCATTGGACCCGATGCACTAGGTATGACACCTAGATCGGATATGAACTCCTTCATCCAGACTCCTTCGTTCGCTGCTTCCGAAGCAGCTATGTACTCTGCTTCACATGTAGATCCCGCTACGACGCTTTGTTTAGAACTGCACCAACTGACAGCTCCACCGTTTAATGTAAACATGTATCCGGTTTGCGATTTAGAATCGTCCGGATCAGTGTCAAAGCTTGCATTAACGTAACCTTTTACGGTGAGCTCTTTGTCACCTCCATATACGAGAAACATATCCTTAGTCCTTTTCAGGTATTTCAGGATGTTCTTGACCGCTGTCCAGTGATCCACTCCTGGATTACTTTGGTACCTCCCTGCTAAACTTATAGCAAGGAACACATCAGGTCTGGTACACAGCATTGCATACATGATAGAGCCTATGGCTGATGCATAGGGAACATCTTTCATATTCTGTCTATCTTCTGCAGTGGTCGGGCGTTGAGTCTTACTCAACTTCACACCTTGTAACACAGGCAAGAATCCTTTCTTTGCTTGATCCATTTTGAATTTCTTCAAAATCTTTATCAAGGTATGTGCTTTGTGAAAGTCCAATCAAGCGTCTTGATCTATCTCTATAGATCTTAATGCCTAATATGTAAGCAGCTTCACCGAGGTCTTTCATTGAAAAACTTTTATTCAAGTATCCCTTTATGCTATCCAGAAATTCTATATCATTTCCAATCAGCAATATGTCATCCACATATAATATTAGAAATGCTACAGAGCTCCCACTCACTTTCTTGTAAATACAGGCTTCTCTGAAAGTCTGTATAAAACCAAATGCTTTGATCACACTATCAAAGCATTTATTCCAACTCCGAGAGGCTTGCACCAGTCCATAAATGGATCGCTGGAGCTTGCACACTTTGTTAGCTCCCTTTGGATCGACAAAACCTTCCAGCTGCATCATATACAACTCTTCTTCCAGAAATCCATTCAGGAATGCAGTTTTGACATCCATCTGCCAAATTTCAAAATCATAAAATGCGGCAATCGCTAACATGATTCGGACGGACTTAAGCATCGCTACGGGTGAGAAGGTCTCATCGTAGTCAATCCCTTGAACTTGTCGAAAACCTTTTGCGACAAGTCGAGCTTTGTAGACAGTAACATTACCATCAGCGTCAGTCTTCTTCTTAAAGATCCATTTATTCTCAATTGCTTGCCGATCATCGGGCAAGTCAACCAAAGTCCATACTTTGTTCTCATACATGGATCCCATCTCAGATTTCATGGCTTCAAGCCACTTTGCGGAATCTGGGCTCACCATCGCTTCTTCATAGTTCGTAGGTTCATCATGATCTAGTAGCATGACTTCCAGAACAGGATTACCGTACCACTCTGGTGCGGATCTTACTCTGGTTGATCTACGAGGTTCAGTAGTATCTTGTTCTGAAGTTTCATGATCATTATCATTAACTTCCTCACTTATTGGTGTAAGTGTCGCAGAAACAGTTTTCTGTGATGTACTACTTTCCAATAAGGGAGCAGGTACAGTTACCTCGTCAAGTTCTACTTTCCTCCCATTCACTTCTTTCGAGAGAAACTCCTTCTCAAGAAAGTTTCCGAATTTAGCAACAAAAGTCTTGCCTTCGAATCTGTGATAGAAGGTGTATCCAATAGTTTCCTTTGGATATCCTATGAAGACACATTTCTCCGATTTGGGTTCGAGCTTATCAGGTTGAAGCTTTTTCACATAAGCATCGCAGCCCCAAACTTTAAGAAACGACAACTTTGGTTTCTTGCCAAACCACAGTTCATCAGGCGTCGTCTCAACGGATTTTGATGGTGTCCTATTTAACGTGAATGCGGCCGTCTCTAGAGCGTATCCCCAAAATGATAGCGGTAAATCAGTAAGAGACATCATAGATCGCACCATATCTAGTAAAGTACGATTACGACATTTGGACACACCATTACGCTGTGGTGTTCCGGGTGGCCTGAGTTGCGAAACTATTCCACAGTTTTTCAAATGTACACCAAACTCGTAACTCAAATATTCTCCTCCACGATCAGATCGTAGAAACTTTATTTTCTTGTTACGATGATTTTCAACTTCACTCTGAAATTCTTTGAACTTTTCAAATGTTTCAGACTTATGTTTCATTAAGTAGATATATCCATATCTGCTCAAATCATCTGTGAAGGTGAGAAAATAACGATATCCGCCACGAGCCTCAATATTCATCGGACCACATACATCGGTATGTATGATTTCCAACAAATCTGTTGCTCTCTCCATAGTACCGGAGAACGGTGTTTTAGTCATCTTGCCCATGAGGCACGGTTCGCAAGTACCAAGTGATTCATAATCAAGTGGTTCCAAAAGTCCATCAGTATGGAGTTTCTTCATGCGCTTTACACCGATATGACCTAAACGACAGTGCCACAAATAAGTTGCACTTTCATTATCAACTCTGCATCTTTTGGCTTCAACATTATGAATATGTGTATTACTACTATCGAGATTCAATAAAAATAGACCACTCTTCAAGGGTGCATGACCATAAAAGATATTACTCGTATAAATAGAACAACCATTATTCTCTGATTTAAATGAATAACCGTCTCGCATTAAACAAGATCCAGATATAATGTTCATGCTCAACGCTGGCACCAAATAACAATTATTTAGGTCTAATATTAATCCCGAAGGTAGATGTAGAGGTAGCGTGCCGACCGCGATCACATCGACTTTGGAACCGTTTCCCACGCGCATCGTCACCTCGTCCTTAGCCAATCTTCGCTTAATCCGTAGCCCCTGTTTCGAGTTGCAAATATTAGCAACAGAACCAGTATCAAATACCCAGGTGCTACTGCGAGCATTAGTAAGGTACACATCAATAACATGTATATCACATATACCTTTGTTCACCTTGCCATCCTTCTTATCCGCCAAATACTTTGGGCAGTTCCGCTTCCAGTGAACAGTCTGCTTACAGTAGAAGCACTCAGTTTCAGGCTTAGGTCCAGACTTGGGTTTCTTCTCTTGAGCAGCAACTTGTTTGCTATTCTTCTTGAAGCTCCCCTTCCTCTTCCATTTGCCCTTTTTCTTGAAACTAGTGGTTTTGTTAACCATCAACACTTGATGCTCCTTTTTGATTTCTACCTCCGCAGCTTTCAGCATCGCGAAGAGCTCGGGAATAGTCTTGTTCATCCCTTGCATATTATAGTTCATCACGAAGCTCTTGTAGCTTGGTGGCAGTGATTGGAGAATTCTGTCAATGACGCAATCATCTGGAAGATTAACTCCCAATTGAATCAAGTGATTATTATACCCAGACATTTTGAGTATATGCTCACTGACAGAACTGTTCTCCTCCATCTTGCAGCTATAGAACTTATTGGAGACTTCATATCTCTCAATTCGGGCATTTGCTTGAAATATTAACTTCAACTCCTGGAACATCTCATATGCTCCATGACGTTCAAAACGTCGTGGAAGTCCCGATTCTAAGCCGTAAAGCATGGCACACTGAACTATCGAGTAGTCATCAGCTTTGCTCTGCCAGACGTTCATAACATCTGGTGTTGCTCCAGCAGCAGGCCTGGCACCCAGCGGTGCTTCCAGGACGTAATTCTTCTGTGCAGCAATGAGGATAATCCTCAAGTTACGGACCCAGTCCATGTAATTGCTACCATCATCTTTCAACTTTGCTTTCTCAAGGAACGCATTAAAATTCAACGGAACAACAGCACGAGCCATCTATCCAACGATCAACATAAACAAGCAAGATACTATCAGGTACTAAGTTCATGATAAATTTAAGTTCAATTAATCATATTACTTAAGAACTCCCACTTAGATAGACATCCCTCTAATCCTCTAAGTGATCACGTGATCCAAATCAACTAAACCATGTCCGATCATCACGTGAGATGGAGTAGTTTCATCGGTGAACATCATTATGTTGATCATATCTACTATATGATTCATGCTCGACCTTTCGGTCTCCGTGTTCCGAGGCCATATCTGTATATGCTTGGCTCGTCAAGTATAACCTGAGTATTCCGCGTGTGCAACTGTTTTGCACCCGTTGTATTTGAACGTAGAGCCTATCACACCCGATCATCACGTGGTGTCTCAGCACGAAGAACTTTCGCAACGGTGCATACTCAGGGAGAACACTTCTTGATAATTTAGTGAGAGATCATCTTATAATGCTACCGTCAATCAAAGCAAGATAAGATGCATAAAAAGATAAACATCACATGCAATCAATATAAGTGATATGATATGGCCATCATCATCTTGTGCTTGTGATCTCCATCTCCGAAGCACCGTCATGATCACCATCGTCACCGGCGCGACACCTTGATCTCCATCGTAGCATCGTTGTCGTCTCGCCAATCTTATGCTTCCACGACTATCACTTGCGTATAGTAATAAAGTAAAGCATTACATCGCGATTGCATTGCATACAATAAAGCGACAACCATATGGCTCCTGCCAGTTGCCGATAACTCGGTTACAAAACATGATCATCTCATACAATAAAATTCAGCATCATGCCTTGACCATATCACATCACAACATGCCCTGCAAAAACAAGTTAGACGTCCTCTACTTTGTTGTTGCATGTTTTACGTGGCTGCTACGGGCTTAAGTAAGAACCAATCTCACCTACGCATCAAAACCACAACGATAGTTTGTCAAATAGACTCCGTTTTAACCTTCGCAAGGACCGGGCGTAGCCACACTTGGTTCAACTAAAGTTGGAGAGACAGTCGCCCGCAAGCCATCTCTGTGCAAAGCAAGTCGAGGGAACCGGTCTCGCGTAAGCGTACGCGTAAGGTTGGTCCGGGTCGTCTCGTCCAACAATACCGCCGAACCAAAGTATGACATGCTGGTAGGCAGTATGACTTGTATCGTCCACAACTCACTTGTGTTCTACTCGTGCATATAACATCAACATAAATAACCTAGGCTCGGATGCCACTGTTGGGGAACGTAGTAATTTCAAAATTTTCCTACGCACACGCAAGATCATGTGATGCATAGCAACGAGAGGGGAGAGTGTTGTCTACGTACCCAACGCAGACCGACTGCGGAAGCGCTGACACGACGTAGAGGAAGTAGTCGTACGTCTTCACGATCCAACCGATCAAGCACCGAAACTACGGCACCTCCGAGTTCGAGCACACGTTCAGCTCGATGACGATCCCCGGACTCTGATCCAGCAAAGTGTCGGGGAAGAGTTCCGTCAGCACGACGGCGTGGTGACGATCTTGATGTACTACTGCAGCAGGGCTTCGCCTAAACTCCGCTACAGTATTATCGAGGTATATGGTGGCAGGGGGCACCGCACACGGCTAAGGAATAGATCACGTGGATCAACTTGTGTGTCTAGAGGTGCCCCCTGCCTCCGTATATAAAGGAGCCAAGGGGGAGGGCTGGCCGGCCAAGGAGGGGAGGCGCAGGAGAGTCCTACTCCCTCTGGGAGTAGGATTCCTCCCCCCAATCCTAGTCCAACTAGGATTCCTTGGAGGGAAAGGGAGAGAGGGGGGCCGGCCACCTTCTCCTAGTCCTAATAGGACTAGGGGAGGGGGAAGTGGCGCAGCCACCTTGGGCTGCCCCTTTCTCCTTTCCACTAAGGCCCATGAAGGCCCATATGGCTCCCGGGGGGTTCCGGTAACCCTCCCGGTACTCCGGTAAAATCCCGATTTCACCCGGAACACTTCCGATGTCCAAACATAGGCTTCCAATATATCAATCTTTATGTCTCGACCATTTCGAGACTCCTCGTCATGTCCGTGATCACATCCGGGACTCCGAACAACCTTTGGTACATCAAAATGCATAAACTCATAATATAATTGTCATCGTAACCTTAAGCGTGCGGACCCTGCGGGTTCGAGAACAATGTAGACATGACCGAGACATGTCTCCGGTCAATAACCAATAGCGGGACCTGGATGCCCATATTGGCTCCTACATATTCTACGAAGATCTTTATCGGTCAGACCGCATAACAACATACGTTGTTCCCTTTGTCATCGGTATGTTACTTGCCCAAGATTCGATCGTCGGTATCCAATACCTGGTTCAATCTCGTTACCGGCAAGTCTCTTTACTCGTTCCGTAATACATCATCTCACAACTAACATATTAGTTGCAGTGCTTGCAAGGCTTATGTGATGTGCATTACCGAGAGGGCCCAGAGATACCTCTCCAACAATCGGAGTGACAAATCCTAATCTCGAAATACGCCAACCCAACATCTACCATTGGAGACACCTGTAGTACTCCTTTATAATCACCCAGTTACGTTGTGACGTTTGGTAGTACCCAAAGTGTTCCTCCGGTAAATGTGAGTTGCATAATCTCATAGTCATAGGAACATGTATAAGTCATGAAGAAAGCAATAGCAACATACTAAACGATCGGGTGCTAAGCTAATGGAATGGGTCATGTCAATCAGATCATTCAATTAATGATGTGACCTTGTTAATCAAATAAAAACTCATTGTTCATGGTTAGGAAACATAACCATCTTTTGATTAACGAGCTAGTCAAGTAGAGGCATACTAGTGACACTTTGTTTGTCTATGTATTCACACATGTATTATGTTTCCGGTTAATACAATTCTAGCATGAATAATAAACATTTATCATGATTATAAGGAAATAAATAATAACTTTATTATTGCCTCTAGGGCATATTTCCTTCATCAAGCGCCTTCACCAAGAGAGGAAGCAGCTGGGCGGGGCCGCCCTCGTCAGTGTCCAGCGGCCTCTCCAGGCCGTGCTCATAGAGCGTCCTCAGTGCTTTGCGAGATCTCTTCTCGAGATCGGCAAAGGCCACACGGTCTTCGGCCAGGACTCGCGCCTTGGCGGCAAGATCGGACTCCTTCGGCCCCATCTTATGCTCCAGCTCTTCCAACCGGGTGCGCTCGGCAGCCTGCTTCTTCCCCAGCTCCGCCATCTCAGCATCACGGTTCTTGACGGCCTCCTCCCGGGCCTTCATCTTCTTCTCCTCTGATTGGCGGCGGCGTACCTCTTCAGCATGCTTGTCGCGCAGGCTCTGCAACTCGCCCTCCAGCGCTTGGCAGCGGTCACGGGCGGCCTTGGCGTCTTTCAGCGCCACCTCACGATCGGCTGCAGCGCCGACGACCCCTTTCTTCTCCCTCTCGGAAGCCGCAACAGCCTGACCCAGCGCCGCACGCACCGCCAGGTCAGAGTGAAGCCAGCCGGAGGCCAACTCCAGACACCCGGCCACCAGGCGCGGGTCAGCGCTCAGGAGATCCGCCTATAGTTGGGTCATCTCTGAAAAGGCACGCTCCAAGATGGAAGCAGGAGCAGAGGAACCAAGGAGTGGAGGTGCAGCAGTAGGAGGAAGTGGTGCCATCACCAGGGCTTGGGAGACCGCGGGCCCCGGAGCAGTTGGGACCTCGTCAGCCGTGACAAGCACCGGCACCTCCGGAGCCAGCGAGGCCATGGGGGCTGGCTTCACGCAGCGATGCTCCTCTTGGCCCCCCAAGGACGACCGGGCTGGGGAGACACGGGCGATGTTGCCTCCTTGCTCTGCGGAGGGGCGTACAACCGCCGCACCCTCCTTCCTCTTCTTCGCCGAAGATGCCGGCCTGATCAACCAAAGGCGAGCGTCAGGAAGTAACAAGTACCAGCAGGGATAGAGTGAAGTTCGAGACACCTACCGGTCCACCGCCAAGTACTTCACCTTTTGTTTGTGAAGCTTGAGGCCTGACAGCATCGGGGCCTGAGGGGCAGGCGTCTGGGCCACGGCGGCGCCATGCAGTGTGGAGGAAGAACTGGATCCAGCCCCAGGAGGTGTTGGGGTAGAGGCGGCACCACGGTCAACCAGCGACGACCTACCCTTCGTTGGGACGAGGGGTTGCTCCTTCCATCCTTGGTAGGTGTCGGCCTCTGCATCATCAGGGGCCGCATAGCCAGGCGGATTCGAAGGCAACATGGGGAAGCGGAGGCGCCCACGTCCAATGAACCGCCACGCGTCAACCAAGGCCGCAGGCTTTGGGGGCCCGTGGTGCTCCGAACTTGACCCTTGGCTTCACTGAGAAGCCAAGCCCGCGCGCACCTTGGGCCCGGGGGCTACTGTCGGCGTTCTGGGAACGGGGTCCCCAGACTTGCCTGCCTGCGGCCCAGGGCGTGGCTAAGCCAGCAGGCCGTACAGCCCACCTTCACCAACAAGGCACCCAAGACCCTCGCGAGGGGCCAAGCCTCGCAAGGCGGACGACGTCAAGACCTCCTCAGGAGTGGCCTGGTCAGGCAGGCTCGCGAGGAGCGGAGATATCAAGGCAAGGTGAACCTCACGAGGCTCTCGTGACGTAAGCCATGATGATCGACACCAGGAGGGCACCAGCGCGCGCAGCGTCCTTGTTTCCTCTTTGGTGCAAAGGAGGCAAGCGCAACCGCGGAGTACCGAGGCCTCAGGCAAAGGTTGCCATTTCGGTGCAACAAGACCAAGACCAGGAGGACTGCAAGATGGAGGTCATTGTGGAGCCCAAGACGGCGTCACCACCAGAAGCTTTGTGCAGGCGCAGACTACCTTTTGTCGGGATAGCTTGTACTAGCTGTCCCCCTTCAAATTTGCCCACCATTGTTGGCTCCCTTCCCGCTTGATATTTGGGAAGTGGACCAGGCCCTCTATAAATAGGACTAGCCACCACCGTGGGGGAGAGGGCGAATCCCCGCACTACAAGTTCATACGCGCAAGAACACCTCAACCTCAGGAGGCAGTTCTTCCCTTGTACTGTTCATCATCAGCCCAAGAGGCAATCCACCACCACCACACTGGAGTAGGGTATTACACCACAACGGTGGCCCAAACCAGTATAAACCCTATGTCTTTCTGTGTTGCGAGTTCGTTGAGTTCGTCCGCAAGATCCTAGCAAGCTAGAGCGTAGATTGGTAGAAGGGAAAGACTTCACGCGCACCCTAGTGTTCGAACCTTAAGGGTAGCCGGAACCCCACATCTGACAGAGTCTTGGTGCTGATCACGTATTGCTCATGGAAGAGGCTTAGTCAACAGGTCTGCCACATTCAGATCCGTATGTATTTTGCAAATATGTATGTCTCCCTCCTTGACTTGATCACGAATGGAGTTGAAGCGCCTCTTGATGTGTTTGGTTCTTTTGTGAAATCTGGATTCCTTCGCCAAGGCAATTGCTCCAGTTTTGTCACAAAAGATTTTCATTGGACCCGATGCACTAGGTATTACACCTAGATTGGATATGAACTCCTTCATCCAGACTCCTTCATTTGCTGCATCCGAAGCAGCTATGTACTCCGCTTCACACGTAGATCCCGCCACGACGCTTTACTTGGAACTGAACCAACTGACAGCTCCACCATTCAATATAAACACGTATCTGGTTTGTGACTTAGAGTCATCCGGATCAGTGTCAAAGCTAGCATTGACGTAACCATTTATGATGAGCTCTTTGTCACCTCCATAAACGAGAAACATATCCTTAGTCCTTTTCAGGTACTTCAGGATGTTCTTGACCGTTGTCCAGTGATCCACTCATGGATTACTTTGGTACCTCCCTGCTAGACTTATAGCAAGGCACTCATCAGGTCTGGTACACAGCATAGCATACATGATAGATCCTATGGCTGAGGCATAGGGAATGACTTTCATTTTCTCTCTATCTTCAGCAGTGGTCGGGCATTGAGTCTGACTCAACTTCACACCTTGTAACACAGGCAAGAACCCTTTCTTTGACTGATCCATTTTGAAATTCTTCAAAACTTTATCAAGGTTTGTGCTTTGTGAAAGTCCAATTAAGCATCTTGATCTATCTCTATAGATCTTCATGACGAATATATAAGCAGCTTCACCAAGGTGTTTCATTGAAAAACTCTTATTCAAGTAACCTTCTATGCTATCCAGAAATTCTATATCATTTCCATGTTGGGGAACATAGCATGCAATTTCAAAAAAAATCCTACGATCATGGAAGATCTACTAGGAGATGCATAGCAACAAGAGGGGGAGAGTGTGTCCACGTACCCTCGTAGACCGAAAGCAGAAGCGTTTGGTTAACGCGGTTGATGTAGTCGAACGTCTTCGCGATCCAACTGATCAAGTACCGAACGTATGGCACCTCCGAGTTCAGCACACGTTCAGCTTGATGACGTCCCTCGAACTCTTGATCCATCCAAGTGTCGAGGGAGAGTTTCATCAGCACGATGGCGTGGTGACAGTGGTGGTGATGTGATCTGCGCAGGGCTTCGCCTAAGCACTACGACAATATGATCGGAGGAGTAAATTGTGGAGGGGGGCACCACACACAGCTAAGAAACAACCGTTGTGCTTTGGGGTGCCCCCCTGCCCCCGTATATAAAGGATGAGAGGGAGGAGGCCGGCCAGGGGGCGCGCCATAGGGGGGAAACCGACTAGGACTCCCAATCCTAGTAGCCCCCCTTCCTTTCTTTCGGTGGGGGAAAAGGGAAGGAGAGGGAGAGGGAGAAGGAAAGGGGTCGCGCCCCCTCCCCCTTGTCCAATTCGGACTCCCTTGGGGGGCGCCACCCCTTGTGGGCTCCCCTTTCTCTCCACTAAGGCCCATGTAGGCCCATTACTTCCATGGGGGGGTACCGGTAACCTCCCGGTACTTTGAAAAATACCCGAACCATTCCGGTGTTCGAATACCATCGTCCAAATATATCAATATTTACCTCTCGACTATTCTGAGACTCCTGTCATGTCCATGATCTCATCCGGGACTCTGAAAAAACCTCAATCACCAAAACACATAACTCATAATACAAATCGTTTTCGAACGTTAAGCGTGCGGACCCTATGGGTTCAAGAACTATGTAGACATGACCGAGACACATTCCTGGTCAATAACCAACATCGGAACCTGGATGCTCATATTGGTTCCTACATATCCTACAAAGATCTTTATTAGTCAAACTGCAATGACAACATACATCATTCCCTTTGTCATCGGTATGTTACTTGCCCGAGATTCGTTCGTCGGTATCCTCATACCTAGTTCAATCTCATTATCGGCAAGTCTGTTTACTCGTTCTATAATACATCATCCCGCAACTAACTCATTAGTCACATTGCTTGCAAGGCTTATTGTGGTGTGCATTACCGAGAGGGCCCAGAGATACCTCTCCAATACTCGAAGTGACAAATCCTAATCTCGATCTATGCCAACCCAAGAAACACCTTGGGAGACACCTGTAGTGCATCCTTATAATCACCCTATTACGTTGTGACGTTTGATAGCACACAAGGTGTTCCTTCTGTATTCGGGAGTTTCATAATCTCAAAGTCAAAGGAATATGTATAAGTCATGAAGAAAGCAATAGCAATAAAACTTAGCGATCATTATGCTAAGCTAACGGATGGGTCTTGTCCATCACATCATTCTCCTAATGATGTGATCCCGTTCATCAAATGACAACACATGTCTATGGTCAGGAAACTTAACCATCTTTGATTAATGAGCTACTCAAGTAGTGGCATACTAGGGACACTCTGTTTTGTCTATGTATTCACAGTATCAAGTTTCCGATTAATACAATTCTAGCATGAATAATAAACATTTATCATGATATAAGGAAATATAAATAACAACTTTATTATTGCATCTAGGGCATATTTCCTTCAGTCTCCCACTTGCACTAGAGTCAATAATCTAGATTACATTGTAATGATTCTAACACCCATGGAGTCTTGGTGTTGATCATGTTTTGCTCGTGGAAGAGGCTTAGTCAACGGGTCTGCAACATTCAGATCCGTGTGTATTTTGCAAATCCCTATATATCCCTCCTTGACTTGATCGCGGATGGAGTTGAAGCGTCTCTTGATGTGTTTGGTTCTCTTGTGAAATCTGGATTCCTTCGCTAAGGAAATTGCTCCAGTATTGTCACAAAAGATTTTCATTGGACCTGATGCACTAGGTATTACACCTAGATCGGATATGAACTCCTTCATCCAGTCTCCTTCATTTGTTTCTTCCGAAGCAGCTATGTACTCCGCTTCACACATAGATCTCGCCACGATGCTTTGCTTGGAACTACACCAATTGAAAGCTCCACCATTCAATATAAATACATATCCGGTTTGCGACTTAGAGTCATCCAGATCAGTGTCAAAGCTAGCATCAACATAACCACTTACGACAAGCTCTTTGTCACCTCCATAAACGAGAAACATATCCTTAGTCCTTTTCAGGTATTTCAGGATGTTCTTGACCGCTGTCCAGTGATCCACTCCTGGATTACTTTGGTACCTCCCTGCTAAACTTATAGCAAGGCACACATCAGGTCTGGTACACAGTATTGAATACATGATAGAACCTATGGCTGAAGCAGAGGGAATGACTTTCATTTTCTCTCTATCTTCAGCAGTGGTCGGGCATTGAGTCTGACTCAACTCCACACCTTGTAACCCAGGCAAGAACCCTTTCTTTGACTGATCCATTTTGAACTTCTTCAAAACTTTATCAAGGTATGTGCTTTGTGAAAGTCCAATTAAGCATCTTGATCTATCTTTATAGATCTTGATGCCCAATATATAAGCAGCTTCACTGAGGTCTTTCACTAAAAAATTCTTATTCAAATATCATTTTATGGTTTCCAGAAATTCTATATCATTTCCAATCAACAATATGTCATCCACATATAATATTAGAAATTCTACAGAGCTCCCACTCACTTTCTTGTAAATGCAGACTTCTCCAAAAGTCTGTATAAAACCATATTCTTTGATCTCACTATCAGAGCGTATATTCCAACTCCGAGAGGCTTGCACCAGTCCATAAATGGATCGCTGGAGCTTGCACATTTTTTTAGCACCTTTAGGATCGACAAAACCTTCTGGTTGCATCATATACAACTCTTCTTTAAGAAATCCATTAAGGAATGCAGTTTTGACATCCATTTGTCAAATTTCATAATCATAAAATGCAACAATTGCTAACATGATTTGAACAGACTTAAGCATCGCTACGGGTGAGAAGGTCTCATCATAGTCAACTCCTTGAACTTGTCGAAAACCTTTCGCAACAAGTCGAGCTTTGTAGACTATAACATTACCATCAGCGTCAGTCTTCTTCTTGAAGATCAATTTATTCTCTATGGATTGCCGATCATTGGGCAAGTCAACCAAAGTCCATACTTTGTTCTCATACATGGATCCCAACTCAGATTTCATGGCCACAAGCCATTTTACGGAATCTGGACTTATCATCGCTTTCTCATAGTTTGTAGGTTCGTCATGGTCTGGTAACATGACTTGCAGAACAGGATTACGGTACCACTCTGGTGCAGAACGTACTCTGGTTGACCTACGAGGTTCGGTAGTAACTTGATCTGAAGTTTCATGATCATTATCATTAGCTTCCTCACTAATTGGTGTAGGCATCACTGGAACTGATTTCTCTGATGAACTACTTTCCAATTCGAGAGAAGGTACAACTACCTCATCAAGTTCTACTTTCCTCCCACTCACTTCTCTCGAGAGAAACTCCTTCTCTAGAAAGGATCCATTCTTAGCAACAGTTTCTTTTGGGTATCCTATGAAGACGCACTTCTCTGATTTTGGTTCGAGCTTATCAGGCTGAAGCTTTTTCACATAAGCATCGCAATCCCAAACTTTGAGAAATGACAGCTTAGGTTTTCTTACCAAACCACAGTTCATACGGTGGTGTCTCAACGGATTTAGATGGTGCCCTATTTAACATGAATGCACCTGTCTCTAATGCATAACCCCAAAACGATAGTGGTAAATCGGTAAGACACATCATAGATCGCACTATATCTAATAAAGTACGGTTACGACGTTTGGACACACCATTACACTGTGGTGTTCCAAGTGGCGTGACTTGCGAAACTATTCCACATTATTTCAAATAAAGACCAAACTCATAACTCAAATATTCGCCTCCGCGATCAGATCGTAGAAACTTTATTTTCTTGTTACGATGATTTTCCACTTCACTCTGTAATTCTTTGAACTTTTCAAATGTTTCACACTTGTGTTTCATTAAGTAGATATACCCATATCTGCTCAAATCATCTGTGAAGGTCAGAAAATAACGATACCCACCGTGAGCCTCAACACTCATCGGACCGCATACACCGGTATGTATTATTTCCAATAAGTCAGTGGCTCCTTCCATTGTTCCGGAGAATGGAGTTTTAGTCATCTTGCCCATGAGGCATGGTTCGCAAGCATCAAGTGATTCCAAAAGTCCATCCGCATGGATTTTCTTCATGCTCTTTACACCAATCTTTCCCTAATAATAAAGCACGGATTGACTCCGTGGGTTCACCGTCACAATACGCTTTCTTCTTTTGTCATAATACGCTTTGACGATTTGTATAGGGATTGACTCCATGGGTTCACTGTCACAATACGCTTTCTTCTTTTGTCATAATACGCTTTTACGATTTGTATAGATAAAATTGTAATATAAACGAGGTGGTACTAATTCGTCCGTCTAGCGTTCCTATGTGACGTTTGTTTCGACCATCTTCCATCAATATCGTTCATCCCATCCGAGTCCGAGCCAAGCCAACCGAGCCCAATCATGCGTTGCGGACCAATAAATCTGGCCCATGTATCCCGATTGAATAAAAAAGAAATGCATGTGAGAGGACTCGAACCCAGCACATCACCATAAGGATAGAGTGGCACAGCCAGTTGAGCTAACTTGTGCTATTTGTGGAATTGAAGGTTGATTCCATTGTTAAATAGTACCACATCACCTGCTTACAATCAATCTACCCAATTTATATAGGTTTTCGAATTCCTTGGTTATCAGGAAGTCATCTCAGAGATCATACAGAAAAATAGGAAGAAAAGTGAGGCTAATGGTGGGCTCCTAAACGGGATAGGAAGGAAATCGAGGCTAATGGTGGGTTTGGCTGCTGATGAGGAAAGTAATAAGAAGGAAGGAAAAAAGCTAAAATAGGAGCTAGCAAAAACACATATAGATGAGGAAAGTAATAAGAAGGAAAGGAGGGATTTCGAGGGATTGAAAGCAAAAAATATAGGAAAGTGAGAAGTTGTCCCGTAACAATAAGGAAAGGACGGGATTCGGGGATTGATCTACAGTACTATTAAACAAGAAAACATGGCGGACGAAAACTCTGCCGGACCCACGCTCGCACAAGATCAGAACGGTTCCACCAATTCTGTTCTGTCCTAACAACGAATGGCTAAACTGCAGAAAATTAGCCACAATTAACGGCAATCAAGCACGTCCCCCTAACAACAAATTGCTAAACTTACGAGAATCAGCTGGATCTTCCTACCCTTGCCCACCGGGACGTACGTCGCAGCCACAGAGCCTGTCCTGCGCCATCGCAGTGGACGACGACCACGCCGAAGAGCTTCTCGCGAACGCAGGTGCGGACTATCCTCTTGTGCGCAATACGTGGTCAGTTCCATCCCAGTTAATCTCAGTGTCTTTCTTCGATGTCGCTGTTCAGATGCACACTGCAGTGAGACGTCGGCGCCGCAAGCCACTGTTGCGCCATCGCCGCCCAGCCAGTTTTGGCCATCGCCGCCTTCCGCAGCCGCCGACGTAGGCACCGACAAACTCCTCAGGAAACGCACCTGCCTGCACCAAGGGAACATCGTATGATTTTACAGGATATTCAATTGGGTTAACTTGATGGGGCCGACCAGTTCCTGATTTTACAAGAAATTCGATTTAACATATATGTGTGTTCTTCATTTGCTTCCCCAATCCGTGTCAAATTTGCATCCTTATAACAATGTTCTACACTCTCAAATTGGCATATTTACAACAATGTGCTGATCAATGCATCATTTTTGTGCAAACCATAATAGATCTACCTCCTTTAACTTCAACATGAATAAAACAGTGCATCAAACTGGAGCCCTCCATCTATTGTTTTAATAGTATAGTATTCGAGTCTATATGACTGAATGAATAAAACTCGGTCAGTATGATCTATTTGTAACCCGGTCCAAGAGAGTGCGGAAGAAAACCCAGTCCAAGAATATGCATTTTTCTGTACATGAATGAGGTCATCTTCTATTATCAAATTTGCATATTAGATGGCTGCAGGATAAGTATTGCATGATAAACAAAAATATGAAACTAAACACATACGCTCGGAAACAGTTTGGATTTTACAAGAGAAGATCTACTAAAGTAAATTCAGGTAGAATCAATGGCGGAGCTAGGATTTGGAAATAGGATAGTCCTCCTCCAAAATTATGTCGTTTCAGTTACAGAGAAGCTTCGATGTATCAGAGCAGTCTAACTGATGCATTCAACAAATAACTGGAATATTCAGAAATTAAGTGAGTAAGTACCTGATCATTTTGGCCAAACCAAATCCAAGACTATCATGAAGTAAACATGTCAATTACTTCTTCTGTACAACACTGAAAATCTTTAGGATGAGTATTGAAAACCTGTCAATGTGTATGGCAGACAGGTATGCATCCCCATTCCCATCTTTGTGTTTATTCCAGAGTCCCAAAAATTTAGGATGGAACGAATTCCATGATTCTTAGATAGTTAGATGGTCCTCAAAATCCATTTCTTGTAAGCCTGCAAAAGCACTTCTGTTTTAACAGGGGGTCCGGGACAACAAGAAATATATCTAAAAGGTTGTGCTATATCATGAATATCACTTGCGCAGCTGCCGTAAGTAGTACTACTGAAGATGCCAGAGATGGTTATTCCAAGAAAGGAAATTTTTTAGGTGATAAACTCTTTGAGCCAACCACTGTCCTCTATATGAGAACCATACCATCATCATTCTTCATACTGTATTATCCTACAGCCATACATGCTTATATTGTATTATCATACTATATGCTTCTCTTGATCCTCTTTAATTTGCTATAGACCACACATTTGGAAACTTAACCCTACACATCTAAGAACATGTGTTCATTTTTCAAAATAGAAGTAAATTTCTTTGGCAGGATCAAGCCTAATCAACCTCATCCGTCTTGGTCCCTATTGCCCCTAGCCACCCAGAATTCAAATCCACCAATCAATCAGCTTTATTGCCGCATGGTTGCCTGAAGAATATTAACTAACTGCAATCCCCACTCATAATAGTTGCCGCAACTAAGTTAAGAACGTCTAATCGAACAGCTTACTCCAAGATTAGGCAGACCAAAATAGGATCACCCCAACTTCTAATTTTTCTCCCCGATTCTAAATGACTCTCATGCTTAAACCTAGACTACTGAGCTACATATGTACTATACATGAATGGATAGCAATTAGGGATTAGCAGAAGTGGGTAATGGGGATATGAAATAAGTAGATATGAAAGCTGAAGTGGGGAATAGATCGTCTAATGGAGCCGGCTTGCACTTGGAGGGGAGTAGGGGACCAGCCACCGCGGCACTGCTGTCGTATCTGGGAAGGGCAGGGCGTAGCGCAGTCGCATGCACAGGGTGGTGGGAGCTGTCGACCAACGAGATGGAGAGGAAGGCACCGGGCGTGGAGGTTGCGACGCATGATTTCCACGGCCACCGATCTGATGGAGATGAATCCCGCGCCTCCGCATCGGCCTTCGTCCCGCGCCCAGCGACCATGCCGAGCTTGAGCAGATCCTCAGGCACTTCTGCGACCGATTCGATGTGGAGGGGCTAAGAAGAGTGGGGAGAGTGTGAGCCCTCGCATCGGCGGTGGGGACGAAGAGGAGGGCCGGCCTGAGGAGGTAGAGAGAGTTGTGGGCTTGTGGCTGCCATGGAATAGGGAGCAGTGGGCGGATAGTGAAGGGATAAGGTTGGAAAAGGTAGGTGACGAGGTGTGAAGAACTGAGAGGGAGAGTCAGGTGTGTCCGTTTTTTCAAGCTTTTTTCGTTTCTTTTCTTTTTTGAGTTGGTTTTTAGCCCTTTTGGTTAAGTCAGATCAGATATAGCGCCTGGTGTTGTCCAATTCATTTTTTTATCAATAGACCTTTTGGTCATTTAGTTTGTATTTACCATCGTACTTTGTTCAATTATTTTTTTGTCAAGTGTGTACAGTTTGACTATGTGGGTGTGATAGTTTTATACGGTCACAAGCGGTTAAAAAGGTATTCAGTCACAACCATTTTGAAAGTTTTATAAAACTATTAAGATTTGTATCGGTGTTTATTATTGAATATATCAAAATTTTATAATCCTGCAACTTGTGGTCTTTGAATGTTAAAGATATGAAAATTGAATTAATAAAATCGAAATTCATGTGATATTATTTTGTCATATCATTTACCTCTCATGTTGCTTTGGAACCTTATTAGTTGATCATGTAATTTCAATATGTTACATTAATTTTCTAAGTTTTGAATTACTAAGTTATGCAATTGAATTGTAATGTTATATTATGAATTATTTTCTGCCTTGCATGTTTGGAATGTGGAGTACAAATGTATGTGTTAATGGAGACGTGCGTTGCACGTGCACGCTTACTAGTATGACCTAAACAAAAGTTCCACAAATATGTTGCACTATCATTATCAACTTTGCATCTTTTGGCATCAATATTATGAATATGTGTATCACCATGATAGAGATTCAACCAAAATAGACCACTCTTCAAGGGTGCATGACCATAAAAGATATTACTCATATAAATAGAACAACCATTATTCTCTGATTTAAATGAATAACCATCTTGCATCAAACAAGATCCAGATATAATGTTCCGGCTCAATGCTGGCACCAAATAACAATTATTCAGATCTAAAACTAATCCCGGAGGTAGATGTAGAGGTACCGTGCCGACGGCGATCACATCGACCTTGGAACCATTTCCGACGTGCATCGTCACTCGTCCTTAGACAATCTTCATTTAATTCGTAGCCCCCATTTCGAGTTGCAAATATGAGCAACAGAACTAGTATCAAATATCCAGGCACTACTATGAGCATAGTAAGGTACACATCAATGACATGTATATCAAATATACCTTTCAGTTTGGCATCCTTCTTATCCGCCAAATACTTGGGGCAGTTCCGCTTCCAGTGACCAGTCCCTTTGCAGTAGAAGCACTCAGTTTCAGGCTTAGGTCCAGACTTGGGCTTCTTCCTGGGAGCAGCAACTTGCTTGCTATTCTTCTTGAAGTTCCCCTTCTTCCCTTTGCCCTTTTTCTTGAAACTAGTGGTCTTGTCAACCATCAACACTTGATGCTCCTTCTTGATTTCTACCTCCGCAGCCTTGAGCATTGTGAAGAGCTCGGGAATCGTCTTGTCCATCCCTTGCATATTATAGTTCATCACGAAGCCTTTATAGCTTGGTGGCAGTGATTGAAGAACTCTGTCAATGACACTATCATCAGGAAGATTAACTCCCAGCTGAGTCAAGTGGTTATGATACCCAGACATTCTGAGTATGTGTTCACTTACAGAACTATTCTTCTCCATTTTGTAGCTATAGAATTTGTTGGAGACTTCATATCTCTCAACTCAGGAATTTGCTTGAAACATTAACTTCAACTCCTGAAACATATCATATGCTCCATGACGTTCAAAACGTCTTTGAAGTCCCGATTCTAAGTCGTAAAGCATGGCACACTGAACTATCGAGTAGACATCTGATTTAGCTTGCCAGACGTTCATAATGTTTGGAGTTGCTCCTGTAGCGGGCCTCGCGCCTAGCAGTGCATCAAGGACATAATTCTTTTATGCAGCAATGAGGATAATCCTCAAGTTACGGACCCAGTCAATGTAGTTGCTACCATCATCTTTCAACTTAGCTTTCTGCTGGAACGCATTAAAATTCAAGGGAACAGTAGCACAGACCATTGATCTACAACATAGATATGCAAAAATTATCAGGACTAAGTTCATGATAAATTCAAGTTCAATTAATCATATTACTTAAGAACTCCCAGTTAGATAGACATCGCTCGAGTCATCTAAATGATCACGTGATCCATATCAACTAAACCATGTCCTACCATCACGTGAGATGGAGTAGTTTTTAATGGTGAACATCTCTATGTTGATCATATCTACTATATGATTCACGTTCGACCTTTCGGTCTCAGTGTTCCGAGGCCATGTCTGCACATGCTAGGATCGTCATGTTTAACCCGAGTATTCTACATGTGCAAAACTGTCTTGCACCCGTTGTATGTGAACGTAGAGCTTATCACACCCGATCATCATGTGGTGTCTCAGCACGACAAACTGTCATAACGGTGCATACTCTGGGAGAACACTTATACCTTGGAATTTTAGTAAGGGATCATCTTATAATGCTACCGCCGTACTAAGCAAAATAAGATGCATAGAAGATAAACATCACATGCAATCAAAATATGTGACATGATATGGCCATCATCATCTTGTGCCTTTGATCTCCATCTCCAAAGCACTGTCATGATCTCCATCGTCACCGCCTTGACACCTTGATCTCCATCGTAGCATCATTGTCGTCTCGCCAACTATTGCTTCTACGACTATCACTAACGCATAGTGATAAAGTAAAGCAATTACATGGCGATTGCGTTTCATACAATAAAGCGACAACCATAAGGCTCCTGCCAGTTGCCGATAACTTTTACGAAACATGATCATCTCACACATCAAAATATATCACATCATGTATTGATCATATCACATCACAACATGCCCTACAAAAACAAGTTAGACGTCCTCTACTTTGTTGTTGCAAGTTTTACGTGGCTGCTACGGCTTCTAGTAAGAACCGTTCTTACCTACACATCAAAACCACAACGATTTTTCGTCAAGTGTGTTGTTTTAACCTTCAACAAGGACCGCCATAGTCAAATTCGATTCAACTAAAGTTGGAGAAACAGACACCCACCAGCCACCTTTATGCAAAACAAGTTGCATGTCTGTCGGTGGAACCGGTCTCATGAACGTGGTCAAGTTCAGCGCCCGTGGCCGCGCCGCGTGGACTGCCTCTCCTGAAGCAACACTCTAGGCGCCGATCGTCTTCATCGAAGACCTTGAAGAACAGCATGGAGGAACCATCATACTTGAAGTGGATGGCGAGGGCCCTTTCTGGACAGCAGGTGTGGGCGACCTCGCCTCATCCTCGACTCATGAAGACGTCGCCCGGGGGGATGACCTCGACCTCCGCCCCTGTGGCTAGGCTGTAGCACCCAGCGTGTTGCAGCCATAGCTCGAGTGGCCCCCTCGATGGCATCTCCTCGGCAAGGAACCTCGGAAGCCGGATCCATGTGTGCGGCGGCATTGCCACCCACACCACGAACTCACGTCAGGTGCCCTCGGCGTGGGTTCGCGGGCCTGCTGGCCATGCCGCCTCGGCCTGTCCACCACAACCTCGAAATGTGCGGCACTAGGCATTGCCACCCTACCCAGGGCTCTGTGCTCGGGCATACAAAGGAATTGGGAAGCCATACGGAGGCCGCTCGTACCAAGGTCACGTCACCTTCTGCCCCTCATAGGCGTGAGGGTGGCCAAGCCTCTTCTTCGGCGGATGTGGACCGGGTTCCTCCTGAGGGGCCTGAGGGAGTCCTGGATTAGGGGGTATCCGAACAGTCGGATTATATCCTTTGGCTGGACTATTGGACTATGAAGATACAAGATTGAAGACTTCGTCTCGTGTCCGGATGGGACTCTACTTGGCGTGGAAGGCAAGCTAGGCAATACAGATATGTATATCTCCTCCTTTGTAACCGACCTTGTGTAACCCTAGCCCCCTCCGTGTCTATATAAACCGGAGGGTTTTAGTCCGTAGGACAACATGCAATCATACCAAAGGCTAGCTTCTAGGGTTTAGCCTCTCAGATCTCGTGGTAGATCAACTCTTGTAATACCCATATCATCAAGAATAAATCAAGCAGGACGTAGGGTTTTACCTCCATCAAGAGGGCCTGAACCTGGGTAAAACATCGTGTCCCCTGCCTCCTATTACCATCCGCCTTAGACGCACAGTTCGGGACCCCCTACCCGAGATCCGTCGGTTTTGACACCGACATTGGTGCTTTCATTGAGAATTCCACTGTGTCGTCGCCAGAAGGAAGGATGTCTCGTCTCGTCTTTAAAGATGGTACTACTGTTGGGGGAGCTTTGGCTGTCGGCCAAACTCTCCGGCTAGGCGGTTTCATCATGACTGCCTGTTCGGCCGCCGCACCGACAATGACTTCTCGGGCCATCGAAAACAGCCTCCACGTCAAATTGGCACTCGCCGAACAGATGGATCCAGTGGAGCTTGCCTCCCTAAACGAGCTCTTGGATCGCATCGCCGCCCTGGGAGTCGCTACGGACTATGATCGGATTGGGCTTAAACCCGATAAAAGGGAGATTGACTCTCCACCGGTCACCCATCATATTGCAGTGGTGGAGGTACAATACGGCGACCTTTCCTCTATCTTGAGGACCAACTATGTCCGGATTCCCGAGCTCTCCGAGACGGATGCCCGTTCGCTGAAGGACAACATCCAATCCCTAAACTTAGAGTCAGGCAGCGGGCCAGGATTATCGGGTAACACCCCGGAACCGGAACTTCCAAAATTGGAAACTCCTCAGCCCCTGGATCCCAGATCGGGTAAGGGTTCGGATTCAATTCCACCCACCCACCCAAACAGAAGCGATCTTTCCCACATCAGGCAAGAGCCCCAGGAAATAGTACATCACTATTGGGCCAGATTCCTCCTTGCGATGAACAAGGTTAAGAACTGTCGCGAGGAAGAAGCAATCCTATTTTTCTGCAATAATTGCACGGAAAAGGGAATCCTTAACGCCATAAATCGCAATGAGATAACACGCTTCGCTGACTTGGCGTCCATAGTACGAAAATACTGTGCGATGGAAAGTGCCTGGAAAACCGAAACAAGCTTTTGGGATAATCCGGCCCTGAATACAAACCCAGTCCAAAATAAAAGGGTGCATTATCACAATACACCCGGGTCAACTATCAAAAAGCAAAACCCTCTACGGGGCATGGAACCGTACTGGAGGGATGGCTCAACGGACCCTGCAAAATTCATAGTACAGAAGGCGGCACACCAACACATAGCCTTAGAGCATGTTGGATACTCCGGCGAGTAGCCAAAAGTGGCGAGGATCTTCTCATCCCAGAGGCCACAAAGCACCATCCCAGGGATAACAATACGATATTATCAGTCTTTGATTCCTTCGCATCAAATAATAGGCGAAAGAGAACGCTCCGCAGCCTTGCCGAAATCTACCATGTGGCAACAATAAATCCATGGAGTGACACGGCTATTACCTTCAATGCCAGTGATGAACCTAAGTTCCGAACAGCCCGAGCACCAGCTGCATTGGTCCTCAGTCCAATCATGGACGGCTTTCGACTCACCAAGGTGCTCATGGACGGCGGCAGTGGATTAAACCTCATCTATGAGGAAACCCTTCAAAAATTGGAAATAGACTAGAACCGCATCGAGCGAAGCAGCACAACCTTTAGAGGAATAATCCCCAGTCGAGAAGCGCGCTGTACAGGCAAAATCACACTAGATGTGGTGTTCGGCACGCCAGAGAATTACAGGTCCGAAGAGATTACGTTCCAAGTGGCCCCGTTCAATAGCGGATACCACGCCCTTCTAGGGCGGGAGGCGTTCACAATCTTCCAAGCCATACCCCATTACGGGTACATGAAGCTCAAAATGCCCGGGACCAACGGAATCATCACTCTCGCTAGCGATCCAGACACAGCACTCCGCGCCGAAAACAAGACAGCCGCATTGGCCCTCGAGGCATTATCCGAAGCCCTCGCGGCCGAGGAACTGACTGCGCTGCGCTCCATGGTGGATAGGGACGACGTGATACTTGATAAGAGATCCAAGTCTACCTCCTTTAAACCATCGGATGAAATAGTCAAAATCTAAGTCCATCCAACAGACCCTACAAAAACAGCCACTATCGGGGCACGATTAAGCCTCGCCATGGACGCCGCACTACGAGATTTCCTGCGCTAGAATTGGGACATATTCGCCTGGCATCCCTCAGATATGCCAGGAATCCCATGCAGGCTGGCCGAGCACAGCCTCAATATCCTAAAAGGATTCAAGCCGGTCAAGCAGGCTCTTCGGTGTTTCTCTGAACCTAAGAGACAAGCTATGGGAGAGGAACTAGCCAAGTTATTGGAGGCCGGAATCACTAGAGAAATAAAACACCCGGACTGGCTAACAAACCTGGTGATGGTACCAAAGAAGGATAAATCCTGGCGCCTGTGCGTCGATTTCAAGGACCTCAACAAGGCCTGCCCAAAGGATCCCTTCCCCCTCCCCCGCATCGATCAAATTATCGATGCTACCGCAGGACACGACTTATTGTGTTTCCTCGATGCATACTCCGGCTACCAGCAAATTAAGATGGCGGAGCCCGACCAAGCCACAACGGCATTCATCACACCATACGGCCCCTTCTGCTTCAACACAATGCCCTTTGGGCTCAAAAACGCCAGCGCAACATATCAGCGCATGATTCAGACATGTCTGGCAAACTAGATCGGCAAAATAGTGGAGGCATACGTAGATGATGTGGTCGTCAAAACCAAGCATGTCGACTCTCTAGTAGACGACTTGAGACTCACATTCGATAACCTCCGAATATATGACATCAAGCTCAACCCGGAAAAATGCGTTTTCGGCGTGCCTGCCGGAAAGCTCCTGGGCTTCATTGTATCCGGCAGAGGAATTGAAGCAAATCCGGCCAAGATCCAAGCTCTGTCACAGTTGGATATCCCAACAGACCTCAAACAAATCCAGAAATTAACGGGATGCATGGCGGCTCTAAGCCGCTTCATCTCCCGCATGGGAGAAAAGGCATTACCCCTTTATCGCCTCCTACGGCGCACTGAACACTTCGACTGGATGGATGCCGCCACAGCCGGATTGGAAGAAATAAAAGCCATATTAGCAACAAACCCAGTCCTGGCCGTGCCAAACATTGGCGAACCAATGCTGTTATACATTGGGGCAACCCATCAAGTTGTGAGCGCAGTGCTCGTCGTCGAACGAGAAACGGACGGTCATAAATTCCCCCTTCAAAAGCCGGTCTACTATGTATCCACTATCCTTACTCCATGCAAGTCACGATACCCACATTATCAAAAGATAGCATACGCGGTATTCATGGCATCCCGGAAACTGCGACACTACTTTCAAGAGTGTTCGATAACAGTAGCCTCGGAAGTGCCACTTAATGATATTATAAACAACCGCGACGCCACGGGCCGGATTGCCAAATGGGCCATTGAGCTCCTCCCCTTCGACATAACTAACAAGCCACGGCGAGCCATTAAGTCGCAAGTACTGGCCGACTTGGTCGCCGAATGGACGGAAGCCGAACTCCCTAAAGAGTACGGCGCGTGTTCCAACTGGATCATGCACTTCGACGGCTCCAATATGTTGGCTGGTCTGGGGGCTGGCGTCGTTTTGACGTCCCCAACCGGAGATACAGTTCAATACATACTCCAGATAATGTATATGGACTCCAACAACGTAGCCGAATATGAGGCCCTTTTACATGGTCTCGGGATGGCAGTAGCCACGGGCATTCAACGCCTAGAGGTGCGGGGGGATTCGAACCTCGCAATATCCCAAATAAATGGAGACTTCGATGCCAAGGATTCGAAAATGGTGGCCTATCACAACGCCGTCCTAAAAATGTTAACTCAGTTCGACGGGCTCGAATTTCACCATGTAGCCCGGGAAAACAATCAGGCGGCAGATGTCCTCGCACGCATCGGTGCAAAACGCGATGTAGTCCCCCCAACATCTTTTTGGAGAGTCTGCTCAAGCCATCCGTGGTATGGGAAGGGGAACCCAGCAATAACAGCCCGGACCCAACCGCAATGCCCGATACCGAACACTCTGACATAATCGAAGGCTCTGCCATCGAAATAACATCTTCAGCCCACATTATAATGGCCGTCATCGCCCCGTGGATAGAACCATTCCTGGCCTACCTAACTAGGCAGGAACTCCCCGAGGACCAAAATGAGGCACGCTGCATAGTGCGGCGATCTAAAGCCTATAAGGTCCATGAGGGAGAGCTTTATAAGAAAAGCACCACCGGAGTCCTTCAAAGGTGCATCTCCGAAGAGGAAGGGCAGAAGCTTCTAGCTAAAATTCATGCCGGACTCGGTGGTCACCATGCCGTAGCCCGGGCTCTTGTAAGCAAGGCCCTCCGTACAGGATTCTATTGGCCAACGGCCCGGGCAGATGCACGGGACTTGGTCCAATGGTGCGTCGGTTGCCAGCTCTTTGCAAATCAAAGTCACATGCCACCCACCGCCCTCCAAACAATCCCCATTATGTGGCCCTTCGCGGTCTAGGGGCTTGACATGGTTGGACCCCTTAAAGGGGGAACCCACAAGAAAAAATACTTACTGGTCATGGTGGATAAAATCACCAAATGGATAGAGGCCAAACCTGTTAAAACAGCCGAATCCGGACCAGTGATAGACTTCATATCTGGGGCCGTACACCGTTATGGTGTCCCCCATAGCATCATCACTGACAACGGCACAAACTTCACAGCCGATGAGGTAAAACTCTGGTGCAGCAAAATGGGCATCAAGCTCGATTATGCTTCAGTCTATCACCCACAAACCAACGGTCAAGTCGAGCGAGCAAACAGTCTTATAATGAGCGGCATTAAACCCAGATTAGTGTGTTCCTTAATGGAGTCTAACACGCACTGGGTAGAGGAGCTCGACTCTGTACTCTGGGGGCTGCGGACCACGCCAAACCATAGTACCGGATATACACCCTTCTTTATGGTGTATGGCGCAGAGGCAGTCTTGCCATGTGACATAATTCATGACTCACCTCGAGTGCGCATGTACGAAGAAAGAGAAGCCAAGCTTGATCGGCAGGACAGTCTGGACACCTTGGAGGAGGAGCGCGATGTGGCAAAAGCCCATTCCGCATTTTATCAGCAACAGGCTCGCAGATACCAAAGCAGAGAAGTACGGGCCAAAAATTATAACGTTGGCGAACTAGTTCTACGTCTGCCGGATAAGAAAAAGAACAAGCTCGAGCCCAAATTGGAAGGTCCCTTCATTATTGACCAAGTTCTGACCGGTGGAGCATACCGACTGCGGGATGCATCGACTAATCGACTCGAGCCGAACCCATGGAACGCGGCCAGGCTCCAAAGATTCTATGCCTAGCGCCGGACCCTGTGTTCGTCCCCTTCCTCTGTCCATTTCTTATACATTATCTGTCTTGTTTTTATTTCTTTCTTTTATTCTTTCTCCAGGCCTTCAAAGGCCAACTTGCGCCTCGTTTGCACATTACAGATGCGCTAGCCGCACTCATCATACCTGGGGGCTTCTTTCACAGAAGCTTGATTATTTATTTGGGCCTCGTGCCCCGCACATGTGTTATGCTTCCACATGTACCTTTTTCGCCATTATATGCATCGATATGACTTAAGTTTTGGCCAAGCTGGGTTGCCTAGCTCTTATATTTATGCCTTGCATTCTCGTTAATTCGGCTAGGGCATAAGGGGAGCACCTCTGCGATTGTTACTGCCGGGTCAGCCGGATGTGTACCTCAGACTAGGTGAAGCCGAAAGCTAGCGTTCTTAAGGGAATATTCGGTCGGCGAACAAAAGATGATTTTTATTTATTTTCCATATCTGCCCCGAGATGTTTTTTTCCCATGTTTCCTATCGTAGTCCGGACATGCACTTTAGGGCATGCTTACCCAGTAAAAGTAACCCTTAATGGAACTATTCTCCCTAGAAGATGTTTCTTACTACCCATGTAATATAACATAACTAGTTGGGCACTTGTCTGTTCAAGCACCAGTGACCCCTACGCCTGATCTCCACGCATACCCCGGTTCTTATATAACTGAGCGGGTATTCGGATACACTCCGGACTATCGGGTCCCGAGGTTGAAGAGAAAAGGTCCGCCATGACAAATGATCTACAATCCGGCTAGAAGGCATTATACATGTCACTTTAATTACATAGTCATGCAGACTGACTAAATTCCTCCTTTATACCATCCAACAGGCGGTCTAGCCTACAATCCTGTTGGGAATACTTTGCGGCTAATTCTACTTGCCCATAAACTAAGCTAACGGGGATCTCTTTTCCATCGGCCCCCACAGGTCCGACCTCGGCCATGTGATTTGGGTCAGCCTTGGTGTACCGCGTCTTCACCATGGCCCGGGCTTCTCGGGCACCTTGTCGGCAGGCCGATATCTTCCATAATCGGAAGCGCCGCCGTGCTCCCTTGAGCTTCTCCGTAAGCTCTGCAATGCCTTCCGGCAGGGAGGCGGATGGCCACAAGGCCTGGGCAACACCTTGCATCACCTGTCGAACTTGTTCGTGCAGATGCGAGAGCTCGGATAGAAGATCACCTGCAGACCCGGGCATTTCCTCCGCAGGACGACCCGTCAGCATACCTACAGACATAACGCTGTTAGTCGGCTTCTTCGCCGAACTCCTTCAAAAGGATTCGTTCAAGCACTTACTGAAAATGCCGTGCTGAAGCCGCTTTTTCTCCTTCTCGGAGTCTTCAAGCTGGGCTCGAACGTCTTTTAGTTCCACGCTCAGCTTGACATTGGCGTCTAGGAGATTGTTTTTCTCCCGCCTAACCTCAGTCAGCACGCGTTTGCCAGCCTCTAGCTGTCGCACGACATGCTGGTCCTCCGGATTTTCTCCGGATTCATCTACAAAATCTATTGTTAGATCTGCAGCCACGCCGCACGATGTATGGTGACCATCATTCTTTAAAGTAAATGTTACCAGCAGGAGGCGTTTTCAGTTCCTGCAATGCGGCAACAGCGGCCCGCAGTTGAGTCTTGCATTCCTCCAGCTCCTGGGACAGCCTAGTATTCTTCTCTGTAAGAACCTGCACAATAAAGATGATCCTTAAATCAGTTCTGCTAACTGTTTCAAGTCTCGGGGGCTACTGATACATATAAATCGCCAGATTTACTCACCCGTACATCCTTTACATACTGATCCGTGGCTCTGGCTAGACCATCTTGAGCAGCACGGAGGTACGCCTCTCCGGAATTAAAGGCATCAAATGCCTCTAGTGAGAAACAAGCGTCACGGAGTACGGCCCGGTGGCACCTATGATTCATGGCGCTTTCC
The DNA here is from genome assembly GCF_056163025.1 of Triticum urartu. Taxonomy (NCBI): domain Eukaryota; kingdom Viridiplantae; phylum Streptophyta; class Magnoliopsida; order Poales; family Poaceae; genus Triticum; species Triticum urartu. Next base: position 163,039,666 of record NC_141874.1, read on the forward strand.
ACTTCTGAGTTAGTAGCAGATAATCTATCCACATCCTCTGTAGGGGGATTATCCGGCGCCTGCCCCATATCGGCTTCTTCCTCTATGTCCGGTCCTGGAGCCCGACTGGTGGAGGCGTGATCAGCAGCATCGCCGGACATATTCCGGTGAGCGTTTTTTCTATTAAAGAAACACGGGCGTCATTACATTTTGAGATAGACGACAACCACGGAGCGGGGTTTTTTGTCATACCTTTGCGCCGGCATCTCCGTCCTGACCGCTTTCCTTTTTGGCCTACCCGGCCTCGGTGCCTCTTGTTGGCGAGTTGCTGCGGGTTCGGCAGGGCGTCCCGAATGCCTTCCCTGTAAAAATGCCATGTGTATATGGTGGGTGAAGTGTCTAAAAGGGTATCCTAGTTTTTGGAGTTGGGATTTTTGGTTTTTCTTACGTGCGATATAGGGAGCAGTCTGGGATAGTCGGCCGTAATGGCCACCATGGTATCATCGCAGCTTAACTGATAGAACTGTCGGTCTATCAGCTCGACGAATATAACCGGATCTTCTTCAAGTCCGGAGTCGGGGGCCCGGTCAGGGTCCTCTGGTTGTGGAGAAGGGCTTCTGACCTCCTTTATGGCTTTTTGCAGTTCCTACCGCAAATTGGCAAGGTGAATACTTACGACAAAGAATGCGGGAGAAATGGGAGTAGGAAGATATAACTTACCCAGCTTGGAGGATTGTACATGGAGAATCCATCTCGTGGCTTGATGCGGGTGAACTCCTCTTCCTCGCCCTTGAACAATTCGGACAGAATTTTCGCTAAAGCGGCGGCATTGTCCGGACCCTTACGCCCGCAGCGGGTGGCATCATCCGCCCTGTTAAAACACCACAAGGGGTGCCCACGATATTGAAGTGGTTGCACTCCCTGCATTATGCAAATCGACATAACTTCGATTATTGTCAATGCTGATCGAGCCAGTGCTTTAATTCGGTTCATCAGATAGAGGACTTCTCCATTGCCTTCCACCTGGGGGCTCCATGGGCGCCAACTTCGGCATTTCTTCAAAGGAGCATTGTTGAACTCAGGAAGACCCCGCCGAACAGGGTCTGGAAGGGGAACGTCCTCCATATAAAACCATTCTAAAGGCAAGTCTTCGGACGACTTCTTCGGGGTATCGGACAGGTATCCGGTATCGGCGATGCGCCATATTTCGGCTCCGCCCACTTGATAAAGTGACCCCCTCTGTGTGCGAGGGACGAGGCAAAATAGCCTTTTCCACAGCTCGAAGTGAGCCTCGCAGCCCAGGAACAACTCACAGAGAGCAACATAGTCAGCGATATGTAGGATGGAGGCGGGGGTGAAATTGTGTAATTGGAGGCCGTAGAACTCCAGGAGCCCGCGAAGGAACAGATGAATTGGAAATCTGAGTCCTCTTAATAAATAGGGAACAAGGCAGACCCGTTCCCCCATAGAGGGGCAGGGAAAGCTCTCCTCTTGCTCCCCGCCATTATAGGTGGCAAGCCCGGCTCGAACAGGCACCATATACGCCGGAGGGAGAAATCCCTTAGTCTGCAGTGCGACTAATCGACTGTGCGGGACTGAACACCTCTCCCAATCACCGGGCTTAGGGTTACGGGGGCGGGAGGAGGAGCTGCGGAGGTCGGCCATGCTGGAATGGATCTTCCTGAAAAGCGCTCTGATGGATTCTCGCTGGGGGAGGATGGTATGGATTGGATCTAAGGATCCCCGTCCCTTTAATAGACAATTTATTTATCTGGCTAGGGGGGTGAATGTAAAAACGCCCTGGCGCCTCGTATTCATTCGACGCATGGGAGATAGCCCTTATTGGGCACAGAAGCCAAGAGGTCCAAACATTTATGGGACCGGACACTGCTATACAAACGTTCGGAAGATGGAGAAGAACCCGCCTTGCAATGCCGAAGACAACTGTGCGCCGGACTCATTGTCATTGAAGCCTAGTTCGGGGGCTACTGAGGGAGTCCTGGATTAGGGGGTAGATAGCCGGATTATATCCTTTGGCCAGACTGTTGGACTATGAAGATACAAGATTGAAGACTTCATCTCGTGTCCGGATGGGACTCTACTTGGCGTGGAAGGCAAGCTAGGCAATACGGATATGTATATCTCCTCCTTTGTAACCGACCTTGTGTAACCCTAGCCCCCTCCGGTGTCTATATAAACCGGAGGGTTTTAGTCTATAGGACAACATGCAATCATACCATAGGCTAGCTTCTAGGGTTTATCCTCTCAGATCTCGTGGTAGATCAACTCTTGTAATACCCATATCATCAAGAATAAATCAAGCAGGACGTTGGGTTTTACCTCCATCAAGAGGGCCTGAACCTGGGTAAAACATCGTGTCCCCTGCCTCATGTTACCATCCGCCTTAGACGCACAGTTCGGGACCCCCTACCCGAGATCCGTCGGTTTTGACACCGACAGGGCCTTTCCCTTCTCCGCCGCGGAGAACCCCCTGATCAGTGCCATGGATGATATGACAAGACGGCGAGAAGAAGAAGAAGAAGAAGAAGAAGAAGAAGAAGAAGAAGAAGAAGAAGAAGAAGAAGAAGAAGAAGAAGAAGAAGAAGAAGAAGAAGAAGAAGAAGAAGAAGAAGAAGAAGAAGAAGAAGAAGAAGAAGAAGAAGAAGAAGAAGAAGAAGAAGGAGGAGGAGGAGGAGGAGGAGGAGGAGGAGGAGGAGGAGGAGGAGAAGAAGAAGAAGAAGAAGAAGAAGAAGAAGAAGAAGAAGAAGAAGAAGAAGAAGAAGAAGAAGAAGAAGAAGAAGAAGAAGAAGAAGGAGGAGGAGGAGGAGGAGCGGGAAGCGAGAAGATGGAGACGAGCAAGGGGGGCTCCGCACCTCCCCTCATTTATAGCCAGAGGGAGGCCAAGCGCCGGCCTCCACAATCCCACGCAATGATGATCTTGCTCTGCATGTAGCGGGCTCTTGTCAAGTCGAGCGATTGCCAAGGTAGCATGGGGAAGCGGCGACGCCCACGTCCCATCAATCGCCATGCGTCGACCGAGGCCACAGGTGGTTAGGGCATGTGGAGCTCCGCACTTGCCCTTTGGCTTCTCCTGGAAGCCAAGTTTGAGCATGCCTTGGGCCCGGGGGCTACTGTCGGCGTTCTGGGAACGGGGGTACCCAGACTTGCCTGCCTACGGCTCACGATGTGGCCCCATCGACGGCCTGGTACGGCCCATCTTCAGCACCAACAACTCAAGACCCTCGCGAGGGGCCAAGCCTCGTGAGGCAGATGACACCAAGACCTCCAGAAGGAGTGGCCTCCTCAGGCTGGCTCCTGAGGAGTGGAGATTCCTGTGCAAGCCTCACCTCGCGAGGCTCGGATGACGTGAGCCATGACGACCAAGGCCAGACGGACGCCAGCGGGCGCAGGACAGCAGTTGTCCTCTTTGGTGCTAAGGAGGCAAGCACAGGCGCGGAGTCCCGAGGAATCAGCCAAAGGTTTCCCTTCCCATGCAACAAGACCAAGACCGCCAGGACGGCAAGACGGTGGTCATCACCGAGCCCACCACAGCGTCACGACCAGAGGCTTTGCAGGTGAAGACTACTTTTGTCAGGATAAGATGTACTAGTTGTCTCCCTTAGAATTTGGCCATTGTGGGATCCCTTCCCGCCTTCATTTGGGAAGAGGACCAAGGCCACTATAAATAGGGCCTAGCCACCACCGTAGACAAGGGACCGGATCCGGATCATTCAGATCATCATATCCCCCACTAGCTCAAGAACACACCTCCTGAGGTTGTTCTTCCACTGTACAAGTTCATCCTCAGCCCACCTCGAAGCCAATCCACCACAAAGCAGGAGTAGGGTTTTACACCGCAAGGTGGCCCGAACCTTGGTAAACTGTTGTGTCCTCTTTCCTTTTAGTTCGTCGAGCTAGGCCGTGGGATCGACAGGTTGGCAGACTGGGGAGGTCAAGTTCTTCGCACGCACCCCAGAGTTTGAACCTATCTAGGGTTTGCGGAGCCCGAAATCTGGCATTTACCTCCAGACCATTCCGGAGCTCCTCGTCATGTCCGTGATCTCATCCGGGACTCCGAACTACATTCGGTCACCAAATCATATAACTCATATAATACTATATCGTCAACTAGCATTAAGCGTGCAGACCCTACGGGTTCGATAACTATGTAGACATGACCAAGACACATCTCTGGTCAGTAACCAATAGCGGAACCTAGATGCCCATATTGGTTCCTACATATTCTACGAATATCTTTATCATCCGAACCTTATGACAACATACGTAATTCTCTTTGTCCATCGGTATGTTACTTGCCCAAGATTCGATCGTTGGTATCTTCATACGTAGTTCAATTTCGTTACCGACAAGTCTCTTTTACTCGTTGCATAATACATTATCTTGTAACTAACTCATTAGTCACTTTGCTTGCAAGGCTTCTTATGATGTGTATTACCGAGAGGGCCCAGAGATACCTCTCAGATACGCGAAGTGACAAATCTTAATCTCGATCCATGCCAACTCAACAAACACCTTTGGAGATACCTGTAGAGCATCTTTATGATCACCCAGTTACGTTGTGACGTTTGAAAGCACACAAGGTATTCCTCCAGTATCCGGGAGTTGCATAATCTCATAGTCGAAGGAATATGTATTTGACATTAAGAAAGCAATAGCAATAAACTGAACGATCAATATGCTAAGCTAACGGATGGGTCTTGTCCATCACATCATTCTCCTAATGATGTGATCCCGTTATCAAATGACAACACATGTCTATGGTTAGGAAACCTTAACCATCTTTGATCAACGAGCTAGTCTAGTAGAGGCTTACTCGGGACACTGTATTTGTTTATGTATTCACACATGTATTTAAGTTTCCGATCAATACAGTTCTAGCATGAATAATAAACCTTTGTCATGAATAAGGAAATATAATAATAACAACTTTATTATTGCCTCTAGGGCATATTTTCATCATGCATCTTGAGGACATTGTAGCCATGGTGGGTGGCCGCCATGAACTTGGCGTGGGCAGGGTACCCTAGGATGGCATTGTACGGGAGGCGGATGTGGGCCACGTCGAAGTCAATCAGCTCGGTGTGGTAGTTGTCGCGCTTGTCAAAGGTGACAGGGAGGCGCACTTGCCTCAGGGGAGTGGTGGAGTTGTTAGTCGCCCCAGAGAATGGCCTGGGGGCATGAGTTGGTCATAAGGCACTTGCAGTGTCTCGAAGATCTCCACAGAGAGGACATTGAGGCTAGTGCCACCATCGGTGAGAGTCTTGGTGACTGATACGTTGTTGATGGTGGGTGTGCACATCATGGGGAGCATGCCAGTAGTTTTTGAATAGCTAAGGTGGTCCTTGGAGTTGAAGGTGATGGTGTACTGTGACCACTTGAGGGGACGCGCGGCCTCGAGATTTGGGAGGGCTCTGTTCACCTCGCGAGAGAACTGCTTGAAGAGAAAGTTTGAAGCGGGTGCCTGAGCACCACCGAGGATGCAGGGAATCATGCGAGGCTCCTGATAGCCCCCAGCCCCCTCCTCTTGATGGTTATCATTGTTCCTCCTGGGTGGCGGTGACAGAGGCGGAAGGACAGGCCTCGCGATGTTGATCGCGCTAGGCGGCGTCACGAGGCTGGTCACGCCGGTCCTGGCGATGGTTGCGGTGTCCCAGGGGCCTCCGCCACGGCCAAAGCCATGGTCGTTGCACTCAGGGCGGTGGCCCAGGCGCTCGTCCCAGATCGCCCTGAGCTCCAGGCAGTCATTGGTGTTGTGGTAGTGCATGTTGTGGAAGACGTAGAATGGGCGAACATCCTTGGAGGGTTCATCACGGTCACAACCACGCTTCAGCTCGGGCTCTTCTGCCAGCACAGTGGGGCCCTTGCACTTCGCTTCCTTGGCCTTGGCCTTCTTATCTTCGGGATCGACGTTCGGGTGCTTGAGGAGGGAGAGGCGACCTTCTTCGACCTTAGCGCACTTGTCGGCCAGATTGGACAACTCTAGCGCCGAGCACAGGTCATTGTTGATGGCAAGCTCCTCGCTCATCCTGACATCAGTGATGCCTTTGGTGAACGCCGAGATGATGGCTTCGTCCAAGGCCTTTGGGATCTTGAGGCGAACTTGGGTGAAGCGCTGAATGTACTTGTAGAGAGTCTCGTCCGGACGCTGCTTCACGCACTGCAGATCGTTGATGGTGAGAGAGCAGTCATGGGTTCCTTGGAAGTTGGCGATGAACTACTCGTGAAGCTCATCCCACGAGGAGATCGACCCCTCCGGGAGGTTCCCAAGAGCGTGCGTCATCCTTAAGGGCCATGGGGAACTAGTTCGCCATGACTTTGTCGTCACCATTCGCCGCCTCGATGCTCAGCACATTGAGCTGGAGGAACTCCGTAGGGTCGGGGATGTCGTCGTGGGCTGGGGGCAGCTCTGGCATGAACTTGACTGGCCAAACAACATGGCGCAGCTCGTGAGTGAAGGCATGCCAGCCTACCGTGCTCACGGGTGCGGCCCATGCGAGAGGCGCGCGGTCTTGGCACCCACACGCAGCGGCCTTCGGAGCAGCCCGATCTTGGAGCTCACACGGCGGTGCTGGCAGCGCACACGCGTTGTACTATGGCTGCTGAACAACCTAGCAGTTGGCCTCGTACCACGCCGGTGCCGGCGCTCCACGCGGCGGGTCGCACGGTCGTGCCACGCACCTCGGCTCAACATCGTTGCTGTGTAGAGGAGGAGGTGGAGGTGCACCGTGCGCCACGTCGCTCGCGTGAGGCGGCGATGGGCGGAGCGAATGGGGAGGCAATGGGGCCTCCCCTGCCGTGTTGACGAGCTTGGTGATGCGGCCTAGCCAGGCGTCGTACCCCTCATTGGCAGGGCGGTAGAGCAGCAGCTCGCGTGCCATGAGCAGCGCAACCTGCGCATTTGCCGGCTCGCGGCGAGCATGGGAGGACAAAGCCGTGGCCGGAGTGAGGGGAAGGCGTGACGGTGCAGCCATCACGTTGCATGGAGAGTGGCAGTAAAGAGTCATGCTGCTCATGAGCGGCTGGGTCGGTGACGGTGTTGGCCACAGGAGAAGCGTAGTTGCAGGGGGCAGCATGGCCCACAGGCGCTATCACAGCGACACGAGCCGCATGGCACTCGGCACGAACATGGCAAGGGTCGGCCATGGAGACGATGGAGCGGGATGGAGTGAGCAGAAGAACTTCGACACGCCCCTACCTGGCATGCCAAATGTCAGAATCGGGGATCCGCGGACCCAAACAAGGTTCGAACTCTGGGGCGTGTGCGAAGGACTCCGGTAGGCTACGGCTTGCTACTCACTGCCTCACGGCCAAGCTCTGGCGTGTTCGAGCAGGATGAGAGGGGAAAGGGACACGAGATTTACCCAGGTTCAAGCCACCTTGCGGTGTAAGACCCTAATCCTGCTTTGTGGTGGATTGCCGCGCGAGGAGGATGAGTATGAAGTGGTACAAGGGATGAACCGCCTCGTGTGGGCTCGAGGGGTGAATGGATCAGATCTCCTCTCCGCCTCTCTACTGTGGAGGCTAGTCTATATTTATACTGGCCCACTCCTCTTCCCCCATTGCATGGGTGGGAAGGGATACCATAGCGGCCAATTTTGAAGGGGGGCAGTAGTACACCCTATCCTGACTAAAGGTGGTCTTCGCTTGCAAAGATTCTGGTCGTGGCGCAGTGGTGGGCTCGGTGATGACCTCCGTCCCGCCGAGCCCGTCGACTTGGTCTTTTTGCACCGAAGAGGTAAGCTTTGGGGATTCCTTGGGAACCCGCGTGCTAGCTTTGTTCCTCTAGCACCAAAGAGGAAATTGTCCTTCCCTGCGCCCGCCGGTGCCCTCCTGGCTCCGGTCATCATGGCTGACATCACCATGTGCCTCGCGAGGCGGGGTGCTTGCCTAGAAGTATCCGCCCCTCAGGGGGCAGCCTCGAGAGACCGCTCCTCGGGAGGCCTCGACATAGTTCGCCTCGCGAGGCCAGGGGGCTCGTGGGGGTCTTTCTCACAAATTCTTGACGTTGGGTCGCGTCGGGCCTTTGACGATGCCACACGACGGGCCGCTGGCAGACGGGCCTGGGTACCCCTGGTCCCAGATCACCGATGACGTCCATTTTTCCCATGTTTTCCTGCTTTTATTTATAAAATTTTTGATCAAAATACTTTGTGGTGTAATCCTAATGCCTTTTCTCTCTTAATTTGCAAGATTTACATGATGAGGGAGATTGTGGGCAGCTGGAATTCTAGACCTAAAAAAGCTATATCAGAGAAACCTATTCTGCACAAGTCCAAATGAGCTGAAATTTCATGGAGAATTATTTTGGAATGTATAAAAAATACTAGAGAAAAGAAGTATCGGAGGGGACCCACCAGCTTCCCATAAGTCACTAGGGCCAGGCCACCCCCTGGGCGCGCAGTAGTACCTTGTGGGGCCCCTGGCTAGCCTCCGAGGCCCATCTTCTCCTATATGATGTCGTTTGCCCTAGAAAAATTAAGAGAATACTTTCGGGATGAAGCGCTGCCGTCTCAAGCCGGAACCTGGGAAGGAGCAGTTTTTCTCTCCGGTGGAGCGATTCCGCTGGGGTCACTTCCTTCCGGGAGGGGAAAATCGAAGCCATCGACATCACAAACAACCCTCTCGTCGCGGGAGGATCAGTCTTCATCAACATCTTCACCAGCACCTTCTCATCGCAAACCCTAGTTCATCTCTTGTATCAAATCTCTATCTCAAAATCTCAGGTCGGTACCTGTGGGTTGCTAGTATTGTTGATTACATCTTGTAGTTGATGCTAGTTGGTTTATTTGATGGAAGATTATATGTTCAAATCCTTGATGATATTCAATACCCCTATGATCTTGAACATGAATATGATTTGTGAGTAGTTACTTTTGTTCTTGAGGACATGGGAGAAGTCTTGTCATAAGTAATCATGTGAATTTGGTATTCGTTCGATATTTTGATGATATTTGTATGTTGTTGCTTCCATTAGTGGTGTCATGTGAACATCGACTACATGGCACTTCACCATAAACTTGGGCCTAAGGGAAGGCATTGTGGAGTAATAAGTAGATGATGGGTTGCTAGAGTGACGGAAGCTTAAACCCCAGTTTATGTGTTATTCCATAAGGGGTTGATTTGGATCCATATGTTTCATATGCTATGGTTAGATTTATCTTAATTCTTCTTTCGTAGTTGCAGATGCTTGTGAGAGGGGGTAATCATAAGTGGGAGGCCTGTTCAAGTAAGAACAGCACCCAAGCAATGGTCCACCCACATATCAAATTATTAATGTAGCAAACGCGAACCAAACAAACATGATGAAAGTGACTAGATGAAATTCCCATGTGTCCTCGAGAACGCTTTGCTTATTATAAGAGACTGTTCCAACCTATCCTTTTCTATACAAAGGATTGGGCTACCTTGCTGCACCATTGTTACAATTGCTACTTGTTGCTCATTACAATTTACTTTGCTATCAAACTATCTGTTACCGATAATTTCAGTGCTTGCAGAGAATACCTTGCTCAAAACCGCTTGTCATTTCCTTCTGCTCCTCATTGGGTTCGACACTCTTACTTATTGAAAGGACTACGATTGATCCCCTTTACTTTTGGGTCATCAAGACTCTTTTCTGGCACTGTTGCCGAGGATTGAAGCACCTTTGGTAAGTGGAATTTGGTAAGGAAACATTTATATTAGGATTACATGCTGAAATTTACTATCACTTGTCACTATGGAAAGCTAATCCTTTGAGGGGTTTGTTCAGGGTATCTTCACCTCGACCGGAAGCAATTAGATCTGCCCCTGAACCTACTGAAAATATTTATTATGAGATTCCTTCGGGTATGATAGAGAAACTGCTAACTAATTCTTATGCAGGAGATGGAACAATACATCTCGATATGCACTTCATCTATGTGGATGAAATTTGTGGATCGTTTAATCTTGCAGGTTTATCCAAGGATGGAGTTAAGAAGAAGGTTTTCTCTTTTCCTTTGGACGGAAAGGCATTGACATGGTATAGGCTATGTGATGATATTGGAACGTGGGATTGGAACCGGTTGAAATTGGAATTTGCATCTGGTGCATCATGATCGCAATTATATATATAATTTTTGGCCTCGTGAAGGAGAAAGTATTGTTCAAGCTTGGGGGAGGCTTAATTACATGATGTACACATGCCCCAATCATGAGTTCTCAAGATAAATTATCATACATAATTTTTATGCTCGACTTTCTCATAATGATTGATCCATGCTTGAATCTTCTTCTGTTGGTTCCTTTATGAAGAAAACTATTGAATTCAAATGGGGTCTTCTGGAAAGTATTAAACGCAACTCTAAAGATTGGGAACTCAACAAAGGTAAATATTTAGGTATAAAACTTGAGTTTGATTGTGTTATATCTTTTGTGGAAACCGATGCTTTTCATAAGTTTAGTGCTAAATATGGACTTGACTCTGAGATAGTAGCTTCCTTTTGTGAATCATTTGATACTCATGTTGATCTCCCTAAGGAGAAGTGGTTTAAATATCATCCCCATGTTAAAGAAAATATTGAGGAAACCATTATAGTTAAAGATGAAACTATCATTTATAATGTTGATCTAGTTGTGCCAACTGCTTACATTGAGAAACCTCATTTTCCTGTTGGGATTAAGGAACATGCTAAAGTTTCAACTGTGGTTAAAAAGTAATATTAGAACACCTAGACCCTCTGAACAAATTAAAGTTGAACCTAATGTTGCTATGGTTAAAGATCTCTTGGTTGATAATATTGATGGGCATGTTATTTACTTCTGTGATGAAGCTACTAGAATTGCTAAACCTGATCCTAAAGATAAGAATAAGCTTGTTGTTGGCATGCCTGTTGTCTCTATTAAAATAGGAGATCATTGTTATTATGGTTTATGTGATTTGCATGGAGATCTTTTATCAAGAACCTATCCCTAAGAAATTAAATGTTACTAGCAAAAGGGCATGTGCATTGCAACGGGAGAGAAAATTGACGTGTTCATGAAAACATCCATCAACGCGACATGATAGCTTCGGACAGTGCAAGGCAGTGAGACACACACCGGGATGTAGAAGAAATGTATATCATCAGTGCATTTACCACAAAGCGAGCCTTGACGTTGATAGTGCGGAAACTTACTTCTACAAAATATTAAAATCTACACTCAATTAGCTTTATAAATTCACGGGTCCAATTTGCAGCAACACCAATTGACCTCGCAACGATATGCGTCTGGCTTTACATCAACGTCGGTCATCCTTGCAGTGTTCATGTGCTCGGCTTTGCAACCTCGTCCTTCTGACTTGAAATACCATAGAACGTCGTCCTTCTAGCATTGCAACACGATTATTTGACTTTTCCAATAAAAAGAATAGCGGCAACTGGTATCTTGGTGTGCTTCCGCTACACTCATAGGGAGGTATTTTTTTTGATTTCAATGCATGTGTGCCTACAATCCCGCTTAATTTCCCTTCTCTATTGATGCATGCATAATTAGTCGGACCCATGCAATGCATGAGCTCCGATTTCTTCTCTCATCTCTGAAGAAATAAATCCCTCTTGATTACCAGCCATGTAAAGCTCAGGCCTCCTCCACTTTCTTCTCTTTGATGTGTCAATCATTAATGCATGCATGTCAATCCCACACAATTTTCTGCCATACAAAGCCATCAATCAGATTAATGCGTTTGTGAATGTTTCCTCCTTTTATGGAGTTTTTCTCTTTGCTCCCTCTTATATATTCACAATGTGGCAAACATATATAAATTGGTGCAGTTTGGTATAAAGAATCGAGGTGGGATTATTATTCCAGGAACCCTATTTATACCACAAAGGCATGGTAGCCGAGTTGGCCGATGGCTTCTGCGTAACGTGCGAGGTTTTCAGTTCGACTCCCACCTGTGTTGAAAAATATATATTTTTCATGGCGATTGATTGATTGACGGACAGACCAAAAAACAGACCAAAAATAGGGACGGCAGGTTTAATTCATAAAAACCATAGGGACGTTTGTGTAAAAACGCCGTGACGGTGAACCCGACGGAGTCAATCCGTGCTTTATTATTAGGGAAAGATTCATTATGCTAGTAAAACTCTAGACACTACCCAAAGAAATTATGCTACTATTGAGAAAGAATTTTTAGTAGTTGTGTTCGCTTGTGATAAATTCAGATCTTATATTGTTAATTCTAAAGTAACTGTTCACATTGATCATGCTGCTAATAACTATCTTATGGAAACGAAAGATGCTAAAGGTAGGTTAATTAGGTGGGTTCTTTTGCTACAAGAATTTGACTTGCATATTATTGATAGAAAGGGAGCTCAGAATCCCATAGTTGATAATTTGTCTCGAATGGAAAATGTTCTTGATGACCCACTGCCTATTGATGATAGTTTTCCCGATGAACAATTAGCGGTTATAAATGCTTCTCGTAATACTCCTTGGTATGCACACTATGCTAATTACATTGTTGCTAAATATATACCCCTTATTTCCCATACCAAGAAAAGAAAAAGTTCTTCTTTGATTTAAGACATAACTTTTGGGATGACCCACATCTATATAAAGAAGGGGCAGATGGTGTTATTAGACGCCGTGTACTTGAGCATGAATAGGAACAAATCCTATGGAAGTGTCACTCCGAGGCATACAAAGGACACCATGATGGAGACAGAGTCGCACATACGGTACTACAGTCTGGTTTTTATTGGCCTACTCTTTTCAAGGATGCACATAAGTTTGTCCTTTCTTATGATGAATTTTAAAGAATTGGTAATATTGGTAGACGTCAGAAAATACCTATGAATTACTTCTTTTTATTGAACCATTTGATGTTTGGGGATTTGATTATATGGAACTTTTTCCTTCCTCTAATGGGTACACACATATTCTAGTTGTTGTTGATTATGTTACTAAGTGAGTAGAAGCTATTCCAACTAGTAGTGTTGATCATAACACTTCTATTAAAATGCTTAAAGAAGTTATTTGCCCGAGGTTTGGAGTCCCTAGATATCTAATGACTGATGGTGGTTCACATTTTATTCATGGTGCTTCGCGAAAACTTCTTGCTAAATATGATTTTAACCATAGAATTGCATCCCCTTATAATCCTTAGTCTAGTGGTCAAGTTGAATTGAGTAATACAGAAATCAAATTAATTTTGCAAAAGACCATTAATAGATCTAGAAAGAATTGGTCTAAGAAACTTGATAATGCATTATAGAACTGCTTATAAGAATCCTATAGGTATGTCTCCGTATAAAATGGTTAATGGAAAAGCATGTCATTTACCTCTTGAGTTAGTACATAAAGCATATTGGGCAATTAAAGAACTTAACTATGGTTTCAAACTTGTCAGTGAAAAGAGGTTATTTGATATTAGCTCGCTAGATGAGTGGAGAACCCAAGCTTATGAAAATGCTAAGTTGTTTAAAGAAAAAAATTAAAAGATGGCATGATAAAAGAATTCAAAAATGGGAATTCAAAGTAGGTGAGCATGTTCTATTATACAGCTCTCGTTTCAGATTCTTTGCGGGGAAAATTCTCTCTAAATGGGAAGGAACATATATAATCAAAGAAGTTTACCGCTCCAGAGCTATCAAGATCAATAATGTCAAGGGCACTAATCCGAGGGTGGTCAATGGACATAGAATTAAACATTATATCTCAGGTGCACCTATTAATGTTGAAACTAATATTATTCAAACTATGACACTGGAGGCACACATAAGAGAAACCTTCCAGTGCATTCTAGAACCCTGAAAAAGAGTAGGTATGTTATACGATAAATAAACTGACTCCAAATATTCCATAAAAATAATTTATGTCCATTTTGGAATATAAGAAAAAATACCAAAATAAGAAACAGCCAAGGAGACCCATGAGGAGGTCACAAGGCAGTAGGGCGTGACCCCCCTGGTGTCAGTGCTTGCAGAAAACACCTTGCTTGAAACCATTTGTCATTTCCTTCTGCTCCTCGTTGGGTTCGACACTTTACTTATCAAAAGGACTATGATTGATCCCCTACACTTGTGGGTCATCATAAGTGCAAATAGTACCCCTGTGTGGTTTTGGAGTATTGAAGGCAAATGGGTTAAGGGATGTAACACCCTCGATGCGACTATATCTCCCACGTGTCGAGGCACGACTTAGAGGCATAATCGCATTGAAGGCATATGTCGCAAGTTAGGCAATCTTCACAACATCCCATGTAACATGATAATAAAAGGGGAGATAACATAGTTGGCTTACACTCGCCACATCAATCAAGTACATAAATAACATTACATCAACCAAACACTCATGGCCCGGCTACGGCGCCAAAATAAAAGATAACCCAACATGCGACACCGTCCCGTTCACCCCCAACTGGGCACCACTACTGATCATCGGGAAAGGAAACATAGTAACGTTGAGAGTCTTCGTCGAACTCCCACTTGAGCTCATACGCGTCTCCTGGAGCGGAATCATCAGGCCCTGCATCTGGTGTAATAGTAATCTGTGAGCCACAGGGACTCCGCAATCTCGCACCCTCGCGATCAAAACTATTTAAGCTTATAGGAATGGCAAGGTAAATATAAGTGGAGCTGCAGCAAGTGACTAGCAAGTATGGTGGCTAACTTATTCGCAAAAGAGAGCGAGAAGAGAGGGCAAAGCGCGAGCGAGAAACTAGAGAGCAACCTGCGCAAACATTACTCCAACACCGTGTCCACTTCCCGGACTCCGCCGAGAAGAGGCCATCACGGTAACACACTCAGTTGATTCATTTTAATTGAATTAAGGTTTAAGTTATCTACAACCGGACATTAACAAATTCCCATCTGCCCATAACCGCGGGCACGGCTTTCGAAAGTTCAAATCCCTGCAGGGGAGTCCCAACTTAGCCCATGACAAGCTCTCACGGTCAACAAAGGAATAGACCTCCTCCCAAGACGTTCCGATCAGACTCGGTATCTCGGTTCTTCAAGACACTTCAACAGGTTAAAACAAGACCAGCAACACCGCCCGAATGTGCCGACAAATCCCGATAGGAGCTGCACATATCTCGTTCTCAGGGCACACTCAGATAGGTCAAGCTACAAGTAAAACCAACCCTCAAGTTTCCCCGAGGTGGCCCCGCAGGCTGCCCGGTTCGGACCAACACTCAGAGGGAGCACTGGCCCGGGGGGGTTTAAAATAAGATGACCCTCGGGCTCCGGAAACCCAAGGGAAAAAGAGGCTAGGTGGAGAATGGTAAAAGCAAGGTTGGGCATTGCTGGAAAAGCTTTAATCAAGGTGAACTATCAAGGGGTTCCCATTATAACCCAACCGCGTAAGGAACGCAAAATCCGGGAACATAACACCGATATGACGGAAACTAGGGCGGCAAGAGTGGAACAAAACACTAGGCGAGAGGCCGAGCCTTCCACCCTTTACCAAGTATATAGATGCATTAAGATAACATGGCAATATAACGATATCCCAACAAGTAATTAAATGTTCCAACAAGGAACGGCCTTCAATCTTCACCTGCAACTAGCAACGCTATAAGAGGGGCTGAGCAAAGCGGTAACATAGCCAATCAACGGTTTGCTAGAACAAGGTGGGTTAGAGGTTTGACATGGCAATATGGGAGGCTTGAAATCAAGTGGTAGGCATCGTAGCATTGGCATAGCAAAAGAGCGAGCAAACTAGCATAGCAAAGATAGTAGTGATTTCGAGGGTATGATCATCTTGCCTGCACAGTTGTCAGAGTTGACTGGATCCTCGAAAGCAAACTCAACGGGCTCCTCATTAGCGAACTCGTCTCCCGGCTCTACCCAAACAAGACAAAAAAACAACAAGGATACAATCAACCACGTGCAAGACCAAGCAATATGATGCAATGATGATATGTTATGCGGAATGCGATGCGGGATGCAAAATGCAAGATATGACAGGAAATGTATGAACCTGGCCTCAACTTGGAAAACCAAGTCTGCCACTAGAAAGATGAGATGAAATCGCTTGAAAACGATATAAAGAACGCCGGAATCGGAGTTACAGTTTGGAAATGGCAATCGATTCAAAAATGACACCAGTCTGCGATTTACAGCAAGTAGGCATCTAAATGCAACGAGATGAACATGCTACAGCATTCAAACATGGCATCAAAATACATGGCAGGGATGCATTCATGATGCTTAACAAATGTCTAGCACTGAGATACGGCCAATTCATCCATTAACAGGTTCAAACAAGCATGGCAAAAATGCATATGGTAAACGGATCTCAGACTTGGTGAAATTAACACTTGTCTCGAATTTCAGATCAGGTAGCCCTCTTCGGAGCCACAAAACTACATGCTACAGGACCTGAACATGGCAAAGTAAAGCATGGCATGGAGCTACTCAAAGAGCTTAACAAAAGTCCCTTAGTGACCTTGGGCCAAAAGGGATCAGAACATACAATTGCAAGCATGCAAACATAGCAAAAACATAATCAGTTTTCATACTTAGTGAAAACTGGAACATGCTGAAACATAACTCAAGTAGGCATGTTTACGAGCTCGATGCACTCACTACGGTGCAAGTCATGGCAAGACAAGCATACACCCACCAAGAAGGCACAAAATGCAAGCTATACATGGCAAGAACAATAGCATAGCATGCACGGATCAACTACAACATCATCGGCAAAATTGCAAACAAGTTGACAATCTGCCCAGATTCACAAAGTAACAAAAGTAGAGCTCGATTGACTCAAGCTAGGGTGCTCCATAATTGCAAACAAAGACATGGATGGATAGAGCACTGCAATGTTAACAAAACTCCCTTACTGATCATCCTCAAAAGAGGCACGGATCACTAGGAAACAACAAGAACATATGGCATCATGAGATAAACAGCTCCAGGACTTAGTGAAATTACTAAGTCCCTCAAAACAGACTTAGCAAGTGCACCACTTTGCAAGCTTGCACAAGTCACCACACACATCACAAAAATACATGGGTTGCACCTCTGGAAAGATGACAAAACCCTTAACAAAACATATGTAGAGCATCAGGGCATATCATGCACACATTAATCATGGCAAAAATGACAAAAACCTAAATGGAGTAGCAGATCTGACAATTAACTCAAGTAGCCCTCTTCTAACAGCATTTCGGGCATCAAGATGAAATCAATTGAAAATGATTCAATGGAATGAAATGATGTAATATCTGAGATGAACATTTTGATATGCTATATGCATGAATCGGTGCTACAGTTACAAAGTTATGGGGCCACGAACAGAGGCACTTGGATCTGCAATTTCGGGAGTTAGAGAAAAAACGACCTAGGGTTTCTAGATCTGCACGCAAACTGAGGCGGTGGAGCGAGCACTGTTCACGGCGGGGACGAGGACGGCGGCCGGCGAGGGCGAGGTCGCCGGTGGCCAGGGCCGGCGGCGCAGGGGCCCGCGGTGGCCGGAGCTGGGGCCGGCCGGCGTCGCGGGGCCGGGCCGGCGTCGAGGCGGACCGCGGCGGCCGGTGCGGAGGCGGCTTGGCGGCGGCGGTGGCTGGCGGATGCGCGGCTTGGCGGCGGCGGCGACTGGCGGCGCGAGGCGGGAGGCGGCGGCAGCGCGGCGCGGCGGCGGCGGCGGCTCGGTGGCGGCGGAGCGAGGAGAAGGGCGCGGGCACGCGGCGGCGGAGGGAGTGGGCCGCGGGGGCCTGGCCCGGGCCGCGGCGGGCTTTGACGGCGGCGGCGGCGCGATGCCACGTGGCGAGCGGTGGTTGGCGCGGGCGGCGGAGCGGACGCGCCCGGCCGGGGCGGACATGTCCGGCCGGCGCGGATCTGGGATTTAGGGTTTCGGTGAGAGGGGATCCGGGATATTTCGAGGGGGACCTATTTATAGGCATAGAGGGAGCTAGGAGAGTCCAAATGAGGTGCGGTTTTCGGCCACGCGATCGTGATCGAATGCTCTAGATGATGGAGCAGAGTTAGGTGGGTTTTGGGCCAAATTGAAGGGGTGTTGGGCTGCAACACACACGAGGCCTTTTTGGTCCCTCGGTTAACCGTTGGAGTATCAAACGAAGTCCAAATGGTACGAAACTTGACAGGCGGTCTACCTATAGTAAACCAAGGCCTCTTGGCAAGTCTCGGTCCAATCCGGAAATGTTTAATCCCCACACACGAAAGAAAGCTAGAAATGACCACCGGAGGAGAGCGAAGCGCCGGAATGCAAAACGGACAATGGGGAAAATGCTCGAATGCAAGAGACGAACACGTATGCAAATGCAATGCACATGATGACATGATATGAGATGCATGACAACGATAACAACACACAGAGACAAAGACCCGAACCCGAGAAAATAAATATAACTTAACGCCGGAAACGGCAAGAGTTGGAATACAAATTGGGAAAGTTACATCCGGGGTGTTACAACACTCCACCACTACGAAAGGATCTCGTCCCGAGATCTAGGACTGAAAGAACGCCAGGTACTCAGAACGGAGGTGATCCTCGCGTTCCCATGTAGCTTCACGGTCGGAATGGTGTGACCACTTGACTTTGAGAAATTTGATTGACTTGTTGCGAGTCTTGCGTTCAGTCTCTTCAAGAATAGCAACTGGGTGCTCACGATAAGAGAGATCTTCTTGGAGCTCAATGTCCTCGAAGTTGACTGTGCGGTCAGCAGTCTTGAAGCACTTTCGAAGCTGAGAGACATGGAACACGTCATGAACATTTTCAAAGTTTGAAGGAAGCTCGAGCTGATAGGCGAGGTCGCCTCTCTTGCTGACAATCTTGAAAGGTCCCACGTATCTGGGGGCAAGCTTCCCTTTGATACCGAAGCGACGAGTACCTTTCATAGGAGAGACGCGGAGGTAAACATGATCTCCGATCTCAAAAACCAAATCACGGTGCTTACTATCATAGTAGCTCTTCTGACGGGATTGGGCTGCTTTGAGGTTATCACGAATGACTTTGTACATTTCTTCTGCCTCTGTGATTAAGTCATTACCCAAAAGTTGACGTTCACCCGTTTCAGACCAGTTGAGAGGGGTACGGCACTTCCTGCCATACAGAATTTCAAAAGGGGCCTTGCCCGAACTTGCTTGAAAACTATTGTTGTAGGAGAATTCAGCATAGGGAAGACAATCCTCCCACTTCATGCCGAAGGAGATCACACAAGCCCTGAGCATATCTTCAAGAATCTGGTTGAGACGCTCGACTTGACCGCTAGTTTGAGGATGGAAAGCTGTGCTGAAGCGGGTGTTCGTGCCCATGGCCTTCTGAAAAGAATCCCAAAACTTCGAGGTAAACATGCTGCCACGGTCTGAAGAGATCACTTGAGGAATACCGTGTAGAGAGACAATACGAGAGGTATAGAGTTCCGCCAATTGAGCTGTAGTGATCGACTCTTTGATAGGCAGAAAATGAGCCACTTTGGTGAGTTTGCCGATGACAACGAATATAGCATCATTGCCACGCTTGGACTTAGGAAACCCAGTCACGAAGTCCATTTCAATGTGGTCAAACTTCCATTCTGGAATGGCAAGAGGTTGGAGGAGACCAGCTGGCCTTTGGTGTTCTGCCTTCACTCTTCTGCGGACATCACATTCATTCATGAATTGAGCAATCTCGCGCTTCATTCGAGTCCACCAATAAGCCTGCTTAAGGTCCTGACACATCTTCGTGCTCCCAGGGTGGATGGAGAGGAGAGAATTGTGAGCCTCGTTCATGATCACTTTACGGAGGTCACCTTTGGGTACAACAATACGATCCTCGAAGAAGAGAGTGTCCTTGTCATCAAGGCGGTAGCACTTGTACTTGGACTGACTCTTGGCAATCCCAATCTTCACCTTTTTCACCATAGCATCAAGAAGCTGGGCTTGGCGAATCTGGTCTTCCAAGGTAGGAGAGACTTGAAGGTTGGCAAGGAATCCTTGAGGAACAACTTGTAGATTAAGTTTGCGGAAAGCTTCACAAAGCTCGGGTTGATAAGGCTTGAGAATTAGACTATTGCAGTAAGCTTTCCTGCTCAAAGCGTCAGCAATCACATTGGCCTTGCCTGGAGTATACTCGATACTCGGATTATACTCTTGAATCATTTCGACCCATCGAGTTTGCCTGAGGTTGAGATTAGGCTGAGTGAAGATGTACTTGAGACTCTTGTGATCAGTGAAAATGTCCACTTTTCTTCCCAATAGAAGATGTCTCCAAGTCAAAAGAGCATGCACAACTGCCGCCAACTCGAGATCATGAGTGGGGTAGTTCTTCTCATTAGGCTTCAATTGGCGAGAGGTATAAGCAACAACTTTCTTCTCTTGCATCAATACTGCGCCAAGACCTTGGAGAGAGGCATCACAAAAGACCTCGTACGGCTTGGATTCATCAGGCGGAGTCAGAACTGGAGCAGTGATCAATTTCTCTTTCAAAGTGTTGAAAGCAATGTCACACTCCGGAGACCAAACGTACTTGACGTGCTTCTGGAGAAGATTTGAGAGAGGTTTCGCGATCTTAGAAAAGTTTTCAACGAATCTTCGGCAATAGCTTGCGAGACCGAGAAAACTATGGAGTTGCTTCACATTCTGAGGAGGTTCCCAATTCACAATTGCAGACACCTTCTCAGGATTCACGGCAATGCCCTTGGCAGAGATGATATGACCAAGATAAAGAACCCCATCAAGCCAAAATTCACACTTGGAGAACTTGGCGTAGAACTGATGTTCCCTTAGCTTATCAAGAACCAAACGCAAGTGCTTGGCATGATCTTCCATGTTCTTGGAGAAAACCAGAATGTCATCGAGATAGACCAAAACGAAGTCATTGGTGTAGGCATTGAAGATGAAGTTCATCATGCGAGAGAAAGTCGGAGGATCGTTGACGAGGCCAAAAGACATGACAGTGTATTCATATGAACCAAAGCTTGTCCTGAAAGCCATCTTGGGAATATCTTGCTCACGGATTCGAATCTGATGATAACCCATACAGAGATCAAGCTTGGAGAATACTCGAGCATCTTTTAGTTGTTCGAACAGCTCATTGATGTTGGGAAATGGGTATTTGTTATTGATGGTCTTCTTGTTCACTGGACAGTAATCAACACAAAGTCAGTCCGTTCCATCCTTCTTCTTCACAAAAAGAACACCACAACCCCACGGAGAAGAACTAGGCCAGATGAGACCCATTTTCTCTTGAATATCGAGTTGCTTCTTCAGCTCCTTCAACTCTTCAGGTCCGAGCTTGTAAGGATGTTTGCACACAGGTTCCGTGCCAGGCTCAAGATCAATAATGAATTCAACTGGCCGGTGCGGAGGCATTCCTGGAAGCTCTTCTGGAAAGACGTCTTGATATTCGCAAACGACTGGAATTTGAGAGATAGCATCCAATTCACCCTTCTCATTGAGAGAAAATAGATGGATGGTATCATCACGAGCGGCAAAGACAATTACATCCTCAGATGAATGAGTCAATTGAATCTGCCTGGCTGCACAATCAAGCTGAGCCTTGTGCTTAGAAAGCCAATCCATTCCGAGAATAAGATCAATATCCGAGTTACCAAGAACCATTGGGGAAGAAAGGAACTTGTAGTCGCCCAATGTGATAGTAACATCTGGCACCTCCAGACTTGCACTCAAACGTTTGCCAGGAGAAACGATATCCATTTGTTTACCCAAATGAGAAGAAACGAGCTAATGCTTGGTAAAAAATGGCTTTGACATGAAACAATGCGATGCACCCGTGTCAAAAAGAACTCTTGTAGGAATATCATTAACAGGAAGGTTACCCATGATGACATCTGAAGAATCCTCTGCCTGAGCTGCATTCATCAAATTGACCTTGGCGTGCTTGGGGTTATGCTTGACCACAGCTGTACTTGCCGATCTGACAGGAGGAGGAGGAGGAAGACGCCTCTGGTTGAAACACTTGTTGGCATAGTGACCCTTCTGTTGGCACTTGTTGCACGTGACCTCTGAAAGCGGACGGTGATACGGAGCACTCGATCTTGGAGCTTGAGACGAAGTCTTGTTCTGAAAGCCAGGGTTGGGTGGGTGGGAAGAACCACTGCCACCTTTGCTCTTCTGCTGATACGGCTAACGAAACGGAGGAGGAGGAAGCCAATACTTCTGCTGCTTGGCCACTTGAGTAGAGGAAGAAGGAGTAACATCTCTGACTCGCTTCTTGGAAGCATCACACTTCAACTGAGCAGCCTCTTGCTTCAATGCCATGTTGTAGAACTCATCGTATCTCAAGGGCTCAAAGAGAACAAGAGCTAGCTGAATTTCTTCTCTGAGACCACCCCTGAACTGGTATATCATGCTCTTCTCATCAGGGACGTCCTGCTTGGCAAAGCGGGCGAGCTTCTGGAACAACTTGTTGTAGTCATAGATAGACAAAGAGCCTTGCTTCAGGTTGCGGAATTCCTCACGCTTGCTTTCAACCACGCTCTGCGGAATATGATGAGCTCGGAAATCTCGATGGAAATCATCCCAAGTGATAACACGTCCACCTCGGGAATCCTTGTACTGCTGGAACCATTCTGCAGCTTGATCTTTGAGTTGGAAGGAAGCGAACTTGACAAAGTCCTCCGGCCTGACGTTACTGCACTCAAAATGCTTACACAGATCCATAAGCCAATCGTCAGCATCAGTTGCCTCAACACAATTGCTGAAAGTCTTTGGCCCATTAGCAAGGAACTGGTTGAGTGTAGCAAAGTGATTCTGATTGCTGCCTTGATTCCCTTGGTTGCCTTGATTGCGCTCTTGAAGAATTTGCATGATCAACTGTGTGTTTGCATTGGTTGCAGCCATCATAGCTTGCCATGCCTCTGGAGGAGGTGGAGGTGGTGGCGGATCAGGATTCAGAGTCGTGCGCGTTGGAGGAGCCATCCTGAAGAGGTTGACCACCATTAGCACATTGATAGACAAATATTGAAGCTGAATCCAACGGAATGAAAATTGCAACCTATAGTCTTCACATCCGAACAAAATGAACGAATGCATTCCTCTTGAAATGGTCACATATCCATAAATTGAGAAGCCACGTAGAATTAAGGTAGAGAAATAAATCAACAAGGTACGGATCAAGAACGAATAATCGGTAAGAAATCCCAATCTCAAACCAATATCCGTGGAAGAAGAACTAGAGCTACTAGAATTCCCACCTATGAAACTCCCGAACCTTTCCGGTTATGCAATCAGGTGTTGGGGATACACGGGAAGCATAATATCTCACCCAAACTAGCAAATCCTACATCCAGCTGTATCCATCCTTCAACACATAACCAAGAAACCTTCGGAAACCATCTACCTCAACCTTCGAAAAGCATCCGTTATACAAGTTATGGCGATACTCCCGAACTCCCGCCCCAGTACTGGGTGGCGTCGAGGTTATCTCACCAACGAACTGCATAAAAGAGATTTTCGATGTTGGCGTACTAGACTCAGGTATTCCAGAACTGCAACGATAAAATTATGATGACAACACCTCAGAGCTCAAATCCCCGGGACACTTCCACTAAACCCCTGACAGGAGGCACCAAGACAATGTTCTCATCATAAAACCATCGGAACGATTCCAAGATACCCGCGTGATCCTAAAAAAAATTTAGTGAAATTTGAGAAGAGAAGAGTCAAAACTCTACGTCAGGATTCCTTACCAGAGCGATGAGGAGACTGGGAAGTAAAAAGAATTCCTAAACTCTCCTATATATAATTCCTAAAAGACTCAAAACATTTTTCTAGACACAACTCGGCCGCTAAAAACGATCAAGCAATGGGGCTCCTAAGGTCGGGGATGGCTCTGATACCAACTTGTAACACCCTCGATGCGACTATATCTCCCACGTGTCGAGGCACGACTTAGAGGCATAATCGCATTGAAGGCATATGTCGCAAGTTAGGCAATCTTCACAACATCCCATGTAACATGATAATAAAAGGGGAGATAACATAGTTGGCTTACACTCGCCACGTCAATCAAGTACATAAATAACATTACATCAACCAAACACTCATGGCCCGGCTACGGCGCCAAAATAAAAGATAACCCAACATGCGACACCGTCCCGTTCACCCCCAACTGGGCACCACTACTGATCATCGGGAAAGGAAACATAGTAACGTTGAGAGTCTTCGTCGAACTCCCACTTGAGCTCATACGCGTCTCCTGGAGCGGAATCATCAGGCCCTGCATCTGGTGTAATAGTAATCTGTGAGCCACAGGGACTCCACAATCTCACACCCTCGCGATCAAAACTATTTAAGCTTATAGGAATGGCAAGGTAAATATAAGTGGAGCTGCAGCAAGCGACTAGCAAGTATGGTGGCTAACTTATTCGCAAAAGAGAGAGAGAAGAGGAGGCAAAGCGCGAGCGAGAAACTAGAGAGCAACCTGCGCAAACATTACTCTAACACCGTGTCCACTTCCCGGACTCCGCCGAGAAGAGGCCATCACGGTAACACACTCAGTTGATTCATTTTAATTGAATTAAGGTTCAAGTTATCTACAACCGGACATTAACAAATTCCCATCTGCCCATAACCGCGGGCACGGCTTTCGAAAGTTCAAATCCCTGCAGGGGAGTCCCAACTTAGCCCATGACAAGCTCTCATGGTCAACAAAGGAATAGACCTCCTCCCAAGACGTTCCGATCAGACTTGGTATCTCGGTTCTTCAAGACACTTCGACAGGTTAAAACAAGACCAGCAACACCGCCCGAATGTGCCGACAAATCCCGATAGGAGCTACACATATCTCGTTTTCAGGGCACACTCAGATAGGTCAAGCTACAAGTAAAACCAACCCTCAAGTTTCCCCGAGGTGGCCCCGCAGGCTGCCCGGTTCGGACCAACACTCAGAGGGAGCACTGGCCCGGGGGGGTTTAAAATAAGATGACGCTCGGGCTCCGGAAACCCAAGGGAAAAAGAGGCTAGGTGGAGAATGGTAAAACCAAGGTTGGGCATTGCTGGAAAAGCTTTAATCAAGGCGAACTATCAAGGGGTTCCCATTATAACCCAACCGCGTAAGGAACGCAAAATCCGGGAACATAACACCGATATGACGGAAACTAGGGCGGCAAGAGTGGAACAAAACACTAGGCGAGAGGCCGAGCCTTCCACCCTTTACCAAGTATATAGATGCATTAAGATAACATGGCAATATAACGATATCCCAACAAGTAATTAAATGTTCCAACAAGGAACGGCCTTCAATCTTCACCTGCAACTAGCAACGCTATAAGAGGGGCTGAGCAAAGCGGTAACATAGCCAATCAACGGTTTGCTAGAACAAGGTGGGTTAGAGGTTTGACATGGCAATATGGGAGGCTTGAAATCAAGTGGTAGGCATCGTAGCATTGGCATAGCAAAAGAGCGAGCAAACTAGCATAGCAAAGATAGTAGTGATTTCGAGGGTATGATCATCTTGCCTGCACAGTTGTCAGAGTTGACTGGATCCTCGAAAGCAAACTCAACGGGCTCCTCATTAGCGAACTCGTCTCCCGGCTCTACCCAAACAAGACAAAAAAACAACAAGGATACAATCAACCACGTGCAAGACCAAGCAATATGATGCAATGATGATATGTTATGCGGAATGCGATGCGGGATGCAAAATGCAAGATATGACAGGAAATGTATGAACCTGGCCTCAACTTGGAAAACCAAGTCTGCCACTAGAAAGATGAGATGAAATCGCTTGAAAACGATATAAAGAACGCCGGAATCGGAGTTACAGTTTGGAAATGGCAATCGATTCAAAAATGACACCAGTCTGCGATTTACAGCAAGTAGGCATCTAAATGCAACGAGATGAACATGCTACAGCATTCAAACATGGCATCAAAATACATGGCAGGGATGCATTCATGATGCTTAACAAATGTCTAGCACTGAGATACGGCCAATTCATCCATTAACAGGTTCAAACAAGCATGGCAAAAATGCATATGGTAAACGGATCTCAGACTTGGTGAAATTAACACTTGTCTCGAATTTCAGATCAGGTAGCCCTCTTCGGAGCCACAAAACTACATGCTACAGGACCTGAACATGGCAAAGTAAAGCATGGCATGGAGCTACTCAAAGAGCTTAACAAAAGTCCCTTAGTGACCTTGGGCCAAAAGGGATCAGAACATACAATTGCAAGCATGCAAACATAGCAAAAACATAATCAGTTTTCATACTTAGTGAAAACTGGAACATGCTGAAACATAACTCAAGTAGGCATGTTTACGAGCTCGATGCACTCACTACGGTGCAAGTCATGGCAAGACAAGCATACACCCACCAAGAAGGCACAAAATGCAAGCTATACATGGCAAGAACAATAGCATAGCATGCACGGATCAACTACAACATCATCGGCAAAATTGCAAACAAGTTGACAATCTGCCCAGATTCACAAAGTAACAAAAGTAGAGCTCGATTGACTCAAGCTAGGGTGCTCCATAATTGCAAACAAAGACATGGATGGATAGAGCACTGCAATATTAACAAAACTCCCTTACTGATCATCCTCAAAAGAGGCACGGATCACTAGGAAACAACAAGAACATATGGCATCATGAGATAAACAGCTCCAGGACTTAGTGAAATTACTAAGTCCCTGAAAACAGACTTAGCAAGTGCACCACTTTGCAAGCTTGCACAAGTCACCACACACATCACAAAAATACATGGGTTGCACCTCTGGAAAGATGACAAAACCCTTAACAAAACATATGTAGAGCATCAGGGCATATCATGCACACATTAATCATGGCAAAAATGACAAAAACCTAAATGGAGTAGCAGATCTGACAATTAACTCAAGTAGCCCTCTTCTAACAGCATTTCGGGCATCAAGATGAACTAAAATGAAAATGATGCAATGGAATGAAATGATGTACTCTCTGAGGTGAACATTTTGATATGCTATATGCATGAATCGGAGCTACGGTTGCAAAGTTACGGGGCCACGAACAGAGGCACTTGGATCTGCAATTTCGGGAGTTAGAGAAAAAAACGACCTAGGGTTTCCAGATCTGCACGCAAACCGAGGCGGTGGCGAGCACTGTTCACGGCGAGGACGAGGACGGCGGCCGGCGAGGGCGAGGTCGCCGGTGGCCAGGGCCGGCGGCGCAGGGGCCCGCGGTGGCCGAAGCTGGGGCCGGCCGGCGTCGCGGGGCCGGGCCGGCGTCGAGGTGGACCGCGGCGGCCGGCGCGGAGGCGGCTTGGCGGCGGTGGCGGCTTGGCGGCGGCGGCTAGCGGCGCGAGGCGGCTCGGTGGCGGCGGAGCGAGGAGAAGGGCGCGGGCGCGCGTCTGCAGAGGGAGTGGGCCACGGGGGCCTGGCCTGGGCCGCGGCGGGCTTTGACGGCGGCGGCGGTGCGATGCCACGTGGCGGGCAGTGGTTGGCGCGGGCGGCGGAGCGGACGCGTCCGGCCGGGGCGGACGTGTCCGGCCGGCGCGGATCTGGTATTTAGGGTTTCAGGGAGAGGGGATCCGGGATATTTCGAGGGGGACCTATTTATAGGCATAGAGGGAGCTAGGAGAGTCCAAATGAGGTGCGGTTTTCGGCCACGCGATCATGATCGAACGCTCTAGATGATGGAGCAGAGTTAGGTGGGTTTTGGGCCAAATTGAAGGGGTGTTGGGCTGCAACACACACGAGGCCTTTTCGGTCCCTCGGTTAACCGTTGGAGTATCAAACGAAGTCCAAATGGTACGAAACTTGACAGGCGGTCTACCGGTAGTAAACCAAGGCCGCTTGGCAAGTCTCGGTCCAATCCGGAAATGTTTAATCCCCACACACGAAAGAAAGCTAGAAATGACCACCGGAGGAGAGCGAAGCGCCAGAATGCAAAACGGACAACGGGGAAAATGCTCGAATGCAAGAGACGAACACGTATGCAAATGCAATGCACATGATGACATGATATGAGATGCATGACAACGATAACAACACATGGAGACAAAGACCCGAACCCGAGAAAATAAATATAACTTAACACCGGAAACGGCAAGAGTTGGAGTACAAATTGGGAAAGTTACATCCGGGGTGTTACAAGGGACTAATGTGTTTGTGGGTATGCACAGGAGAAAATTCCCTGAAGATTTGGTTTAACCAAGAAATACAACAATGTATGTTTAGTTTTTTACATTAAAGAAATTGGCACAACCCTTTTACGAAATTGAAGTGCGAAATGGAACATGAAGACTTTGTTTTCATAGTTTATTTTTTGTAATATTGAGTCATAGGGAACACCGTATTGTTAAAGGGGGTCTAGATACATAGGTATATTTCCGAAGTGATGCTCAAACATACCATTTTCTTCGAGTGAAGACAATGGAAACCACTTGTAGTGTAGTCAAGTTCCTCGGACACAGAGACATGGTTCTTCTCGTCATTGATGAAATTGGTTTCACTAAAGACTTAGGATTTTGCCAGTGTGATTACCCTACCGTGAGGAATTTGAGAGTTCAAATTTTCAATCGTTGCTGCACAAGTGCTAGCTGTAGAGTGGATCCTTATCCCGACAATGGACTTGTCCGAAGGGCATGATGGTCAAATCATGTCGGGTTACCCCCAGGCTATAAATGACCGCCCTCACAACCATTTATTGGTTGGCTGCTCCAAGAGATTGATTGATAAGTGTCAACTAGAGAACCGCGCCCTCCGAAGAACCTGAGAGAATCCTAAGTGAGGAAAGCCCTAGACAACCAGAGCCAAAGTGATTGAGCATCACTGAATAGATTGTCTTGTGTGATCCGAAGCTTGTTACCTTTCAAGATTGTGATCTTGTAGATGATTAGGCGTCATGTTCTGAGAATCCAAGAAGAAATTGTGGGGTGCCATAGAACAACTCTGTGAAGGTTTTGGAAGTCTACCTTGAAGACTTTCCACGAGTGATTGGGCGAGGTCTAAGTGATCTTAACTCAAGGAGAATAAGGTGAAGACTAAATGTCTTCTGAGTTAAATATCAAGCTTCTCTAACTAGACATACAATTGTCACAGCAACTAGAACTAGTCAAACAAATCCATTGTCTTCATCGAGCTATCCAATTATATTTCTTGAAATCTTTAATTTCCACATCTGTGTGTTGAATACTTTGTCTCTCTTCCCTTGAAGACTTTGACTATAGACTTTCTCAATTTCATCACCCCATGTTATGTTATGTTTGTCTTCAGTTTCGTTGCACTTAGTTTATATATCTATTCTTCAGCATGTTTAGTATATTCTGTTACTTCCTTTGCATGTCATGTTATGTCTTGATGACTTTGTCGCTGGTCTGATTTGCATGCATAGTGTAGTTCCACTTCAGTTCATTTATTCTTCATGCTATTATTCTTCTAAGAATTTGCTTCTTTCAATTTGATAAAAATCTCCCATTCACCCCCCTGGTCGATATCACGCACTTCCAATAATATTACATATGAACAGCAACAACTAAATTAACGCTACTACTTTTCCATTAACACGCAATTAAATAGTGCATATGGAAAGTTAAACACTGTTATGACATAACACTTAAGACAACAGGGGCATCATGCCCTTACACAACCCCAGGGTGCTGAACCCTGAGCAAAATATATAAGTTTTGCAGCAAAAGTTCAGGCGATCTAGAAACAATGAAACTAAGTAATTAGAGAGCACATAGAATGTCACCCTGGAAGCAATGCTTATGGCACTTGACCTGCGCATGACTGAGCTGGAGGAGTTCTATATCTGCACCTTGAAGCATATCCCACACAGGCGTAGGGTAATCAGGTCGCTCGGGACGATCATGTGACTGCGACAAAATTCCTGGTCCCTGCCAAGCACCAGCTACACGTGAAAGTTCTGAACATGCACCCAGAACTCACACCACTTGTTGGCACATAGCCTCATGATGCGAAGAGGCTTGAGGATTAGCCATTGCTTCCTCAACGACATGAAGCTCAGTGACTCCCATGCCGATGTCTTCCTCGTCCTTGATCTGCATGCAGAACCTGAGTGACTCCCATACCCCCTCCTCATGGCCGATCCTAGGCCTACAATTAATGATCAGCAGCTGGCGCATTGCGGTGAACCGGCCCGGCACGCCCAGCCTCTTCAGTCAGTGGTTAGCCGGGATGGTGTCCCCGGCAACCTCGGCGCCAGTGCCGACCTACGCCCCTCTACTAGTGGTGTCCCACTCTATCTTCACGACCTTGTCAGTTTAGTGGATGGGAGTAAGTACAAACAACATGACCCTATGATCAATGCCTAGTTGCACTGATCATTGGCAGTTGCGCTTGGGTGGTGCCATGATCAGATCATAGCACCACCCAAGTGCAGTTGCCAATGATCATAACATTCATATTTGTCCTACTACTATTTCTAGCATTCATATTTGTCCTACTACTATTTATAGTATGCACATGCATTGTCCTACTATGATCATGCAAGCATGTAGCACACAGACTATATGATCATGCACACACCCTAACTAGCAATCTAACAAGAACACCCTAAACAATAGCATGAACATCGTAAGCAACATTGTCATTGTGCCAACAACAATATGTCATCAACACCCTAGGCATGAGCAAGAACACCCTAAGTAGTAGCATGGAATCCCTAAGCATGAGCAACAACACCCAACTAATCAAGCATTGTTGTGATTCAACCGCAATCGATTGAATTCCAATCGAATGCAGTTCAATCCAATCAAATCCATTGTAATCGAATCTAACTTATTCAGAACTACGCAAAACTCTAACTACCTATGGGAGTACTGGGAAAAAATCGCTTACCGGAGCGGTTGTCGTTGAAGGGAACCCCAGCCACAGAGCAAACCCTGGTAGGAACAAGGGGTCGGCCGACGTGGATGACCTGGCCAATTCGAGGGCCCTCGCCGCTCTGTCTATGCTCCTCATGATGCGCGAGCTGCAGAAAGAGAGTGCCGCCGTCGATGCGTCGCTCGTGCTCCCCTCGCCTTGCCCCAGAGCAAGGGGAGAAAACCCTACTGACCACGGCTGCCGTCGTCACACCCAATGGTCTTCCAGCTGTCATCGAACCTAAAATGAGGAGGTCCGGAGCTGGATCCAGAGCACGCGGTGGCGCAATGGCCGCTACCCGCAGCCTGGTCCAGAAGGGGGACACCGCCCGATTGTCGCCATCAGGTCAATGCCGGAAGAGACGAGGTCGGCCACCCACCGATTTTGGATGGCTTTGTTGCCGACGAGGATGGGGGTGGGGGCCGCGCGGCTGTGGGTCTGCCATCGAAGAGCACGAAGGGGCGGTGAGGAAGAGAGAGGGATTGCGGTGTGAATGCGAGTGGGCGGTGACTGGAGAGAGGGAATGAAGTTATGAGCTATGAGTTGTCTCGTCGCCCCCCCCCCCCCCTGCTTCTCAATGCATGCAGGCAAGGGGCACGCGTGGCTCGAGCGAGCCTAACTTGCGAAAAAACGGCTGATTCGGCCGTTTCCCCTCAGCCAGGCCCAGGACTGCTTCAACTTTCGTGTGGGCCGAGAAACAGATGCAACCCAACCAACTAAACGCCCCATTTTTTACATAACATGTGGGTTTGGTTGAGCTGTATGCAGCCTACCAAACACACCGTTGATACCTTTCTTTCAGGCGTTGTATTAGATGGAGTAGCAGCGAGCAGTTGTTTTGTTTGGCCTTGCGCTAGGCTTATAAAACGATGGATAAATGGTATACTAGAAGAAAAACAGTTTCCCACATGAACATATATAGCTATTGGAACAAAACCTGACCATAGACCACATTTAGTACGTTTTGGTAGAAACAAACTATATCAGTACCTAGAAACTATTGCACTCTGGTGAACGGTCACACTCTCAAGTAAAGACGATGATTAACTTAATCTACTAGTTGCCACTTTGCTAGCTGTTCGCGAATCGCAGTGTCATGCCAATTAGAAAATTTGTAAAAACAAAAGGCTTAAAGCCAAGGACACGTACTCTAGAGGACCACACGTAGTTTGCTATAATTTCCAACGGTGGATCGAGCAAATCAGATCAAATAACATGAAAAACTTGTGGCCATCTCGAGCCGCAACTGTTGTTTATACTCAGCAAACGAGGCCAGTAAGATAAGCAAACTAGTACAAACCTGAGGATAACATTGATTATTAGCGACCTTCGTTGTGGCCACCACGAGATATATTCTCAAGCTAAGCATGGGCTTGCCTGCATGGAACACAAGGCAGCGTATCTTTCCAGATCCTAATGAGGATTACCTCAAGTAAAGAATCCTATATAGGGTTGATGGATCCAAAGCTGTGCAGCGCAGTTGTCGGTTCAGACTACCGGTGCAACCATCGACACTTGTGTGATAAGCATCAACACTTGGCACTGCTCCCGGACCGGAAACATGTAGCGGATCCAGTTCTTGGAATTCGATTTCTGTCCACACTGCTGCGGAATTAAGTTAAATATTACTGTCACCATTTGCTTCTAAATGTAAGACATTTTGTTAGTTTAAATTAAACATCCCTAAAAAATAAACTATGTCTTATATTTAGAAACAGAGTGTGTAGTATACTAATGTATAATGTGTAATATAGTGAATTGAATTTTTTTTTATTTGAAAATTTACTAATTACTACCGTTATGTGGAGTACCGTCTATATAACCAAGCGGTCAGCTTGGAAAGCTACCTACAAAAAATTGCAATAAAAAAGAGTACCATATATATAAGGAAAGGTACACACTCTACCTGGGCAATGCATAAGCCAAACAGAAACCTAAGGGCATGAGCTATGGAGGCAACACCTCAGTGCTGCCCTAGCTACCAACGCTACATCACTGGATCGCACTTGAAAAAAATACCAGTTCTCTCTCTTACTTTACCAGTAGGCCTTCGCACATCCATTACATTTCTTCCTTTATTTTTGGATAAGGCAACAGCCTCCTCTGCAAGAGTTTGTTTCGCTCTGACACCACTAGCTTAGTTTCTCTCACTTCTCTACATCGACTATTTTTTTGACGTGGATCCATTGAGCAGCTGTCCACGGTGTAGCATAACCCATGCCCTAAGGGCGCCACCATACGTCGCCTGTACTGAGCATAGAGGAAGCGTCACTCATTTTTTTTGTTTGCTTTATTTTTTATTTTTCATATTCCTCTTCCCAAATACATTGTGCACATACTTGTTCGCATTTTTTACAACAAAATTGTTCAAGGTTTTTATGAAAAAACACTTGAAAACCAGAACAAAACAAGTTTTTTTGAGAAAAAAATAGAGAAAATCAGATAACCGGTAGAAAAACAAATAGCTTGAAACCGGAGGGGGGTCGTTCTGTGCGTTTGCCTATTGAACGCTCACTAGGTGAAGTAGCGAAATCCCTATTGAACACTCACTAGATGAAGTAGCCTGGGCATCGCACAGGCCGACAACTCAGCGACGGGGATAAGGGCCGGCCCATTCGACAGGTATGCGCTCCACAAGATCCCGGTTTTAGGAACATTCTGGAAGGTTCCAGCCCTGCTTTTACCGGTTTTGGGAACCCTCAGAAAGGTTCTTGAACTAGGTTTTTCTTTAGTGGTTTTATTTGTCGTTTTTGTTTTTTTCTTAATCTTTTCTTTTTCTTGTTTTTTATTTCTTTTTAAAAATCTCAAAATATATATAACTCAAAATATTCCTGTTTCAAAAAAACTGATTTTCAGAAAATGTTTAGAATTTCAAAAATTGTTCATAAATTTCTACGATTGTCCACATTTCCAGAAAAAACATGTTTTCTTAAAAACTTTTAATTTCTAAAAAGATGTTGTGTTTTGAAAAGTATGTTCAAACTTAAAAAAAATGGAATTTAAAAAGTTTCTAACAATTTAGAAAAAATGAACGCATTTTTTGACAATGTGGGAGAATTTTAAAATATGTTCATAATCTTCAAAATTGTAGTGTTTTCAACATTTTTTTAAAAAATATAGAAATGTTCAAAAGGATTTAAAAAAACTTCGGATCTACTGCTGAAGCTAGTTATTTATATATTCGCACTGACCAAGAATCACAAACGCTCAACAGCTCAAGTGGCTAGCAATAGTCGTTTACTACCTAGAGATCTCAGGTTCAATCCTTTTGTAAGTGCACTGTAAATGGGTCAGCTCAGTCGAGGCTCACTTGTGTGCGTCACACTGCTATTTGACACAATGAGCGTCGGGAGATCCCCGTTTTGACGCACTTTGCATCAAACAATCGACCTATCGCATAGGGCAGTGATAGACTGGCTCGGCCCAGCACCGAGTGTCCTACTATAGCACAAAATTTGTGAAGGGATTGAACACAAGACCTCCTTCTCATGTGTGTGTTGCTAGAAAATTGGCTTGATGACAATCCATGACTACGCAGTAGTGCAAAACCTTTAGAACTAAACAACAGCGGCAGATCCACACATTTTTGAACTTCAAATGCGACAAATTGTTTTGTAAAAATGAATATTTTTTAAACAAGAACATTTTTTGAATTGGTGATCCATTTTTCAAAATAATAAAACATTTTTTGAAAAATGCTAACAGTTTTCGGAAAGCCCGCGGATTTTTTTAATCTGTGAAAAAAATTGAAAACGGATTTTTGGTTCTGATATTCTAAATCAATTTTTCAAATCATGAATATTTTTTGAATCGTTGAACAATTTGTTTAAATGGGAAGATTGTTTGAAATTTCGAACAAGTTTGAAAATGCTTACAATTTTTAAGCATGATTGTTTTAAAACTCCTGAATTTTTTTGAAAACATGAACAATTATTTGAAAATACAGACATGTTTCAAATTTGTGAACAATTGTTGAAACTGTGAACATTTTCTATGAAATTGCGAACAGATTTTAAAATTTGTGAACTTTTGTAAAAAAAAAGATATCAAAATAAGGACGAAAACCAAAAAATAGTAAAAGAAACGAACAAAGTAAAAAAATGGTTCTTGGAACCTTCTAGAAGTTTCCTAAAACCGGTAGAAAACCGTGCAACAAAACCAATGCTAAAGCTATCTAATGGGCCGACCCATTCTGTCGCTCAGTAGCTCATCTTCGTGCGAAACACCTGCATTTTGCCACATAATGCGGCGAATAGGAGCTCCCAAATGGTAGCGATCCTATTCACATGCGTACCGATGAGGATAGCAATCAAACGCATGCCCCCCGTTCTAAATAAACGCGGAAAGTTAAAAAATCTATGGGGTGGCTACAGATGTTGTAAGGGCCAATCCATTTCGGGTATATTTTCACCGATTTTGGGAAAACTACCCTGAATCGGTTTTTTCTTCTATGTTTTTTCATCTGGGTTTTTCCTTTATTTTCCGTGTTTGTTTTTCCCTTTTATTTCCTTTTTTGTCTTTCTATATATTTATTTTTACATTTATTTTGGCGAACCTTTTTATAAATTTTTAACTACTTTTTACATATCAAGAACTTTTTAAAAATCTTAAAAAACAAATTAAATTGTGAACTATCTTCGAATACTTGATTTGTTTTTTTGAAAATCATGAACATTTTTTTAATTCTTGAGCATATTAATAATTTCAGAACATTCTTTGAAAATAACAAAAAAAATTGGTACATGAACAATTTTAAAATACGTGTTTTTTTTTAAATCACGAGCATATTTTTAATATTAGGAAACAATAAAGTATTTTTGATTCCCTCGAGCACTTTTTCAATACGGTGAATAGTTTTTGGATTTTTGATTCCTGACGATTTTTTTCCGAGCACAATTATTTTAAACATGAACAATTTTGGAATATCAAAGGGATTTTGAGAAAATCACCAACATTTTATGAATCCTTGAACATTTTCATCATAATCGTGAACAATTTTTAAACTCATGATTGTTGGTGCGAACTTTTTTGAATAAGCAAACATTTTTCAAAATCCCGAGCATATGTTACTTATCCGCAGACATTTTTGAGTATTTTTATAATATTCCTAAACATTTTTAGAATTTCAATTTTTTTCTGAAATCCAAAAATATTTTATTTTTCATAGATTTTTCTGAAATCCCAAACAAGGGGCGCCCCAACCCGAAGGTGGGCCAGCCCAAAATGTACCTGTATTTCGTTTCGTGATTTAAAAACATGCTCTGGAAATTAAAAAATGTGTGGGAAATAAATAATGTATCGAAATCACTAACATTTTTTGAATACGCAAACATTTTTTGAAGTAACAAACATTTTTTGTATGTGCGTGGATTGTCGTTTCCTGATTTAAATCAGGCTGCGTACTTCGTGGCATTACGACCGCTCGACTGAAATGCGCAAGAATGGGCCGGCCGAACACGGGCAAAGATTCTTCAACGCTTATTTTTCCAAAAAAAAAATCATATTTTTCAGTTCGGTTTTTTTTACTT
Organism: Triticum urartu; assembly: GCF_056163025.1. Taxonomy (NCBI): domain Eukaryota; kingdom Viridiplantae; phylum Streptophyta; class Magnoliopsida; order Poales; family Poaceae; genus Triticum; species Triticum urartu. The sequence continues at coordinate 163,075,920 of NC_141874.1, forward strand.
TTGCCTGTATTACGAAATATTCTAAATATATTCCTTAAAAATCAGTTTATATACAAAATTAAACAATGTTAATCCGGTATCTGCAAAAATGTTAAACGTGTATATAGAAATGTTTCTATAAAAATTGTACAACATATATTTAAAATAGACATCAATATATATAGGTAAATATTTATATGTGAAATGTGAAATGTGTATATAAAAAATGTTCCTGACGTATACAAAAAATGTGCAATGTGAAAGGAATAAAGTAGACATAAAAATATATGTTTAATAAATATAAATCGTGTACTTGAATTGTCTTAAAAGTGTATTTTTTTTGAAGGTATACAAAATATGTACAATGTGCAATGAAAAAGATAGCATGAAAACATATAAGATGTCAAAAAAAAATTATCATGTATTTGGAAAATTTTAACTTGTACATTAAAAGTGTTCCTGGTATATACAAAACATGTTCAATGTGTATGTAAATAAGTTTACATCAAAACATATATTTGAAAATAAATGTAAACATGTATTTGGAAAAATATTGAACTTGTACTGAAAAAATGTTTCAGAACAATATGAAAAATGTTTCATCTATTTAAAAAACTCGTTAGACTTGAGTAAAAGTAATATTCCAGTTCTATAAGAAAATTGAAAGACAAAGTCAATGAAAACAGACAAAAGAAACAATAGAATGAAGAAAACCAATGAAAATAGTGCAAATAATGAAAGCAGTAAAAATCGAGAAAGAAACAAAGGAGAAAACCATTGAAAACATACGAAAAAACAAAGAAAACAGAACAAAAGTAAAGAAAATAGGAAACAGAAGTAGAAAATTGAAATGGCGAGGATGGGGGTGGGTGGGTTGCGCAGTTGTGATTTGGAAACACGTTCGGGAAATCAAAAATGTTGCACAATCATGAATATTTTCTTAATATGTGAATAGTTTTCACAATCATGAACATTTTCTAACTTTGTGCGGATTTTTGTTTCGTGATTAGAGAGGGGGTGAGGGGGGGGCATTTGGGGGTGCGCCTATACCTCGCTTAGTGCGCGCCTGTAGGAGCGGTCACCAAAAGCCCATTAGAATGGGCCCGCCCAGAACTGGCAGAGATCTTCCACACTTTTTTCTTTATATTTTTATTCACATTTTTGCATTCGTGTTCTTTTATTAATTTTGTACATTTTCCTTGTTCTATAAATATTCCGAATATATTATTATAAAAATCACTTTATCTACAAAATTGAATTTTTTTCAGGTGCTTGAAAAATGTTAAACATGTATATACAAATATTTCTAATGTTTAGAAAATTTCTACAATGCATATGGAAACAAATAAAATCAAAACTCGTATATGGAAAACGATATTAAACATGTAGAAGGAGGGGGAAGGGGAGGAGAGGGCATTCGGGGGTGGCAAACCCTATTCAGCGCTGCAGGCGCCGGTTAAGGGCAATTTTCCTAACTTGCGCCTGCAACTGCGTTAGGTGGGCTGGCCCATTTACCTGTTTCAGTCTGTAGGTAGTTTTTCTTCTATTTCCAGAAACGACAAAAGAATGCGCTCGCGGGGTGGGTCAAACCATTGTCCTCCCATGTCGAGGCGCCAGACGCTAACCACCCCGCCACTCAACCTCATCTGTAATTTTTCAAATTTATCATTCTTTTATTACGTCCACTGTTCCTTTCCTTTTGTCTTTTTTCCTTCCCTTTTTCCTATTATGTTGAACTTTTTATGCGAAATTGATGAACGTTTCTCTAAAAGATGATGAATTGTTTTTCAACTTTCAATGAACTTTTTTTCAAATTTGATGAACCTTTTTCATATTTGATGAACTTTTTCCAAATTTGACGAACCCTTTTCTAATCTGATGAACTCTTTTCAAAATTTGTAAACTTTTATGGAAATTGATGACCTTTTCCCAAAATTGATGAACTTTACTTCAAAATCGATCTGTAACACCCACAATGCAGCTATATCTCCCACGTGTCGGGGCACGACTTAGACGCATAGCCGCATGGTAGGTATGTCGCAAGAGGGGTAATCTTCACACAATCCCATGTACTGAATAGAAAGGAATAAAGTGTTGGCTTACAAACGCCACATCACACAAATACAAGTTAAACATACATCATCGAAGGTATAATCAAAGGTTCGACTACGGAACCAGAGTAAAAGAAGACGACCCCAATTGCTAGATCCCCGATCGTCCCAACTGGGCTCCACTACTGATCAACCGGAAAAGACATAAAACATCGATCAAGATCTTCATCGAGCGGCCACTTGAGCTGGGTTGCATCATCTGCACTGGTATCATCGGCACCTGCAACTGTTTGGAAGTATCTGTGAGTCACGAGGACTCAGCAATCTCACACCCGCGAGATCAAGACTATTTAAGCTTATGGGTAGGAAAGAGTAGTGAGATGGAGCTGCAGCACTAATCATATATGGTGGCTAACATACGCAAATGAGAGCGAGAAGAGAAGCAACGCAACGGTCGAGAAGTTAGAAGTGATCAAGAAGTGATCATGAAACTACTTACGTTCAAGCATAACACAAGAACCGTGTTCACTTCCCAGACTCCGCCGAGAAGAGACCATCACGGCTACACACGCGGTTGATGCATTTTAATTAAGTTAAGTGTCAAGTTCTCTACAACCGGATATTAACAAATTCCCATCTGCCCATAACCGTGGGCACGGCTTTCGAAAGTTCAAACCCTGCAGGGGTGTCCCAACTTAGCCCATCACAAGCTCTCACGGTCAACGAAGGATGTTCCTTCTCCCAGGAAGACCCGATCAGACTCGGAATCCTGGTTACAAGACATTTCGACAATGGTAAAACAAGATCAGCAAAGCCGCCCGATGTGCCGACAATCCCGATAGGAGTCGCACGTATCTTGTTCTCAGGGCAACACCGGATGAGACTAGCTACGAGTAAAACCAACCCTCAAGTTTCCCCGAGGTGGCCCCGCGGGCAGCTCGGTTCGGACCAAAACTTAGAGAAGCATTGGCCCGGGGGGGGGTTAAAATAAAGATGACCCTCGAGAGCGCGACTCCCAAGGGAAAAGTAGGTGGTGGTGAGGCAAATGGTAAAACCAAGGTTGGGCCTTGCTGGAGGAGTTTTATTCAAAGCAAAATGTCAAGGGGTCCCCATAACACCCAACAGCGTAAGGAACGCAAAAATCAAGGAACATAACACCGGTATGACGGAAACTAAGGCGGCAAGAGTGGAACAAAACACCAGGCATAAGGCCGAGCCTTCCACCCTTTACCAAGTATATAGATGCATTAATATAAATAAGAGATATTGTGATATCCCAACAATATCCATGTTCCAACATGGAACAAACTTCATCTTCACCTGCAACTAGCAACGCTGTAAGAGGGGCTGAGCAAATCGGTAACATAGCCAAACAACAGTTTGCTAGGAAAGCTGGGTTAGAGGCTTGTCATGGCAATATGGGAGGCATGTTATAGCAGGTGGTAGGCATCGCGGCATAGCAATGGAGCGAACAACTAGCAAGCAAAGATAGAAGTGATTTCGAGGGTATGGTCATCTTGTCTGAGATCCCGCAAGGAAGAAGAACGAGTCCATGAAGAAGACAAACGGACATAGTCGAACGATTCCTCACAACTCCGGAACGAAACCGAAGCTAACGAGAGAAGCAACCCGGAAAGAGGCAAACAACATAGTAAACAACCATCAAATCAACATGGCATGATGCACAACCAAGTATGATGCATGTCCGGTTCAATGAAGCATGGCATGGCAATGTGCACAAGCAATCCTACAAATTAAGTGGAGCTCAATATGCAACGAGTTGCATATTGACGGAACACCACATCAATTATTTAGTTCTCTCTCGTTTATGCACTGAACAGTATTAAATGTTGGTTAGCATGGCAATAGGTGAAGCATATGAAAACTACCTATCTAGGCAAGTTTAAATGAGGCCGAAAATAACAAACAACAATTCCGGAAAATCCTCATATGCATATATTAGGTTTGGTACTGTTCTGCCCTAAACCATATTTTAGAGTTATTAAACATGCAAGATGAGTGCACCATGTTAAACTAGGCATTTTTCTACCCCATTTACATATCAAGTTTACTTAAAACCGAGCTACGATTATTTAGTTATGAAATAAAGCATTTTAACATGGAAATAGGAAAAATATATGCAAACATTATTTTAAACATTTTTAACATGATTGAAAGTGGCATATTATGAAACTACACAAAATTCTAAGCATTTTACATATATGAAGTTTTTACAAAAGAAGCATAGTTTGTGAGATATTAAATGTAAGAACATGAGGGTCTTTTCTGTAAAACAACATCTCTGGAAAATTAGAAAAAATTTCCTCGCAGGAAAAACACATCACGGGCCAGATCTGAGCCAAACTGGGCCGGGGGAAGTTGTTGGTTGCTCACCATGGGCTGGGCCCAGACAGTGGAACGGGAGTCCGGGCAGGCCTAGAGCGGTGCTGGGCCTCGCAGGCCGATCGAAGCAGGGGAGCGCTGGACCTGGAGGTTGAGTGAGGTCAACGCGAGCGGGCGACATCGGGTCTTTGTTCGAAGCATAGGAGAGGCATCGACGGATCCGGGTGGTGAAGGCCGTTCCCGCCGGCAGACTTGACGGAACGAGGTCGGGGAAGGCCCTGGCGACCATGGTGGGACTTGGCGGACTCTTGCGACTCTGGCAGCTCCAGGTGATGGACGACGAGGAGGAGGAAGGGTGCGTTGGTAGAAGACAACAGGAGGAGGTCCGACGGCCATCGTTTCATCTCGGCAGCAGGGCGTCGGGGAGCGGGTGCAACAATATGGCTCCGGCGGTGGGGAGGTCCAGGCGGAGAGCAGAGGCCACGCGACGAGCGGCACAGGAACGAAGACTGGGCGCGGGTCCAGAGACAAGGGCGGCTGCTCCGGTCGTCGGCGTGGTCCTGTGTGAGAGAGAGAAGTGAGGCGCCAGAGATATTACAGAGAGAGGGAGAGAGAGCAGCGGGGAAGAAGAGAGGCAACGAGGAGCTGCATAAGGCCGGCCTTGGAGCACTGGCCCGGGGCGACGAGATGAGGCCGAGCGCTCCTGCTCGGCCACGGGCGTGGAGAGAGACGAGGGGAGGCGCTGCCTCATGCGGTTGCTGGTGAGGAAAATCAAGGGAGAGGGTGGCGGCGGTTGGTTGGGCAGGAATGGGCCTTGAGGGGATCCCGAGAGGATTTGGTGCAGTGGCGACACAGAATATGAAGGACAGGACAGCTCCCCTAAATTTTAGGGTTTCTCTCTTTATATATGTTGTTGGAATTAGGTTAGGGGGTAATCGGTCCGTCCGACCGTAATCGGAGGGTTGAGAATAAATTGGTTAGGGAGTCCAATTAACAAAACGGAGATGGTTTAGGGATGTTTGGGGATGAACTGGATCCAACGGTGACGACTGCCCAGGTCGGGTTCGGGGAAGTTTCAGACACGCACACGAGGGGGTTTGTGCACTGAGCAAAGAGGGGTTTTCGGACCGTGCGATCGCATCGGACGGCTCCGGACGCGAAGAGGGGTAGGCATGGGCCTAGGTGGACTGTGGAGAGCGGGTTGGTCTGAGAGAAGAGGGGAGAGATGCAGCCCGGCACAGTTTCCGGAGACCAAAAACGTCCGACGAAAAGACCGGCTATACTGCCGCTATAGTTATCCATTGGGGCATCAAACAGACTCCAAATGCGATGAAACTTGACAGGCGGTCTATCTACACTATAATAAGACCACACGCCAACTTTCATCCCATTCCGATAACATTTTCCGGCCACCTATAAAATAATATTTCGGACGTGCCGCGGGGGCGTGCGAGTGTGTCTGGGCTCAGAACGGACAACGGAAGGAACGGGGAGACTGGGACGGATGCAAGTTTTGAAAACATGATGATGCAATGCACATGATGACATGACAAGATGGAACACGCAAGCGAAAGACATGGCAACGACGGCGAATAACTGGGAGACACCTAGCGCATCGGTCTCGGGGCGTCACAACACTCCACCACTATGAGAGGATCTCGTCCCGAGATCTAGGATGGCACCGGGGAAAACTGAAGAAGAAGAGGTAAAAACAAAGTTGCTTCTTTGATAAACGAGTGAAACTAAAGAACCATGAGATGTTCAAAACTTGAATGAAAGAATACAACGGAGATGAACGAAGTTGAAAACACTCCGTTAGAAAAAAAAGGAACAAGGAACATTACTAGAACCTTGTAGGTTGAAAGACATACGAAAAAGGGTTGCAATTGACAAGAAGTACATGCAAGCACTCCGGTTGAAACGAGATGTACAAGGAACGATAAAGATCAATTACGACAACACTCCGGTTAAAACAAGATAGAGAAGCAACAAGAATGATATAATTTGGACAACACTCCGACTATAAATGGAAGGAATTGAAGATGAGCTTGACAAAACAAGATGATGGGTCGAAGAGAGCAACATCACAATGCCTCCGGAAGAAATAAAGAATGGAATGAAATGAACGGAGGGAAACAAGATCTTGAGAGAGCACGCTTACAACAAATGCTCGAACGGAGTTGTTGGATTATCAACAACGAAAGGATAAGCTTGATATGGGCTTATGGAATACATCTCAAAATTATGAGGTGACAACCTTCCACTAACAGAAAAAAGATTGGATTGAGGTCAACAAGGAGACGAGAAACTTATTTCACCGGGAGGATAAATGAAGAACTTGGGTCATTTATGAGCACCATAAATAGTAACAATCCTTAGGGAAAGCTTTAGGTGAAATATAACCCAAGATAACTCCAACGAAGAGATTGATGGGTTTCAAAGGATCTCATGAACGAATTGAAAATGATGGGTTTAAAATATGTCATTCCGGACAACTTGTCAAACATGAACACGAAGGAAAATTATCACCGATGACATAACACCACCTCAAAAGATGAGATATGAAAGAATTGCACTTCGAAATGCAAGAAGAAGAATGCTTTAACTCCTCAAAACAAAACATGCATTGAACACCATGTTTATTTTAGAGTATATCTTGGTGGATCTTAGTTTCGAGAGAAATCTTGAAGAACAATTGAAGAATGAACAGAAACATCGACGAGCCACCATGAAGAAACTCCCGAAGAACTATGGATGTATAAAAGAAGGTCGCAAGGAAAAGAAGCTTGAAAAGAATAAGATGAATCCTTGCATTGATTAGATGGAGCTTCGCGATGATATAATTGAGAGATATTGGAACTCCGGGAAAGAAAGATGAACAACTGAAATCAAGAATTTTGATGAACCTCCGGAATAAGGAATTAATCACTTGTATGAAAACAAGAATAAGAATTACATTATGCTTATCCTTCACCAATTTAGATTGATGACAAGCAACGGATTTGGCATACTACTTATTTTCGTAGAAAGGATTAAGGAGAGATATAACTCCAACTTGAATAAGGTCCTCAATGAACCACCGGTATGATTGAAATAACGAATGAATTGATATGATAACGAAGGAAAAGAAATCTTGAACGAACCACCGTATGAATTGAAAATGAAAGTAGCAAAGGCACAATTCACTGGGGAGAATTGGAAAACGAATGAAGATACTTGAAGGAATTTAGATACATAAGAACGAAGAGATCACGAGCTGATTAGAGAATATTTGAATGATGCACCGGTAAGATTTGGAGAATGAGAGCTGAAAGCTGGAATGAATAATATTTAAAACGATGGCCTTAGGGGGAAAGAAATGGAAACACTCATGAAATGCTCTGATACCAACTTGTAACACCCACAATGCGGCTATATCTCCCACGTGTCGGGGCACGACTTAGAGGCATAGCCGCATGGTAGGTTTGTCGCAAGAGGGGTAATCTTCACACAATCCCATGTACTGAATAGAAAGGGATAAAGAGTTGGCTTACAAACGCCACTTCACATAAATACAAGTTAAACATACATCATCGAAGGTACAATCAATGGTCCGACTACGGAACCAAAGTAAAATAAGACAACCCCAATTGCTAGATACCCGATCGTCCCAACTGGCCTCCACTACTGATCAGCCGAAAAAGACATAAAACATTGATCAAGATCTTCACCGAGCGGCCACTTGAGCTGGGTTGCATCATCTGCACTGGTATCATCGGCACCTGCAACTGTTTGGAAGTATCTGTGAGTCACGAGGACTCAGCAATCTCACACCAGCAAGATCAATACTATTTTAGCTTATGGGTAGGAAAGAGTAGGGAGATGGAGCTGTAGCACTAATCATATATGGTGGCTATGTTGGGGAACGTAGCAGAAAACAAAAATTTTCCTACGGTTTCACCAAGATCCATCTAGGAGTTCATCTAGCAACGAGGATTGCATCTACATACCTTTGTAGATCACGCGCGGAAGCGTTCAAAGAACGTGGATGAGGAAGGCGTACTCGACGTGATCCAAATCACCGGAGATCCTAGCGCCGAACGAACGGCACCTCCGTGTTCAACACACGTACGGTCAGCGTAACGTCTCCTCCTTATTGATCCAGCAAGGGGAAGGAGAGGTTGAGGAAGATGGCTCCAGCAGCAGCACGACTGCGTGGTGGTGGTGGAGCTGCAGTACTCCGTTAGGGCTTCGCCAAGCTCTATGGAGGAGGAGGAGGTGTTGGAGAGGGAGAGGGAGGCGCCAGGGCTTAGGTTTTGCTGCCCTCCCTTCCCCCCACTATATATAGGGCCAAGGGAGAGGGGGGCGCAGCCTTGGCCCTTCCTCCAAGGAAGGGTGCGGCTAGGGAGGAGTCCATCCTCCCCAAGGCACCTAGGAGGTGCCTTCCCCTTTTAGGACTCTTCCTTTCCCTTATCTCTTGGCGCATGGGCCTCTTGGGGCTGGTGCCCTTGGCCCATATGGGCCAAGGCGCACACCCCTACAGCCCATGTGGCCCCCCGAGGCAGGTGGACCCCTTGGTGGACCCCCGGACCCCTTTCGGCACTCCCTGTACAATACCGATAATGCGCGAAACCTTTCCGGCGACCAAAACAAGACTTCCCATATATAATTCTTTACCTCCGGACCATTCCGGAACTCCTCGTGACGTCCGGGATCTCATCCGGGACTCTGAACAACATTCGGGTTACTGCATATACATATCCCTACAACCCTAGCGTCACTGAACCTTAAGTGTGTAGACCCTACGGGTTCGGGAGACATGTAGACATGACCGAGATCGCTCTCTGGTCAATAACCAACAGTGGGTTCTGGATACCCATGTTGGCTCCCACATGCTCCTCGATGATCTCATCGGATGAACCACGATGTCGAGGATTCAAGCAACCCCGTATACAATTCCCTTCGTCAATCGGTATGTTACTTGCCCGAGATTCGATCGTCGGTATCCCAATACCTCGTTCAATCTCGTTACCGGCAAGTCACTTTACTCGTACCGTAATGCATGATCCCGTGACCAGACACTTGGTCACTTTTAGCTCATTATGATGATGCATTACCGAGTGGGCCCAGTGATACCTCTCCGTCATACGGAGTGACAAATCCCAGTCTTGATCCGTGTCAACCCAACAGACACTTTCGGAGATACCCGTAGTATACCTTTATAGTCACCCAGTTACGTTGTGACGTTTGGTACACCCAAAGCACTCCTACGGTATCCGGGAGTTACACGATCTCATGGTCTAAGGAAAAGATACTTGACATTGGAAAACTCTAGCAAACGAACTATACGATCTTGTGCTATGTTTAGGATTGGGTCTTGTCCATCACATCATTCTCCTAATGATGTGATCTCGTTATCAATGACATCCAATGTCCATAGTCAGGAAACCATGACTATCTGTTGATCAACGAGCTAGTCAACTAGAGGCTTACTAGGGACATGTTGGTGTCTGTGTATTCACACATGTATTACGATTTCCGGATAACACAATTATAGCATGAATAAAAGACAATTATCGTGAACAAGGAAATATAATAATAATCCTTTTATTATTGCCTCTAGGGCATATTTCCAATAGTCTCCCACTTGCACTAGAGTCAATAATCTAGTTACATTGTGATGAATCGAACACCCATGGAATTCTGGTGTTGATCATGTTTTGCTCTAGGGAGAGGTTTAGTCAACGGATCTACTACATTCAGGTCCGTATGTACTTTACAAATATCTATGTCTCCATCTTGAACATTTTCACGAATGGAGTTGAAGCGACGCTTGATGTGCCTGGTCTTCTTGTGAAACCTGGGCTCCTTGGCAAGTGCAATAGCTCCAGTGTTGTCACAGAAGAGTTTGATTGGCCCCGACGCATTGGGTATGACTCCTAGGTCGGTGATGAACTCCTTCACCCAAATTGCTTCATGCGCTGCCTCCGAGGCTGCCATGTACTCCGCTTCACATGTAGATCCCGCCACGACACTCTGCTTGCAACTGCACCAGCTTACTGCCCCACCATTCAAAATATACACGCATCCGGTTTGTGACTTGGAGTCATCCAGATCTGTGTCGAAGCTAGCGTCGACGTAACCTTTTACGACGAGCTCTTCGTCACCTCCATAAACGAGAAACATTTCCTTAGTCCTTTTCAGGTACTTCAGGATATTCTTGACCGTTGTCCAGTGTTCCTTGCCGGGATTACTTTGGTACCTTCCTACCAAACTTACGGCAAGGTTTACATCAGGTGTGGTACACAGCATGGCATACATAATAGAACCTATGGTTGAGGCATAGGGGATGACACTCATCTCTTCTATATCTTCTGCCGTGGTCGAACATTGAGCTGAGCTCAATTTCACACCTTGTAACACAGGCAAGAACCCCTTCTTAGACTGATCCATATTGAATTTCTTCAATATCTTATCAAGGTATGTGCTTTGTGAAAGACCTATGAGGCGTCTTGATCTATCTCTATAGATCTTGATGCCTAATATATATGCAGCTTCTCCAAGGTCCTTCATTGAAAAACTCTTATTCAAGTAGGCCTTAATGTTGTCCAAGAGTTCTATATCATTTCCCATCAAAAGTATGTCATCTACATATAATATGAGAAATGCTACAGAGCTCCCACTCACTTTCTTGTAAACACAGGCTTCTCCATAAGTCTGCGTAAACCCAAACGCTTTGATCATCTCATCAAAGCGAATGTTCCAACTCCGAGATGCTTGCACCAGCCCATAAATCGAGCGTTGGAGCTTGCACACCTTGTCAGCATTCTTAGGATCGACAAAACCTTCCGGCTGCATCATATATAGTTCTTCCTTAAGGAAACCATTAAGGAATGCCATTTTGACGTCCATTTGCCATATCTCATAATCATAGAATGCGGCAATTGCTAACATGATTCGGACGGACTTTAGCTTCGCTACCGGTGAGAAAGTCTCATCGTAGTCAATCCCTTGAACTTGTCGATAATCCTTAGCGACAAGCCGAGCTTTATAGATGGTCACATTACCATCCGCGTCTGTCTTCTTCTTAAAGATCCATTTATTTTCTATGGCTCACCGCTCTACGGGCAAGTCAGTCAAAGTCCATACTTCGTTTTCATACATGGATCCTATCTCAGATTTCATGGCTTCCAGCCATTTGTCGGAATCCGGGCCCCCCATCGCTTCTGCATAGTTCGAAGGTTCACCGTTGTCTAACAACATGATTTCCAAGACAGGGTTGCCGTACCAATCTGGTGCGGAACGTGTCCTTGTGGACCTTCGAATTTTAGTAGGAGCTTGATCAGAAGTATCCTGATCATCATTATTAACTTCCTCTCTAGTCGGTGCAGGCACCTCAGGAACATTTTCTTGAGTTGCGCCATTTTCCGGTTCAAGAGGTAATACTTCATCAAGTTCTACTTTCCTCCCACTTACTTCTTTCGAGAGAAACTCCTTCTCTGGAAAGGATCCATTCTTGGCAACAAAGATCTTGCCTTCGGATCTGAGGTAGAAGGTATACCCAATAGTTTCTTTAGGGTATCCTATGAAGACGCATTTTTCCGACTTAGGTTCGAGCTTTTCAGGTTGAAGTTTCTTGACATAAGCATCGCATCCCCAAACTTTTAGAAACGACAGCTTAGGTTTCTTCCCAAACCATAATTCAAACGGTGTCGTCTCAACGGATTTCGACGAAGCCCTATTTAAAGTGAATGCGGTAGTCTCTAAAGCATAGCCCCAAAAAGATAGCAGTAAATCGGTAAGAGACATCATAGATCGCACCATATCTAATAGAGTGCGATTACGATGTTCGGACACACCATTACGCTGAGGTGTTCCAGGCGGCGTGAGTTGTGAAACTATTCCACATTTTCTTAAGTGTGTGCCAAACTCGTGACTCAAGTATTCTCCTCCACGATCTGATTGCAGGAACTTGATTTTCCTGTCACGCTGATTCTCAACCTCACTCTGAAATTCCTTGAATTTTTCACAGGTCTCGGACTTGTGTTTCATTAAGTAGACATACCCATATCTACTCAAGTCATCAGTGAGGGTGAGAACATAACGATAGCCTCCGCGAGCCTCAACACTCATTGGACCGCACACATCAGTATGTATGATTTCCAATAAGTTGGTTGCTCGCTCCATTGTTCCTGAGAACGAAGTCTTGGTCATTTTACCCATGAGGCATGGTTCGCACGTGTCAAATGATTCGTAATCAAGAGACTCTAAAAGTCCATCAGCATGGAGCTTCTTCATGCGTTTGACACCTATGTGACCAAGGCGGCAGTGCCACAAGTATGTGGGACTATCATTATCAATCTTACATCTTTTGGTACTCACACTATGAACATGTGTAGCATTACGCTCGAGATTCATTAAGAATAAACCATTCACCATCGGAGTATGACCATAAAACATATCTCTCATATAAATAGAACAACCATTATTCTCGGATTTAAATGAGTAGCCATCTCGAATTAAACGAGATCTTGATACAATGTTCATGCTCAAAGCTGGCACTAAATAACAATTATTAAGGTTTAAAACTAATCCCGAAGGTAAATGTAGAGGTAGCGTGCCGACGGCGATCACATTGACCTTGGAACCATTCCCGACGCGCATCGTCACCTCGTCCTTCGCCAGTCTCCGCTTATTCCGCAGCTCCTGTTTTGAGTTACAAATGTGAGAAACCGCACCGGTATCAAATACCCAGGAGCTACTATGAGTACTGGTAAGGTACACATCAATTACATGTATATCACATATACCTTTCGCGATGACAGCCTTCTTGTCCGCTAAGTATTTGGGGCAGTTCCGCTTCTAGTGACCACTTCCCTTGCAATAAAAGCACTCAGTCTCGGGCTTGGGTCCATTCTTTGGCTTCTTCCCAGCAGCTTGCTTGCCGGGCGCGGCAACTCCCTTGCTGTCCTTCTTGAAGGCTTTCTTACCCTTGCCCTTCTTGAACTTAGTGGTTTCATTCACCATCAACACTTGATGTTCCTTTTTGACTTCCACCTCTGCTGATTTCAGCATTGCAAATACTTCAGGAATGGTCTTTTCCATCCCCTGCATATTGAAGTTCATCACAAAGCTCTTGTAGCTCAGTGGAAGCGACTGAAGGATTCTGTCAATGACCGCGTCATCCGGGAGATTAACTCCCAGCTGAGTCAAGCGGTTATGCAACCCAGACATAGTGAGTATGTGCTCACTGACAGAACTGTTTTCCTCCATCTTACAGCTAAAGAACTTGTTGGAGACTTGATATCTCTCGACCCGGGCATGAGCTTGGAAAACCATTTTCAGCTCTTCGAACATCTCATATGCTCCGTGTCTCTCAAAACGCTTTTGGAGCCCCGGCTCTAAGCTGTAAAGCATGCCACACTGAACGAGGGAGTAGTCATCGGTACGTGCCTGCCAAGCGTTCATAACGTCTTGTTCTGCAGGGAGAACAGGTGCGTCACCTAGCGGTGCTTGTAGGACATAATCTTTCTTGGCAGCTATGAGGATGATCCTCAGGTTCCGGACCCAGTCCATGTAGTTGCTGCCATCGTCTTTCAGCTTGGTTTTCTCTAGGAACGCGTTGAAGTTGAGGACTACGTTGGCCATTTGATCTACAAGACATATTGTAAAAAATTTAGACTAAGTTCATGATAATTAAGTTCATCTAATCAAATTATTCAATGAACTCCCACTTAGATAGACATCCCTCTAGTAATCTAAGTATAACATGATCCGAGTTAACTAGGCCGTGTCTGATCATCACGTGAGACGGACTAGTCAACATCGGTGAACATCTTCATGTTGATCGTATCTTCTATACGACTCATGCTCGACCTTTCGGTCTTCTGTGTTCCGAGGCCATGTCTGCACATGCTAGGCTCGTCAAGTCAACCTAAGTGTTTGCATGTGTAAATCTGTCTTACACCCGTTGTATGTGAACGTTGGAATCTAACACCTGATCATCACGTGGTGCTTCGAAACAACGAACTGTTGCAACGGTGCACAGTTAGGGGGAACACTTTCTTGAAATTATTATGAGGGATCATCTTATTTACTACCGTCGTTATAAGTAAACAAGATGCAGAAACATGATAAACATCACATGCAATCAAATAATAATAGTGACATGATATGGCCAATATCACATAGCTCCTTTGATCTCCATCTTGGGGCTCCACGATCATCTTGTCACCGGCATGACACCATGATCTCCATCATCATGATCTCCATCATCGTGTCTCCATGAAGTTGCTCGCCAACTATTACTTCTACTACTACGGCTAACGCGTTTAGCAATAAAGTAAAGTAATTTACATGGCGTTTCTCAATGACACGCAGGTCATACAAAAATAAAGACAACTCCTATGGCTCCTGCCGGTTGTCATACTCATCGACATGCAAGTCATGATTCCTATTACAATAGCATGAACATCTCATACATCACATATATATATCATTCATCATTCATCACAACTTTGGCCATATCACATCATAGAACACTTGCTGCAAAAACAAGTTAGACGTCCTCTAATTGTTGTTGCATGTTTTACGTGGCTGCAATAGGGTTCTAGCAAGAACGTTTTCTTACCTACGTGAAAGCCACAACGTGATTTGTCAACTTCTATTTACCCTTCATAAGGACCCTTTTCATCGAATCCGCTCCAACTAAAGTGGGAGAGACAGACACCCGCCATCCACCTTATGCAAGTTGTGCATGTTAGTTGGTGGAACCGGTCTCACGTAAGCGTACGTGTAAGGTTGGTCCGGGCCGCTTCAT
Organism: Triticum urartu; assembly: GCF_056163025.1. NCBI lineage: Eukaryota > Viridiplantae > Streptophyta > Magnoliopsida > Poales > Poaceae > Triticum > Triticum urartu. The sequence goes on from NC_141874.1 coordinate 163,091,091, forward strand.
CCCACAATACCGTTGAAGCAAGATAAGACTAGTAGTGGCAAGAAATTTGACAACATCAACGCCCACAACAAATTGTGTTCTACTCGTGCAAGAGAACTACGCATAGACCTAGCTCATGATGCCACTGTTGGGGAACGTAGCAGAAAACAAAAATTTTCCTACGGTTTCACCAAGATCCATCTAGGAGTTCATCTAGCAACGAGTGATCGGATTGCATCTACATACCTTTGTAGATCACGCACGGAAGCGTTCAAAGAACGGGGATGAGGAAGGCGTACTCGACGTGATCCAAATCACCGGAGATCCTAGCGCCAAACGGACGGCACCTCCGTGTTCAACACACGTACGGTCAGCGTAACGTCTCCTCCTTCTTGATCCAGCAAGGGGAAGGAGAGGTTGAGGAAGATGGCTCCAGCAGCAGCACGACGGCGTGGTGGTGGTGGAGCTGCAGTACTCCGTCAGGGCTTCACCAAGCTCTACGGAGGAGGAGGAGGAGGTGTTGGAGAGGGAGAGGGAGGCGCCAGGGATTAGGTTTTGCTTCCCTCCCTTCCCCCCACTATATATAGGGCCAAGGGAGAGGGGGGGCGCAGCCTTGGCCCTTCCTCCAAGGAAGGGTGCGGCCAGGGAGGAGTCCATCCTCCCCAAGGCACCTAGGAGGTGCCTTCCCCTTTTAGGACTCTTCCTTTCCCTTATCTCTTGGCGCATGGGCCTCTTGGGGCTGGTGCCCTTGGCCCATATGGGCCAAGGCGCACACCCCTACAGCCCATGTGGCCCCCCGGGGCAGGTGGACCCCCGGACCCCTTTCGGCACTCCCGGTACAATACCGATAATGCGCGAAACCTTTCCGGCGACCAAAACAAGACTTCCCATATATAATTCTTTACCTCCCGACCATTCCGGAACTCCTCGTGACGTCCGGGATCTCATCCGGGACTCCGAACAACATTCGGGTTACTGCATATACATATCCCTACAACCCTAGCGTCACCAAACCTTAAGTGTGTAGACCCTACGGGTTCGGGAGACATGTAGACATGATCGAGATCGCTCTCTAGTCAATAACCAACAGCGGGATCTGGATACCCATGTTGTCTCCCACATGCTCCTCGATGATCTCATCGGATGAACCACGATGTCGAGGATTCAAGAAACCCCGTATACAATTCCCTTCGTCAATCGGTATGTTACTTGCCCGAGATTCGATCGTCGGTATCCCAATACCTCGTTCAATCTCGTTACCGGCAAGTCACTTTACTCGTACCGTAATGCATGATCCCGTGACCAGACACTTGGTCACTTTGAGCTCATTATGATGATGCATTACCGAGTGGGCCCAGTGATACCTCTCCGTCATACGGAGTGACAAATCCCAGTCTTGATCCGTGTCAACCCAATAGACACTTTCGGAGATACCTGTAGTATACCTTTATAGTCACCCAGTTACGTTGTGACGTTTGGTACACCCAAAGCACTCCTACGGTATCCGGGAGTTACACGATCTCATGGTCTAAGGAAAAGATACTTGACATTGGAAAACTCTAGCAAACGAACTATATGATCTTGTGCTATGTTTAGGATCGGGTCTTGTCCATCACATCATTCTCCTAATGATGTGATCTCGTTATCAATGACATCCAATGTCCATAGTCAGGAAACCATGACTATCTGTTGATCAACGAGCTAGTCAACTAGAGGCTTACTAGGGACATGTTGGTGTCTGTGTATTCACACATGTATTACGATTTCCGGATAACACAATTATAGCATGAATAAAAGACAATTATCGTGAACAAGGAAATATAATAATAATCCTTTTATTATTACCTCTAGGGCATATTTCCAACAGGCTAACATACGTAAATGAGAGCGAGAAGAGAAGCAATGCAATGGTCGAGAAGCTAGAAGTGATCAAGAAGTGATCCTGAAACTACTTACGTTCAAGCATAATACCAGAACCATGTTCACTTCCCGGACTCCACCGAGAAGAGACCGTCACGGCTACACACGCGGTTGATGCATTTTAATTAAGTTAAGTGTCAAGTTCTCTACAACCGAATATTAACAAATTCCCATCTGCCCATAACCGCGGGCACGACTTTCGAAAGTACAAACCCTGCAGGGGTGTCCCAACTTAGCCCATCACAAGCTCTCACAGTCAATGAAGGATATTCCTTCTCCCAGGAAGACCCGATCAGACTCGGAATCCCGGTTACAAGACATTTCGACAATGGTAAAACAAGACCAACAAAGCCGCCCGATGTGCCGACAATCCCGATAGGAGTCACATGTATCTCCATCTCAGGGCAACACCGGATGAGACTAGCTACGAGTAAAACCAACCCTCAAGTTTCCCCGAGGTGGCCCCGCAGGCAGCTCGGTTTGGACCAACACTTAGAGAAGCACTGGCCTGGGGGGGTTTAAAATAAAGATGACCCTCGGGAGCGCGACTCCCAAGGGAAAAGTAGGTGGTGGTGAGGCAAATGGTAAAACCAAGGTTGGGCCTTGCTGGAGGAGTTTTATTCAAAGCGAACTGTCAAGGGGTCCCCATGACACCCAACGGCGTAAGGAATGCAAAAATCAAGGAACATAACACCGGTATGACGGAAACTAAGGCGGCAAGAGTGGAACTAAACACCGGCATAAGGCCAATCCTTCCACCCTTTACCAAATATATAGATGCATTAATATAAATAAGAGATATTGTGATATCCCAACAATATCCATGTTCCAACATGGAATAAACTCCATCTTCACCTGCAACTAGCAACGCTATAAGAGGGGCTGAGCAAAGCGGTAACATAGCCAAACAACAGTTTGCTAGGAAAGCTGGGTTAGAGGCTTGTCATGGCAATATGGGAGGCATGTTATAGCTGGTGGTAGGCATCACAACATAGCAATGGAGCGAACAACTAGCAAGCAAACATAGAAGTGATTTCGAGGGTATGGTCATCTTGCCTGAGATCCCGCAGGGAAGAAGAACGAGTCCATAAAGAAGACAAACGGACGTAGTCGAACGAATCCTCACAACTCCAGAACGAAACTGAAGCTAATGAGAGAAGCAACCCGGAAAGAAGCAAACAACATAGTAAACAACCATCAAATCAACATGCATGATGCACAACGAAGTATGATGCATGTCGGGTTTAATGAAGCATGGCATGGTAAAGTGCACAAGCAATCCTACAAATTAAGTGGAGCTCAATGTGCAACGAGTTGGATATTGACGGAACAACACATCAATTATTTAATTCTCTCTCGTTTATGTACTCAACAATATTAAATGTTGGTTAGCATGGCAAGAGGTGAAGCATATGAAAACTACCTATCTAGGCAAGTTTAAATGAGGCCGGAAATAACAAACAACAATTCCAGAAAATCCTCATATGCATATATTAGGTTTGGTACTATTATGCCCTAAACCATATTTTAGAGTTATTAAACATGCAAGATGAGTGCACCATGTTAAACTAGGCATTTTTCTACCCCATTTACATATCAAGTTTATTTAAAACCGAGCTACGGTTATTTAGTTATGAAATAAAGCATTTTAACATGGCAATAGGCAAAATATATGCAAACATCATTTTAAACATTTTTAATATGATTGAAAGTGGCATATTATGAAACTACACAAAATTCTAAGCATTTTACATATATGAAGTTTTTACAAAAGAAGCATAGTTTGTGAGATATTAAATGTATGAACATGAGGGTCTTTTCTGTAAAACAACATCTCTGGAAAATTAGAAAAAATGTCCTCGCAGGGAAAAAACATCACGGGCTAGATCTGAGCCAAACTGGGCCGGGGGAAGCTGCTGGTTGCTCACCATGGGCTGGGCCTAGACGGCGAAATAGGAGTCCGGGCAGGCCTAGAGCGGTGCTGGGCCTCGCAGGCCGATTGAAGCAGGGGAGCGCTGGCCCTGGAGGTTGAGCGAGGTCAACGCGAGCAGGCGACATCGGGTCCTTGTTGGAAGTAGAGGCGAGGCGTCGACGGATCCGGGCAGTGAAGGCAGTTCCCACCGGCGGACTTGACGGATCGAGGTCGGGGAAGGCCCTGGCGACCATGGTGGGACTTGGCGGACTCTTGCAACTCTGGCAGCTCCAGGTGATGGACGACGAGGAGGACGAAGGGTGCGCTGGTAGAAGACAACAGGAGGAGGTTCGGCGGCCATCATTTCATCGCGGCAGTAGGGTGTCGGGGAGTGGCTGCATCAGTATGGCTCCGGCGGTGGGGAGGTCCAGGCGGAGAGCACAGGCCACGCGACGAGCGGCACGAGAACGAAGACTGGGCGCGGGTCCAGAGACAAGGGCGGCTGCTCCGGTCACCGGCGTGGTCCTGTGTGTGAGAGAGAGAAGTGAGGCACCAGAGATATTACAGAGAGAGGGAGAGAGAGCAGCAGGGAAGAAGAGAGGCGACGAGGAGCTACATAAGGCCGGCTGAGGGAGTCCTGGATTAGGGGGTCTCCGGACAGCCAGACTATATCCTTTGGCCGGACTGTTGGACTATGAAGATACAAGATTGAAGATTTCGTCCCGTGTCCGGATGGGACTTTCCTTGGCGTGGAAGGCAAGCTTGGAAATACGGATATGTAGATCTCCTCCCTTGTAACCGACTCTGTGTAACCCTAGCCCCCTCCGGTGTCTATATAAACCGGAGGGTTTAGTCTATAGGACAACATACAATCATACCATAGGCTAGCTTCTAGGGTTTAGCCTCTACGATCTCGTGGTAGATCAACTCTTGTAATACTCATATCATCAAGAACAATCAAGCAAGATGTAGGGTATTACCTCCATCAAGAGGGCCCAAACCTGGGTAAACATCGTGTCCCCTGCCTCCTGTTACCATCCGCCTTAGACGCACAGTTCGGGACCCCATACCCGAGATCCGCCGGTTTTGACACCGACATTGGTGCTTTCATTGAGAGTTCCACTGTGCCGTCACCATAAGGCTCGATGGCCCCTTCGATCATCGGTAACGATGCGATCCAGGGTGAGGTTTTCCTCCCCGGACAGATCTTCGTATTCGGCGGCTTCGCACTGCGGGCCAATTCGCTTGGCCATCTGGAGCAGATCGAGAGCTCCGCCCCTGGCCATCAGGTCAGGTTCGGAAACTTAAACTACACTGCCGACATCCGCGGAGACTTGATCTTCGACGGATACGAGCCCATGTCAGGTGCACCGCACAATCACGACGAGCATGACATAACTCTGCCGTCGGACAGTGTTCGGGAGATCGCATGTGCAACTACTCCGGCCTTCAATCCAGAGCAAATTGCACCATCCGACAACGGAGGGATGGACCCCGCCATGGAGGCCGCACTCTCAGTGGCGATGGAGCCAGATACTAACTTCACCCCTTACGAGAGTCGTGTTGCCGAACCACTGGATTCGTCTCCGGCCATGGACTCCGAGCCGCCTGCATCCGTGCCTATCCAATCCAATTGGGCGCTGATCATGGAGTTCACCTCCGCGGATATCTTTCAGCACTCGCCTTTCGGCGATGTGCTAAATTCATTAAAGTATCTCTCCTTGTCAGGAGAACCTTGGCCGAACTATGTCCGGCTAGAATGGGATGCGGACGATGAAGAAATTCGCTGCCCACCCATCACCCACTTAGTAGCCTTTGTCGATGATTTAACCAACATGCTCGATCTCGACTCCGCAAACATCGACGGCATGGACGACGATGCAGGAGAGGAATAGGAAATAGTCCCCACAGGGCACTGGACAACCACTTCACCACATGACATATACATGGTGGACACACCCAAAGAAAACGATGACAAGGAATAGGAGGAGACAGCGGAGGATGACCCCTCCAAGAAACAAACAAAGCGTCGGCGTAGGCGCCGCTCCAAATCCCGCCTCGGCAAAAACAGCGATAACAGCGCAAGAGAAAATAACACTCCAGTCGACTCCAGAGGAGACGACAACCACATTGCCCCAGCGGCAGAGCACGATGAAGCTGCAAACGGCGAACACAGTACGAATCCGACGTCCGAACACGGCGATGCCGAGGATAAACCTCATCAAACCCCCTCTGTGGAGGAAAACAGTCCGGACGAAGATGCACACATCATCCCGGAAACGAACTTGGAGGAAGAGAACCTCCGCAGAAGGCTTATTGCCACAGCGAGGAGTCTGAAGAAGCAGAAACAAAGGCTTAAGGCCGAACAAAATATGCTCAACAACAGGTGGAACAAAGTGCTCGACAACGAAGAAAGTATGGTGGAGGTTACCACACAAAGAGCTATCCAAAGCGCAAACTATTACCCAAATTCGACGATGAGGCCTTACACCCCATAAAGCCGAAAAATAAAATGGCCAACCGGCCGGACCAACCACCTTGTGACCGTGATAGAGTAGCTAACGAGGTCGCACATAAGTCAACACACGATCTACATGAGGACTTGCGCCAAAAATCCAGTGTGACCAGATCCATCTATGGATCTAGGAAGCGTGCTTCGACACAAAATAAAAACCGAATACTACAACCGTCCGAACGCCATGATACAACCAAATACAGGGGTGCCGAACACCCCCTATGTTTCACCGATGAGGTGCTGGACCACGAATTCCCAGAAGGATTCAAACCAGTGAACATAGAAGCGTACGACGGGACCACAGACCCTGGGGTCTGGATTGAGTACTTTATCCTCCACATCCACATGGCTCGTGGAGACGATCTCCATGCCATCAAGTACTTTCCCCTCAAGCTTAAAGGACCAGCTTGGCACTGGCTGAAAAGCCTCCCCGAAAACTCCATTGGAAGTTCGAAGGAGCTCGAGGACGCTTTTCGAGCTAATTTTCAAGGGACCTATGTCCGACCTCCGGATGCAGACGATTTAAGTCATATAATTCAACAGCCCGGAGAGTCAGCCCGAAAGCTTTGGAACATGTTTCTCACTAAGAAGAACCAAATCGTCGACTGTCCGGATGCCAAAGCCTTAGCAGCTTTCAAGCACAGCGTCCGAGACGAATGGCTCGCCAGACACCTCGACCAAGAAAAACTGAGAACAATGGCAGCCCTGACAAGCCTCGTGACCCTCTTTTGCGCGGGCGAAGATAGCTGGTTAGCCCGCAGTAGCACCAGCGACCCAAGCACATCCGAAGTCAGGGATGGCAATGGAAAACCACGACGCAGTAAAAACAAGCGTCGAAATAAAGAAGACAGCCCAGATAATACGGCGGTCAACACCGGATTCAGGGGCTCTCGACCAAGTCAGCGGAAAAAGCCTTTCAAAGGCAGCAGAGATGGACCGTCTAGCCTAAACAAGATTCTCGACAAACTATGTCAGATTCATGGCAACCCCGACAAACCTGCAAATCACACCCACAGAGAATGCTGGGTCTTCAAGCAGGCTGGTAAGCTAAACGCCGAACACAAGGGGGGAGACACCAAGCGAAGACGAGGACGAACCTCGCCAGCGAAGCACTGGAGGACATAAAAGATTCCCACCAGAGGTTAAAACAGTAAACATGATCCAGGTGACGAAGAGGAGAAGCACACATGCACTCCGAGACATACGCGCCACAGAGCCCGTCACCCCTAAGTTCAACCCCTGGTTGGCCTGCCCGATCACTTTTGATCGCGGGGATCACGCGACAAACATCCGGCATGAAGGACTGGCTGCCTTGGTGTTAGACCCAATAATAAACGGATACCACCTCACACGAGTCCTTATGGACGGCGGCAGTGGTCTAAATCTGATATATCAGGACACAGTCCACAAAATGGGGATAGACCCGACAAAAATAAGCCATAGTAATACTACCTTCAAGGGAGTAATACCAGGCCCAGAGGCCCGCTGTATGGGCTCCCTATTACTAGAGGTTGTATTCGGTTCTCCCGATAACTTCCGAAGCGAAAAGTTAACTTTCTACATCGCTCCATTCCGAAGTGGCTATCAAGCACTACTCGGAAGAGCGGCTTTCGCTTGTTTTAATGCAGTACCACATTACGCTTCTCTCAAGCTTAAGATGCCTGGTCCACGCGGCACCATCACAGTTAGTGGAAATATTGAGCATTCTCTACGTGCGGAAGAATGTGCGGCGGCCTTAACAGCCGAGCACTAGACGGCCTCACCAACCAGAATAAATGACAGGTCATCAAGACCACGGACACGGTTAGACGAGTCCGGTGCATCACTACATATACATGAGATTGGTTTGATGGTTAAACCCTCATCGACGGTAACAGGGGCTTCCCGCGTGTAATCATGGCTAGTTCGGCACAACTTGACTTACCTTGAATTTCAATGGTTTATTGATAATAACCAATTTTCTGGCACGGCAACTTTCACCTAAGTTCTTCTTTTTTACAGATGACAATCGTGCTATACCCGTCCAGGACACAGCACAATGGAGACACAGGCGCAGACGTGCAGCAGGGACCCGCTCAAAGGTTTCTTTTCAGATTAAGACCCTGCGTAAACCTTTTTTACTGTCTCTTGTTGTTCACATCCTCCGGATACTCAATACAACCGAGAAGGATGCTGACATTATTGGCATGTGTCCATGTCAGGATATTGCACGTACCTGGACACTCGGGGTTTATTATTAAGGGCATTGTTCAGCCCAGCATATATTATAAAGACCGAATACCTTAGGGAGTGTTCGGTGTCGTGAGTTTGGCCTTATATGCATCAGCTCTGAATCATGTCTTTGGTCAAATGTTGGGTTTGCCCGGCTCCCATGTTTTGCTACCTTACGTTCCGCTCTATCGGCTAAGGCGGCACCGGGAGAACTACTGCGATTATGCCTTGGTTCATCCGGATGAGCACCTCAGTAGAGAAAGCCGAAAACTGACTATCATGATAAAGCGTGAGACTGGTCAACCACTTGATGACCTAGCGGAATCTTCGGGATTCCTCCGCATTAACAAAGGGCCGTTTCCCGGTCATGTACGTACGCGCCCCGTATTCGGACGAGCGCGGAAGCACCAGGGGCTATATAGTAGTCCCACCATCAAACTCCTATGGCTAAGTGAAAGTGTTAAAGCAATATAGTCCGATTGCCTCGTTCACCGCGCTACCACCTCCTTCATGGACCAAGACGTTGGATCAAGTGTGAATACGCGTTTTTTGCGAACACCCCCGCATTATATGCGTGGGGGCTGAAGCCAACGACTGCAATCTTTCAGGTTATATACATATATACATAAACGGCCGCACAGGAGGCATCATAATACTTTCAGGCAAAAGTATAAACACAGCCTTTATAAATCAAATAAAACATTGTTTTTACAATGGGAATACATGTCACTAGAACATAATATTCTTCCAGCACTGAGCCTCTATCGAATGAGCGCCTTCAATGAGTTCTTCAAAGTAGTGCTTGGCAGCTACTCGGCCTACGGCCGAACCCTGTGTTGCAATACTGGTGGCCTCCATCTCTGCCCAGTATGTCTTGACACGGGCAAGTGCCATCCGTGCACCCTCTATGCACGCCGACCTCTTCATAGCGTCGATGTGCGGCACAACACCAAGGAATTGTTGAAATAAACTAAAGTAACTATTCGGCCTTGGCCCTTCCGGCCACAGATGATCCACAACAGACCTCATGGCAAGGCCGAACAACCTATGGAGCTCGGCACACTCGGACATTCACTCATTCAACAACAGCAGACGCACTGGAGCATGGAACTCTAACCAGAACAGCTTTTCCACTTCACGATCTTTTTGATCCTTGAAGAACTCGGCCGCATCAGCAGCACTTGCTGCCAAATCCTCGTATGCATCTGCAGAACTCCATAGTTGATCAAGAGGAGCATACTTCCACTACAAAAAAAGACACATCCGTGACATTTTGGGCCGAACAATTTTTTTCTGTCATACATATGACACTTCTATGATGATAACTGTGACAAAACCCGGTATCATCATAGATGTGGTGGGCTCCTACTTCTATGACAAAAAATCATGATAGAAAATGGGCTTTTCGTCCTAGGCGGGCCGGAGACGCAGCTGCATGACATTCTTTGGGCCGTCCATGACGGAAAAAACCGTGGTAGAAGCGAGGGGGAGGAAAATTTCGGGGAGTTCCCGATTATGGTGGGAGGTCGGGGGCCGAGCGATGCGCGTTTCTCTCGTACACGTACGCGCATGTGTGCGAGGCATTGGCTCTAACTGAACCCGAGCGAGGCGTTGGGCTCTAACTGAACCCGAGCGATTGCACTGCAGGCTACGCGTTACTGAACCCGAGCGATCGATCGATGGCTGTTAACTGAACCTGATCAAGCGATTCCTTCGCTACTGCTGCTAATTGAAGCCGATCGATTGGATGAACAGTGAGCGTTGTGGGGGGGGGTTGATGAATAGTGAGCGGTGGCGCTGCCTCTGGATGAACAGGACCCCGTGGTGTGGAGGGCTGGATGAACAGTAGACGGTGGAGGGGTGGTTGAATAGGACCCCGTGGTGTGGAGGGCTGGATGAACAGTAGACGGTGGAGCGGTGCCCGTGGAGGGGTGGTTGAACAGTAGCCGGTGGAGTAGCGCGCGGTGGAGGCTGGATGAACAGGAGCCCGTGGAGGCTGGAGGAGGTCGACGGTAGCCCGTGGAGGCTGGAGGAGGTCGACGGTGGAGATGAACAGTATCCCATGGAGTCCCGTTCTGTGGTACGCCACACCCCTCCCAATGAACAGGACCCCCGTTTCGACCGTAGGAGGTCCGTTTCGTCCGTTTTGTGGTACACCACACCCCTCCTGATCAACAGGACCCCTGTTTCGACCGTAGGAGGTTCGTTTCCTCCGTTTTGCAGTACGCCACACCCCTCTCGATCAACAGGACCCCAGTTTCGACCGTAGGAGGTCCGTTTCCTTCGTTCTGCGGTACGCCAGGCCTCGTTTCCGTCGCCTGTTCCGTCCAATCCCTCACGATGAACACGACCACGCATTCCGTTCCGACCCAGCCGGTTGGCTCCCACGCATTCTGTTGCCTCCCGATGAACACAACACATTCTGTTGCCTCCCCATTAACACGACGCATTCCGTTGCCTCCCCATGAACACGACGCATTCCATTTCCTCCCCATGAACACGACGACGACGTTGTTTCTCCGTTCTGACCCAGCCATGCATGTACACGAGCCCTGGCCGTACGTATGCGCGAGTAGGCGTTCGAGACCCCGCCCGTATGTACACATACGTGGCCGTATTTCTTTCTTGCACCCTGGCCGCTGTACGTACGTGTACATGCTACGCGTGTGCCTCTACTACGACACGTGCGCGCCTCTACATCGACCAGTATGTACGTACACGTTCGCGACCAGAATGACAATGCTACATACGCTTCGACTAGGTGGGTCCCGACTGTCATGCACTTCCTTGCATGCGAAGATGTAGCTGGTGGGTCCCAACAGTCAGGGGGGCGAATCATTTTGTTTTTTTTGCCCGGACGCACTTCCTTGCGTGCGAAGGTGTAGCTGGTGGGTCCCAACAGTCAGGGGGGAAACATTTTTTTCGTGAAATACGGTGGCCCGTCCGGTGGGTCCCCGCTGTCAGGTGGAGGAATAATCATTTTGCACGTAATAAGGAGGCACTTCCTTGCTGTGACCGTGGACCCAGCTGTCAGCCTCTCCACATACAATCCACGTCCGATGGAAGCCGTTCCTTAACAATGTTGACCACGCCGCGCCGAGAGAACCAGGGCGGTGGACGCCGGCGAGGCCTAGGAAGGGGACGACGCGGAGCTGGGGAAAACGCGGCAGTGGATGCCCACACATAGAGGAGTACGAGGGTTCACGGGTTCGCTGCGGTGTGAGGCTGTCGTCGCCACAGAATAACAAGGGGTGTGGCCAGCGGTGGGAGTAGTAGGGGCGGCGAGGCCTCCGCCGCATCGCAGCCGGCCATGGGAGGCAGGAGCACGAGGCATGACCGGCGCTGGTTTGGGCGGCTGGAGCAAGATGACCAGAGGTTGAAGAAGCACTACGGCCGTTGGATGGACATCATACGGTTACTGGAGCTAGAATCGTGCATATTGACTAAGTTGACAAAGCCCTCCGTTCCCGTCAACTTAGTAGGCCCACAAGTCAGCCTGCCACTATACTGGGTCCTAGCTAACAGGGGGAGTATTCATTTTTTTGTGCGTAATAAGGAGGCACTTCCTTGCGTGCGAAGATATAGCTGGTGGGTCCGAGCTGTCAGCGGCGGTAACGTTTTTTTCACGAAATACAGAGGCCCTTTTGGTGGGTCCCTGATGTTAGGTGGAGGAATCATTATTTTGCGCGTAATAAGGAGGCATTTCCTTACGTGCGAACGTGGACCACTACAACATGAACCCCCTTATAGCAACGCTTCTATCCGTATCTACAAGTTCATATATGCGTTGTTAGCGCCTTTACCAACGGTTTCGGATGCGTTGCCTTATCCAGTGTTGCTAGAGCATAATGCAACGCTTAAACCACTGTTGGTATATTGAACCGTTGCAAGAATGCAACACATAAAACAGAATTATGCAATGCTTATATACGTTGGTGCTTAATGCACAGGAATCAAAATCCCGTTGCTTGGCAACAAATAACATGCAACGCTTCAAGCATTGGTACATATATAATGTGAATAATATTGTTTTTCATATTTATTTATGACCGACGGTTAAATTAATGTTCCATGTAATGGTGACAATTATGTATTTTAAGTGAAGAAAAGACAAGAGAATATACACATGGGAGGAAGAAATTGTATATTAAATAAAATTGTTGGATTACAATACTGGATAGTACAGGAGGAACATCATCCAAATGTGATGCATAATCAAAATATTTTCTTGACAACAAAACTTAAACTGAAAGCATCCATCAACATCCCTGTAACTTAACTAAAACTTAACATCATCCAATAGCTTAACTAATATTGAAAGCATCCATCATCATCTTCATCATGAATAGTAACATCATCATCGTCATTGCACTAGACTTTCCATGCACCCTTATAATCAAGTTTTCTTTTGAATCTACAGACATAAAAACAAAATGAAACATTAACACATATGGCGTTGACATGATGCAAGTAGTGATAGCGGAAGGATATTAGTCACATACAAATATTACTGCAATTGTAACAATGAAAGATTTACAAAATCTTAGCTTGTAAATATTTGATTTGTGATTACAAAATCTTAGCTTGTAAATATTTGATTTGTGATTTAAGTTCCTATCGCTGTTCTTCAAACATTGGAAAAAAGGCTAGTATGGTCATTCTACTATGCATATTTTTTCCCTCTAGGAAACATTGAAATTGCTATAAATAAATAAATAAGTGAAGTGATTTTTTAATACATTAGATACATAAGTTTTCAGCACACACATGTATCTTCTGTTTTTCATGTCTAATAGTATCTTTCAAGTCCCTGTTGTCAAGTGGCTTGCATACCTTTAAAAGAACTACGAAGGTTCAAACTCATCTAGCATGTATGTAGCTTATTTCTTCATTGCCGAACTTCCCTTTTGTTGATCAGACTGTGCAGCACTTAAAAATGATTAATGAGAGGTGGTAAGGAAGATTTAAAAGTCATGGGACAAGAAATAATTAACGTGAGCTGCAAAATATTGATCTGAAATACATATGAGAAGGCACTGCCTTCGCACAGTTCAGTCAGTTATAGCTATATAAACTTATCAAACTACATTTAAACAGAAGGATACTTACATATTTTTGTGCCACATAATATATATACTGGACAATGGCATTGAATGCATAATTTTGTTTCAAGAAAACGCAATCAACAAACACATGTTAGAGAAGCAAAAGTTGTGGTCTGAAGTTGCAGATTTGTAATATAGCTCGTTGCTCAATCACATGTCAGCGTCAATATACCTGAAAATTTATGGTACCATGGAATGATAGGGGAGGCATGCCGCCTTTCAGTCAACTCTGTTTTGCAGCTACAAGGAAACTTTCTAATAATATATAATCAAGTGAGAGGAGAGTTAGACCAACACTTCCTATTACGTGTAAATCAATAAGTTATGTACGATTTATTCCTCGGCAGCATATGGAAACTTACTTTTCCCATACACCATTTCACAAATCCACCATATATACTGCGGCATGCACTTCCAAACCCCTGCCTGCATTATGAAATTTGTCAGCCTGAGAACAATATAAGTAATGAGAAGACATAAGTTCGCTAGCTTATTATTTAGTAAAATGAAGTAATATCATTGCTATATCATCAAGAAAACACCACAAACATTATGTTGCTGCATGACGTATCAGTGCAGAGTGCAGACCTTGCTGCTGAAGAATGTTCTCCATAATCTTCATTCACATTCATCAGCTTTACGAGGGTAAAAATTGCAAACAGTATTCAAATTAGAATGTGTGTCGTCTCCTGTAATAATCAATCTTCCTAGAAAGCATGCATGCTGAGAAGTGTTATCAATCAGGGCAAAACAAGACTCAGAATTTCCTTCAACAAAAGTTGTTTATGATATGAAAATTGAACCAATAAACCATGTACAGATATTTACTTTATTCAGAGGAATATAAATGTTGGTCTTTTTATTGCATTGAAAACTAAAGTAGCAGCATACATGAATAATCTATCACAAGTATATCAGTATCATAACTACCAAAGCTTCTTCCAAAATGGATACAACATTAAGAAGATGGTCTGAACCATTAATTTTTATAAGCACAGTAGGCCGGAATGTGCACTGCTTGTGCAATTCAATGATATTTACCAATGTATGATGAACTTCTCGCCGTAGTACCTACAATGCTTGGAATCCAGCTAGTAGCAGGTGAACAAAATTCAATGGACACCATGGGCTTCCAACATTATTCCATTGGACTACACAGGAAATAACATTCTCAATATTAAATCTGGCCAGGGGAACAGGACACTGAACAACACACTTGGTGCCGAGAAAAAAAAGATTATAAGGTATGCTGATTCAGGTGACCATCCATGGCAATGTGTTGTATTGGTGCATTGTCTATTTGAAATTTCAGTGGCCACGACATATTCTCCGACAATGACAACCTTTGATCTCTAACATAACATGTCCACTTTATTACAACTAAGCAATATGTCGACACTGAATACTACGACAATCATGTATGAATCTCTGGTTTTAAGTCCTATACCTAATGGATGAAGAACAAAAGGTACAAATCATAAGGTTAAGTAACTTATTGGCTCGCCTACCAAACAAACATATAGAAGCTTAGCTCCATGAGACCTTGACCATGAACTCGGGTGAAGAAACAGCTACAGAATTTTCTTAAACCAAACAGATCTTCTCAGCTCTCAAGAGTCAAGACCATCATGCAGGAACACCAGGTAAACAAATCAAAATCTTTGGCCGCCACCTTCACTATGTACCTAGGGATCAAACATTTGTTCCTGCCGTTCATGGGCTTGTGATAAAAAAATCAATTTCTCAAACTTGGCGGGCAGGCTTGAGCAGATTCATGGCCGTACCTTGGATTCGCCAATGGTCACAAGGAAGGGGTGATGAGGGGCGGTGCGCCGGGATGCAGAGTCGCAGGGGAGACGTGCTGGCGGCGCGTCGGGACGGATGAGAGGACCACATGCAGGGGAGTGGTGACAAGAGGCGGCGCACCGGGCTGCAAGGTCACACGGGAGTGATACCTTGAACTCCCGAGAGGCGGCCGCCGGGATGGAGGCCCGTGGGGGAGTGAAGAGGGGAGGCGCGCCAGGATGCGGGTTGGTCGCAGCCGCGAGGGGCGACGGCCGGCATGGGAGCCTAAGGAATAGGGGAGGGTGGGGAGAGAACGACCTAGATTATTTGTGAAAGCCAATTTGGGCTGGGCTATTACAAGAAAGAGGCTGGGTAGTGCGCTGGGCTTTACTTGTACTACAACACAGGTCATGAGGTACAACTGTACAACGCATAAGGTGCAATGCTTGTATGCGTATCTATCGTGAATTTTGCAACATACAGTTAAAACGTTGTAGAATGTGTGTTGCTTTATGAAGGGTATCCTTGTAGTGGACCCAGTCGACGGCCTCTCCACGGACAGTCCACTTCAGATGCATGTCGGTCGTTGACCATGTTGACCAGGCCGCGCCGAGAGCACCAGGCGGGTGGACGACGGCAAGGCCTAGGAAGGGAACGACACGGAGGCAGGGAAGACTCGGCAGTTGTTTCCCACGCGGAGGGGAGTACGACTGTACGAGGTTTTACTGGTTCATCTGCCGTCACCGGAGAATAACAGCAGGTGTGGGTGAGTAGAGGGATGGCTAGGCCAGTGATGGGAGTACGGTGGGGCGGTGAGGCCTGCGCGGCAGCAGAGCCGGCCGCGGGGAGGAGGGAGCAGGCAGTCCCACCGGCGCTTGTTTGAGCGGCTGGAGCAGGAAGAGCAGAGATTGAAGAAGCAAGATGGCCGTTGGATGGACATCGTACGGTCACTGGAGCTAGAATTGTTCATATTGACTAAGTTGACAAAGCCGTCCGTCCCCGTCAACTTAGTAGGCCCACAAGTCAGCCTCCCACCATGGTGGGTCCCAGCTAGAAGGGGGAGTATTCATTTTTCTGTGCATAATAAGGAGGCACTTCCGGTGGGTCCGAGCTGACAGCGGGGAGGACGTTTTTTCGTGAAATACGGTGGTCCGTCCGGTGGGTCCCAGCAGTCAGGGGCAAACGTTTTTTTTCGTGAAATACGGTGGCCTGTCCGGTGTGTCCCAGCAGTCATGGGGGAAACATTTTTTCCGCGAAATACTGGTGGCCCGTCCGGTGGGTCCCTGCTGTCAGGTGGAGGAATAATTATTTTGCGCGTAATAAGGAGGCGCTTCCTTGCGGCTGCCGTGGACCCAGCTGTCAGCCTCTCCACGTACAGTACTCTTCCGATGGAAGTTGGTCGTTGACCACATTGACCACGCCGCGCCGAGAGCACTACGGCGGTGGACGACGGCGAGGCCTAGGAAGGGGACGACGCGGAGCCGGGGAAGACACAACAGTGGATGCCCACGCGGAGAGGAGTACGAGGGTTCACTGGTTCGGCTGCGATGTGAGGCTGCCGTCACCGCAGAATAACAGGGGGAGTGGGTGAGTGGAGGGATGACCTGGCCAGCGGTGGGAGTAGTATGGGGACGGTGAGGCCTCCGCGGCAGCATAGCCGGCCACGGGAGGCAGGAGCATGCGGCACGACCGGCGCTGCTTTGGGCGGCTGAGGCAAGAAGACCAGAGGTTGAAGAATCACTACGGCCGTTGGATGGACATCGTTGACCACGCTGCGCCGAGAGCGCCAGGGCGGTGGACGACGGCGAGGCCTACGAAGGGAACGACACGGAGCCGGGGAAGACACGGCAGTGGCTGCCCACGCGGTGGAGAGTACGAGGGTTGACTGGTTCGGCTGCCGTCGCCGGAAAATAACAGGAGGTGTGCGTGAGTAGAGGGATAGACAGGCCAGGGATGTGAGTATGATGGGGCCGTGAGGCCTGCCCGGCAGCACTGCTGGACATGGGAGGCGGGAGCAGGCGGTTCCGCCGGCGCTGGTTTGGGCGGCTGGGGCAGGAAGATCAGAGACTGAAGAAGCACGACTATCGTTAGATTGATATCTAACGGTCTGACGCTGGTAGACGCGATTGTTGACCAAGTTTCTTTTTTGAGAAACCTTGTGCATGCATGAACTTAGTAGGCCCACAAGTCAGCCTCCAAATCTGTGGTAGACAACATAAAGCCCATTTGCTATTTTTTATAATTTGCAGCCCATTTGCTAATTCTTAAGTAATTTATTACAGCCCATTTTCTGCCCAGGACCACGGTCAAAAAGTACAACCTTATTTTGCATATTTCGGTGGAGTCCGAACTATTGTAATCCAAAAATGATAAACATTTTTTAAGAACTTATTGATTTGCCAAAAAAATCGTTTTGTTTTTGTAAGCAAATAAGACGTGGGACAATTGAGTTGGTTTAAGGGAAAACCAGTGGTAAAAAAATCAGCATTGGGTGGGAAAAAACAACAAAAATAAGGATGTAAATATGAAAAGGGAATTTTATGTGTTTTCAATATAGTGATACGTGTATATGAACTAGTAAAACTATAGGTAGAGATTAGAAAACAGATGTAGGACATGTGTTTCAAGAGGATAATAGAACTGGGCTATGTGTTTGATTCAGTAAAAAAAACTGCCTGCGGATGTTGTAAGACAAAATATAACTAACGCTGGCGGGCCAGAGGCCAGTAGATACCTGCTGGATCTTTGTGCCCCGTTGTCGTCATGGGTTGGGCCTGTTAAAAACAAAACCAACCCTGGGCAGTCTACAGCCCAGTTGAAACTTGCTCGACCTGAAAAAACAATATATGTGCTCAATAAACGAGAGAATTCTGCAAGTACAGACTGATAACTAGGATGCAGCATGGATATTGTTTTTTATCGTGATAATAAGTGCATGCATTTGTTTCGAAAAAATTGGAGAACTGGTAATTCGAACGGTGGGTGCTTATGCTACCCATCAAATAAAAATCAGGTGCCTGAAAATTCGTTTCGAAACAAATGATTCAGCTTTATATCCATGTCGACCCTCGGCATGATGGTTGGAAGCAAATGCAAGTTCATACCAAAAGATCGTTAACAACAATACCAACTTGCGGACGACAAGGTGGTACAACTACCAATACCAAACTAACTTATAATCTTTTTACTCATGGCCCTAGTGTTCGTCTGGTAGAAAATCTTGCAGAGGACCAGCTCCCGCTCCTTCTCTTGCTCCAGGTCCCCGAGGTGGTACTGGTGCATCACCCAGTTGGTCCTCTGCTGGTCGAAGTTCTGGTTGGTGTGCAGCACCAGAACCTTTTTTGCTGCCCGTCTGTCGGCCGTTGACCATCATCGGCAAGGTATTGCCGGTCTTGTGCCACATCGCGTGCATGCCGCACTCCGACTGTATCTTGCGACGCGTCCACGTGCCCCTTTTGAACGCCCTGGAATTGCGCTGGAAGAAATGCTTCCTTAGGCCACTCAGTGTGATACCTGCAGTATTGTGGAATACAGGTTTTAGTGTACCTAGTTGGCATTTTCATAACATCTTTGGCATGTTGCAGTCACTTCTTTCACTTTTTATTAACTGTTAAATTGTAATTGCTTCACCAGATCTGCGTCTAAAAAGAAAAATAGAGCTATAAACAAAGGAATATGTTTGTGCAAGTAGACGACCGATCGGTGTCTTACCTGGAAGTTTCTCAGGTTGGGTGTAGCATATGTCGTGCTCGCTGTCGATGGTTGGTATGAACAAATCGATGAGAGACTGAAATCTCGCGATGTCAGCACTCACTTTGGCCTCAAGGTGCTCGATCAGCTCCTGATATGTGGGATCGAACTTGACGCCAGCCGGCAGCACCGGCCAATCCTTCCTTGACTTGCATCGGTAATTCCAGTTATATGGTACTCAATGTATGATCAATCGACTGTTTTAAGTGAATGATGAAAGATTTCGACAGATAAGTGGTACTCCAAATCTGAAGTCCAGAATACCCGAACACGCCGTCGGGATTCTTGTGTCACCTCACGTGCAGCATGTTGTCACATCAATTCTGAAGGAAATATGCCCTAGAGGCAATAATAAAGTTATTATTTATTTCCTTATAATCATGATAAATGTTTATTATTCATGCTAGAATTGTATTAACCGGAAACATAATACATGTGTGAATACATAGACAAACAAAGTGTCACTAGTATGCCTCTACTTGACTAGCTCGTTAATCAAAGATGGTTATGTTTCCTAACCATGAACAATGAGTTGTTATTTGATTAACAAGGTCACATCATTAATTGAATGATCTGATTGACATGACCCATTCCATTAGCTTAGCACCCGATCGTTTAGTATGTTGCTATTGCTTTCTTCATGACTTATACATGTTCCTATGACTATGAGATTATGCAACTCACGTTTACCGGAGGAACACTTTGGGTACTACCAAACGTCACAACGTAACTGGGTGATTATAAAGGAGTACTACAGGTGTCTCCAATGGTAGATGTTGGGTTGGCGTATTTCGAGATTAGGATTTGTCACTCCGATTGTCGGAGAGGTATCTCTGGGCCCTCTCGGTAATGCACATCACATAAGCCTTGCAAGCACTGCAACTAATATGTTAGTTGTGAGATGATGTATTACAGAACGAGTAAAGAGACTTGCCGGTAACGAGATTGAACTAGGTATTGGATACCGACGATCGAATCTTGGGCAAGTAACATACCGATGACAAAGGGAACAACGTATGTTGTTATGCGGTCTGACCGATAAAGATCTTCGTAGAATATGTAGGAGCCAATATGGGCATCCAGGTCCCGCTATTGGTTATTGACCGGAGACATGTCTCGGTCATGTCTACATTGTTCTCGAACCCGTAGGGTCCGCACGCTTAAGGTTACGATGACATTTATATTATGAGTTTATGCATTTTGATGTACCGAAGGTTGTTCGGAGTCCCGGATGTGATCACGGACATGACGAGGAGTCTCGAAATGGTCGAGACGTAAAGATTGATATATTGGAAGCCTATGTTTGGACATCGGAAGTGTTCCGGGTGAAATCGGGATTTTACCGGAGTACCGGGAGGGTTACCGGAACCCCCCGGGAGCCATATGGGCCTTCATGGGCCTTAGTGGAAAGGAGAAAGGGGCAGCCCAAGGTGGCTGCGCCACTTCCCCCTCCCCTAGTCCTATTAGGACTAGGAGAAGGTGGCCGGCCCCCCTCTCTTCCTTCCCCTCCAAGGAATCCTAGTTGGACTAGGATTGGGGGGAGGAATCCTACTCCCAGAGGGAGTAGGACTCTCCTGCGCCTCCCCTCCTTGGCCGTCCAGCCCTCCCCCTTGGCTCCTTTATATACGGAGGCAGGGGGCACCTCTAGACACACAAGTTGATCCACGTGATCTATTCCTTAGCCGTGTGCGGTGCCCCCTGCCACCATATACCTCGATAATACTGTAGCGGAGTTTAGGCGAAGCCCTGCTGCAGTAGTACATCAAGATCGTCACCACGCCGTCGTGCTGACGGAACTCTTCCCCGACACTTTGCTGGATCGGAGTCCGGGGATCGTCATCGAGCTGAACGTGTGCTCGAACTCGGAGGTGTCGTAGGTTCGGTGCTTGATCGATTGGATCGTGAAGACGTACGACTACTTCCTCTACGTCGTGTCAGCGCTTCCGCAGTCGGTCTGCGTTGGGTACGTAGACAACACTCTCCCCTCTCGTTGCTATGCATCACATGATCTTGCGTGTGCGTAGGAAATTTTTTGAAATTACTACGTTCCCCAACAGTGGCATCCGAGCCTAGGTTATTTATGTTGATGTTATATGCACGAGTAGAACACAAGTGAGTTGTGGACTATACAAGTCATACTGCCTACCAGCATGTCATACTTTGGTTCGGCGGTATTGTTGGACGAGACGACCCGGACCAACCTTACGCGTACGCTTACGCGAGACCGGTTCCCTCGACGTGCTTTGCACAGAGATGGCTTGCGGGCGACTGTCTCTCCAACTTTAGTTGAACCAAGTGTGGCTACTCCCGGTCCTTGCGAAGGTTAAAACGGAGTCTATTTGACAAACTATCGTTGTGGTTTTGATGCGTAGGTGAGATTGGTTCTTACTTAAGCCCGTAGCAGCCACGTAAAACATGCAACAACAAAGTAGAGGACGTCTAACTTGTTTTTGCAGGGCATGTTGTGATGTGATATGGTCAAGGCATGATGCTGAATTTTATTGTATGAGATGATCATGTTTTGTAACCGAGTTATCGGCAACTGGCAGGAGCCATATGGTTGTCGCTTTATTGTATGCAATGCAATCGCGATGTAATGCTTTACTTTATTACTATACGGTAGTGATAGTCGTGGAAGCATAAGATTGGCGAGACGACAACGATGCTACAATGGAGATCAAGGTGTCGCGCCGATGAAGATGGTGATCATGACGGTGCTTCGGAGATGGAGATCACAAGCACAAGATGATGATGGCCATATCATATCACTTATATTGATTGCATGTGATGTTTATCTTTTTATGCATCTTATCTTGCTTTGATTGATGGTAGCATTATAAGATGATCTCTCACTAAATTATCAAGAAGTGTTCTCCCTGAGTATGCACCGTTGCGAAAGTTCTTCGTGCTGAGACACCACGTGATGATCGGGTGTGATAGGCTCTACGTTCAAATACAACGGGTGCAAAACAGTTGCACACGCGGAATACTCAGGTTATACTTGACGAGCCAAGCATATACAGATATGGCCTCGGAACACGGAGACCGAAAGGTCGAGCGTGAATCATATAGTAGATATGATCAACATAATGATGTTCACCGATGAAACTACTCCATCTCACGTGATGATCGGACATGGTTTAGTTGATTTGGATCACGTGATCACTTAGAGGATTAGAGGGATGTCTATATAAGTGGGAGTTCTTAAGTAATATGATTAATTGAACTTAAATTTATCATGAACTTAGTACCTGATAGTATCTTGCTTGTTTATGTTGATTGTAGATAGATGGCTCGTGCTGTTGTTCCGTTGAATTTTAATGCGTTCCTTGAGAAAGCAAAGTTGAAAGATGATGGTAGCAATTACACGGACTGGGTCCGTAACTTGAGGATTATCCTCATTGCTGCACAGAAGAATTACGTCCTGGAAGCACCGCTGGGTGCCAGGCCTGCTGCTGGAGCAACACCAGATGTTATGAACGTCTGGCAGAGCAAAGCTGATGACTACTCGATAGTTCAGTGTGCCATGCTTTACGGCTTAGAATCGGGACTTCAACGACGTTTTGAACGTCATGGAGCATATGAGATGTTCCAGGAGTTGAAGTTAATATTTCAAGCAAATGCCCGAATTGAGAGATATGAAGTCTCCAATAAGTTCTATAGCTGCAAGATGGAGGAGAACAGTTCTGTCAGTGAGCATATACTCAAAATGTCTGGGTATAATAATCACTTGATTCAATTGGGAGTTAATCTTCCAGATGATTGCGTCATTGACAGAATTCTCCAATCACTGCCACCAAGCTACAAGAGCTTCGTGATGAACTATAATATGCAAGGGATGAACAAGACTATTCCCGAGCTCTTCGCGATGCTGAAAGCTGCGGAGGTAGAAATCAAAAAGGAGCATCAAGTGTTGATGGTTAACAAAACCACTAGTTTCAAGAAAAAGGGCAAAGGGAAGAAGAAGGGGAACTTCAAGAAGAACGGCAAACAAGTTGCTGCTCAAGAGAAGAAACCCAAGTCTGGACCTAAGCCTGAAACTGAGTGCTTCTACTGTAAGCAGACTGGTCACTGGAAGCGGAACTACCCAAAGTATTTGGCGGATAAGAAGAATGGCAAGGTGAATAAAGGTATATGTGATATACATGTTATTGATGTGTACCTTACTAATGCTCGCAGTAGCACCTGGGTATTTGATACTGGTTCTGTTGCTAATATTTGCAACTCGAAACAGGGGCTACGGATTAAGCGAAGATTGGCTAAGGACGAGGTGACGATGCGCGTGGGAAACGGTTCCAAAGTCGATGTGATCGCGGTCGGCACGCTACCTCTACATCTACCTTCGGGATTAATATTAGACCTAAATAATTGTTATTTGGTGCCAGCGTTGAGCATGAACATTATATCTGGATCTTGTTTAATGCGAGACGGTTATTCATTTAAATCAGAGAATAATGGTTGTTCTATTTATATGAGTAATATCTTTTATGGTCATGCACCCTTGAAGAGTGGTCTATTTTTATTGAATCTCGATAGTAGTAATACACATATTCATAATGTTGAAGCCAAAAGATGCAGAGTTGATAATGAAAGTGCAACTTATTTGTGGCACTGTCGTTTAGGTCATATCGGTGTAAAGCGCATGAAGAAACTCCATACTGATGGACTTTTGGAACCACTTGATTATGAATCACTTGGTACTTGCGAACCGTGCCTCATGGGCAAGATGACTAAAACACCGTTCTCCGGTACTATGGAGAGAGCAACAGATTTGTTGGAAATCATACATACCGATGTATGTGGTCCGATGAATATTGAGGCTCGTGGCTGATATCGTTATTTTCTCACCTTCACAGATGATTTGAGCAGATATGGATATATCTACTTAATGAAACATAAGTCTGAAACATTTGAAAAGTTCAAAGAATTTCAGAGTGAAGTTGAAAATCATCGTAACAAGAAAATAAAGTTTCTACGATCTGATCGTGGAGGAGAATATTTGAGTTACGAGTTTGGTGTACATTTGAAAAACTGTGGAATAGTTTCGCAACTCACGCCACCCGGAACACCACAACGTAATGGTGTGTCCGAACGTCGTAATCGTACTTTACTAGATATGGTGCGATCTATGATGTCTCTTACTGATTTACCGCTATCATTTTGGGGATACGCTCTAGAGACGGCCGCATTCACGTTAAATAGGACACCATCAAAATCCATTGAGACGACGCCTTATGAACTATGGTTTAGCAAGAAACCAAAGTTGTCGTTTCTTAAAGTTTGGGGCTGCGATGCTTATGTGAAAAAGCTTCAACCTGATAAGCTCGAACCCAAATCGGAGAAATGTGTCTTCATAGGATATCCAAAGGAAACTATTGGATACACCTTCTATCACAGATCCGAAGGCAAGACTTTTGTTGCTAAATTCGGAAACTTTCTTGAGAAGGAGTTTCTCTCGAAAGAAGTGAGTGGGAGGAAAGTAGAACTTGACGAGGTAACTGTACCTGCTCCCTTATTGGAAAGTAGTACATCACAGAAAACTGTTTCTGCGACACTTACACCAATAAGTGAGGAAGTTAATGATAATGATCATGAAACTTCAGAACAAGATACTACTGAACCTCGTAGATCAACCAGAGTAAGATCCGCACCAGAGTGGTACGGTAATCCTGTTCTGGAAGTCATGCTACTAGATCATGATGAACCTACGAACTATGAAGAAGCGATGGTGAGCCCAGATTCCGCAAAGTGGCTTGAAGCCATGAAATCTGAGATGGGATCCATGTATGAGAACAAAGTATGGACTTTGGTTGACTTGCCCGATGATCGACAAGCAATTGAGAATAAATGGATCTTTAAGAAGAAGACTGACGCTGATGGTAATGTTACTGTCTACAAAGCTCGACTTGTCGCAAAAGGTTTTCGACAAGTTCAAGGGATTGACTACGATGAGACCTTCTCACCCGTAGCGATGCTTAAGTCCGTCCGAATCATGTTAGCGATTGCCGCATTTTATGATTATGAAATTTGGCAGATGGATGTCAAAACTGCATTCCTGAATGGATTTCTGGAAGAAGAGTTGTATATGATGCAACCGGAAGGTTTTGTCGATCCAAAGGGAGCTAACAAAGTGTGCAAGCTCCAGCGATCCATTTATGGACTGGTGCAAGCCTCTCGGAGTTGGAATAAACGCTTTGATAGTGTGATCAAAGCATTTGGTTTTATACAGACTTTCGGAGAAGCCTGTATTTACAAGAAAGTGAGTGGGAGCTCTGTAGCATTTCTAATATTATATGTGGATGACATATTGCTGATTGGAAATGATATAGAATTTCTAGATAGCATAAAGGGATACTTGAATAAAAGTTTTTCAATGAAAGACCTCGGTGAAGCTGCTTACATATTAGGCATTAAGATCTATAGAGATAGATCAAGACGCTTGATTAGACTTTCACAAAGCACATACCTTGACAAGATTTTGAAGAAATTCAAAATGGATCAAGCAAAGAAAGGATTCTTGCCTGTGTTACAAGGTGTGAAGTTGAGTAAGACTCAATGCCAGACCACTGCAGAAGATAGAGAGAATATGAAAGATGTTCCCTATGCATCAGCCATAGGATCTATCATGTATGCAATGTTGTGTACCAGACCTGATGTGTGCCTTGCTATAAGTCTAGCAGGGAGGTACCAAAGTAATCCAGGAGTGGATCACTGGACAGCGGTCAAGAACATCCTGAAATACCTGAAAAGGACTAAGGATATGTTTCTCGTATATGGAGGTGACAAAGAGCTCACCGTAAAAGGTTACGTTGATGCAAGCTTTGACACTGATCCGGACGATTCTAAATCGCAAACCGGATACGTGTTTACATTAAACGGTGGAGCTGTCAGTTGGTGCAGTTCTAAACAAAGCGTCGTAGCGGGATCTACATGTGAAGCGGAGTACATAGCTGCTTCGGAAGCAGCGAACGAAGGAGTCTGGATGAAGGAGTTCATATCCGATCTAGGTGTCATACCTAGTGCATCGGGTCCAATGAAAATCTTTTGTGACAATACTGGTGCAATTGCCTTGGCAAAGGAATCCAGATTTCACAAAAGGACCAAACACATCAAGAGACGCTTCAATTCCATCCGGGATCTAGTCCAGGTGGGAGACATAGATATTTGCAAGATACATACGGATCTGAACGTTGCAGACCCGTTGACTAAGCCTCTTCCACGAGCAAAACATGATCAGCACCAAGGCTCCATGGGTGTTAGAATCATTACAGTGTAATCTAGATTATTGACTCTAGTGCAAGTGGGAGACTGAAGGAAATATGCCCTAGAGGCAATAATAAAGTTATTATTTATTTCCTTATAATCATGATAAATGTTTATTATTCATGCTAGAATTGTATTAACCGGAAACATAATACATGTGTGAATACATAGACAAACAAAGTGTCACTAGTATGCCTCTACTTGACTAGCTCGTTAATCAAAGATGGTTATGTTTCCTAACCATGAACAATGAGTTGTTATTTGATTAACAAGGTCACATCATTAATTGAATGATCTGATTGACATGACCCATTCCATTAGCTTAGCACCCGATCGTTTAGTATGTTGCTATTGCTTTCTTCATGACTTATACATGTTCCTATGACTATGAGATTATGCAACTCACGTTTACCGGAGGAACACTTTGGGTACTACCAAACGTCACAACGTAACTGGGTGATTATAAAGGAGTACTACAGGTGTCTCCAATGATAGATGTTGGGTTGGCGTATTTCGAGATTAGGATTTGTCACTCCGATTGTCGGAGAGGTATCTCTGGGCCCTCTCGGTAATGCACATCACATAAGCCTTGCAAGCACTGCAACTAATATGTTAGTTGTGAGATTATGTATTACGGAACGAGTAAAGAGACTTGCCGGTAACGAGATTGAACTAGGTATTGGATACCGACGATCGAATCTTGGGC
Source organism: Triticum urartu (assembly GCF_056163025.1). NCBI lineage: Eukaryota > Viridiplantae > Streptophyta > Magnoliopsida > Poales > Poaceae > Triticum > Triticum urartu. The sequence goes on from NC_141874.1 coordinate 163,118,237, forward strand.
AAGTAACATACCGATGACAAAGGGAACAACGTATGTTGTTATGCGGTCTGACCGATAAAGATCTTCGTAGAATATGTAGGAGCCAATATGGGCATCCAGGTCCCGCTATTGGTTATTGACCGGAGACATGTCTCGGTCATGTCTACATTGTTCTCGAACCCGTAGGGTCCGCACGCTTAAGGTTACGATGACATTTATATTATGAGTTTATGCATTTTGATGTACCGAAGGTTGTTCGGAGTCCCGGATGTGATCACGGACATAACGAGGAGTCTCGAAATGGTCGAGACGTAAAGATTGATATATTGGAAGCCTATGTTTGGACATCGGAAGTGTTCCGGGTGAAATCGGGATTTTACCGGAGTACCGGGAGGGTTACCGGAACCCCCCGGGAGCCATATGGGCCTTCATGGGCCTTAGTGGAAAGGAGAAAGGGGCAGCCCAAGGTGGCTGCGCCACTTCCCCCTCCCCTAGTCCTATTAGGACTAGGAGAAGGTGGCCGGCCCCCCTCTCTCCCTTCCCCTCCAAGGAATCCTAGTTGGACTAGGATTGGGGGGAGGAATCCTACTCCCAGAGGGAGTAGGACTCTCCTGCGCCTCCCCTCCTTGGCCGGCCAGCCCTCCCCCTTGGCTCCTTTATATACGGAGGCAGGGGGCACCTCTAGACACACAAGTTGATCCACGTGATCTATTCCTTAGCCGTGTGCGGTGCCCCCTGCCACCATATACCTCGATAATACTGTAGCGGAGTTTAGGCGAAGCCCTGCTGCAGTAGTACATCAAGATCGTCACCACGCCGTCGTGCTGATGGAACTCTTCCCCGACACTTTGCTGGATCGGAGTCCGGGGATCGTCATCGAGCTGAACGTGTGCTCGAACTCGGAGGTGCCGTAGTTTCGGTGCTTGATCGATTGGATCGTGAAGACGTACGACTACTTCCTCTACGTCGTGTCAGCGCTTCCGCAGTCGGTCTGCGTTGGGTACGTAGACAACACTCTCCCCTCTCGTTGCTATGCATCACATGATCTTGCGTGTGCGCAGGAAATTTTTTGAAATTACTACGTTCCCCAACAAATTCAATGTGTGGACATGATGAATAATTTAACCGACGTATACTAGTACTGCTACTGTACTACTTACTAGTCGTATTTAGTGTCACAATTTATACATAGTTTTAACTAACAAATACACACTTGAAGCCTAACTGTATATATATATATATATATATATATATATATATATTATATATATGACGGATCTATTATAATAACACCCTTAAGAGTCTTATTCTGCACATCCCCACCTTATTCTGCTAACACCTCCTCCCCGTCCCGCACCTACAAACTAACCACACGAAAACACACGACCGAACGGCATGAAAAAAACCACCTACCATATCCTATCTTCTCAGGACCTCCCACCTCGTCCCCCTCCATCCACTCCGCTCGACCACCACCTCCAACCACTCCGCCGCACCATCTCCCTTCCCGTGACGCTGCACCACCTCCCTCCCCCACGCTGCCGGACCCCCTCCCTCCCCGCGGCGCCGCACCGCCTTTCACGCGCGCCATCCCACGCGTCGCCACCTCCCTGTGCCGTTGGACCACCTTCCCCCGCGCCGCCTAGCCACCATCTTCGTCCGCGCCGCTGCCCCACCTCCTTCCTCCGCGCCACCGTGGCGCCATGCCGACGACCTCCTACTACGTCGTCGCGCGGTGGCTCCTACCGCCGGATCTGGCACTCGCCATAACCTACCTCCCACCCTGCGTCGGCCCCTCCCTGCGACGCCGTCGGCCATGTGCCCCCGCCGCTGCCAGCGCCCTGGTCCTGCCTAAGACCGCCACTACTTCCTCCCCGACGTGGCCAGACCCCATCCTCTTCCCCAGATCTGGCAAAAGACGGGGCGACACTGGTGTTCATGATGGCCGCTGGCCCAAGAAGCTCGAGATGGATCCACCATCCTCTCTAGATCCACCGTGAAGCATGACCGACAGGTATGAAGGAGGTCCATTGGGGCCAAGGTTCTGGCGATAGCAGCTTGCAGTCTGGGCAAGCATGATACGCAGCTCGTAGGCGTGCGCGTCTGTCGTTCGGTGCCTTGTCGTCCTTCCTCTAGCGAGATCCTTCACCCCCTTGAGCACCTTCTGCAAAATCGAGTAGGTTCTTGGTCATCTTCATCTTGTGTCCGTCTTTCCTGTTGAATTTGGTTCTTGTGGTGGTGAATTCTGCACATTGGGGATCGAAGATGTTTAACTATTTTGCTCGTTGTTGACAGGTAGCCAATCTCCTATAGATTTGTGGGTGCCTCACTGCTGCATGCATGCATCCCGTTTCCTGCTCCTCTCCACCCTCCCTAGAGGGCATGTAGCTTGCCGGGTGCCGGCGTGTGTGTTTGCAGGTCCTACCGTCCTAGCAACCGATGGGTCACCCCTTTTCAGCGAGCACTGCGTGCAGTGCGGGCGAGCGTGGCATGCAGTGCGGGCGAGCGTGTCGTGCAGCTCGTCGGGCGTCTGGGCGACGAACCTCACTTGCAGCTCTCTCCTCCACTCCTTGTTGTTCGCGGGAAGCAGGGGAGAAGCGCACTGCACTAGGGGTGGCCGGTGTCATACGTTTTTAAGTAGTTAATCTTGTTATGTCTTTTTTAGTAGTCATCTTGTTGTATGTTTCAGTTTGACAATGTTAATGCATGCAACTCTTTGCTGCTTTGGATGCAGCTCGCAGGCATTTGTGTATACAGTAAAGCACTGAAACTTGTTCACTCATTAGCTATGGGGAGGTTCACTACAGCACTCACCACAGGATACTGTTCGGTTTTGTTGTTTGCAGGAGGTTTTCTTGTCTAGAGGGAATCGGCAGTACCCGGATTTTGCGTGTGACTGCAGCCCACAGTACAGGGACCTGCAGCTCCCTCTCCCTCTCGTGGAAGTACATCACGAGCAAAAAGGTGCCTGGAGGTGGGCGAGGTCCTGGCCTCCGAACTCCCTGCGCCTCCTCCCTTCTGCTGAAGTCGTTGGTCGCCGGCATGACGCTGGACCAGGCGACGAGGGCGCTGGATGGGTCGTGCAGCGGGGCAGGGCTTGCAGTCCGCAGTGTGCAATCCTGTAGCTCGGCCCTCGCATGCGTGCACTTCATGTTTTTTCCTTAATTTTTCCTAATTTTTTATTGCTATTGTACTACAACGACGGCGGGCAATACAACCGATGGTTGGAAATCCAGCGGCGGCGTACATGCTCGCAATTCGGTTGGTCGCGGCTTGCGGTTCGGCTGGTCGCAACTTTTGATGTTGGCTACGTGTACTGCATCCCTGCCCACAAGCATCACTAAAACGGAAGCTGCACCCCACGGGTGACAGTTGGCCAGTTGGGGGCATGGTGTTTGGCCATGGTGGCTGCTGACAGTGGTCAGAGGTAGTCCACCCGAACTCTATGTCCAAACAGACCGGATAATATTAATTTTCATTTTATGTCCTTTTTTGCAATTTATCCTGGTATATAGAAGTTCATTTCAGTGGTTTTGCTGTATACACCCGTGAGAAAAAAAACAATGAAGTTCGTTAGGTGGGCCTTAGAGGTTCACCCCATGAAAAAAATGCAGCTCAGTCTGTCCTAATAAATTTTGGTTTTTTTGAGAGGTTCGCTCCTCTGTCCTATGCAGTTCTTTTTGTTTTGAACAAAATAAACAAGCGGAAAAATGCAACTCCAAAAAAAAATAACATTGCAAGAAGTTCACTTCCTTTTATTTCTGCCTTGTGGTTCACTACTTTCTCCAACAGAAAAATGCAGCTCTCTAACATCGATCATGTAGTCCTCATGCAATTTTAAAAAGTTAGAAAAAGGAAAAAAATCATGTGGTTCATTTAGACTCGTGTTGCGCTTCACTTATCACCTGATGTGGTTCACTTGCCTCGTCTTTGAGGTCCACTCTCGTTCGTAAAAAAAGACGACAAAGCTCACAAAAACTCGTTTGAGAAAATGTACGTCCGACAACAGAAATCATGAAGTTCACTTGACTCTCTGATGCAGTGCGATTTTCGATTGAAGCGGTGCGGTTTTCTGTCGGATGAAGTTCACTCGTCGATTTGGGTGTCGCGAAAAACAGAGTGTCCTCATTTCACTAATTTTAAAACTGCTCTTAAACCGTAAGGAATTAGAGAGTGTTCTACATGAAAAAGTTGCGCCTCGTCGATATCTTTGCAACGGCATATCATTTGAGTCATTTCGACAACCGGTTTGTAAAAATTTCGCGAAAAACGACTGCTGTCACTCGTTGTCTGCCGCACGATTTTCAAAATTAACTTAAAACTGTAACAAATCTCAAAACCATTTCTACATAGGAAAGTTGCGCCTTGTCCATAGCTTTCCAACGACGTATTACACGCCTCGTTTTGACAAACGGTTCAAAAACTAGAGTAAAAACAGTACCAAAAATTACAAAAAATTTAAAAAACAGAATTCCGCGATTTAGTAAATTCGAAAATGCTCTTAAAACGTAACAAATTAGAGAAAATAATAGATATGAAAAAGATGCGCCTCGACGATATCTTTCCAACGGCGTATCATTTGCCTTATTCCGACGAGCGGTTTAGAAAAAATCACGAAAATACGCTCGCTGCCACTCGTCATCCGCCGCACCATTTTTGAAACTGCTCTTAAACCGAGAGGAATCTCGAAAAGTGTTCAACATGGCGAAGTTGCGCCTAATCAATAGCTTTTCAACGGTATATTATATGCCTCGTTCCGATAAACGGTTAAAAAATTAGAGCGAAAACAATACTGGAAAAACACTGCATGCAGTGTTTTTCGACACAAAGTTCACTCGTGTGAGTACTGCAGCACACTTGGTTCAAACAATGACGTGCACTTACATTGAGCGTGCAGTGCTGAATTGTTATCAGAATAACTATTCTGATAATATATATATAGCCGGTCTATTCTGATAATATTATCAGAATAGTTATTCTGATAACACTTCAGCACTGCACGCTCAATGTAAGTGCACGTCATTGTTTGAACCAAGTGTGAGTACTGCAGCACACTTGGTTCAAACAATGACGTGCACTTACATTGAGCGTGCAGTGCTGAAGTGTTATCAGAATAACTCAATGTAAGTGCACGTCATTGTTTGAACCAAGTGTGCTGCAGTACTCACACGAGTGAACTTTGTGTCGAAAAACACTGCATGGAGTGTTTTTCCAGTACTGTTTTCGCTCTAATTTTTTAACCATTTATCAGAACGAGGCGTATAATATACCGTTGAAAAGCTATTGATTAGGCGCAACTTTGCCAAGTTGAACACTTTTCGAGATTTCCGCTCGGTTTAAGAGCAGTTTAAAAAATGGTGCAGCGGATGACGAGTGGCAGCGAGCGTATTTTCGTGATTTTTTCTAAACCGCTCATCGGAATAAGAGAAATGATACGCCGTTGGAAAGATATCGTCGAGGCGCATCTTTTTCATATCTATTATTTTCTCTAATTCGTTACGGTTTAAGAGCAGTTTCTAATTTACTAAATCGCGGAATTCTGTTTTTTGAAATTTTTGCAATTTTTGGTACTGTTTTTGCTCTAGTTTTTGAACCGTTTGTCGAAATGAGGCATGTAATACGTCGTTGGAAATCTATAGACAAGGCGCAACTTTCATATGTAGAAATGGTTTTGAGATTCCTTACAGTTTTTAAGTTAATTTTGAAAATCGTGCAGCGGACGACGAGTGGCAGCGGCCGTTTTTCGCGAAATTTTTAGAAACCGGTTGTCGAAATGATTCAAATTATATGCCGTTGGAAAGATATCTACGTGACGCAACTTTTTCATGTAGAACACTCTCTCTAATTCCTTACAGTTTAAGAGCAGTTTTAAATTTACCGAAATGCGGACATTCTGTTCTTCGTGACACCCAAATCGACGTGGGTACTTCATCCGACTGAAAACCGCACTGCATCGGACGAACAATCGCACTTCATTGAACAAACAAGTGCACTACATGATTTCATTTTTGCGGGACGTAATTTTTCCTAAATAAGGTGGAGTGCACTTCATGTCGAGTGTTGGTAAACCACAATACTATGAAAAGTGTACCTCGAGACTACCGTAAACGAGCCGTACTGCATCAGACAGAAAACCACACTTATTTCGACTAAAAAACGCACTTCATTGGACAGGCAAGTGCACTGCATGATTTCTTTTTTGTGGGACATAAATTTTCTTTTTTCGTGGGACGTAAATTTTCGCAAACGAGGTGGAGTGCACTCCTTTGGACTAAAACCGTACTTCATTGGACAGACAAGTGCACTGCATGATTTCTTTTTTGTGGGACATAAATTTTCCCAAATAAGATGGAGTGCACTTCACGTCGAGCGTTGGTGAACCGCAATACTACGAAAAGTGAACCTCGTGACTACCATAAACAGACCGCGACACTACCGAGGGCTCATTCGGTTTGGAGGAAATCTAAACGTAGGAATTTGGAGTAGTATAGGAATTTGATAGGATGGCACTTGCCACCCTAAGGAATTGACTTGCCTCGTTCCTACGCGCAAAATGAGCTTTGAGTGGATGTGTAGTTTCCTCTAAAAGCATAGGAAATGAATCGTATTCCCACGAAATTCCTTTACGCATTTCCTACAAACCGAATGCATATATAGGAAATTTTCCTTGGAATCCTTGTTCCCACGTTTTTCCTATAAAAATCCTTCAAACCGAATGAGGCCCGAAAGTTAACTGCATGAGTTTTTTTTGCCGTTTATCATACTTATTATTTTTTATTCGCGTACACGCGGCAACTGGACCACAAAGATTGAGCGAGTAAACTACATCTAATATAGAAGCGAGCTTCTTTTGAGATGTTTTTGTTTTGTGTTTACCAAGTAGACAATAAAGGAGATCTATAGCGAATGTTAGTGAAACGTATGAGTTTACCAAGCGAGCTGCAATAGGTTTCTTCAAGTTTTTTCAATCTGTTACAAAAATGCCCATGCAGTTTTACAAATCACCCACATAAAAACAAATATATCGAAGCAAATGGCGAACCGCTTGCAAAGGTGCCGACCGGTGAACCGCACTCCATAGCCCGGCGAACCGCAAGCAGCCGACCGGTGAACCACACTCCGCGGCCCGGCGAACGGCACGATACAGCTCGGCGAACAGCACGTCGCTGTAGCACAATTAGCACTCGAGCACCACCTGGCAAAACAAAAAGCAGCAAAAACTGAGCAGCACAGACGAACTGCATCGCAGCACCACCCAGCCGGGACTTCACCACATTGCACTGTAAATCTTAACATACAAAAAAACAAATTTGAAGTGTACACCAGAAGCACTCAATCAAACTGCATTGCCGCCGCACCGAAACCATGCCCAACCAGCCAGCGAACTGCACGGTGGCAACCGGCGTGCCCGCGAACAGAAAGCCCATGCTACCGGACCGCACGTCGCGAGCCAAGGAACTGCACGACCAGGCAGGAGGCAGCTTTCAGTTTTGCCGTCGGTGGCTACCCATTTTTTGTTTTGCCGGCCGCCGTCGTGTAGCAGGGGAGGGGAGGCAGGCCAAGGGGAAGATGACCGAGCGCATCTGGAAGCCCCCTGTCGGTGAGCAGGAGAGTACAAGGGTTGAGGGAGGAGGGAGAACAGAGATCACCGGCGCGCTCGCTGCCAGTCCACCGGGCCTGCATGCGTCAGTGTGTGAGGAAGGAGGGCTTCAGTCCCGATTCGATCCAGCCGCACGCCCATCCTCCCGAGCTTTGAGCGCCGTGCAGCGCTCCCCCCGGCTGGTGCCTCTGCCTCCCACACCGGCAAGGTTCGCGACAGAGGCGCATCCAGGTGATGGCGCCGCGGCAGCGCGGAGGCGCAGCGCGGAGGAAGCAGGTGGGGCAGCTGAGCGGGGTAAGGCGGTGGCGCGGCGGAGCGGGGGAAGGTTGCGGCGCGGCGGCACGGGGGAAGGCGGCGCTGCGCCGGAGCGGGAGAAGGCTGCGGGGGAGGTTGCGGGCCTGGAGGAGAGAGGATGTCATGGGGAGAGAGAGGATTGGGGGAAGGCGGTGAGCCGGAGGTAGGAGGAGTGGAGGGAGGCGGCGCTGCCCTGGGTCAGGGCGGGGGCGTTGCTGCGCGCGTAGAAGGCGACGGGAGGTCGCCGGGGACGGGAGGTCGCCGGGGAGGGGTGTTGGCGGAGGGGTGCCGGGGTGCTGCGCGTCGCTGGGGGAGAAGTGCTGGGGAGCTGCTCATAGTTGGGCTTGAGGAGGGGCGTCGGCCGGCGTGTGGGTGGGACGCCGCCCCAGCTGAAGGAAGGAGCTGGAGAGGATAAGGGATGAGCGGAGGGGAGTGGTCGTGGGGAATTTCCTAAAAAATAAATTTGGATCGCTGCGTGCGGTTCATTTTTCGTGGCGCCGACGGAGAGATGGTGGCGCCGGCGGAAGGAGGTGGAGTCAGATTGGGTTCGTGCGGGAGATGGGTCGAGGTGTTATCAGAATAAGGCTTTGATGTTATTAGAATAAGGTTTTAAGGGTCTTAAAGGTTTAACTAACAAGTACGCACTTGAAGCCTAACTTATATATATATATATATATATATATATATATATATATATATATATATATATATATATATATATGTGGCTTTTGCATAGCATCTCCATCATCATTATCAGTACATCCTACGCAGGTGAGTTAGGATGCACTTGATCCCAGGAAGGTATCTATCCTTCAAACCAGAGGAGTGCTTCAAACTAACAACAGTACATAATATCCAACAAAAGAGGGTCGTGCTACAGCAGTAGAATACATGGCTCAGTCTAGATGTCAACACGAATCATGTTGTGCATATTTGCTGTTGGCATGAACCACATCGCCGCATGTCGGGTTTGCAAAAGACATCCATCGCATGGAAGCTTGATGCCTTTCACACACTGAAAATTATCTCGCAGCAAGCTGTGTCGACGAATCTCTGGATATGGTGATTCATGAAACCCATGGTATGATGTGTAAACACAGCCCCCCTCACGAATGGAAATTGCATAGCACAGTAATCATCGCCGGTGATATGATCGATGATTGGTTGGATGATCGGATAATTGAGCCCGAGGAATAAGGAGTGGTTGCCGAGGCTGTAAACCCGCCTCCAGTTGAATACGCCTGGCCCAACGGAGCTGGGATCTTTCTCGAACACGAAGCAACCATAGCCATCAATGTCATGAATGCCCCACGCATTGTACTGCATGTGGTTTGATGTAATGGTTTGATCAATTTTGTAGGTGCGAATGAGCATCAAATGACCGCCGTCAGCCGAACGAGCGATAAACCACCACCCATCGGCTGGTATGATTCCAGGTCCTGGAATCATGAAGGCCAGCGCATTTGCGTCTGCTGCAACAATTCAAATTGGAGACCAAAAGGACAAAAATAAACAATCATGTTCAGAGTATGTGTGGAATTAAGATTATTATAACAGTGACACATATCATAGACAGAGAATTGCAATGCCGTGGTCATAATCATACCCCAAGTTAAAAAAAATAAGCCAATGGCTTTCATATTCTAGCAATATGTCATGGTTCAAACATCATGTAACAATGAGAGGAAAACAGCTATGACATCGCCTACTCATATTCTACCATAGTACTTACTACTACTGTTCTCATATCAACTCTAAGCAATAACATGCGTTGTTATAAAAATCTTGTAAACGAGAGTAACATATAGCAATCATGATGTTATGCTCATAATATGTATTCTAACAATCATTAGATGGCAATTGTTCTCATATCAACTCTAACAATAACATGTGTGGTCATAAAAATCTAGGAAATGAGAGGAACATATAGCAATGATGTGGTTATAGACATACTATGCATTCTAAATTTGTAACAAATGAACAGGCAGTCGTATTCATAAGGTAAAGATGAGATGAGATAGAATAATTACACGACGATAGACTCCACCAGTATAGGCAGCCAATCTGTGCGTCGACCGCGTAAACGATGCCATCATGCACTATATCATCAGACAGAAATATTGCCTCAATAGGATTGATGATGAGCCATAACCATGTATGGCGACCGGATTCCAGATAGACTAATCCCATGTTGAACAAGGCAATGAGCTTGTAATCCATGTAGTCTTCTGATGGTGTGGACACTTCGCAGATTACAACTTTCTGCAAACAGAGGTCGAGCCAAAAGCTTGACGCGTCTCGTGCGTAGTAGGCAGGAGTGTCCGGCGGGCCGCGAGGCTCGATGGCGGCGGTATCCAACGATGGAAGGGTGATCTCCCGCTGGGTGTAGATATCCACGAGACGCCACGGACTACCGGTGTGGTGGATGAGGACGATCCAGTTGGCCTTCATGCCCACCCAGTAGTGGTCGCACATGAAGGACAGGTGGACGGGTAGTGGTAGCATGTCGAGGGGCACCACGGCAACCTCCGTAGGATCGTCAAGTTGGTGTCTGGGCCACCTGCGAGGATCAGGAATCAGCAAGCAGGGTGTCTTGAAAAGAGCCGGCCGGTTGCAGACGAGTAGGCGGTACAAAGACACCGAGCATGCGGCCAGACGGACGGTGCTGAGTAGGTCCACACGACTACAGATCTGCTCCAAGAGAACATCGGGGAGGGAATTCCAATCGCGGCTCTGCGTGTCAGTCGGTTCTGCCATTGGGGTTTTCAGTGCCTGCGAGCCAGCGGGGAAGTGGATTCGGTCGGGCGAGCGAAGAAGCTTCTCCACGTGTGGCCGAGCAGTGAGCGGGGGGATATGGTACGCGCGAGCTACCAAGGAAGATGGCGCGGGCGGGCGAGCAGTGAGTGGGGGTAAATGGTGTGCGGCCGATGATGGGGAAGAGAGGAGGAAGAAGAAGAGATGGCAGTACTGGGTAAGGCTGATTTAGTAACACCAACACGCTGGTTCAGCTTATTAATTACGTGTCCCATCTGCTGCAGCGTGTATTGTCACTTCACTGCGAAGACTAGTTGAATAGTTCTCTCTGACCGAGATGGGGAATAATGGATCGCGAGGAAGTATCCTTTCTACAGTATCCCTATGCCTCTACGCTCACTTCACTCATTTTGCTCCATACCTAGTCACTTGTTGAAATCTGTAGAAAGACAAATACTCCGTATTTGGGAGCAGAGGGAGGCTTTTACTCCGTACTATTTGGGAATAGAGGGAGTATCACCATATGGAGGGAACAGAGGAAGCTTGAAACATGAACATGTCAATGGGAGGGAGTAAGGCCCATGCATGCATGCATGCATGCAACATGCAACACTCACACGTACACATGGACGCACACAACACTCACACACCCATGCGACACACAGCACACGACGCAACACACACACTCACGCTCAAGTGCTCAACCTACTCCCTACGTCCGTGAAAGACTGTACATTTAGAGATTTACACATTGACCAGGGCATAATTAACGCCCAAAAATAGCAGACTTATATGTGCATGCGACCATTGAGATAAGAAGATTAAATGAAGGCCATTGCATGATATAATTAAGGATAGACATGTAGCCTATACCTACAACACAAGTTGGCGCATTAGTCAATCAATATCGATTTAGATTAAAGGCTAAATGCATTGGAAGAGTAGATGTACATCATGTACTACACTCTTTTTTTATAGCCGATGTACACTCTTTGTTGGAAGACCGAGGGAGGACACGTGCATGCACTCACATACACAGCCAGGGCGGTTCGCGCGCAAGGGTTAGACTCGTGTCGCGCCTGCGTAAAGTTTTGTTTAACTGATTTCTTTGCTCTGCCAACTGACAGGTGGGACCCAGAAACCAGGTGACAATTTAACCAGTCAACAAAGTGCCACGTCGACTATGTGGCCGGTCAGTAGGGTGCGATACGGTGCTCTACGATGAGCTAGTGATCGTATAATCGCCGCAAAACTATATATAGTGACCGTAAAGAGCGTATTGTTACATACGTTGACCGCTAGTGTATTTTTCTTGTTTCAAATTAAGCCATATTAATCGGAAAGGACAAAGTATGGACTACTACTACTAGTACTAGTATTGCTTTGATGTGTCCCGTCAACTCGCCGAACGAGGAGAAGCTTGCTTACTACGCCTCTCCCTCGCCCATGCGCGCGGTGGTTCGCAGGACGAGGAGAGGGTTTTGACTACAGCGCCCTCTCCCTCTCCCTTGCCCTCGCCCTCGCCCTCGCCCTCGTGGTGGACGTGCAGCAGTTCAATCGGTGTCAGATTGACAGAAGCATATTGTATTGTAGTATCATCATTGTTGGACCTTCCGAAGAGGCGAAGAGCCAAGTGCAAGGTTCACACAAGTACGAACTGTTGAACCTCCCGAAGAGGCAAAGAGCCAAGCGCAAGGTTTTATAGGAGTTGTCGTCCTAGTAGGAGTGTACTACAACTATAGCGAACGATGCTACCGTATGATGCCGCCACGTCACGTATATCCAAAGTTGTGCCACCTTTTTTTCTCAAAGAGCGTGTTGGAGCCCGTGCAACAACCACACAAGTTGCACGTACACATAACACATTTACTAGTAATAAATTCTAAAGGACAAATGCCAGTATGCCACACAAGTTCATCTCCAATTCATGTGATAAATCTGTGCACGACTAGTCTACATATATTCGCAGCGCTACCGTTCACAATTACCGTACTCCACTTACACGTTATAGATGGGCTACATGTCCTCCACCAGGTTCCAGTCCTAGGTGTTCTTCATGGATGGCACGATCCATAGCGGTGGGCAACGGGAATCATTGTCGCAGCTTTCTAGTCCGGTTCCACACGATGGAGACTCATCCAAGCTGAAGCGGCATAAATCAGGGATAGCGTGTCCCAGCATGTCGTTCATCCGGCGGTGCGCACTGAAGACACAACCATGCTTCATGAATGGCAGGCCTTCTGTATCATGCACGGAAGGTGGCATCCGCTTCACAATGGGGTAGCTGTCCCCGATGAAAAGCGAGTACTCTCCAAGAGTGTTCCTCGGCACCCACGTAGCATCACGGGGGTCGAACTCGGCGCCGTTCATCTGGTACACGCGGCATCCCAGATCTGGACACATGGTGATGTACATAATCAAGGTCCATGCATAATAATGTTGTGCTCAAATATGGCGGTCAGTAATACTGTGCAGCAAATAGTACTACTCCGATATAGAGGAAGTAAAATAACCAGCTTATTATATATAGCCACTCTTGGCTACATGGATGAGATAGTAAGACATGGAAAAACAAAAATGGTGGCAGCTAGTGGGTTCAAGTCTTCAAGGGCCTAGCTAGCTATATGCGTCCTCCAAGGTAAAAAGTACTCCTACTAGTACTACAAAGTATACTACTAGTACAACAATGAAAGGGAAGGTGAGAGGGTTAAAAATGGAATACCTGGGTAGATGGTGACGGTCCGATCGTGGTAGATTGTGTGACCATGTTGCACATCAGTGGTACCATGGGTAACGAATGCTAAGATAGTTGATCCCAATATGCCAAAGTCAGCTACAAGGTTCCAGGTTAGACCGAATCGCGGATGCAAATGCGCATCCAGGATCGGCGATCTTATTTTGATCGGGGGATGACTGGTCCCTGCAAAATAATGGAGTACTGTTAGGGATGCAAATGATGGTTTGTGCATTCCATTTGTAATCTCCCGTACCATAGGATGGAAACCAGATGAAACAAGTCCCCTGGCTTGTCACCGTGAAGATGCGGCCTAGATGGCACACGGCGTCTTCGAACATGTAGGGGTACAAATCTGCCGCCGCCAACATGCGCCAGCCTCTGTCGTTACTGCCTCTTGAATTGATGGCAATCCTTATGTCAAACACCGCGATGAGATAGTAATCGTCGTAGTTGCGTCGCTTTGTCGGCGGGTCCGCAATTGCGATATTCTTCAATCTCATGTAGGCATCATCATACGTATTCAAGCCCAGCCAGTCCAGAAGGCCGATCCCAATGGTGGAGAAGGGGTCTACCGGAACGGCCGCACTGCTATGGATGTTGTGCAAAATGATGGTGGTATCCGGCCGGAGGTATGCAAGCCAATCTTCGTTGGCACCGACCCAGACCTATATATAAGACGGTGGGCAGCGGAGAAACTACGGGATGGAAATGGAATAACTAAGTACTACATGATCAAACTCCATTACTGACCTGCTCATCGGACAAAATCCGACTACCTCTCAACGTCGGCAACTCTAGCGGAGTCAACGTGCAACCATGGCCAGGGAGCGGTGGACTGTTCGAAGGATTGTCCCATAGAAGAACCTTCTCCTCGAGGACGCATGGAAGACCAACAAGCATGGCCTGTTTAAGCAGCGTCTTGAAAAAGTTGGTGCAGGAAGCACCGAGTCTTGCGGCGGTGAGGACGTCGGAGCGGCATGCGATTTCTCCCACAGGATCGTCGTCCAAGGTCTCCCAGCCCCGACGAGGAGGAGAACCGCCTGGCGAATCCATGGGAGCAGCGACGAACTGCCTTCTCTTCGGGGGGAGGGGAACTGGCGAGGAGGAGATAAGAGCGTAGTAACCGCAGGGCCTCGCCCCTTCCAACTGTAGATCATTCCTCAATGAAGGGGTGAGGCTATTATTTACTACTAGTACTCCCTCCGTCCAGGTGCATAGGGCACCTAAGAAATGGTACCGTGAACTAGGCATATGTTGATTCGACGCTCATCACGTTTTTCTCTCCCTCTAGTTAATCCCGCATTAAGTGTAATGATGGTAGGACTAACCATGCATAGGCTAATGGATTGTTTCACACATTTCTTTAGGTCCAGCTTGCATGCATGCAAAGAAAAAGTAAATGGTAGAGGAGGCTGATTGGTTTGCATATGGAAGGGAGATAAATGTGAAGCTGAAAACGCTAAGTGCATTGGGGTAGGCATACGAGTCATTAGTGCTAACTAATGAAGGGCGACTAATATACTTGAAAATCCTAAATTCTCTTAGGTGCCTTATGCACCTAGACAGAGTGAGTACTAGCATTATGGAACATTATGGGATTGCATTATACTGCAAATAATAGCACTAGTAAGAAATTTTTGGCACTAGGTAGTAGTTTTTGGCATGGATTAATTTTTTTTGGGTATGTTTTTGCCATTTTTTGTACACGCTAACTAGTGTCAAAAAACATCTTACATTATGTGACAGAGGAGTACATACTCGTACTGTAGCAGTACTAGTACTACTTTTCTCAACTAGTAGTGCGATGTACTGTACCTCTAGTCTAGTCTAGTATAGTGCACCCGGTTTTGAACTCTTGAATCTCAGGGCCAAGGAGCTACAGTTGGAAGTGGAGGGTACTACTGTTCTCTAGAACCATCGCTGTACTATCAATGCAGGGGAAGTAAACCTGCGTAGTGGCCTAGTGGGTACTCTCGGTGCTCTATTCAGCCGCTCCTCTCACGTAGCTGGCCTACTCAGCCGCTCCTCTCACGCACACACTAGCAGCCTGTTTATCAGCAACAGTTACTGCGGGGGCAGAACATTTGAGTTATTTGATACAGCGAGACTAGGCTTTTCGCTTCCATTTGTGGAGGTGTAATGGATCTCGTCGAACTTTGTTAGTAGTTCCTTCTTTATGAATGAGATGAAGCAAAGCTTTTGCCTCCATTTCAAAAAAAACACGTCAAGAGGAATTTCTTTTATAGTAGAGCCGATAATGGAGTGAAGTCCATGCGTGCAACGCCACAAGCTACAGAGTAGTAGTAGAGCACTTTACGTACAGAGCCATATTGCACAGTTCCCAATGCCCTGCCAGGCTTTTCCGGCTCCTCGGGCTTAATTGGGAGGCGCTAGTTTAAATATGCTACTAGTTGACGAGGAAGCTGCAAGCGAGGTGCGGCTAGGGCGAGCACGCGAGCCACGAGATGCTGGGAAGGAAAACCCGTTCACGTGTCTAGGCTTTCTAGTGCACCCAGATTGTGGGGCCGCACGTTCGTTTGACTTCAAAACTCAAACTACCCATGTAAAATATTGGCTCACAACGAAGTGTAGTACTACTATTTTTTTAAAAGGCCGCCGTGCGTTCGGCCGGGATCGAACCCACAAAAGGAGGTACACACTCCCGCGACCACTAGTAGTACTCGTTGGAGTACAACACAACCTAGAATAGCCTTTTGTCGCTAGTAGTACGTACATTGTTCCTTACAAGAAACCCCTAAGAGCATGGTTAATAGTCTAGCGAGCTGCTGGCTATAAGCCAGTGCCATGTCATCTACAGCCCATCTTATAGCCAACATGTACAATAATAGATCAAAAGAGTGTACTACTTTTTTATTATGTGGCCCACTTCTCATTCTCACAAAGTGCCTAGGAGCATGTGCTAGAGCTGGCTCTTCACGAAGAGCCCGCTTACCTTCTCTCTCCTCTTCTCTTTCCTCCAACTAAGCAGAAATATACTAGTTTATTTCTTATAGCCCACTGACTCAGCTCTATTGTACTTGCTCTAATAATGCAAGAAATCACTAAAATTCCAAGAAACTACTACCACTTGCATATGTGGCAGACTTAAGATAAGACTACCTTATCAACCATTGTACATGCTCTTACCAACAAAAAACCTCGAGTGACCTCCTACCTCCGGCCCGTCCACCTAGTCATCCTCGTCCATGGTGAAAGTGCAACTATCCCTGGGTGGTTTTGGTAATTCCTAACAACCATTGTACATGCTCATACCAAGCTCATTGAGCTAACATTATTCCAAGATTAATATTTCAGGAAAAGCTCAATGAATGGCATGGCATGGATGAGGAAAGTGGATCCCTCAAAATTCTAAGGACAAAAAGTTTGGCTCAAGCTTCAAGATCAAGACTCTACATTTTATATTTTAGTGATCCAAGATCACATTGAGTCTATAGGAAAAGCCAATACTATCAAGGAGGGCTGAGGTGTTGCTTAATGGCTTGCTTGCTCAGAGTGCTTAGTGATATGCTCCAAAATCCTCAACTACCTTCCCACATCCACATATGACCTAAACCAAAAGTCAAACTCGGCCCCACCGATTCTTTCTATCCGGCGCCACTGAGTTTCAAATGTCATAGCCACTGCCACAAACCCTAGGCAAATCGGTCTCACCGATAGGGATCTCGGTCTTACCGAGATGGGATTGTAATCTCGCTGTTTCCCTTCGTAATGTTTCGGTTTTACGGAGATGAGCGATCGGTCCCACCGAGATTGCAATGTAAACTCTCTGTTTCCCTTTTGTAACATTTCGGTCTCACCGAGATGAGCGAATCGGTCCCACCGAGTTTACCTGACCAACTCTCTGGTTAGCTTATTACCAAAATCGGTCCCACCGAGTTTGTGTAATCGGTCACACCAAGATTACGTTATGCCCTAACCCTAACCATATCGGTCCTACCGAGTTGCATCTCAGTCCCATCGAAAATCCTAACGGTCACTAGGTTTGCTGAATCGGTCTGACCGAGTTTAACCATTCGGTCCCACCGAGTTTGGCAAATTATGTGTAACGGTTAAATTTTATGTGGAGGCTATATATACCCCTCCACCCACTCTTCATTCATGGAGAGAGCCATCAGAACATACCTACACTTCCAATACACATTTTCTGAGAGAGAACCACCTACACATGTGTTGAGGTCAAGATATTTCATTCCAACCATATGAATCTTGATCTCTAGCCTTCCCCAAGTTGCTTTCCACTCAAATCTTCTTTCCACCAAATCCAAATCCTGTGAGAGAGAGTTGAGTGTTGGGGAGACTATCATTTGAAGCATAAGAGCAAGGAGTTCATCATCAACACACCATTTGTTACTTCTTGGAGAGTGGTGTCTCCTAGATTGGCTAGGTGTCACTTGGGAGCCTCCGACAAGATTGTGGAGTTGAACCAAGGAGTTTGTAAGGGCAAGGAGATCGCCTACTTCGTGAAGATCTACCGCTAGTGAGGCAAGTCCTTCGTGGGCGACGACCATGATGGAATAGACAAGGTTGCTTCTTCATGGACCCTTCGTGGGTGGAGCCCTCCGTGGACTCGCACAACCGTTACCCTCCGTGGGTTGAAGTCTCCATCAACGTGGATGTACGATAGCACCACCTATCGGAACCACGACAAAAACATCCGTGTCTCCAATTGCATTTGAATCCTCCAAACCCTTCCCTTTACATTCTTGCAAGTTGCATGCTTTACTTTCCGCTGCTCATATACTCTTTTGCATGCTTGCTTGAATTGTGTGGAGATTGCTTGACTTGTGCTAAGATAGCTAAAATCTGCCAAGAACTAAAATTGGGAAAAGGCTAGATTTTTATTTGATCAAGTAGTCTAATCACCCCCCCTCTAGACATACTTTCGATCCTACAAGTGGTATCAGAGCTTTGGTCTCCATCTGCTTTGATTTCCATAGCTTTTGGCGGTCATAGCCTTGGTTTCACAACCTAGGAGAGTATGGCGTCTAGCGATTGAAATTATCACCGTAGAGGTCCTTACTTTGATGGCACTAATTTTGCTAGTTGGAAGCATAAGATGAAAATGCATATTCTTGGACATAACCCCGCCGTTTGGGCTATTGTGTGTATTGGCTTGCAAGGTGAATTCTTTGACGGGAAAGAACCAAACCGTGAAGCCACCGCGGAAGAGTTGAAAATGCTGCAATACAACGCTCAAGCTTGTGATATCCTCTTCAACGGATTGTGCCCCGAAGAATTCAACAAAATCAGCCGTCTTGAGAATGCAAAGGAAATTTGGGATACTTTGATTGATATGCACGAAGGTACCGACTCCGTCAAGGAATCCAAATTGGATGTGCTTCAAAGTCAACTTGACAAGTTCAAAATGAAGGATGGTGAAGGTGTTGCTGAAATGTACTCTAGGCTTGCTCTTATCACAAATGAGATTGCCGGCTTAGGGAGTGAAGAGATGACCGATAGATTCATCATCAAGAAGATCCTAAGAGCCTTGGATGGAAAATATGATACCGTGTGCACATTGATCCAAATGATGCCCAATTACAAAGATCTCAAGCGAACGGAAGTCATCGGAAGAATTGTTGCTCATGAGATGTCACTCAAGGATAAAGAGGAACTTCACAACAAATCAAGTGGTGCTTACAAAGCCTCATGTGAAGCCCCCACATCATCGAGTGAGAAACAAACCTTCAATGAAGAATTGAGCTTAATGGTGAAGAGCTTCAACAAGTTCTACAAGAGTAGAAGCAAAGAGAGAAGCTCCAAGTCAAGGTCCTACAATGACAAAAGATCTTCTAGTCGAGAGAGAAATTGCTACATTGTGGAAGGCCCGGACACTATTCCAATGAGTGTACGACCCCCTAGAAGAGAAGAGAAGATTCTCCCAAGAGAAGAAGTAGAAGAGAAGAATCACCATCTAGAGAAAGAAGGAGTAGAGATGATCGTTATGAACGAAGACCCTCACGGAGAAGCAAGGATTCGGAAAGAAAGGACAAGTCATCAAGGAGCTACACAAAACAAAGACATCAAGCTCATGTTGGTGAATGGGTATCCGGCTCTGACTCCAACAACCAATCCGAGAGAAGCTATCACTCCGACTCCGAATATATTCAAGATGAAGGTGTTGCCGGTCTAGCACTTGTGACAACCAACTCCTACGACATATTTGACTCACCAAATGAAGAAGTTGGAACATGCTTCATGGCTAAAGGCCCAAAGGTATCACACCCGAGTATGTTGATTTCAATAGTGATGAAAATGACTTGTTAGGTGATGATGATTTACTTGTTGACAACTCTAGTGATGAATACTGTGATGAAACGTCAATTAATCATGCTAATCAAGATAAAACGAATGACAATGATAAGGAGAAGATTGAGTCTCTAACTAAAGAACTAAACACTCTTAAGTTAGCTCATGAAACTATCTTAGGAGATCATCGAGAACTTTTAAGGACTCATGAGAAATTACGCTTTGAAAAGCTCAACCTTGAGCAAGAGCATGAGTTCTTAAAAGCAATCAATGATGATCTTCGCAAGAAAAGTTCTTCTTACATTGCCAAGCGTTTACTCTTATCCACTTACATGCCTCAAGTCAAGTCTAGTAACAAGAACAAGAAAGATTCTTCCTCTAGTAGTAACAATAATCATGCTAAATCCAATATTGTTGCTTCTAGTAGTTCTCTTGATTCCACTAATGATTCTCTTAGCCAAGTTACACTTGAGCAAGAAAATAGCTTATTGAAGGGAATTATAGAGAAAGGTGTTTACAAGAGCCTTGCCGGAAGTAAGCAATTCGAGGAAATTGTACGCAAGCAAGGAAGGCACCGGAAGAATCAAGGTGTTGGTTTTGAACGAAAGTTCAATGCCAATGGAGTTGAGTGGGAATAAGATCAATACCCCAAGACGAAGTTTGTTCCTCAACAAGAGAAGTATGATCCTACTTCTTTCAAAGGGACACAAGCTCAAGATGATCTTCCACCACAAGACCACAAGCAAAAAGGCAAGGACAAGCTTCAAGAGGAAATTGATGCATTTGAAGAAGCTCCTAAGGCCTTGGTCAAGTGGGTTCCCAAGACTACTTCAAGTTCCACTTCATCAAGTACAACTACAACACCGAGGATTCCCATCAAGATGGTGTGGATCCCGAAGAAGAACTAGAGAGTTCTTGAGGGTGACTCCGCCAACATACTTCACTCTTATCATCTTGGCAAGAACAAGTACAATCAACTTCCACATCTTGCACTAGTTCAAGGAGTCACAAACCCTCTTGTTAGTAAGACAAGGGACAAGGTAACCTAAAAGCTTTCATAGACATCATCTTGTGTGTGCATCACTCTATGTCTATGGATATCCTTGTTTGTTCCTTGTGGGACTAACCCGTGTAGGTATTGAAAGTGCAACTCACTCCAATGGATAGCTCCAAATGATCTACATCAACATTGAGCATCCACATATTCAACATCTACATGAAGTCATCATCGACAAAACCCAAGGTTAGTTCATCCCTCTTAGGGGGGATCTCACATCTAGGGGGAGCTTTACTCTAAGAATTGAGCTAAAGCAACTCTAATGGTGTGAAACACAACAATGCTTTATGTAAAAGTGGTAACCCCACTTGTGCTTAAACGATGAGTATGACCTATGATCAAATGTTCTCATTTGACTCCTAAGTCAATATACTCATATATAGATCACCTAGTCATCGCAAATTGTTTGATAGATGCTAGAATTGGTTGTGCATGCTTTGCCACATATTTCAATTGCCATTTTATTGTGTGAGCATGTTGATTGCATATTTCACTCATTCGAGGACATCCACTTGTTGTTTTGATTGATTGTTTTTCTTTTCTTTTGCCAAGTGGATGGACAAGAATGCCTAAGAACCCTCTCTAGCTATCTATGCTTTTCTCGTCTCAAACTCTATTCATGCTACATCACAAAATTTGATCAAGTCAGATTCGAACCACTCTGTGTGAGGAGCACTCGGAGTCCCTGATTCGCCATAGACTTAAACTTCCAAAACTTCTTTGTGCTTTTCGGTCTGACCGGTTCCTCCATTTCGGTCATACCGAGATCACTAACTCGATCTAGGTTTTCAATCTTGGTGCAACCGATTTGAACCTTTCAGTCACACCGAGTTTCAGTAACTGCTTGCAGTTATGAATCTTGGTGCCACCGAGTTGTTCCACTCGGTCACACCGACAGGGCCGGGCTATATATACTCACGGGCAAAAATTTGGAAATTTCTCCGAAACCCCTTCGCCCGCGCATAGCTCGCTCTGCCTCCTGGGTCTCCGGATCGTCCTCCTCGTCGCCAGCCGCCTCCTGTCACTGGTCTCCGCCCCCGTCAATGGAATTCTTCCCCGCCGTTGCCGCCATAGCGAGTTCATCGCCAAACTAGGGTATGGACTCGATCACAGTGCTATCCCCGTCCGATTCCTAGCACATTGTGTTCATTATGATTCTTACCATGATTGAAACGCTTCTATCCAGTCAAAACACTCCGTAGATTAGAGTTGAATTGAAAATTTAGGGTTAGGTTTCCGCCGAAACCATCTCGGACCATCCGAGTTGTGGAACTCGGTACCACCGATTCGGCTCAGGCCATTGCACATGTAATTTTCGGTCTGACTGAGAATTGCAAATCGGTGTGACCGAGTTCAGGACTTTGTGAAACCCTAGCAGTCTCGGTGCCACCGAACTATGACTCAGTCTGACCGAGTTCACTAGTTTAGGTTCCAACAGCTGCTTCGGTATCACCGAGTTTACAAATCGGTTGATCCGAAATGCTTTCTGTGGAAAACTAAAACTAAGTTTTTGACTCATTCTTTTGCAAAAACCTCTGCATTTTGTGATGCTCATCCACTCTATCTCATCTATATCTATTCACAGGGTCTGCTGTTAGTGTTTGCAATATGTCTGATCAGTGAAAGCCAGAACAGGTCAGAGGAGCAGGTTCACCTGAGTGAGGGCACTAGTCCCTCTAGTAGTTCAGATGATGGTAGAAGGAGCACTCCCAGCAACTTGCCCAAAGCTGCCACCAGAACAAGGAAGAAGAAAACTTCAGGGTCTGAGGATGAAGACTATGTGGCAGTTGAGGATGCGGCCACTTCCAAGAAGAAAGTGGTTAAGAAGGAATGTAGCACTGCTGCTGCCACCAAGCCAGGCATGAAGCAAAAGGTTCCTGCAAAGAGAATTCCAATGTCTAAGGCCAGAGCATCTACTCAAGTCCCTTTGGGATTTGAACCCAAAGAGGCTGCTGCAGAAGGGAAGAAGAGGAAGGAGAGGATCAAAAAGACCACTGCTAGAGTGCTTGGGAGATCCTCAATCATGAGAGATTCTAAAGAGGAAGAGGAAGAAGAGGTTGCTGCACCAGCACCTAAGTCCCAGAAGCTTATGGGTGATGCTATCAGGACAGGGGTTGCTTCATCAAAGCCCAAAGAAGCACCCAAAGCAGCCTCCAACCCCAAGAGTGCACCTAAGAGGAATACCAGGAGTATATCAGCTGCTGTGAAGAACAAGGCCCCAGTGCCTGAAGTTGCTGCTGATGAAGATGATGAAGGACAAGTCCTGAGGAAGCTCAAACCCAAGATTCTAGACCACAATGATGCTCATCCTGTGGCTGAGAACATGAAGATCAGGAGAGACTCAGGACTGAGGAAATGGAGAGAGACAGACTCATATGCTACAAGAAGAAGAACTGCTGTTGATTACAGGTTCCACACAAAGGAACAACAAGATTTCTATGAGACAGTGCTGCTGGACAAGAAGCCTATAGTGTGTGAAATGAGGTGGGTCGACTGGAAGTATATCAAGGAAAATGAGGAACACTATCCTGGTGTGTTTGACAACTTTAGTGCTTGTGGAGTTGCAGACTTTGTTGGGCAGAAGCTCACAAAGTGGAATGAGGAGCTCATAATGCAATTCTACTCCACAACACACTTCTATCCAGATGGCAGGATAGTATGGATGTCTGAAGGTACAAGGTACCACTCAACTATTGAGGAATGGGCAAATCTGATCAATGCTCCTAAGGAAGAAGAAGATGACTTGGATGTCTATGCCAAGAAGAAGATGGATCACAACTCTATGGCAAACATGTATAAGGAGATTCCTGAAGATGATCTTGAGACTCACCAGTTTGGGTCAGTAAAACACTTGCTGTCAGGGCTGCCTACAATCAATTGGATCCTTAGGCACACTCTCTTGCCCAAGTCTGGTGATCACAGAATGATCAGAGGCCATGCAATTAACTTGCTACATATATTTGATGTGCCATAGAAGTTCAAGGTCATGAGCCTTATAGTTGAGACTATCAAGAGGACTGCAGCAGACCAGAAAAGAAGTTGTGGATATGCCCCACAAATCCAGGAGTTGATAAACTCAAAGATGGGCACAGGCACATACTTGTTGGATAAGGAACACTTGCCTATCTACCCAGACTTCGAGGACAATCAAGTTGTGATGAATGAGAATGAACCATCATCAGTACAAGCTCAAGAGAAGAAGGAGAAAGCAAAGAAAGAGAAGGCTGCCAAGATGCCAACTCAAGAGGAGGCATCTGAGTACTTTTTGAAAAGCAAGCAGGACCAGCTTAGTTATTTGATAGCATCAACTCTGAGGATTGAGAAGGGGTTGGCCACCCTAACTCAAAACCAGGAGAGCCTGGAGGGAATCATGGAACAAAAATTCTATGATTTAGATGTTAAATTAACTGAGATTCAGTCAGTTGTGGAGCAGCTACAGGATCACATGCAGGAGAGGAAGGGCAGAACAACCACTGATGCATTTGCCAGAGTGCCTAGAGCTCAGAGGTCAACTGCAGTACCAGTACCAGACACCAGAGCCACTTCATCTGCACCAGCTACAGCTTCAGTGCCACCAGCTCCAGCACCTACCCCAACAGCTCCATCTACTTCGACTGAAGCCTTCGTTCTTGGAGTTCTCCGGACACCACCACCTGAAGACCAAGCCTGAGAGACGTTTTAGTGCTATGCATTTTCTATGAACTTTTTGGTAACTTGTTGCCAAAGGGAGAGAAAAATGTATAGATCATAGGCTTCGAGAGAGAGAGAGAGTTTGCTTTTGTTCTCTCTTGTCTTCTTGGTTGAACTTTGGTTGCTTTTGATTGCTTGAGATACTATGCTATTATCTGTGAGACATTGATGATCATGTGGTTGATCATAAGCTACACTTATGCTTGTTAGATGATATTATCTTACTTATCCTTATATGATCATTCACTTTGCTTGGTGATGAGTGCATGTATTTAATTCTTATCATTTTGAGCACTCCACCAAGATGTATGTGACATGGAAGAGTAACCCATGATCCTAACTCATTGTGCATTTGCAGTCCAAAGCAAACCTTAAGATATGCACAAATTTAGGGGGAGCTCTTGCTTTTCACATACTTCTCAAAGTGACAATATCTTTCACTCTTATTATCATTTGTCTAAGCTTTGATCTATATGTTGTCATCAATTACCAAAAAGGGGGATATTGAAAGTGCAACTATCCCTGGGTGGTTTTAGTAATTCCTAACAACATATAGCTCAGTGAGATAACATTATTCAAGATTAATATTTTAGGAAAAGCTCAATGAATGGCATGGCATGGATGAGGAAAGTGGATCCCTCAAAATTCTAAGGACAAAAAGTTTGGCTCAAGCTTCAAGATCAAGACTCTACATTTTATATTTTAGTGATCCAAGATCACATTGAGTCTATAGGAAAAGCCAATACTATCAAGGAGGGATGAGGTGTTGCTTAATGGCTTGCTTGCTTAAAGTGCTTAGTGATATGCTCCAAAATCCTCAACTACGTTCCCACATCCACATATGACCTAAACCAAAAGTCAAACTCGGCCCCACCGATTCTTTCTATCCGGCGCCACCGAGTTTCAAATGTCATAGCCAGTGCCACAAACCCTAGGTAAATCGGTCTCACCGATAGGGATCTCGGTCTCACCGAGATGGGTCTGGTTCCCTTCGTAACGTTTCGGTCTTACCGAGATGAGCGATCGGTCCCACCGAGATTGCAATGTAAACTCTCTGTTTCCCTTTTGTAACATTTCGGTCTCACCGAGATGAGCGAATCGGTCCCACCGAGTTTACCTGACCAACTCTCTGGTTAGCTTATTACCAAAATCGGTCCCACCGAGTTTGTGTAATCGGTCACACCGAGATTACGTTATGCCCTAACCCTAACCATATCGGTCCTACCGAGTTGCATCTCAGTCCCACCGAAAATCCTAACGGTCACTAGGTTTGCTGAATCGGTCTGACCGAGTTTAACCATTCGGTCCCACCGAGTTTGGCAAATTGTGTGTAACGGTTAGATTTTGTGTGGAGGCTATATATACCCCTCCACCCACTCTTCATTCGTGGAGAGAGCCATCAGAACATACCTACACTTCCAATACACATTTTCTGAGAGAGAACCACCTACACTTGTGTTGAGGTCAAGATATTCCATTCCAACCATATGAATCTTGATCTCTAGCCTTCCCCAAGTTGCTTTCCACTCAAATCTTCTTTCCACCAAATCCAAATCCTGTGAGAGAGAGTTGAGTGTTGGGGAGACTATCATTTGAAGCACAAGAGCAAGGAGTTCATCATCAACACACCATTTGTTACTTCTTGGAGAGTGGTGTCTCCTAGATTGGCTAGGTGTCACTTGGGAGCCTTCGACAAGATTGTGGAGTTGAACCAAGGAGTTTGTAAGGGCAAGGAGATCGCCTACTTCGTGAAGATCTACCGCTAGTGAGGCAAGTCCTTCGTGGGCGATGACCATGATGGAATAGACAAGGTTGCTTCTTCATGGACCCTTCGTGGGTGGAGCCCTCCGTGGACTCGCGCAACCGTTACCCTCCGTGGGTTGAAGTCTCCATCAACGTGGATGTACGATAGCACCACCTATCAGAACCACGACAAAAACATCCGTGTCTCCAATGGCGTTTGAATCCTCCAAACCCTTCCCTTTACATTCTTGCAAGTTGCATGCTTTACTTTCCGCTGCTCATATACTCTTTTGCATGCTTGCTTGAATTGTGTGGAGATTGCTTGACTTATGCTAAGATAGCTAAAATCTGCCAGGAACTAAAATTGGGAAAAGGCTAGATTTTTATTTGGTCAAGTAGTCTAATCACCCCCTATAGACATACTTTCGATCCTACACATGGGACGCAGCTACCGCCGCTGGCAGAAGGCGAGGTTAAAACCGCCAGCGGTGCAGAGCCCATGTTGCGGCAGCCCGGATGCCAGCTCCATCCGGCGCTCGTGGCCGTTAGCTAGCCAAGAAAGCTCCATCCAGCTGCTTGTCTGCAAGGTTTGCTAGCTAGATTGGCACGGCAGCGCAGCGGCTTGCTTGCACATGCCGCGCTAAGGCCAGCCATCTGGCTCGAGCGAAGGCCAGCGCGGCGGCTTGCTCGCTTGTGAGTCATGCTCGGGCCAGCCTGCCAACCCGTGAGAAGGCCAGCGCGGCGTCCGGCCCGTCCGGCGGAGCGGCGGCCAACTCGCTCATCACCGACGCCACCGACGAACATGCATCAGTACTGTTTGAAGTAATGTTCAGGAAAAATAATGATTTGAGGGGGAATAACAGGATAGAAGGTCAGATGTGGGTCCCTCGTGTCAACGGTCAAACAAAATGTGTTGGTTTAAGCTGCCTCGTTAGCACGGACGTGTGGGCCAACCCTGTCATAAATGGGTTTAAATAAACCTAATCGGTAGGAGTACTAGGTAGTTTTTGGTGTGGATTAAGAAATTTTGGGTACGTTTTTGCTATTTTTTGTACAATAGATTCTTCCTAGGTCTGGTTGAAAGTGGTAGTTTTTTGTTAAATACTCTACATATTGTAAGTAGGAGTGAAAGTTAAGCTTTGGAAGCCAATAAGCAAGGCTAGTTACATAGTGCATATGTGTACATGATTGAAAGTAAATATCAACCATGAGTGACTAATATCTTGATGGAAAACTCGAAACTATGGAATACTAGGAAAAAATGCATGGTTGGAAATACTAGCAGTGTTCATGTCCTTTGCAACGAATCATAATTAGAATAATACTTATTCACAAACTTGGTACAAAACACTCTAATTTTGATATACATATGTCACTAGAGATATATTATGTTTCATTTAGAATATATTCCTTGGGCTGTTTTGGTGAGGTCAGGGAGGGATGTGGTTGGTTTTAAGATACTAATTATGGATTTTTCTGCAAATTGATAGACAAGTGGGATGTTGGTGAGAAAAGGCAACAACTTACCTCACAATCATTAGATGTAGATCTAATGGTCAGAAACGGCGGATGGCAGACACACCAGCATCACCAACTCAGTCTTGTGTAGGAGTACTAGCAAGATCCGTGCATTGCACGAAACATCAAGATGCATTTTTTTTATAGAACACTTGTTGTGATTGACCCTTGCGGGAGTAATCCCATGTGTAAAAACTAATGATATCTCGAGAAATATGAGATAAGGTGAAGAGGAGTGGGGTGTGGTGGTGGTTGGTGGTCGGACAGAGCGGAGGCATGGGGATTGACGACGCCGGCAGCAGCCACCAGGCCAGTTTGTTCCAGATGCTTCCTTTCTTAATTGCTCAACAATGAGGTTTGTTGGAGATAAGGATGAACGAGGGAAGGCCTTGTCTGGAAATGTGGAGAGGCGTGCGGGTATCTTTTAGTTTAATTTCCATCCGTCAGATATAGATCGGACGGTCTATATTGCAAGATGGCACACGTACCATCATCACCAACTCAGTTTTTTATAAGAGAAGAAATATAAGTATGGATATACAAACGTATTATCGATGCTTGCTTCCGTAAACTAGCATCTACATTCTATTCAACGCCTCGGCATGTGGGGCCTTAGCACAATGACTTCTCGACTGTGTAAAACAAAGATTTTCCCATCGCCGACAAGGAGGGGGTGACGGCGGTGCACTCTTTGGCTTGCTCTAGTCCTAGTAGTCATACTAGGTGGTCTAAGCACGTGTAGATTTATTCTTTTTCATGTCTCGTGTTCGCCGTACTGCCACGACTATTGATGAATAGACGATAAGTTATTCACGGGAAACCCTTGTTGAGCGTGTTTGCGAGAGAGAGAGAGAGTGCGTGTGTGATATGTTAGAGACTGAGGCAATGATAACAGATTCTTTGTGTCTATGTGTGTGGAGGATAGAGAGAGACATGTACATGGGGCTTTTTGTTGTGTAACATGGAGACACATATACATAATTAGAGAGTGAGTGTGTGAGATACACATGCGTACATGAGGAGAGATGAGGATCTAGATAAATGGGTGTTTGTGCGTGTTTGTGTGTGTTTGTGCACGCCTTTGTGTGTGAGAGGGAGAGAGTGTATGTGGAGTAGAGAGACCACTGATGATGTAAACCTAGTATAAGGGAAGGGGGAATGGTGTGACATGTGTAGTAGCGAGATAGCACGGGTGCGGGCGGGGGGGGGGGGCAGACTATTTCGAAGAGACATCGAGTGTGTGTGTGGGAGAGGGGTGTGAGAGCGAGAGAAAGAGAGATCTAGCGACGGAGAGAGAGAGAGAGAGAGAGGAAGAGAGGGGGCGAGAGGGGTCGTTTGTGTCCATAAATGGCGTATAGATAGGGAGACAATGTTGATGTTGTCCGAAATTGGCCTATGAATGGAGACGCAAGGGAAGCGAGTCATCGTGTGTGTGATAGGGACTTCATGAGAGATCTAGAATAGATGGTGTAGAGAACAATGTGCGAAATCGAGAACGATTATACATTAGGGAGCTATGTAAAGAGTCACGACATATATGTATACAGGGAAGGAGCTGGGGCGGGTCCGCATGTGGGAGAGATAGAAAGAGGAGACCAGTGCACAAGGAGACAAAGTGTGCTTGTTTGCAGTGGGGGTGGTGTGTGAGGTGAGTGCGCGAGAACCACATAAATAGGGGCATTTGGGGGCGACGTTTTGTGTGTATGGGAAATATACACTCTACATAGTGCATGTGCTTGGGTAAGAGAGATAGCGGGAGACCTAGAGAGTGAGGGAAGAGATGTGTGCATGCCCAAGAGATAAAGTGATAGAGACCTATGTTGGGGTTCGGACTTTACAAGAGAGAGGGGTGTTAATGTGCTCGTGTGTTGGTGTTTGGGGGAGAGAACGACTTCTCTATGTGTGTGTGTGTGGTGGTGGTGGGGGGGGGGGGGTTGACTTCAGATAAAGAGTGAGGTGTCTATATTTGAGGGACTTTAGCGTAATTGAGATATTGTGCACTCATGGTTGATCAATTTGTTTCACACTTTGTACTATGAGATAACGATACTTTTGAACATGCGTGATATACCTTGATGTACCAGAATTACAAACCTAAGATTGGAATTTTGGAATTCGACTCCATCATTAGCTTTTGTAATTCATTTAAACGGAGGTACATTTTTTAAGCCGGGATTTCGTGATTTCAAATTCATATATCAAACCTAGAGATATACACATACGGGCATGTTCAAACTTTATAATCATCCACTTTATTCATACACATACACATTTTTGCTTTTGTCATCATATTTAGGATAAACACATTTGGAATTTCATTTGAATTGGACCGCATGATGGTATTTGCTTGTAGTAGCTCAATGATCCATATTTGAATTGAATGGACAATCTAAGTTTTGAGTTGGAGACATTGATTTTCAAAACTTGCACATTTTTTACGTGCAAAACAAACAAATTGTCGGCCATGATATCATAGTTGGCCGTACGAGAGCAGAATACTTATAATTTTAGGCGCTAAAAGCTTTCAAACTTCCCGCTCACATCGAAATATCACGCGCCCGAAAGTTTAGCCCTGCGATATTCCGGTTTAACCCCTGCCACATGAACGGAAAAGGGCTGCTTTGGTAACTCCATTGTTTTCCCCTCTTTGCCCCCAACATTCTTCCCCAGAGCCCCTCCTCTTCCCCTCCCCGACCCCCCAACCACGGCAAGCCGCCGAATCTAGTCCTCCGCTGCAGCGGTGGACCTCACACCCCGCCGGATCTACCTTCCGCACCTTGGAACCCCTAACTACCAACTCACCACTTCACCGGAGCTGCTTCAGCGACTGGCTTGTCCACCGCTCTAGATCTCCTTGACTGCCATCATGGTCCACCGCACCGGATCTGCTTAACCGGCGCCCTCGTTCACCACAGTGTAGGCCCTTCACTGACTCCCTCGTCCGCCCCTTCGCTAGCCCTTCATACAAGCCCTCGTCTGCCGCAACAGATCCGCCTCACCGAAAGCACTGTACAACGCGCCCGCCGAAGCCTTCGTCCACTACACCGAACCCGCTCCACGGACGCCATATTCAACTCCACCAGCCCTGCTTTACCGACACCGCAGCATCATCAGGTTATTTCGATTTGTACTCCTTCGGTTTTTCTCTTTATCGTGCAACTGTTCACTTACCACAAATGAGCTTTCTTGTATGTCGACAGGCGCCACAACCGTAGCACCGGAGCCGCTTTAGCGACGGTGACAACCGGCCCAAACTCAATCGCAACACGAGCACCATCGACGATCCTTATCTATCAAGTATGATGACGATACCCATACGCCGCCGAGAATCAGGTACTATTATCCAACGGCCGGCGCCTATGTTCACTTTCCTAGCATAAGCACCGCACCTTTGAATTTCTTCAGGGCATCATTCAGTTTTTCATGAGACGCGTTATTCTGCTTGCACCTGTAGGGCCATACTTCTGGCAGTGAACATGTTACATGTGCTAAATTACATACCAGTGCACATATAGTTAATATGCTTTAGTTTTGTTCTGATGCCACATGTTGGTTCCATTAGACTGCTTAATGTTCTCT
This sequence comes from Triticum urartu, assembly GCF_056163025.1. Taxonomy (NCBI): domain Eukaryota; kingdom Viridiplantae; phylum Streptophyta; class Magnoliopsida; order Poales; family Poaceae; genus Triticum; species Triticum urartu. Next base: position 163,149,458 of record NC_141874.1, read on the forward strand.
ATGCTTAATTACACATCAGCAAACTAGCATGTGGTTCCACTGCTTTTTGTTCGTTTTACCCTACATTTTCTGATGCTAGCTATTACATCACTGCTCCGAGCCTCTGTTCATTACTTGTTTGTGTGTTCTTGATCTTCCCAAGTTGCATGACTAATTTGATGCTTCTATTAATTATGGAGCTGCCAACCCCATCAAGCAAAATATTTGTTCTTTTGGGGCTGGCACCTCGAACAAGCATAAAAATAGAGGGAAGCAGATATATTGTCATGTATGCACACACCCTTCTTTCATTAGTTTAGATGAACCATTAATGATCAATTCGGACCAGTGCATGCGATTAAAATTAATTTTACCTAAATAGCTGGTGCAGAATAAACTACAACAACTAGATTTGCAACCACGGGATGCTGACGATATCTTCAAAGAACATTGCAACAGCAGCTAGGCTTCACAGCAACATATGGTAGGCCAGTGTGTTTTAGTACATGTGAAATGTAATGCGAGTGGGCTGCTTTCTTGGCTTGTTCCCTCAACGCGTAATCCTACCGAATTACGAATAGTTCAGTTGTCTGCTTTGCTGTATTGCTTGATTCGAATGCTTATTTGTTGTTACACTATACCTGAGTTGGCCAATATGTCAGCAGTGCATGCTGTACTATCGTAAAGAAATGCATGCCTATTTCATTTGAGTCCTTAACTTTTCCTCTCAACTTCATCACAAGACTATCTTCGTAGTTTATATGAGGCCACACTGTTAAGTGCTTTCTCATATTATTTCAACTGCTTAGATGCCTTGGCAACTTAAATATAGCGGTTGTACACTCCCTTTCAACTAGGGATGTCACCTGGGTCCTGTTTAATCCCGATTAAAGTCCACTAGTGGTATGATAGTTCAAAAGAGTTTTTGTTTTTTGAGAAAAATGAACTAGGGAGGTAGCAAAAACTAACTAGATGGGACTGGCGGATGTCGTTTATTTGCCACTTACATCCCTAGTTTCATCTTACCATTTTAATTTCTTTTCGGCTGATGCTGCTTCGAACCATTTAAATATAGTTTGCCATGCTCGGCAATAATTCGTCCATCGTTTACCATGTAAGCTTACTGCCTGGATCATACGATAACTATCTCTTACTGATGTCCAGCGGAAACCTTTCAGGATGCCGTTCACACTAGGACACAATGTACAACCCCAGAATCTATTTGTGGAAGCAGTGCGCCATCCATGTTACCAGATGGTAGCAGTTCAGAGGCAACACCGCCGGAGAGCAGTCTGAGCACAGATATTATAGTGCTTGAGGCTCTACTAGAGGCAGAAAGAGATGGTGTGGCTGCCATGAATGAGGTAATCTTTATCTTGAGACTGGAAATTACGGAATTAGCGGCACACATTATGCAAGCAACCCAAGAATTGGAGGAAGTAAGAATGTTGCATTTGAAGACGGAGGAGGTCCTGCTGTTTCTGCTATCTGAAGCCCAAGGTAATCCTGGTTCTTCTTTAGATACAAGTTAAAATTGTCATTAGATTATTGTACTTGCATGTTGTGTCATGTCTCTGAATGGATTATGTTGCAAGACCCCCTACGTTGTCCATGTGTTGTAATGATCCAAATTTTTTAGGTGAGGTAATCCTCAGTACTTGTATGATTGACATAAGGTGAACTAGTTTTCGTGTGAGCATATTGTATTGGATGAAATAACTGTTTGACTCAGAGTGTATCCAACCTACTGAATTCAAAGATCACGACATTTCTAAATCATAATCATATATAAAGGTGGAATAAATCTTTGTTGTGGTTTTGAAGAAATAAATAACAAAATGTATAATTATCTGTGGATATTCGTAATCGAATACAAATTGGACTTGAATTTAGTTTGCCAGGTCCCAGGGCAAACGTGAATGCTAATTCTCCCAAGTTTTGAACGAAGCGGCTAAACACCCACTATAATTTGTGGGCTGCCCGAAGCAAGTGTTTGCGAGATGGATATTACTGTCTACCCTTGACACTTGACATCCTTATCGACCGGATTTACACTGTTGTCGATAGGGGTAGACTAGTAACTTCAATCAGACGACGACGGCCTCTGAGCCCATTCAGACACGGTGGGCGCCAAACGTGGGCGACAAAACACATTTGATTCAAGCTCGTCCGAATGACATGTGTCTCTTCCTCCATTTCCCCATTCATACACGTTGAGCGGCAAAACAAACTCTCCTCATCCGAAATCGATGTAGGCTAATATTTTAAATAGGGGCACATGTGTAACTTCCATCAGGCGTGACACAACCGCCCTACCTGTCAGCCCCATTCATACACCGTGGGCGAAAAAACACCCTCTCCTCGCCCGAAATAGTTACCCGCAAATATTTGGGAGATGCGAGATTACCGTCCTATCCCCAACCGACGCGATGTCCGAAATTTTAAATGGGGGATAAGTTTGTAACTTTCCCCCATTTCAGAGAAGCGCGTCCCAAAGTTTGAGATCCCCCTCCCCTCCATTTCCCCATTCATACACCGCCGGTGGCACGACAACCTCCGCACTGCGGCCAGCCTCCTCCGTCCGCCACCCCATCCTCCACCTTGCTGGAGCCGCTACCCCTACCCCGTCGTCCACTACAAGAGATGGACGTCTCTCATCCACGACGCTGGACCAGGATCCTTTCATCGCCTCCTCTCGCTTCATCGGCGCCGTCGTCCACCTTGCCGTTGCCGCTCCTATGACCGCCTCGTCCACGGCAACAAGATATATCCCCCGACCCGGCCGTCTGCCGTCTAAAGTCTTCTTCCCTGCCGTCGACAGCCATCGCACCCGCAGCACCCTCAACGTATTAGCATAGGCCTACACGGCGTCGCAAGAGAGGTGGTACTCTTCCATATGTGCTTAAGTTATTGGTCTCACCCGGAAAATAGATCGTAATTTGTTTACCGTACTTTTCTTGTCCATACCAAATCGTAGTGGCTAGTTGAAAGCAAACATTGGTTGCGAAGTAGCTTTGTCCGGTTCGCACCTTCAGATCAGCCATGGCACGGGAACTATACTCGTAAAGCTTATGGTTTCCCCCCTTTATATTCACTACCATCATCGTAGGTGCTTCGTGTCGTGCTAGCACTGCTCCTCAAGACCTCAACCCAAAGCTTACGTGTTGAAATACGAATCTGATATGATGCTCATATCACTAATACAGAGAACGTTTAATTGGTCACCTAATGTTCCTATATTCGTTTCGAAAATCATGTGCGCCACCCACTGGTCCAGCTAGTTCCACTTTCCTGATTTTTCTCTTGATGCTTAGGGTTTTCCCCTTTTATCTACTCTACTATGATCTGCGTAGGTGCTTTCTGTCGTACTAGCATTACTCCACCCTTCAAGCTAAACAACACAACACTCAGAATTCGAAAGCTTAGTTGTTCAAATATGATTGTGATATGATACTGATATTAGTTAACCGACACATTTAATTGGTTAGCTAAAGGTCCCACTTGAGTTTCCAAATGCATGTCGCGACATATAGAGAGACAGCATAATTGCATTTCTTTGTTACTTGTTGACCGTACTTTCTTGTCCATACCAAATCTTAGTTGTTATTTCAAAGCAAACATCGGTTGCTAACTAACCTTTGCGTGGTTTGCAGCTTCAGATCTGCCATCCCACTACCACGGTCAACACTGTACTCATCATGCTTATGTTTTCCCCATTTTATGATGACCACAATCAGCCTACGTGGTTCGTGCCATAATAGCACTGCTCCACCCATCGAGCTAAACAAGCTTAGTTGTACAAATTCATATCTAATATTATTGCTGATATTAGTAAAATTGAGAGATGTTTAATTGGTTAGCTAAATGTTCCTACTTTAGTTTCGAAATGCATGTGAGCCACATATGGAGAGACCGAAAAGAATAGTATTACTCTGTGCGCTCTGGTTCATCATGGGTGGCAAACCAACATTGTATTGAAAGACTTTTAATATCTTCAATCTGCTTGCTCTTCTGCTCTTCTTTAAGATGAACTCTTCTCTTGTGGTCGACTGGTCAGGTCGAGTTGTTCTCCCTTAGTATATTTTGAATCTGTCAGGTCAGGTCGACTTGTTCTTCTTTGCTATATGTTGTAGCTATCATCTGCGAAGTGTCATCACTTCTACAGCGCTCATATTTTGAGTAGTAGGCCACATTATATTAATGCACACAACAAATTACAGCATGCATGGCATCTTTTAAAAGAATTGCAGAGATAGCACAAAGGGGTTTACAGGGAGGCAATATTGGATTAGAATCACTTCTGCATTACAAAGAAAATATCACTTGTTTTTATGTTTTCATGCATGTCAGATATTGAACATTATCAAAATGAATATGAGAATGGGCGCACGAGAGGAATATTGCGGAACGATCCACTGGCTAACAAACTTGGCATGGTGGAGGATGGCCTATCTTATTCACCCATCAAGGTGCTTGCTCTAACTTTGCAAAGTTGTATTGGTCGCACATATTTTGCATCTGACCTCTTGCATTACTTCTACTTTGTTACACCATCTGCTTAGTTTAAGCATCATATATGAGTATATGCCATACCTATCCATTTTCTATACCTATTCCATGTGTCTTCACACTATGTTTTTCCAGTCAAATGTTGTTCTTTTGTAATAGATGTCCAAAAGGAAGAGGGTGAGTGCAGATCCTCAAGGAGTACAAACTAGGTATTTGGAAAAGGTAGTGATACCTGTTAAATCAGATAGATCAGCAGCCACATAAAACACAGGCCCAACTGTACCAGACTTTACCCCTACTACAGTGGCCAAACCCCTATTAGAACTGCTGGGAGCCCAGCGTCAGGTACTGTCTATGATATCAATTCAAAATTTGAACTCCTAAATTTCTGCTTGTGCCTTACCTTCTCTCTTATATGAAAACTAATTTCAAATGAATCTCCTTGCTCAAAGGATCATACGATCTCAAAACAATAATGGGCTCTGCATTGCTCTTGTCAGTACCTCTCTCCCTTTTGCCTTGTAATATTGTACTTAATTAATTGCTATTTGATTATATATCATCAGTCTGCACCTGAGCTTCATTATCCTATGTTTCTTCCAATATTATTTGATCTATATTTACTCTTTGCAAAATGTAGAATAATGGCAACGCTTATAAAGAAATTTCTTTGGGGAATTTATTGAATTATCCTTCCATCAACATGGAGAAGGGCTTTGTCCAGCCCGTGTTAACATGTAATGTAAGTTCATCCTTCTCAAGCCTTCAAACTTTGTTCTAGTATAGATTTGGATAGGCATCATTTCCTCCACTGCTGTTTGCTTTGCTGTTTACATCTGATTGGATGTTTGCAACAACTACCAGTTTCAAATTGTACTTGTAAAAACATGTTCCTTATGCAGAACAAATCCATTTATTTGCTTATATAATTGTGAAACCTGTTACGTGTCTCCTTGTTTCTCTTTCAGACTCGTATCTCTTACGCCAGGCAGAACTTTAGGGAAGATAGTGAGCCAAACCATCTTGAGGACAACGAGATGACCCCAAGGTCCTGTCTTGATGAAGACAGTGAGTTGAAGCTACTCACCAGCAGGTGTGAGACAACCTCTGTGCAGTCGCTGTCTCAATCAGTTCGACTTCTTCAGTCTCAACTTAAAGCGGAAAGGCTTGCTTCAGCTCAGCTCCGACTTGAAGTCAAAGATGCAATGAAGATGTTAGAGGACTGCCATGCGCACCATCATGCCTTAAATCTAGTGTTGATGCATCTATCATTGACACAACTGAGGTCTACTCAGCTTCTTCAGCTGTTTGGGGGGCCCGAGCAGGCCAGGCCTAGTGCCTTCTGAAGTGCTCTTAGTTTTGTATATTCTTTTGTCAGCGCGTTTATTTGCACTGGTGGCGAACTTTGATGCCCAGTGGATGTAATATGTGTGATAGCCGTGATAGCCTAGCGTAAGTTGCTTGATTATTTATTTTCTTGTTGTCTTGTTTATTTGTTTGCTTGTAGTCATTGCAGTTCTTTTTCCACGGTTTGCTAATGGTTGCAATAACCTAGTTTTTAAAACTAGGCCACAATAACCATGGGCTAATATTTACTATAGTGACACTGGGCCTCCTACGGGCCGTAGAAACAGTGGGCCTTCTACAGGCCGTAGAAACAATGGGCATTCTACGGGCCTTAGAAACAATGGGCCTTCTACGGGCCGTATCATCAATGGGCCTTATATGGGCAGTATGATCGATTAGCCAAACATGGGCCAATAACAGGCCACATTATGGCCGTAAACGGGCTAGAGTTGGAATCGTCCGTTCATGGGCCGACCATAACGGGCCATCGTTAATAGGCCGTATTTGATGACGCTATGAAAACGGCCCAACATATTAACGGACCACAAACGGGCCAACTGTAACCACAGGTTGAATTTGGCCCACAAGAAGAAATGATAGTAACGGGTCGTAAGTAAACGAATGCTGGAAATGAGCCCAAGAATAAATGGGCTCTGAGAAGGCCGAAAGATAACATGGGCTGGAAATAGCCCAACGGAATAACGGGCCGTTAATGGGTATAAAGTGATACACTGTTCATTACGAGCCAGTTTCACCACATGCCGTTAATGTGTGTAAAGTGATACACTCTTCATTACGGGCCAGTTTCACCACGGGTCGTTAATAGGCCAAGAGTTACATAGGGCCTCATATGGGCCGAAAGACGTCATGAGCCATACATGGGCCAGAAGTGAAAACAGGCTGGAATCATATTGGGTGGCCCAGATGATGCTACTGGGCCTAATTCAGATAGGGCGTAACGGGCCTTGGGTTAGCGGGTTGTAAATGGGCTATATGCGAACATGCCGTTAACAGGCTTTACATGGGCCGACCCGCCACCTTTTGACCAAGTCAAACGGGCCGACCTTTTCATAGGAATGGGCCTCTGTTGGGCCGTGCCACGTGTTGACGTATCATAGGAGCCTTCTGTCCAATGAGTGGATGACATCTGTCCCAACGATGAGCCGACACGTGTTTCCTCCAGCCAATGATGATTTTACACGTGGAAAATCCCCATTGGTCGGGGCTGTTAACGGGTTATCGGATCCAAAACCCGACCCGATAGCTTAACGGTGTTTCGTTACGGTGGATGCCACGTGTCGGTCACCGTTGACGAAAGCACTTCTGTGACGTGGGATTTATCGTCATGGAAGTGGACAATTCCGTGATGATAATTTTGGTAATGTCATGGAACACTTCTACGACAACACAGGTGATACGTCTCCAACGTATCTATAATTTTTGATTGCTCCATGCCATATTAACTACTGTTTTGGATGTTTATGGGCTTTATTATACACTTTTATATCATTTTTGGAACTAACCCATTAACCAGAGCCCAGTGCCAGTTTCTGTTTTTACCTTGTTTTAGGGGTTTGAAGAAAAGGAAAACCAAACAGAGTCCAATTGACCTGAAACTTCACAGAACCCATTTTTGGAAGGAAAGAAGCCCAGAAGACTTGAAGTGCACGTAAGGGAAGCTTCGAGGAGGCCACGAGGTAGGGGGGCACGCCCACCCCCCTGGGCGCGCCCTCCACCCTCGTGGGCCCCTCGTGGCTCCCCTGACGTACTTCTTCCGCCTATATATCTCCATATACCCTAAAACGATCGGGGAACACAATAGATCAGGAGTTCCGCCGCCAGAAGCCTCCGTAGCCACCGAAAGCCAATCTAGACCCGTTCCGGCACCCTGCCGGAGGGGGAATCCCTCTTCGATGGCCATCTTCATCATCCCGGTGCTCTCCATGATGAGGAGGGAGTAGTTCTCCCTCGGGGCTGAGGGTATGTACCAGTAGCTATGTGTTTGATCTCTCTCTCTCTCTCGTGTCCTTGAGGTGATACGATCTTGATGTATCGCGAGCTTTGCTATTATATTTGGATATATGTTTCTCCTCCCACTCTAGTCTCTTGTAATGGATTGAGTTTCCCCTTTGAAGTTATCTTATAGGATTGAGTCTTTAAAGATTTGAGAACACTTGATGTATGTCTTGCCGTGCGTATCTGTGGTGACAATGGGATATCACATGATTCACTTGATGTATGTTTTCGTGATCAACTTGCGGGTTCCGCCCATGAACCTATGCATAGGGGTTGGCACACATTTTCGTCGTGATTCTCCGGTAGAAACTTTGGGGCACTCTTTGAGGTTCTATGTGTTGGTTGAATAGATGAATCTGAGATTGTGTGATGCATATCGTATAATCATACCCACGGATACTTGAGGTGACATTGGAGTATCTAGGTGACATTAGGGTTTTGGTTGATTTGTGTCTTAAGGTGTTATTCTAGTACGAACTCTAGGGATGTTTGTGACACTTATAGGAATATCCCAACGGATTGATTGGAAAGAATAACTTTGAGGTGGTTTCGTACCCTACCATAATCTCTTAGTTCGTTCTCTGCTATTAGTGACTTTGGAGTGACTCTTTGTTGCATGTAGAGGGATAGTTATATGATCCAATTATGTTATTATTGTCGAGGGAACTTGCACTAGCAAAGGTATGAACCCTAGGCCTTGTTTCAACGCATTGCAATACCGTTTAAGCTCACTTTTATCATTAGTTACCTTGCTGTTTTTATATTTTCAGATTACAAAAACTATTATCTACTATCCATATACCACTTGTATCACCATCTCTTTGCCGAACTAGTGCACTTATACAATTTACCATTCTATTGGGTGTGTTGGGGACACAAGAGACTCTTTGTTATTTGGTTGTAGGGTTGTTTGAGAGAGACCATGTTCATCCTACGCCTCCTACGGATTGATAAACCTTAGGTCATCCACTTGAGGGAAATTTGCTACTGTCCTACAAACCTCTTCACTTGGAGGCCCAACAACGTCTACAAGAAGGTTGTGTAGTAGACATCAAGCTCTTTTCTGGCACCGTTGCCGGGGAGGTTAGTGCTTGAAGTTATATCTTTAGATCTTGCAATCGAGTCTTTTAGTTTCTTGTTTTAGCACTAGATTAATTTATAAAAGAAAATTAAAAAATGGAATTAAGTTTGCCTCATACACTTTATCTTGTTAATATCTATCGTGAGAATAAGGATTCTGATAATTGTGCTCATGTGCTAGAAGAAGAATGCATTAGAATGTTTGGCACTAAATCTTTAAATGATGAGGATGATTGCAATGTAGAATTCCTTGAATATCCATGATGCTAATGATATGCAAAGCCACAAGCTTGGGGAAGCTATATTTGATAAAGATGGTATTTTTTGTCCCCCAAGTTTTGCTGAGCAAATTTATTATGATGAAAGCATGCCTCCTCTTTATGATGATTATATTGATGAAAGTGGATTTGGAGACGTCATGACTTTATTTTGTGATGAATCCACTATTTCGGAAGAGGTTCCAATTGATTATGAGAACAAAGTTGCTATCTATGATGATTATTGTGATGACTTGTATGCTATAAAGAATAATGATATCCATGAAACTTTTCATCATAATTTTAGTTTTCAATTGGATTATGCCTCACATGATAGTTATTTTGTTGAGTTTGCTCCCACTATTCCGAATGAGAAGAATTTTGCTTATGTGGAGAGTAATAAAATTCTATGCTTATGCATCATGAAAATAATGCTTTAGGTGCTAGTTATATTGTTGAATTCATTCATGATGCTACTGAAAATTATTATGAGGGAGGAACTTATCCTTGTAGGAATTGCAATAATATCAAGTTTCCTCTCTATGTTCTTAAAATTTTGAAGTTATGCTTCTTTTGCCTTCCTATGCTAGTTGATTATTGTTCCCATAAGTTGTTTGCTCACAAAGTCCCTATGCATGGGAAGTGGGTTAGACTTAAATGAAGGAAATATGCCCTAGAGGCAATAATAAAGTTATTATTTATTTCCTTATAATCATGATAAATGTTTATTATTCATGCTAGAATTGTATTAACCGGAAACATAATACATGTGTGAATACATAGACAAACAAAGTGTCACTAGTATGCCTCTACTTGACTAGCTCGTTAATCAAAGATGGTTATGTTTCCTAACCATGAACAATGAGTTGTTATTTGATTAACGGGATCACATCATTGAGAGAATGATCTGATTGACATGACCCATTCCATTAGCTTAGCACCCGATCGTTTAGTATGTTGCTATTGCTTTCTTCATGACTTATACATGTTCCTATAACTATGAGATTATGCAACTCCCGTTTATCGGAGGAACACTTTGGGTACTACCAAACGTCACAACGTAACTAGGTGATTATAAAGGAGTACTACAGGTGTCTCCGAAGATACATGTTGGGTTGGCGTATTTCGAGATTAGGTTTTGTCACTCCGATTGTCGGAGAGGTATCTCTGGGCCCTCTCGGTAATGCACATCACTTAAGCCTTGCAAGCATTGCAACTAATGAGTTAGTTGCGGGATGATGTATTACAGAACAAGTAAAGAGACTTGCCGACAACGAGATTGAATTAGGTATTGGAATACCGACGATCGAATCTCGGGCAAGTAACATACCGATAACAAAGGGAACGACGTATGTTGTTATGCGGTCTGACCGATAAAGATCTTCGTAGAATATGTAGGAGCCAATATAGGCATCCAGGTCCCGCTATTGGTTATTGATCGGAGACGTGTCCCGGTCATGTCTACATTGTTCTCGAACCCGTAGGGTCCACACGCTTAAGGTTACGATGACAGTTATATTATGAGTTTATGCATTTTGATGTACCGAAGGTTGTTCGGAGTCCCGGATGTGATCACGGACATGACGAGGAGTCTCGAAATGGTCGAGACATAAAGATTGATATATTGGAAGCCTATGTTTGGATATCGGAAGTGTTCCGGGTGAAATCGGGATTTTACCGGAGTACCGGGAGGTTACCGGAACCCCCCGGGAGCTAAATGGGCCATGATGGGCCTTAGTGGAAAAGAGAAGAGGCAGACCTACATGGGCCGCGCGCCCCTCCCCTCCCTTGGTCCGAATAGGACAAGGAGAGGGGGCCGGCCCCTCTCTCTCTTTTCCCCCCTCCGCGAATCCTATTCCAACTAGGATTGGGGGGGGGGGGAATCCTACTCCCAGAGGGAGTAGGACTCTCCTGGCGCGCCCTCCTTGGCCGGCCAGCCTCCCCCCTTTGGTCCTTTATATACTGAGGCAGAGGCACCCTAGAACACACAAGTTGATCCCTGTGATCTTTTCCTTAGCCGTGTGCGGCGCCCCCAGCCACCATAATCCTCGATAATACTATAGCGGAGTTTAGGCGAAGCCCTGCTGCAGTAGTGCATCAAGATCGTCACCACGCCGTCGTGCTGACGGAACTCTTCCCCGACACTTTGCTGGATCGGAGTTCGGGGATCGTCATCAAGCTGAACGTGTGCTAGAACTCGGAGGTGCCGTAGTTTCGGTACTTGATCGATCGGATCATGAAGACGTACGACTACATCAACCAAACACTTCCGTTGTCGATCTACTAGGTATGTAGATCACACTCCCTCCTCTCGTTGCTATGCATCACATGATCTTGCGTGTGCGTAGGAATTTTTTTGAAATTACTACGAAACCCAACAGTGGCATCCGAGCCTAGGTTTTATATGTTGATGTTAAATGCACGAGTAGAACACAAGTGAGTTGTGGGCGATATAAGTCATACTGCCTACCAGCATGTCATACTTTGGTTCGGCGGTATTGTTGGATGAAGTGGCCCAGACCGACATTACGCGTACGCTTACGCGAGACCGGTTCTCCCGACGTGCTTTGCACAGAGGTGGCTTGTGGGTGACAGTTTCTCCAACTTTAGTTGAACCAAGTGTGGCTACGCCCGGTCCTTGCGAAGGTTAAAACGGAGTCAAATTGACAAACTATCGTTGTGGTTTTGATGCGTAGGTGAGATTGGTTCTTACTTAAGCCCGTAGCAGCCACGTAAAACTTGCAACAACAAAGTAGAGGACGTCTAACTTGTTTTTGCAGGGCATGTTGTGATGTGATATGGTCAAGACATGATGCTGAATTTTGTTGTATGAGATGATCATGTTTTGTAACCGAGTTATCGGCAACTGGCAGGAGCCATATGGTTGTCGCTTTATTGTATGCAATGAAATCGCGATGTAATGCTTTACTTTATCACTAAACGGTAGCGATAGTCGTGTAAGCACAAGCTTGGCGAGACGACAATGATGCTACGATGGAGATCAAGGTGTCACGCCGGTGACGATGGTGATCACGACGGTGCTTCGGAGATGGAGATCACAAGCACAAGATGATGATGGCCATATCATATCACTTATATTGATTGCATGTGATGTTTATCTTTTATGCATCTTATCTTGCTTTGATTGACGGTAGCATTATAAGATGATGTCTCACTAATTATCAAGAAGTGTTCTCCCTGAGTATGCACCGTTGTGAAAGTTCTTCGTGCTGAGACACCACGTGATGATCGGGTGTGATAGGTTCTACGTTCAAATACAACGGGTGCAAAACAGTTGCACACGCGGAATACTCAGGTTAAACTTGACGAGCCAAGCATATACAGATATGGCCTCGGAACACGGAGACCGAAAGGTCGAGCGTGAATCATATAGTAGATATGATCAACATAATGATGTTCACCAATGAAACTACTCCATCTCACGTGATGATCGGACATGGTTTAGTTGATTTGGATCACGTAATCACTTAGAGGATTAGAGGGATGTATATCTAAGTGGGAGTTCTTTAAGTAAATTAACTGAACTTAAATTTAACACGAAACTTAGTACCTGATTAGTATCTTGCTTGTTTATGCTTGTTTGTAGATAGATGGCTCGTGCTGTTGTTCCGTTGAATTTTAATGCGTTCCTTGAGAAAGCAAAGTTGAAAGATGATGGTAGCAATTACACGGATTGGGTTCGTAACTTGAGGATTATCCCCATTGCTGCACAGAAGAATTATGTCCTGGAAGCACCGCTGGGTGCCAGGCCTGCTGCAGGAGCAACGCCGGATGTTATGAACGTCTGGCAGAGCAAAGCTGATGACTACTCGATAGTTCAGTGTGCCATGCTTTACGGCTTAGAATCGGGACTTCAACGATGTTTTGAACGTCATGGAGCATATGAGATGTTCCAAGAGTTGAAGTTAATATTTCAAGCAAATGCCCGGATTGAGAGATATGAAGTCTCCAATAAGTTCTATAGCTGCAAGATGGAGGAGAACAGTTCTGTCAGTGAGCATATACTCAAAATGTCTGGGTATAATAATCACTTGATTCAATTGGGAGTCAATCTTCCAGATGATTGCGTCATTGACAGAATTCTCCAATCACTGCCACCAAGCTACAAGAGCTTCGTGATGAACTATAATATGCAAGGGATGAACAAGACTATTCCCGAGCTCTTCGCGATGCTAAAAGCTGCGGAGGTAGAAATCAAGAAGGAGCATCAAGTGTTGATGGTCAACAAGACCACTAGTTTCAAGAAAAAGGGCAAAGGGAAGAAGAAGGGGAACTTCAAAAAGAACGGCAAGCAAGTTGCTACTCAAGAGAAGAAACCCAAACCTGGACCGAAGCCTGAAAATGAGTGCTTCTATTGCAAGCAGACTGGTCACTGGAAGCGGAACTGCCCCAAGTATTTGGCGGATAAGAAGGATGGCAAGGTGAACAAAGGTATATGTGATATACATGTTATTGATGTGTACCTTACTAATGCTCGCAGTAGCACCTGGGTATTTGATACTGGTTCTGTTGCTAATATCTGCAACTCGAAACAGGGACTACGGATTAAGCGAAGATTAGCTAAGGACGAGGTGACGATGCGCGTGGGAAACGGTTCCAAAGTCGATGTGATCGCAGTCGGCACGCTACCTCTACATCTACCTTCGGGATTAGTATTAGACCTAAATAATTGTTATTTGGTGCCAGCGTTAAGAATGAACATTATATCTGGATCTTGTTTGATGCGAGACGGTTATTCATTTAAATCAGAGAATAATGGTTGTTCTATTTATATGAGTAATATCTTTTATGGTCATGCACCCTTGAAGAGTGGTCTATTCTTGTTGAATCTCGATAGTAGTAACACACATATTCATAATGTTGAAGCCAAAAGATGCAGAGTTGATAATGATAGTGCAACTTATTTGTGTCACTGCCATTTAGGTCATATCGGTGTAAAGCGCATGAAGAAACTCCATACTGATGGACTTTTGGAACCACTTGATTATGAATCACTTGGTACTTGCGAACCGTGCCTCATGGGCAAGATGACCAAAACGCCGTTCTCCGGTACTATGGAGAGAGCAACAGATTTGTTGGAAATCATACATACAGATGTATGTGGTCCGATGAATATTGAGGCTCGTGGCGGATATCGTTATTTTCTCACCTTCACAGATGATTTGAGCAGATATGGGTATATCTACTTAATGAAACATAAGTCTGAAACATTTGAAAAGTTCAAAGAATTTCAGAGTGAAGTTGAAAATCATCGTAACAAGAAAATAAAGTTTCTACGATCTGATCGTGGAGGAGAATATTTGAGTTACGAGTTTGGTGTACATTTGAAAAATTGTGGAATAGTTTCGCAACTCACGCCACCCGGAACACCTCAGCGTAATGGTGTGTCCGAACGTCCTAATCGTACTTTACAGGATATGGTGCGATCTATGATGTCTCTTACTGATTTACCGCTATCGTTTTGGGGATACGCTCTAGAGACAGCCGCATTCACGTTAAATAGGGCACCATCAAAATCCGTTGAGACGACACCTTATGAACTATGGTTTGGCAAGAAACCAAAGTTGTCGTTTCTGAAAGTTTGGGGCTGCGATGATTATGTGAAAAAGCTTCAACCTGATAAGCTCGAACCCAAATCGGAGAAATGTGTCTTCATAGGATATCCAAAGGAAACTATTGGATACACCTTCTATCACAGATCCGAAGGCAAGACTTTTGTTGCTAAATTCGGAAACTTTCTGGAGAAGGAGTTTCTCTCGAAAGAAGTGAGTGGGAGGAAAGTAGAACTTGACGAGGTAACTGTACCTACTCCCTTATTGGAAAGTAGTACATCACAGAAAACCGTTTCTGCGACACCTACACCAGTTAGCGAGGAAGCTAATGATGATGATCATGAAACTTCAGAACAAGATACTACTGAACCTCGTAGATCAACCAGAGTAAGATCCGCGCCAGAGTGGTACGGTAATCCTGTTCTGGAAGTCATGCTACTAGATCATGATGAACCTACGAACTATGAAGAAGCAATGGTGAGCCCAGATTCCGCAAAGTGGCTTGAAGCCATGAAATCTGAGATGGGATCCATGTATGAGAACAAAGTGTGGACTTTGGTTGACTTTCCCGATGATCGGCAAGCAATTGAGAATAAATGGATCTTCAAGAAGAAGACTGACGCTGATGGTAATATTACTGTCTACAAAGCTCGACTTGTCGCAAAGGGTTTTCGGCAAGTTCAAGGGATTGACTACGATGAGACCTCACCCGTAGCGATGCTTAAGTCCGTCCGAATCATGTTAGCAATTGCCGCATTTTATGATTATGAAATTTGGCAGATGGATGTCAAAACTGCATTCCTGAATGGATTTCTGGAAGAAGAGTTGTATATGATGCAACCAGAAGGTTTTGTCGATCCAAAGGGAGCTAACAAAGTGTGCAAGCTCCATCGATCCATTTATGGACTGGTGCAAGCCTCTCGGAGTTGGAATAAACATTTTGATAGTGTGATCAAAGCATTTGGTTTTATACAGACTTTTGGAGAAGCCTGTATTTACAAGAAAGTGAGTGGGAGCTCTGTAGCATTTCTGATATTATATGTAGATGACATATTACTAATTGGAAATGATATAGAATTTCTGGATAGCATAAAGGGATACTTGAATAAGAGTTTTTCAATGAAAGACCTCGGTGAAGCTGCTTACATATTAGGCATTAAGATCTATAGAGATAGATCAAAACGCTTAATTGGACTTTCACAAACCACATACCTTGACAAAATTTTGAAGAAGTTCAAAATGGATCAAGCAAAGAAAGGGTTCTTGCCTGTGTTACAAGGTGTGAAGTTGAGTAAGACTCAATGCCAGACCACTGCAGAAGATAGAGAGAATATGAAAGATGTTCCCTATGCATCAGCCATAGGATCTATCATGTATGCAATGTTGTGTACCAGACCTGATGTGTGCCTTGCTATAAGTCTAGCAGGGAGGTACCAAAGTAATCCAGGAGTGGATCACTGGACAGCGGTCAAGAACATCCTGAAATACCTGAAAAGGACTAAGGATATGTTTCTCATATATGGAGGTGACAAAGAGCTCATCGTAAAAGGTTACGTTGATGCAAGCTTTGACACTGATCCAGATGATTCTAAATCGCAAACCAGATACGTGTTTACATTAAACGGTGGAGCTGTCAGTTGGTGCAGTTCTAAACAAAGCGTCGTAGCGGGATCTACATGTGAAGCGGAGTACATAGCTGCTTCGGAAGCAGCAAATGAAGGAGTCTGGATGAAGGAGTTCATATCCGATCTAGGTGTCATACCTAGTGCATCGGGTCCAATGAAAATCTTTTGTGACAATACTGGTGCAATTGCCTGGCAAAGGAATCCAGATTTCACAAGAGAACCAAGCACATCAAGAGACGCTTCAATTCCATCCGGGATCTAGTCCAGGTGGGAGACATAGAGATTTGCAAGATACATACGGATCTGAATATTGCAGACCCGTTGACTAAGCCTCTTCCACGAGCAAAACATGATCAGCACCAAGGCTCCATGGGTGTTAGAATCATTACTGTGTAATCTAGATTATTGACTCTAGTGCAAGTGGGATACTGAAGGAAATATGCCCTAGAGGAAATAATAAAGTTATTATTTATTTCCTTATAATCATGATAAATGTTTATTATTCATGCTAGAATTGTATTAACCGGAAACATAATACATGTGTGAATACATAGACAAACAAAGTGTCACTAGTATGCCTCTACTTGACTAGCTCATTAATCAAAGATGGTTATGTTTCCTAACCATGAACAATGAGTTGTTATTTGATTAACAAGGTCACATCATTAATTGAATGATCTGATTGACATGACCCATTCCATTAGCTTAGCACCCGATCGTTTAGTATGTTGCTATTGCTTTCTTCATGACTTATACATGTTCCTATAACTATGAGATTATGCAACTCCCGTTTACCGGAGGAACACTTTGGGTACTACCAAACGTCACAACGTAACTGGGTGATTATAAAGGAGTACTTCAAGTGTCTTCGAAGGTACATGTTGGGTTGGCGTATTTCGAGATTAGGTTTTGTCACTCCGATTGTCGGAGAGGTATCTCTGGGCCCTCTCGGTAATGCACATCACTTAAGCCTTGCAAGCATTGCAACTAATGAGTTAGTTGTGGGATGATGTATAACGGAACGAGTAAAGAGACTTGCCGGCAATGAGATTGAACTAGGTATTGGAATACCGACGATCGAATCCCGGGCAAATAACATACCGATAACAAAGGGAACGACGTATGTTGTTATGCGGTCTGACCGATAAAGATCTTCGTAGAATATGTAGGAGCCAATATGGGCATCCAGGTCCCACTATTGGTTATTGACCGGAGACGTGTCTCGGTCATGTCTACATTGTTCTCGAACCCGTAGGGTCCACACGCTTAAGGTTACGATGACAGTTATATTATGAGTTTATGCATTTTGATGTACCGAAGGTTGTTCGGAGTCCCGGATGTGATCACGGACATGACGAGGAGTCTCGAAATGGTCGATACATAAAGATTGATATATTGGAAGCCTATGTTTGGATATCGGAAGTGTTCCGGGTGAAATCGGGATTTTACCGGAGTACCGGGAGGTTACCGGAACCCCCCGGGAGCTAAATGGGCCATGATGGGCCTTAGTGGAAAAGAGAAGAGGCAGCCCTACATGGGCCGCGCGCCCCTCCCCTCCCTTGGTCCGAATAGGACAAGGAGAGGGGGCCGGCCCCTCTCTCTCTTTTCCCCCCTCCGCGAATCCTATTCCAACTAGGATTGGGGGGGGATCCTACTCCCAGAGGGAGTAGGACTCTCCTGGCGCGCCCTCCTTGGCCAGCCAGCCTCCCCCCTTTGGTCCTTTATATACTGAGGCAGAGGCACCCTAGAACACACAAGTTGATCCACGTGATCCTTTCCTTAGCCGTGTGCGGCGCCCCCAGCCACCATAATCCTCGATAATACTGTAGCGGAGTTTAGGCGAAGCCCTGCTACTGTAGTGCATCAAGATCGTCACCACGCCGTCGTGCTGACGGAACTCTTCCCCGACACTTTGCTAGATCGGAGTCCGGGGATCGTCATTGAGCTGAACGTGTGCTAGAACTCGGAGGTGCCGTAGTTTCGGTACTTGATCGGTCGGATCGTGAAGACGTACGACTACATCAACCAAACGCTTTCGTTGTCGATCTACTAGGTATGTAGATCACACTCCCCCCTCTCGTTGCTATCCATCACATGATCTTGCGTGTGCGTAGGAATTTTTTTGAAATTACTACGAAACCCAACATTAAATGTGCTAGTCATATTCTTCATGATGCTCTCTTTATGTTACAATTCTTATCTCTTATGTGAGCATCATTGAAATCATCATGCCTAGCTAGGGGCGTTAAACGATAGCGCTTGTTGGGAGGCAACCCAACTTTGTTTTTGTTCCTTACTTTTTGTTCCTGTTTATTAATAAATAATTCATCTATCCTCTGTTTAGATGTGGTTTTATGCTTTTAATTAGTGTTTGTGCCAAGTAGAACCTTTGGGAAGACTTGGGGAGAGTCTTGTTGATCATGCTGTAAAAAACAGAAACTTTAGCGCTCACGAGAATTGCTGCCATGTTTACTTGGAGAGTAATATGTAGTTAATTCTTTTTGCAGATGATTAATAGATAAATTAATCAGGTCCAGCAGTTTATTTGAGAATTTTATGAGTTCCAGAAGTATACGTTTAATTCAGATTACTACAGACTGTTCTGTTTTTGACAGATTCTGTTTTTCATGTGTTGTTTACTTATTTTGATGAATCTATGGCTAGTAAAATAGTTATAAACCATAGAGAAGTTGGAATACGGTAGGTTTAACACCAATATAAATAAATAATGAGTTCATTACAGTACCTTGAAGTGGTGATTATTTTCTCTTATACTAACGGAGCTTACGAGTTTTCTGTTAAGTTTTGTGTTGTGAAGTTTTCAAGTTTTGGGTAAGGATTCGATGGAATATGGAATAAGGAGTGGCAAGAGCCTAAGCTTGGGGATTCCCAAGTCACCCCAAGGTAATATTCAAGAATAGCCAAGGGCCTAAGCTTGGGGATGCCCCGGAAGGCATCCCCTCTTTCGTCTTCGTTCATCGGTAACTTTACTTGGAGCTATATTTTCATTTACCACATGATATGTGTTTTGCTTGGAGCGTAATTTTATTTTCTTTAATTTTGCTTGATGTTTGAATAAAATACCAAGATCTGAAATTCTTAAATGTCAGAGAGTCTTCATATAGTTGCATAATTATTCAACTACTCATTGATCTTCACTTATATCTTTCGGAGTAGTTTGTCATTTGCTCTAGTGCTTCACTTATCTCCTTTTAGAGCACGGTGGTGGTTTTATTTTGTAGAAATAAATGAACTCTCATGCTTCACTTAGATTATTTTGAGAGTCTTAAATAGCATGGTAATTTTCTTAAATAATCCTAATATGCTAGGCATCCAAGAATAATAAAAACTTTCATATAGAGTGCATTGAATACTAAGAGAAGTTTGATGCTTGATGATTGTTTTGAGATATGGAGGTAATAATATCAAAGTCGTGCTAGTTGGGTAGTTGTGAATTTGAGGAATACTTGTGTTGAAGTTTGCAAGTCCCGTAGCATGCACGTATGGTAAACGTTATGTAACAAATTTGAAACATGAGGTGTTATTTGATTGTCCTCCTTATGAGTGGCAGTCGGGGACGAGCGATGGTCTTTTCCTACCAATCTATCCCCCTAGGAGCATGCACGTAGTGCCGAGGTTTTTGATGACTTGTAGATTTTTGCAATAAGTATGTGAGTTCTTTATGACTAATGTTGAGTCCATGGATTATACGCACTCTCACCCTTCCATCCTTGCTAGCCTCTTCGGTACCGTGCATTGCCCTTTCTCACATTGAGAGTTGGCGCAAACTTCGCTAGTGCATCAAAACCCCGTGATATGATACACTCTTTCACACATAAACCTCCTTATATCTTCCTCAAAACAGCCACCATACCTACCTATTATGGCATTTCCATAGTCATTCCAAGATATATTGCCATGCAACTTTCCACCATTCCGTTTATCATGACACATTCATCATTGTCATATTGCTTATCATGATCATGTAGTTGACATTGTATTTGTGGCAAAGCCACCATTAATAATTTTTCATACATGTCACTCTTGGTTCATTGAATATCCCGGTACACCACCGGAGGCATTCATATAGAGTCATACTTTGTTCTAGTATCGAGTTGTAATCATTGAGTTGTAAATAAATAGAAGTGTGATAATCATCATTTTCTAGAGCATTGTCCCAAGTGAGGAATATAAAAAAAGAGAAAGGCCAAAAAAAAGAGAAGGCCCAAAAAAAAAGAAAAAAAGAGAGAAAAAGGCCATAAAAAGAGAGAAGGCCCAAAAAATGAGAGAAAAAGAGAGAAGGGACAATGCTACTATCCTTTGCCACACTTGTGCTTCAAAGTAGCACCATAATCTTCATGATAGAGAGTCTCTTGTTTTGTCACTTTCACATACTAGTGGGAATTTTTCATTATAGAACTTGGCTTGTATATTCCAACAATGGGCCTCCTCAAGTGCCCTAGGTCTTCGTGAGCAAGCAAGTTGGATGCACACCCACTTAGTTTCTTTTGTTGAGCTTTCATACATTTATAGCTCTAGTGCATCCGTTGCATGGCAATCCCTACTCCTTGCATTAACATCAGTCGGTGGGCATCTCCATAACCCATTGATTAGCCTCATTGATGTGAGACTTTCTCCTCTTTTGTCTTCTCCACATAACCCCCCTCATTATATTCTATTCCACCCATAGTGCTATGTCCATGGCTCGCGCTCATATATTGCGTGAAAGTTTATAGGTTTGATATTACTAAAGTATGAAACAATTGCTTGGCTTGTCATCGGGGTTGTGCATGATGAGAGCATTCTTGTGTGACGAAGATGAAACATGACTAAACTATATGATTTTGTAGGGATGAACTTTCTTTGGCCATGTTATTTTGAGAAGACATAATTGCTTAGTTAGTATGCTTGGAGTATTATCATTTTTATGTCCATATGAACTTTTGTCTTGAATCTTTCGGATCTGAATATTCATGCCACAATTAAGAAGAATTACATTGAAATTATGCCAAGTAGAACTCCGCATCAAAAATTCTGTTTTTATCATTTACCTACTCGAGCACGAGCAGGAATTAAGCTTGGGGATGCTGATACGTCTCCAACATATCTATAATTTTTGATTGCTCCATGCCATATTATCTACTGTTTCGGATGTTTACGGGCTTTATTATACACTTTTATATCATTTTTGGGACTAACCTATTAACCCAGAGCCCAGTGCTAGTTTCTGTTTTTACCTTGTTTTAGGGTTTCGAAGAAAAGGAAAACCAAACAGATTTCAATTGACCTGAAACTTCATGGAACCCATTTTTGGAAGGAAAGAAGCCCAGAAGACTTGAAGTGCATGTAAGGGAAGCTTCGAGGAGGCCACGAGGTAGGGGGGCGCGCCCACCCCCCTCGGCGCGCCCTCCACCCTCGTGGGCCCCTCGTGGCTCCCTGACGTACTTCCTCTGCCTATATATCTCCATATACCCTAAAACAATCGGGGAACACAATAGATCGGGAGTTCCGCCGCCTGAAGCCTCCGTAGCCACCGAAAGCCAATCTAGACCCGTTCCGGCACCCTGCCGGAGGGGGAATCCCTCTCCGGTGGCCATTTTCATCATCCCGGTGCTCTCCATGACGAGGAGGGAGTATTTCTCCCTCGGGGCTGAGGGTATGTACCAGTAGCTATGTGTTTGATCTCTCTCTCTCTCTCTCTCGTGTTCTTGAGGTGATACGATCTTGATGTATCACGAGCTTTGCTATTATAGTTGGATCTTATGTTTCTCCTCCCCCTCTACTCTCTTGTAATGGATTGAGTTTCCCCTTTGAAGTTATCTTATCGAATTGAGTCTTTAAAGATTTGAGAACACTTGATGTATGTCTTGCTGTGCGTATCTGTGGTAACAATGGGATATCACGTGAGTCACTTGATGTATGTTTTGGTGATCAACTTGCGGGTTCCGCCCATGAACCTATGCATAGGTGTTGGCGCACATTTTTGTCGTGATTCTCCAGTAGAAACTTTGGTGCACTCTTTGAGGTTCTATGTGTTGGTTGAATAGATGAATCTGAGATTGTGTGAAGCATATCCTATAATCATACCCACGGATACTTGAGGTGACATTGGAGTATCTAGGTGACATTATGGTTTTGGTTGATTTGTGTCTTAAGGTGTTATTCTAGTACGAACTCTAGGGCTGTTTGTGACACTTATAGGAATAGCCCAACGGATTGATCGGAAAGAATAACATTGAGGTGGTTTCGTACCCTACCATAATCTCTTCGTTCGTTCTCCGCTATTAGTGACTTTGGAGTGACTCTTTGTTGCATGTTGAGGGATAGTTATGTGATCCAATTATGTTATTATTGTTGAGGGAACTTGCACTAGCGAAAGTATGAACCCTAGGCCTTGTTTCAACGCATTGCAATACCGTTTACGCTCACTTTTATCATTAGTTACCTTGCTGTTTTTATATTTTCAGATTACAAAAACTATTATCTACTACCATATACCAACTGTATCACCATCTCTTCGCCAAACTAGTGCACCTATACAATTTACCATTGTATTGGTTGTGTTGGGGACACAAGAGACTCTTTGTTATTTGGTTGCAGGGTTGTTTGAGAGAGACCATCTTCATCCTATGCCTCCTATGGATTGATAAACCTTAGGTCATCCACTTGAGGGAAATTTGCTACTGTCCTACAAACCTTTGCACTTGGAGGCCCAACAACGTCTACAAGAAGAAGGTTGTGTAGTAGACATCAACAGGTATGTCTATCTTGATTCTGTCATAAAATCGTCATGGATGTACATGCATGACAGAAAATGCGACCTACTGTGACAAACACGTATCATCACAGAAGTGTATTTTTTTGTAGTGTTCGGATCTCCGAACTTAGTCCGCAACAAAAAGGGCTTCCCAGCCGCGATATCTGCAGCTTGACGCAGCTCTTCCTTCGTCGCTCTGATTTTGGAGCGGGCTTCCTTGGCTGCTACCATGGCCTTCTCCAAGTCCGTCGCCTTCGCTAGGTTTTCTTTTTCAAGAAGCTGGTAAGGGTCAGCAGCATCTTTCAACTTAACGGCCATCTTGGCTATTCTTTCCTTGCTCTGGCAATGCGCGGCCTGTTCGGCCCTCAGCTCTTCGACCGCCTTTAGAGCGGCCGCATCGCTATTTCTTGCTTGTTCCTTGGCTCGGGCAAGTTCCACCCGAAGGGTCTCCATGTTGGCAGCTCCATCTGCAGTCACCACATATTAAAGATACTGGCATCATGCTCCTCTTACTATGTGTTTATCATCGGAGAAATCACTTACCCTGTGCCTCGTCAAGCCGCTTGTTGACAAGCACGATGTCGGCATCTGCCGCATCAAGCTGCCGCTTCAGCTCGGCAAACTCATCAGTCCGGCTAGCCACCGGACCTTCAGCCACCTGCACATAAAGGTGGTCTGGTTATTACCTGGGAATATGATCCTCTGTTTGCCGCCGTTTTCGACGGCAACCAGAGTCTCAGGGGCTACTATCTGCATAGGGCACACCTAACGTGTGCGGTACTGTCAAAAACATACACTATTTCACGTACCTCAAAGCCTTCTAGTAGACTCATAAAAGCTTCATGCAACCTGCTTTCGGCAGATGAAATCCTTTCAATCACCGTACCCATTAGCGTACGATGCGCTTCTGAGATGGCCGCTTGCTCCAGAAGATCCTTCAGTGCATTCGACCACACACTATACGGTTCCGAACTCTTTCTGTTGCTCTCTTTAGGAGCCGAACGCTGAGGACTTCGGGTGGCCAAAGGATTACCCTCTGGCCTTGGCGGATCAGGAGAAACCCTCCGCGATGACACTTCAGGGTCGCCCGCCTCAAGAGGCGGGGTGGCAGGGGGAGGTGTTTCGCTCTCCATCATCTCCGGAAGAAGATCCCCTGAAGACGAACTCTGTCGAGAAGGGCTATGATCCAAACTGCAAGATATATGCTTCGGTTATTATCTTCAGAAGTAATGTAAGATATTTTTACTATTAAGTACCTTTTCACTTACAGCGTGGTAGAGGGATGATCCCCTTGCAGACACTGTGCAGCAAGGATACCCTCCGCGGCAGGACCCTCTGGCGAAGATTTCTTCCCCCGTTTGGAAACCTTTGTTTCCGAGTCTTCCGAGGTGGTCCTCTTCCTTCCTTGGGGAGAGGGAATTTCAGATTCTTCTCCCTGGCTATCCTCCTTCGCGGAGGCGCTAAATCCCCCGGTTTGGATGAATAGTGAGCAACGCCCGCTTTCAGCCTCCTTGTTCCCCCCTTTATCTTCCTTTGAGGGCGCCTGATAAGGCGCCGACTCGAGCATTCTGTCTAGTACTGGATTGGCCAAGCCTTCGGGAAGAGGGGCCGAACACCTGATCATCTTCGGTTTTGTTATCCAGTCCTGGTCAAAGAGCGACTTTTCATAATGATGTTATGATAAATAGAAAGACGACGTGTTCGGCCATGGGATTACTTACTTGGGTATCGGGGCGATTATAGCTCAGACCCGCATCCTCGGTGGTGTCCGGACACTCTATTTGGGGTCCGAAGAACAATTTGTACATCTCTTTGAGCGTCATGCCGAGGAAGTGCTGAATAGTTCGCGGTCCTTCTGGGCTGAATTCCCACATACGGAGGGGTCGACGTTTGCAAGGCTGGACTCGACGAACTAGCATGACTTGCATTACCATGACCAGGCTGACATCTCTCTCAAGGAGATCTCGGATGCGACTCTGCAATATCGACACATCATTTGCCGGCCCCCAGTTCAGCCCCTTGCTGATCCATGACGTCAGTTGTGGTGGAGGGCCCGAGCGAAAGGCAGGGGCGGCTACCCACTTGGCACTTCGGGGAGCTGTGATATAAAACCACTCCCGCTGCCACAAACTAGACACCTCTGGGAAGGAACCCTTTGGCCATGGAGCATTAGCGCTTTTGCTTATTACGACACCTCCGCACTCTGCGTGCCGCCCCTCGATCATCTTCGGCTTCACACTGAAAGTCTTGATCCACAGGCCGAAGTGTGGGGTAATGCGGAGGAAGGCCTCACACATGACGATGAACGACGAGATGTGAAGGAGGGAATCCGGTGCCAGATCATGGAAATCCAGTCCATAATAGAACATGATCCCCCTAACAAAGGGATCCAGAGCGAGGCCTAGCCCTCAGAGGAAGTGAGAGATGAACACAACACTCTCGTTGGGTTCGGGAGTGGGGATGACCTGCCCTCGGGCAGGCAGCCTGTGCAAGATTTCGGCGGTCAGATACCTGGCCTCTCTCAGCTTCTTGATGTCTTCCTCTATGACAGAGGAAGGCATCCACCGACCTTGGAGGTTGGATCCGGACATGGTTGAAGGTCTGAAGCGCCTGACCTGAGCCTTGGGTGTTGGAACTCGAGGCGGGGGAAGGATTCGATTGAGCACGAGAGGGAAAAAAGGACAGGCCTTGGCCTCTTTATAAAGATGATGAATATCAAGCGTCCTCCTCGTGGCCGTTTGGGACTTACCTAAAATCAAGGAGTCATACTAACAGGCACGATTGGGTTACCCACGTCCGTATTGATGAGAATCCCATAATAAGGGGGATACGATCTCTGCTTTGACAAGACGTGTCAAGAAAACCACCTCGCAATATGTGCAGCGCTGGTTGAGAAAAAACAGTTCGAATAAAGACCGGGCCATGGCATGATGTCATGCTGTCAAAACGTGTCAGCAGATTAGATTTGTGGAAATATTATTCTCTCTATGGTGGTATGTGGAACTTGTTTTGCAGAGCCGGACACTATCCTTGTGTTCAAAATCTTCCATGGAGTATTCGGAGGAGGAACCCGCCTTGCAATGCTGAAGACGAAACTGTGCGCCGGACTCATCGTCATTGAAGCCTGGTTCAGGGGCTACTGAGGGAGTCCTGGATTAGGGGGTCTCCGGACAGCCGGACTATATCCTTTAGCCGGACTGTTGGACTATGAAGATACAAGATTGAAGACTTCGTCCTGTGTCCGGATGGGACTTTCCTTGGCGTGGAAGGCAAGCTTGGCAATACAGATATGTAGATCTCCTCCCTTGTAACCAACTCTATGTAACCCTAGCCCCCTCCGGTGTCTATATAAACCGGAGGGTTTAGTCCGTAGGACAACATACAATCATACCATAGGCTAGCTTCTAGGGTTTAGCCTCTACAATCTCGTGGTAGATCAACTCTTGTGATACTCATATCATCAAGAACAATCAAGCAGGACGTAGGGTATTACCTCCATCAAGAGGGCCCGAACCTGGGTAAACATCGTGTCCCCTGCCTCCTGTTACCATCCGCCTTAGACGCATAGTTCGGGACCCCCTACCTGAGATCCGCCGGTTTTGACACCGACACCGGCCTTGGAGAACTGGCCCGGGGCGACGAGATGAGGCCGAGCGCTCTTGCTCGGCCATGGGCGTGGAGAGAGACGAGGGGAGGCGCTGCCTCATGTGGTTGCTAGTGAGGAAAATCAAGGGAGAGGGTGGCGGCGGTTGGTTGTGCAGGAATGGGCCTTGAGGGGATCCCGAGAGGATTTGGTGCAGTGGCGGCGCAGAATAGGAAGGACGGGACAGCTCCCCTAAATTTTAGGGTTGCTCTCTTTATATATGTTGTTGGAATTAGGTTAGGGGGGTAATCGGTCCGTTTGACCGTAATCGGAGGGTCGAGAATAAATTGGTTAGGGAGTCCAATTAACAAAACGGAGATGGTTTAGGGATGTTTGGGGATGAACTGGACCAAACGGTGACGACTGCCCGGGTCGGGTTCGGGGAAGTTTCGGACACGCACGCGAGGGGGTTTGTGCACTGAGCAAAGAGTGGTTTTCGGACCGTGCGATCGCATCGGACGGCTCCGGACGCGAAGAGGGGTAGGCATGGGCCTAGGTGGACTCTGGAGAGTGGGTTGGTCTGAGAGAAGAGGGGAGAGATGCAGCTCGGCACAGTTTCTGGAGACCGAAAACGTCCGACGAAAAGACCGACTATACTACCGCTATAGTTATCCATTGGGGCATCAAACTGACTCCAAATGCGATGAAACTTGACAAGCGGTCTATCTACACTATAATAAGACCACACACCAACTTTCATCCCATTCCGAGAACATTTTCCGGCCACCTATAAAATAATATTTCGGACGTGCCGCAGGCGCTTGCGAGTGTGTCTGGGCTCAGAACGGACAATGGAAGGAACGGGGAGACCGAGACGGATGCAAGTTTTGAAAACATGATGATGCAATGCACATGATGACATGAGAAGATGCAACACGCAAGCGAAAGACATGGCAACGACGACGAGTAACTGGGAGACACCTGGCGCATCGGTCTCGGGGCGTCACAACACTCCACCACTACGAGAGGATCTCGTCCCAAGATCTAGGATGGCACCGGGGAAAACTTAAGAAGAAGAGGTAAAAACAAAGTTGCGTCTTTGACAAACGAGTGAAACCAAAGAACCTTGAGATGTTCAAAACTTTAAAGAAGGAATACAATGGAGATGAACGAAGTTGAGAACACTCCGTTAGAAAAAAGGAACAAGGAATATTACTAGAACCTTGTAGGTTGAAAGACATACGAAAAAGGGTTGCAATTGACAAGAAGTACATGCAAGCACTCCGGTTGAAACGAGATGTGCAAGGAACGATAAAGATCAATTACGACAACACTCCAGTTAAAACAAGATAGAGAAGGAACAAGGATGATATAATTTGGACATCACTCCGACTGTAAATGGAAGGATTATCAACAACGAAAGGATAAGCTTGATATGGGCTTATGGAATACATCTCAAAATTATGAGGTGACAACCTGCCACTCACGGAAAAAAGATTGGATTGAGGTCAACAAGGAAACGAGAAACTTATTTCACCAGGAGGATAAATGAAGAACTTGGGTGATTTATGAGCACCATAAAAATAGCAACAATCCTTAGGGAAAGCTTTAGGTGAAATATAACCCAAGATAACTCCAACAAAGAGATTGATGGGTTTCAAAGGATCTCATGAACGAATTGAAACTGATGGGTTTAAAATATGTCATTCCGGACAACTTGTCAAACATGAACACGAAGGAAAATTATCACCAATGACATAACACCACCTCAAAAGATGAGATATGAAAGATTTTCACTTTGAAATGCAAGAAGAAGAATGCTTGAACTCCTCAAAACAAAACATGTGTTGAACACCATGTTTATTTTAGAGTATATCTTGGCGGATCTTAGCTTCGAGAGAAATCTTGAAGAACAATTGAAGAATGAACAGAAACATCGACGAGCCACCATGAAGAAACTCTCGAAGAACTCCGAATGGATAAAAGAAGGTCGCAAGGAAAAGAAGCTTGAAAAGAATAAGATGAATCCTTGCATTGATTAGATGGAGCTTCACGAAGATATAATTGAGAGATCTTGGAACTCCGGGAAAGAAAGATGAACAACTGAAATCAAGAATTTTGATGAACCTCCGGAATAAGGAATTAATCACTTGTATGAAAACAAGAATTAGA
This sequence comes from Triticum urartu, assembly GCF_056163025.1. Taxonomy (NCBI): domain Eukaryota; kingdom Viridiplantae; phylum Streptophyta; class Magnoliopsida; order Poales; family Poaceae; genus Triticum; species Triticum urartu. Next base: position 163,178,356 of record NC_141874.1, read on the forward strand.
ATTACATTATGCTTATCCTTCACCAATTTAGATTGATGACAAGCAACAGATTTGGCATACTGCTTATTCTCGTAGAAAGGATTAAGGAGAGATATAGCTCCAACTTGAATAAGGTCCTCAATGAACCACCGGTAGGATTGAAACACCGAATGAATTGATATGATAACGAAGGAAAAGAAATATTGAACGAACCACCGTATGAATTGAAAATGAAAGTAGCAAAGGCACAATTCACCGGGGAGAATTGGAAAACGAATGAAGATACTTATAGGAATTTAGATACATAAGAACGAAGAGATCACGAGCTGATTAGAGAATATTTGAATGATGCACCGGTAAGATTTGGAGAATGAGAGCTAAACGCTGGAATGAATAATATTTGAAACGACGGCCTTCGGGGGAAAGAAATGGAAACACTCATGAAACACTCATGAAATGCTCTGATACCAACTTGTAACACCCACAATGCGGCTATATCTCCCACGTGTCGGGGCATGACTTAGAGGCATAGCCGCATGGTAGGTTTGTCACAAGAGGGGTAATCTTCACACAATCCCATGTAATGAATAGAAAGGGATAAAGAGTTGGCTATAATGCCCCGTATGTAACTTGCCATATTTGTATTCCAAGTCTTGCCATTTTCAGCTCTAAGTTATGATATTCCCTCATGGTTGGGTTTTGCCTTCGTTTGGCTTTTTGTCCATGTCATGCATTTCATATCATGTCATCATGTGCATCACATTTGCATACGTTTTCATCTCATGCATCCGAGCATTTTCCCCGTTGTCCGTTTTGCATTCGGGCACACCTACATCCTCCGGCGCCCCCTTTTTGCCTCTTTTCGTGTGCGAGTGTTAAACGTTCTCGGATTGGACTGAGACTTGCCAAGAAGCCTTGGTACACCACCGGTAGACCGCCTATCAAGTTTCGTGCCATTTGGAGTTCGTTTGATACTCCAACGGTTAATCGGGGAACCGTAAAGGCCTCGTGTGTGTTGCAGCCCAACACCCCTCCAAAGTGTCCCAAATCCCATCCAAAACCCCTCCATCTTCTCGGTCGTTCGATCACGATCGTGTGGCTGAAAACTGCACCTCATTTGGACTCTCCTAGCCCCCTCCAGCTATAAATATGTCGGAGTAATGGGCCACGGGTAGGCCAACCCGAGTCCCATAACCTTTCAAGACATCGGGGCAGGCTGCGCCCCTCAAGACCCCAGGGCGAAGAGCCGTCTCCTGAAGAGTCGACGGCAGGCCGGCCGACTGCCCGCTCATGGCCGAGTCCTAGGGACGACTTCCAGAGAAGCCGGCTTTGGGGAGTCGGCCGGCGACTCCAACAAACCATGACCTCATCGAAGGGGACGGGGCAGGGGCGTGGCTACAGTGAAGCCCACTCCCGCCCCTTACCAAGGGCAGGCATGGCCACAGCACGCCATACCCGGGAAGATCTCCGTGCGGCGTGGCACTGTTGCCCGGCCGGCCCTGACATCAGCACCATAGTACCAAGTCCTGCACCCATGACGGCTTGTCTGTACGGCCTGGAGGCAGCGGGGCCCACCAGTCAGCGAGACCTCGGGAGACGGCGGGAGAACCGGCAGTCGGACCCGTCGGGAGTCGGCCCGGGGGAGTCGGCAGAGCCCTCCCCCGGGGCCCACGCGCCATTAATCAAGATGAGATGGGGAGTGGCCACAGTGATCGCCCGCCAGGCGGCGGGGCTGTTGCCACGACCCCTTGACCAAGCCTGCATCATCAGAAGCACGGCTACAGTAATCAGCAGCCGGCAAGACCCGCCCGCGGCGGACGCGGCCTGTCGGTTCCGTACCAGACCAGTCGGCGGGGCCCACTAGTCGGCGGGCCCCAGCAGTTGGCGCAGAAGTCGGAGGTTGGAGGCACTGATGGATGGGCCCGCGCCCAGTTGAATTACCATTGTACCCCTGGGGGTAGGCCTATATAAACCCCCAGGGCACCCATGCGAAGGGTTGGATCCTAGTAGTTCTAGACCATACCAGATAGAAGGAGAGAGCTAGCCTTGCCCTCTTCTACCACCAGACACAGCTCAAGGAGCAACCGTGTAAACACTTGGCCATAGTGATCACGCTGAGACCCCGCAGAGCAGCAATAGGGGTATTATCTCCCCGGAGAGCCCCGAAGCTGGGTAAGATTCGCCGGCGAGCATGTCTTCGCCTCATCCCGTTTCCAGGCACCGGCGACGTTCTACTCGCCCCCACCATGATAAGCCATCCGTTGGCATATGTCGCACCAAACCCCCGACATTTGGCGCCCACCTTGGGGCTTGGTGCACCGCCGTCCGGAGATCTGTTCTGGACGGGAACCCTTTTCCTCCCTGGCGAGCGCAGCCAGCCAGGCACGCCAGGCGAAGTCTGCATCGACGCGCTGCGCGGCGTTGAGATCGCCTACGCAGCCAGCTCCTTGGCCGAACTTGTCGGTGAGGTCCGCCTCTCCGACAAACCTGCGTCCGACGCAGGCGCGGGCGGCCCCGAAAACCTCCTCGCGGGCCTCCTCGATCAACTCCACGTTTCCAGCGAGCCTGCCGTAGACTTGGAGTCCGTAGGTTCCACCGACCCGATGCTGCTCGACTCCGACACCGCGTCGATCGACGCGTTCCCCACCAACGTGGTGGTCTACGACGAACCTCTCCCCCACGCACAGAGCGACGGAAGCACCGTCATTGAGGTGCTAGTCATCAGTCATGACGAGTTCCCTGGCGGAGGAGTGCCCGACTCACTCGGCGCGGCGCTGCAAGACCTGACTGCGCCCATTCCGGAAGATGCTGACGCAGTGACATTAGAAGCGCGCCGCCTTTAGCTCGTTGATGGCGCGAAGAAGCTGGCCAGCATGAGACGCTTGTCAGAAGCTTACCAGCGGGAGATGGATCACGCCGTTGGCGGCTCGCCGGCCCCGGCAGGGCCCAGCCGCCTTGGCGCGGTCCAGCAGCACGGCGTAGCCATCGCCAGCTTGTTTGGTGCTAGCTGCCCCATGTACGCTACACCAGCGGAGAACATCCAAGCCGCCCAGGCAGCGGCGGATGAGCTGGACAATTTCAAGGGCGAAGAACGCCGCCTCATGATGGAGCGAGTCCAGCGGCTCCTCGATGCGGCCGCCGCGCGGAACGATGCCGGCTGCCGCATGGAGGCGCCGCAACGGCCAAACGACGACCCGCACCGAGATCAAGGCGCAACATCTCGGACGCCGACTGGCGGCGCCCGAGGAAGAAAGGACAAGGAGCCGGCTGTCAGCCACAGCCGGACTCGCATTACCATAGAGCGCGACCGAGATGGCCGCCCGAGAGCAGTGGAACGACGGGACGACTGTCCGCCTCCCCCCTCCCCGCAAGGAGAGGCGAGTCTCCCTGCCGCCTGTTGACCATCTGACTCTCGGTGACCGCCTTGGCCGCCGAGAGGATGACGCCCGCCACCGGATCGACCGACTTCACCGGTCCCTGGCACTGGAAGAAGAGGACGAGCTGGGTCTGCCTTGTTTCGGGCCCCGCATTCGGGACGAGCCCTTTCCCAGAGGGTTCACGCTCCCAAGAGACACGCCCAAGTATACCGGCTCCATGAAGCCGGACGACTGGCTAGTTGACTACTCCACGGCTGTCAGCATAGCAAACGGCAACAAGCGTGTCGCCGTAAAGTACGTTCCGCTCATGCTCCCGGGCACGACCCGGACATGGCTGAACAGCCTAGAGCCCCGCAGCATCAACAGCTAGGTCGACTTCACTGAAGCGTTCGTCCGCAACTTCACCAGCACGTACAAGTGTCCTCCCAAGCCTCGTCAGCTCTCCTTGTGCGTGCAAGGTCCTGACGAGTCGACTCGCGACTACCTCACGCGTTGGGCTGAGCTCCGAAACTCCTGCGAGGGCGTGCACGAGGTGCAGGCCATCGAGTACTTCACAGCCGGGTGCCGAGAAGGCACCCTCCTCAAGCACAAGCTCCTGTGCGATGAGCCAGAAACCCTCGACGAGCTGCTGATCATAGCAGACAAGTACGCCACAGCCGACTCCTCCATGAAGACAGAAATTCAAATCAGCACGACTGGCAAAGTAGCTCCTCAGGCTCCAAGAACTCCGGCGGCAGACGCCGGCCGGCGACAACAGCAGGGTGACAACAAGCGCAAGGCCCCACAGCCGGCTTCCGGCAGCCGGCAGGTCGCGACCGTTGAAGCCCAGCAGCCAGAAGAGCAGCCTCCGCCCAAGCGACAGAAAGGCGGCAAGCCAAACTGGTTGCCGGCCTTCTCCTATGAGCAGACCTTGGATGGACCTTGCAAGTTCCACAGCGGCGCGAAGCCGTCGAATCACACCACCCGGAAGTGCCACTGGCTCACCAGGATCGCCAAGGGAGACGACCTCCTGCCACCCCCGCCTGCTGGGCAGCCGCCTCCGCCTCTGCCCCAGCAGCCGGCAGTCAGGCCGGTCGGCGCAGTACAAGACAAATACCCTGAAGAGCATGGAGCCTATGTGGTGTTCACCAGTGTGGCTGATGATCGACGCAGCAGGCGGCTGCAGCGACAAGAGGTGAACGCAGTAGCCTCAGAGACGCTAGAGTTCATGCACTGTCTGAGAATCCCATCAGCTGGAGCAGGGCTGACCACCCAGAAGTGATGCCGAGTCCGGGCTCCTACGCCTTGGTCCTGGACGCCACCTTTGCCACGGACAAACGGGTCGCGCGTTTCTCGCGAGTTCTGATAGACGGGGGCAGCATCATCAATATCCTGTACAAGGACACCATGGAGAAGTTAGGAATCAAGCAAAGAGAGCTTCAAAACAGCCGGACTGTGTTCCACGGCATTGTTCCTGGGCTTTCCTGCTCACCAATCGGCAAGATCCTGATTGACGTCCTCTTTGGGGACAAGGATCACTTCCGAAGAGAGCCTATTTGGTTTGAGGTGGTGGACCTTGAGAGCCCATACCATGCGCTACTTGGCCGACCCACCTTGGCCAAGTTCATGGCGGTCCCCCACTATGCCTACCTCAAGATGAAGATGCCCAGTTCCAGGGGAATTCTGACTGTGGCCGGCGACTACCGGAAGTCGTCCACTTGCGCGACCGAGAGCAGTCGGCTGGCCGAGTCCCTGGTGATCGCAGCCGAGAAGCGACTCCTTGAACGAGTTGTGGCGATGGTCGGCAAGCAGCCGGAGATATCGCCCGACCCAAAGGAGTCGGAAGCCGAAGGTTCGTTCAAGCCGGCCAAAGAGACAAAAAAGATACCCTTGGATCCGGAGCACCCAGAGAGATACGCCATCGTAGGTGCAAACCTCGACAGCAAATAGGAAGGCGAGCTTGTCGATTTCCTCGATGAGAATCGGGACATCTTCGCATGGTCTCCCAAAGACATGCCAGGTGTACCGACGGATTTCGCCGAGCACAAGTTACACGTCCGATATGATGCAAAGCCGGTCAGGCAGCCCCTGCACCGCTTATCAGAAGAGAAGAGAAGAGTTGTCAGAGAAGAGATAGCCCGACTCCTAGCAGCCGGCTTCATTATGGAAGTTTTCTTAACCAGAGTGGCTGGCAAATCCGGTCCTGGTGCTAAAGAAGAACAAGCAATGGCGAATGTGTATTGACTACACGAGCCTCAACAAGGCCAGTCCCAAGGACCCATTTGCTCTACCAAGAATTGACCAGGTGATAGACTCCACAGCCGGATGCGAGTTGTTGAGTTTCTTGGATGCATACTCAGGATATCACCAGACCAAGCTGAACCCGGCTGACAGATTGAAGACCGCCTTCATCACGCCATTTGGAGCATTCTGCTACCTCACCATGAAGTTTGGCTTAAGGAATGCCGGCGCCACCTTTCAGCGTTGCATGCAGAAGTGCCTCCTCAAGCAGCTCGGCAGGAACGCCCATGTTTACGTGGACGACGTGGTGGTGAAGATGGAAAAGCGTGGAACACTGCTGGAAGACCTCAAGGAGACCTTTGAGAACCTGCGCCGGTTCCAGATCAAGCTCAACCCCGAGAAGTGTGTCTTTGGAGTACCAGCCGGCCAGCTGCTAGGTTTCCTGGTCTCTGAACGCGGCATAGAATGCAACCCAGTAAAAATCAAGGCCATCGAGAGAATGGAGGTACCCAGCCGATTGCTGGATGTGCAGAAGTTCACCGGTTGCTTAGCGTCCATCAGCCGATTCATCAGTCGGCTAGGCGAGAAAGCTCTCCCCTTATACCAACTCATGAAGAAGACCACTTTTTTCGAGTTGAATCATAAGGCGGACGAAGCTTTTCACCAGTTGAACAAGATGCTGACTACTCCACCCGTCCTGGCGGCTCCGACTCCCAAGGAACCTATGCTCCTGTACATCGCCGCCACTAGCCAAGTAGTCAACATAGTCATTGTAGTAGAGCGCAAGGAGGAAGGCAAGGCGCTACCTGTCCAGAGACCAGTATATTACCTGAGTGAGATACTGTCGACCTCCAAGCAGAACTACCCCCACTACCAGAAGATGTGCTATGGCATGCACTTTGCTGCCAAGAAATTGAAGCCTTACTTTCAAGAGCACCCAATCACAGTGGTCAGCAGGGCTCCACTTGCCGAGATCATCGGTAGCCGAGATGCCTCTGGTCGAGTGGCCAAGTGGGCCATAGAGCTGGCTCCTTACACCATCTACTACCAGCCCCGCACCGCTATCAAATCACAAGCACTGGCCGACTTCCTCGTCGACTGGGCCGAGACCCAGTACCTGCCTCCAGCGCCTGACTCCACCCATTGGCGGATGCACTTCGACGACTCCAAGATGCGCACTGGCTTGGGAGCCAGCATCGTCCTCACCTCTCCTAAAGGCGACAAGCTCAAATATGCACTGCAAATCCATTTTGCCGCCTCCAACAACGTTGCCGAGTATGAGGTGCTCATTCACGGGCTCCGGCTTGCCAAAGAACTTGGCATCCGCCGGATCTTGTGTTATGGCGACTCGGACTTAGTGGTCCAGCAGTCATCTGGCGACTGGGACGCGAAAGACGCAAACATGGCGAGCTACTGTTTCCTCGTGCAGCAACTCCGCGGGTATTTCGAAGGGTGCGAGTTCCTCCATGTGCCAAGAAACGACAACGACCAAGCAGACGCCTTGGCACGAATCGGCTCTACCCGCCAAGCAATACCATCTGGCGTCGCCCTTCAACGCCTCCTCAAGCTGTCTGTCAAGCCTTCACCAGAATCAGACTCCATTTTTGTGCTGGCTCCTCCCGAAGACGGCGGATCCGACTCCAGAGCTCCGGCAGACGGGACGGGGACTTTGGCGGATGACTCCAAAGCCGCCACAGTTGAGCCCGGCCCGGGGACTGCGGTGGCGGACTCGAAGATTCCAGAACTCGGCCCAAGGACCGCGCCAGTCGGCCTGGGGACTTCATCAACCCAGCAAGCGGCTGTTGACCCCAGCCCGCCGCCTCCTAGCCCAGCCGCCCTCGTCCAAGTCGCAGTTCTGGTAGTCGAGGAAATAGCAGCACCCTCATGGGCCCAGCCCATCCTCAAATTCCTGGTGAACAAAGAGCAACCAGCTGATGAAACCTCAGCTCGGCAAGTACAACGCCGGGCGGCAGTGTTAGGACCCCGATTCCAAGTCACATCGATCTAGCCGGTAACACCTCATATCACTTTGCAGCCTCACGCACGGTATTCCCACGGGTGTCACCTTACCATGGCCCGGGACCGTTTGCACCTTTTAGCTCACGTATATGATAGTGTCGCTAGCATCCATATGACGGAGAACCCGGGCCGACATGGCTAGTCGTGAACCCAAAGCGGCACTAACCTATGGGGACAGGCATACATGAATCACATCGAGCATGTCGGTCAGCAACGTGTGAATCCGAGCTGTAGCACTGGGCTAACAGGACTCCGGGAACCCGGGCTGTAGCAGGATAGGCAGGACTCCGGATGTCACCGCATAACATTTCCCCGAAGGGACAGACACAGGAACAAAGTGAAACACATGCCGGCCAGTCAAGTGTCATGAGCAGTAGTGCTGGGCTAGCAGGACTCCGGTGAACCGGGCTGTAGCGGACTACTATGGCTCATGGAAGTACAAGACTACATTTCCCCATAAGAGAGGCTACCAGAGATAAACAACTAGATTGTCGGATCCCACACATACCAAGCATTTCAATCATACACATAATATGCTCGATATGTGTAAATACAACATGGCATCACAACATAACTCTACAACTCAAGTATTTATTCATTAGGCTCCGAGGAGCGAGATATTACAAACATGGGTCTCATGACCCAACAATCATAGCATACAAATCAAAGCACATGCGGAAGCTTAACATGTCTGAGTACAGACATCTACAAATGAAAGAGGCTAAGAAGCCTGACTATCTACCAGATCCTGCCGAGGGCACAAGATCGTAGCTGAGGTATCAAGCTAACGTCGAAGTCCACGCGGAACTACTAGCGAGACGGAAGTCTCTCTCTCTGCAAAACATAAATTAAGCAAACGTGAGTACAAAGGTACTCAGCAAGACTTACATTAGAACTAGCTACATATGCATCGGTATCAACAAGGGGTGGTGGTGGAGTTTAACTGCAGCAAGCCAGCTTTGACTCAATGGCTAACTTGAACTACGATTGCAAGCAACTCTTTCGAGGTGGCGCACACGAGTCCACATATTCACCATTCAATACACCACTATGGATCCACACCCGTCTCCCTACGAGAAGGCCATCCATGGCACTCACACTTATCTTGCGAGTTTTAGAGTATCCACTTTCACTTGTCTATGAACTGTTATAGGCAACCCAGAAGTCCATTACCGCGGACACGGCTATTCGAATAGATGATGTTAACCCTGAAGGGGTGTACTTCTTCACACACCCTCTCACCACTTACCGCCGTTTACACATGTACTCGGCAACCTTCAAGCGGAAGCCCAACGAGGGTGTCGGCCACGGCCTACCTAAACACTCAAGTCTCTAGTCCAGGTTTATCGCCTATCCAGGTTCCATCCGCAGGGAGTCCGGTCGAGGTTTCCACATACGGCCCCGAACGATGTGAACAGGGTTCCCGAGACACCAAACGGGCGCCCGGTACACCGTGCCACGGTGTATCTACCGCATCGTAGCCCACCCCTAGGGTCAGGGCTAAGCACGACCGCCAACTCATATCCTATAAACACCAGAAACTAGTTGCAACTCCTGGACAGAGGACAAGGGTGATCAAGAAGCCGAGAGGGTCCATTGGTTTCGGGCCCAATGCGTGGTAGTAACTGTTTCATGGATCACAAACACAGAACTCAGATCCTAAGGACGGCTTCAATGAGACAACCCACCATGTACTCCTACATGGCCTCTCACCGCTACCTTTACCAAATCGTGTTCACACACTTAGCTCTCAACAGTAGGACATGTTTACACACCTCCGATTCATCCCCGATGAATCAGACCTGACTCAACTCTAAGTAGTAGCAGGCATGACAAACAAGCATGAATGAGTAGGCACATCAGGGCTCAAACAACTCCTACTCATGCTAGTGGGTTTCATCTATTTACTGTGGCAAATGACAGGTCATGCAGAGGATAAAGGGGTTCAACTACCGCAACAAGTAACAGATGAATCGTTGTTGTCCTAATGCAGTAAAAGAGAGCAGGAGCGAGAGAGTGGGCTTGTATCGGAATGAACAAGGGGGTTGTGCTTGCCTGGCATTTCTGAAGATATCATTGGGTCTTCATCAGTGTCAACGATCACAGCGTCGGTACAACGTCTATCGAGAGGGGACAACCACCAGCAACAGAGAATGAACACAATCAATGCAATGCACAATATGATGCATGATCATGACATGTCAATATGCTGTGTTTTGAGCTAATGCAACTAGCAACATGTTAAATGGAGTTGGTTTGAACCCTAGGTTCAAATTCAAACTCCATATGTGAAATTCAAATGCCATTTAATTGATTTGACCTGATCAGCTGGTATAAGTTGATCTAACATGCATGAAAGTGGCATAGATGGATTCCTTGAATTTTTCTGATAATTTTTCATATATAATTTATTTCATTTGGAGCTACAGTTGATTTTCTATGATTTTTTGAAGTTTAGGTAATTTTCTGGAATTTTCAGAATTATAATTAATCCAAAAAATGAGTTATGGCGTCAGCACTACGTCACTGTGACGTCAGCAGGTCAACTGAGCTACCCCGGGTCAAACCTAACCAGTGGGGTCCAGTGGTCAGGGACAAAGTGCCGGTCAGTGTCGCTGACAGGTGGGGCCGGGTCAACTGACACGTCATCAAGTCAACCAGACATGTGGCCCAGTCAACAGCCAGGTCAGCGCGGTTAAAGCTGACGCGTGGGGCCACTGTGGTTAGTTAAACCTAAACAAGAGCTAAACTAATATTAATTAAGTGCGCGGGGCCCATGTGTCATTGGCTCAGGGGGTTGTTTAGTGGGGGTTTAGCCGTTAATCACGTGGCCACGTCGGCTCGCCGGAGTATGGCCGGCGGCGACCTCAAAACACGGCTGAGGGTCTCGGGCTTGCTCCTCCCGCGTCCATACGAGTAGCGGAGAGCGTCCACGGGGAGCTGGAGCTCGCCCGCATCCATCGCTGCAAGCAGCAGCAGCTAGGGCGGCCGGAGCTCGTCGGAAACGAGCTCGGGGCGGCGCCGGAGTTCGGACACGAGCGGGGACGCGGTTGCGGTGGCCGTGGTGATGTGTGTTTAGCACCTACGGCATCTACGGGGTGCGGTGAGTACGATGGGCGCATGCCCGGGACCAAATGGTCACCGGAGAATCACCGGCGACGAGCACGGCGACGGCGGGTTTCGGTCAACAAGGGGGCGACGGCTACGACGTGTGAGAGCGAGAACAGAGAGGGGGAGAAGGGGCAGGAGCTCACGACGAGTGCAGAGATGGCCTCGGCGTGCCCGGGGAAGCACCGGAGCGAGCGGGGCGGCGAGAGGAATCTTCAGCGGCCGGCGACGAAGGTGATGAAGATGGCATCGATGCAGGGTCTCCGGCAAGGCGCGGCTCGGTGGGGAGGAAGAGGGGGTCGAGGCGAGGCTTTTGGACACGTCGGAGAAGCGAGGGGGAGGCGGTGGCTGCGGCAGCAGCAAGCGGCGGCGACGAGATCCGCTCGGTGGGAGAGAGAGGGGGCCAGAGGAGGGGATGGGGACGAGAGAGTGAGCGAGGGGGTTCCAGGGGGTGTGTGGCATCGTTGGAGACGTCCAGAGCGTTGAGGACGCAGGCAAGCGGGGTGGAGGTGGCCGCACGGTGGCGCGCGCGTGTGGGGCACGCGCCCGTCCTCCTGGCAGGGAGGAAGACAACAGGGAGGGCCAGGTGGGCTGGGCCGGCCACTTGGGCCGCCAGGTGGCTGCACAGGTGAGTTGGCCCAGGTAAGCTCTCTCTCTTCTCTGTTTTCTAAATTGTTTCAGTTTTCTATTTTTCTGCAATTGTTTTGGGTTTAGTTTTAACACCAAACCATTTTATAAAATCCTGAAAATAAATATGTGACTAGTACTAAAATATCCTAAACCACATAAAATGTTCCAGAATTATTGGACATATATTAATTATATAAAGAATATATATCCAATGCAAATAGTTATTGAATTAATTCAAAGGCCCAAAATAAATGTTTCTGAGATACCAAAAACATTGGTTTGAATTTTACTTCTTGCCAATATTTTCGGAGACTAAGAGGAACATTTTCTTGGATTTCTTTGAAGACATTTTAATGTTGATTAATTTTGAACTGGTTTCTGAGGGTTTCAACAAACCTCAACTCAACTTTCAGAAATTTTAGACATGATGCATGAGTGCAGATGCAACTATTTCACTCAGGTACTCTAGGGCTGTGACAACTCACCCCTACTAAACAAAAATCTCGTCCCGAGATCCAGGTCGTGAGGTAAGAAGACAGAGGGGGCACCAACTAACACAATCTCATGATCCACTTTCCCTTCTCGAAGATGTTGATTCATTTCTCCAATTGATCTTGACATCTTTACGTTTGAGCTCTTCATCCAACATGATGACGATAGAAGGAAACTCTACAGGAAACGATCTCCCCGAAGATCCAGCACTCAAGATCAACTCATGGAGTGAGACATTAGAACATCTCTTGAGCTGAGACATGAAACACAGATCAGGAGTGATGGAAAAGGAGGTAGATGACAAGGTTCTATTGGGTAGGCAAAAATTCCACGCTGAAAAGGATGGTGCATGATTTCAAGATAGCGATGAAATAATTGCCATGAATCCACAATGGGGCACCTTAGGGGAGAAGACCCGTGGGATTTTCCCTTAAGTGGCAGAAAGAATTACTTTTGATACAAAGATCATTGAAACTCTCTATACCAGCCTAAGGCAATCACAAACGATCGTTTGAAGAAGTTCAAAGAATGGCATACTCCAACTAGAATGGATGATGAGGACTATCTTGTTGAAGACAACACAATGGATGGTTTTTGCTTATCATCGGAAATGGATGGGACCCATGGTAAGTCCACTTTTGAAGATGATCATGAACAACAACTACTGAGGTGCAAGCTGGGAACAAAATGCAAATGTTGGGAATGATTCTGGTAACTGGGGAAGAACTCAATAGTCGAGAGTGAGTCCACTGTTTGAAAAGGTTATAACATAACCGAGGAAACTGGAAGCAAATCCCAGTTAACGCCAACGGTAAAACCTGGTGCTTGCGCATGCTCTCAGGAACTTGAGCATCTCCATGTTCATCAAGGTTTTACCAATATCCGTGTCAAGGATCCTGGCAACACAACATACCACCATGATGACTAGTGATGGATGATGCGGATACAAAGGAAGATAACACCTTCTCAGATCTTCCCTTAGCGAGGCTAAGGGAATAGAATCTGGACGATCGACCGAGAGACATTTAACACTCTACTTCTAATGTTCTCCTTGATGTGCTAGCGTAATCCATTTATAGATATGGTTTGATATCTAGAACATCAAGTAAAAGGTCGGACTTCGGAAGCTCAAGAACCCATAAGGAATAACTATGGAGGCACATCCTGTGAGATCCTTATGGGGAGGTGACCAACTTCTTCAACCAAGATACTACCATAATAGGCCTTCCGACTAGGTGTGTTGGCCACGACATCCACGTTACTGGTTACAGAGAGACCAACATTATAGTTCTTGGAGTATGTTCCAACCATCATATCTGCCTGAGATTCAGACCCGGTTGGTGTTAGGATATTCCAGACCCATCCAGTCTAGAAAGAAAATGAGAGCTTGCAACACAATTTGATGAGATGATGTTGCGAGAATCTCGGGGAATGAACTACGATAGCAAGCTCCAAAACATGAGCTGGTTCTGCTACAAACCTGTGAACACGCTATCCAAGACAAGCATGGCCACGTAGTAGTCTTATAGTAAAACACTATCGAGTTCAGGCGGGGAACCATCATCAAGGATTTCAAAGTCTTTACGCAAGTCCATGGATTAGATCCCAAGTGTAGACTTCTTTGCCTTGAACAAGTCAATCAGTGGCTTGGTGTGCTGGGGAATACATATGGAGTGGAGGTAATTAATCTACCAAACCATAGAATACATTCACACATGCATAACTGACTTGGGATGGTGCTAGGGGAAACAAAAACAATCTTTCTCGAACTCACGGCGGCAACTTGCACCAAATGCACATGAATTCGAGGAAGTCACTTCTTCCATCCAAGCATAAGCTTCATGAACGGAACACGAAGGCATTGCTTATAAAGTTTCCAACACTAGGTTGATGTTCAACATGAATCATGGGGGAGACAAAATGCTGTTGATGGGCTCAACAACAACTCACCGGAATTTCCGTATCACTGGACTTCCACCATCATGTGAGCACGATGATAGTATTGGTCAGACCAAAAGATGTAATGGTGTATGCTCGAGGGATCAACCACGGTAAGACAACATTACGAACATCCTTGGTTCTGATTTGACTTGACAATAGCCCATACTCAAGTCAAAGTTTTGACAAGGCAATAGATCCAACAACTGATCACGAGGACCAATTGGTGAAGATATCATATTTCTTCAGTACACACACAAACACATAGATATCCCTTCAGAAAGAACCAATTCGGCAAAGTCTTTTATCTTCCAACTCTCCAAGTTGTTGTTTAGCTTAACCAACTAGCTCAGGGGTATCAAACATAGATTCTTGGAGAAGGGGTGGTTTACAAGAACCAACTTGATCACGAACTCAACATAGCGGTCAGGTGACAACCTGGTAACACTTCCGGGAAGATATCCGGAAAATCACGAACCACCGATATGTTACTAAGCTCGAGAACAATCTTGCTTTTCATAGCAAGACAATATGATCAGATAAGCGAGGAATGGAATAATCCTCACTCATTGATCGAGGAGTGCACCAGAGATAAGGACTAGGTAGCACGATCAGTCCTAGGATGGTGATTCAATAACCAATACGCTAAGAATGAGAATATTGTGCATTTACTACAAAGCAACGAGTTGCTCGGAGTATTGATTTCACACATCACAATTCACTTGTCGGCATTCCGGTTACAACAACACGGAACCGAGGAATGAATAATGATGGCGAGAAGTATCATTGTATCAAAAATTCATAAGAGATGGTGCAATTCCTATGATATTCTTGGCATGAATAGGGTAGAACTCCAAGGTAGAACAGAGCAAAAGCTGGATTGGCATTTTGATCTGCGGGATACAACTACTTTGACCCAATCCTAGATATGGATGAGGTACTGGAGTTTGTTTCTCCTAGTCATTCTGGAATAGAATGGCTTGACGGACCACAAGAATAATAGGCATCGATGAACACAAATGCACACATACTCTTGGCTATCATCTGATAGAAGATGGTCGGAATACAACTGAAGAGGAACAACTCGAGGAACATATAATTTTCTGAGTTGTGGATGCATAGATTAGTATGTCGAGAAAAGCTCAACATTTCTTCCGGACAACCCATGCAGATAGGTAGGACTGGCAGATTCACAATGCAGAATGGAGAACTCATTAAGAGCACTCTGGTTGTGATCTTTTGATACAACAAACTTCTGCCATAAGTGGTTCATAGTATTTGGAAGAAGGAAATACCACAGACCTCGAGGAATATCGCAAAGGTTACTAATATCCTAAAGGAACTAGCAACACTATCAACATGAGGTAAGTAGGGTGAATCTCGGGTTCAAGAACCCATGAATAGAATACCTACCACTACATGGCATCACGGGATGCTTTTGAGAATAATGGCCAGAATCACACACTTGGGATACAAAACATGGCTACATCACTAGGTGACTCCCTAAAACACCTAGGGTCATAGTAATAGCTCCAACATATATGTCAAGGCAACAAAGTACCTCAACTCACCGATTAGTGTGATTAATCTGGCCCAAATGGACATCAGGAACAGGAGGAAGGGATTTGCAAATGCATCAGACTATTTAGAAACCTGGGATGACTCGGACAGCATAACGGCTGTGAATGCTCGAAATATTTGAGACATCCTGCAAAATAGTGGCATGACCACTCAACATTACAATATCAAGGTTCTGAGGCCAGCTATGAGCATACGGAGGTAAAAGGAACTGAACTGAGACTTGAATCCAACAATCCTATAAGTCTACGGATTAGAAACACGTCATCCTGATAGATAGATGAGAAGGCCTAGTTCTTAATTCCTGTAGAAAAGAAGAGGATGACTCAGATTAGAGGGCATGAGGTATAAGGAGTAAAAAGAGCCTTACGTCCCCTTCCACAATCAATTCCCTTACATAACTAAAGCATTTCTAGACTCGACTTCGGCTAGTTTGGCTTGGTAATCCTACAGGCAGTCAGGCTCTGATACCAACGCTGTCAGGACCCCGATTCCAAGTTACATCGATCTAGCCGGTAACACCTCATATCACTTTGCAGCCTCACGCACGGTATTCCCACGGGTGTCGCCTTACCATGGCCCGGGACCGTTTGCGCCTTTTAGCTCACGTATATGATAGTGTCGCTAGCATCCATATGACGGAGAACTCGGGCCGACATGGCTAGTCGTGAACCCAAAGCGGCACTAACCTATGGGGACAGGCATACATGAATCACATCGAGCATGTCGGTCAGCAGCATGTGAATCCGGGCTGTAGCACTGGGCTAACAGGACTCCGGGAACCCAGGCTGTAGCAGGCTAGGCAGGACTCCGGATGTCACCGCGTGACATTTCCCTGAAGGGACAGACACAGGAACGAAGTGAAACACATGCCGGCCAGTCAAGTGTCATGAGCAGTAGTGCTGGGCTAGCAGGACTGCGGTGAACCGGGCTGTAGCAGACTACTATGGCTCATGGAAGTACAAGACTACATTTCCCCATAAGAGAGGCTACCAGAGATAAACAACTAGATTGTCGGATCCCACACATACCAAGCATTTCAATCATACACATAATATGCTCGATATGTGTAAATACAACATGGCATCACAACATAACTCTACAACTCAAGTATTTATTCATTAGGCTCCGAGGAGCGAGATATTACAAACATGGGTCTCATGACCCAACAATCATAGCATACAAATCAAAGCACATGCGGAAGCTTAACATGTCTGAGTACAGACATCTACAAATGAAAGAGGCTAAGAAGCCTGACTATCTACCAGATCCTGCCGAGGGCACAAGATCGTAGCTGAGGTATCAAGCTAACGTCGAAGTCCACGCGGAACTACTAGCGAGATGGAAGTCTCTCTCTCTGCAAAACATAAATTAAGCAAACGTGAGTACAAAGGTACTCAGCAAGACTTACATTAGAACTAGCTACTTATGCATCGGTATCAACAAGGGGTGGTGGTGGAGTTTAACTGCAGCAAGCCAGCTTTGACTCAATGGCTAACCTGAACTACGATTGCAAGCAACTCTTTCGAGGTGGCGCACACGAGTCCACATATTCACCATTCAATACACCACTATGGATCCACACCCGTCTCCCTACGAGAAGGCCATCCATGGCACTCACACTTATCTTGCGAGTTTTAGAGTATCCACTTTCACTTGTCTATGAACTGTTATAGGCAACCCAGAAGTCCATTACCGCGGACACGGCTATTCGAATAGATGATGTTAACCCTGCAGGGGTGTACTTCTTCACACACCCTCTCACCACTTACCGCCGTTTACACATGTACTCGGCAACCTTCAAGCGGAAGCCCAACGAGGGTGTCGGCCACGGCCTACCTAAACACTCAAGTCTCTAGTCCAGGTTTATCGCCTATCCAGGTTCCATCCGCAGGGAGTCCGGTCGAGGTTTCCACATACGGCCCCGAACGATATGAACAGGGTTCCCGAGACACCAAACGGGCGCCCGGTACACCGTGCCACGGTGTATCTACCGCATCATAGCCCACCCCTAGGGTCAGCGCTACGCACGGCCGCCAACACATATCCTATAAACACCAGAAACTAGTTGCAACTCCTGGACAGAGGACAAGGGTGATCAAGAAGCCGAGAGGGTCCATTGGTTTCGGGCCCAATGCATGGTAGTAACTGTTTCATGGATCACAAACACAGAACTCATATCCTAAGGACGGCTTCAATGAGACAACCCACCATGTACTCCTACATGGCCTCTCACCGCTACCTTTACCAAATCATGCTCACACACTTAGCTCTCAACAGTAGGACATGTTTACACACCTCCGATTCATCCCCGATGAATCAGACCTGACTCAACTCTAAGCAGTAGTAGGCATGACAAACAAGCATGAATGAGTAGGCACATCAGGGCTCAAACAACTCCTACTCATGCTAGTGGGTTTCATCTATTTACTGTGGCAATGACAGGTCATGCAGAGGATAAAGGGTTTCAACTACCGCAACAAGTAACAGCTGAATCATTGTTGTCCTAATGTAGTAAAAGAGAGTAGGAGCAAGAGAGTGGGCTTGTATCGGAATGAACAAGGGGGTTGTGCTTGCCTGGCATTTCTGAAGATATCATTGGGTCTTTATCAGTGTCAACGATCACTGCGTCGGTACAACGTCTATCGAGAGGGGACAACCACCGGCAACAGAGAATGAACACAATCAATGCAATGCATAATATGATGCATGATCATGACATGTCAATATGCTGTGTTTTGAGCTAATGCAACTAGCAACATGTCAAATGGAGTTGGTTTGAACCCTAGGTTCAAATTCAGACTCCATATGTGAAATTCAAATGCCATTTAATTGATTTGACCTGATCGGCAGGTATAAGTTGATCTAACATGCATGAAAGTGGCACAGATGGATTCCTTGAATTTTTCTGATAATTTTTCATATATAATTTATTTCATTTGGAGCTACGGTTGATTTTCTATGATTTTTTGAAGTTTAGGTAATTTTCTGGAATTTTCTGAATTATAATTAATCCAGAAAATGAGTTATGGCGTCAGCACTACATCACTGTGACATCAGCAGGTCAACTGAGCTGCCCCGGGTCAAACCTGACCAGTGGGGTCCACTGGTCAGGGACAAAGTGACGGTCAGTGTCGCTGATAGGTGGGGCCGGGTCAACTGACACGTCATCAAGTCAACCAGACATGTGGCCCAGTCAACAGCCAGGTCAGCGCGGTCAAAGCTGATGCGTGGGGCCACTGTGGTTAGTTAAACCTAAACAGGAACTAAACTAATATTAATTAAGGGCGCGGGGCCCATGTGTCATTGGCTCAGGGGGTTGTTTAGTGGGGGTTTAGCCGTTAATCATGCGGCCACGTCGGCTCGCCAGAGTATGGCCGGCGGGGACCTCAAAATGCGGCCGAGGGTCTCGGGCTCGCTCCTCCGGCGTCCATACGAGTAGCGGAGAGCGTCCACGGGGAGCTGGAGCTCACCCGCATCCATCGCTGCAAGCAGCAGCAGCTAGGGCGACCGGAGCTCGTCGGAAATGAGCTCGGGGCGGCGCCGGAGTTCGGACACGCGCGGGGACGCGGTTGCGGTGGCCGTGGTGATGTGTGTTTAGCACCTACGGCATCTACGGGGTGCGGTGAGTACGATGGGCGCATGCCCGGGACCAAATGGTCACCGGAGCATCACCGGCGACGAGGCGGCGACGGTGGGTTTCGGTCAACAAGGGGGCGACGGCTATGGCGTGTGAGAGAGAGAACGGAGAGGGGGAGAAGGGGTAGGAGCTCACGGCGAGTGCAGAGATGGCCTCGGCGTGCCCGGGGAAGCACCGGAGCGAGCGGGGCAGCGAGAGGAATCTCCGGCGGCCGGCGACGAAGGTGATGAAGATGGCGTCGATGCAGGGTCTCCGGCAAGGCGCGGCTCGGTGGGGAGGAAGAGGGGGTCGAGGCGAAGCTTTTGGACACGTCGGAGAAGCGAGGGGGAGGCGGTGGCTGCGGCAGTAGCAAGCGGCGGTGACGAGATCCGCTCGATGGGAGAGAGAGGGAGCCAGAGGAGGGGATGGGGACGAGAGAGTGAGCGAGGGGGTTCCAGGGGGTGTGTGGCATCGTTGGAGACGTCCAGAGCGTTGAGGACGCAGGCAAGCGGGGTGGAGGTGGCCGCACGGTGGCGCGCGCGTGTGGGGCACGCGCCCGTCTTCCTGGCAGGGGGGAAGACGACAAGGAGGGCCAGGTGGGCTGGGCCGGCCACTTGGGCCGCCAGGTGGCTGCACAGGTGAGTTGGCCCAGGTAAGCTCTCTCTCTTCTCTGTTTTCTAAATTGTTTCAGTTTTCTATTTTTCTGCAATTGTTTTGGGTTTAGTTTTAACACCAAACCATTTTATAAAATCCTGAAAATAAATATGTGACTAGAACTAAAATATCCTAAACCATATAAAATGTTCCAGAATTATTGGACATATATTAATTATATAAAGAATATATATCCAATGCAAATAGTTATTGAATTAATTCAAAGGCCCAAAATAAATGTTTCTAAGATACCAAAAACATTGGTTTGAATTTTACTTCTTGCCAATATTTTTGGAGACTAAGAGGAACATTTTCTTGGATTTCTTTGAAGACATTTTAATGTTGATTAATTTTGAACTGGTTTCTGAGGGTTTCAACAAACCTCAACTCAACTTTCAGAAATTTTAGACATGATGCATGAGTGCAGATGCAACTATTTCACTCAGGTACTCTAGGGCTGTGACAGGTAGCCTATACCATAATCAATAGAGAGCTGGTCAGGCGCAGCGTCACTGGTGTCTACTAGCGCTACGTAGAGCCAGAGCAAGGCCAGGCGATTCTCAAAGACATCCATCAAGGCGAATGCAACCACCATGAGGCTTCAAGAGCACTCGTCGCCAAAGCTTTTCGGTACGGTTTCTTTTGGTCGACTGCCTTGGAAGAGGCCAAGGATTTGGTCCAAAAATGCAAAGGGTGCCAGAAGTTCAGCTCCAAGCCACACCAGCCGGCTTCTACGCTCAAGACCATCCCCATTGCCTGGCCTTTCGCAGTTTCGGGTCTAGACATGGTGGGACCATTCAGGATAGCACGAGGTGGTTTATCTCACCTACTTGTTGCAGTGGACAAGTTCACCAAGTGGGTGGAAGTGAAGCCAATTAAGAAACTGAACGGTCCGACTGCCGTGACCTTCATCACCGATATCACAATTCGGTACGGCATACCACACAGCATCATCACCGACAACGGCACAAATTTTGCCAAAGGCGCCTTGGCCCGTTTCTGCGCAACATAGGGCATTCGACTGGACCTAGCGTCCGTCGCCCATCCACAGTCAAACGGCCAAGTGGAGCGAGCAAACAGCCTCATCCTGTCCGGCATCAAGCCTCGGTTGATCGAGCCTCTGGACCGCTCGGCTGGCTGCTGGCTCGACGAGCTGCCAGCCATCCTCTGGAGTCTGCGCACGATTCCAAACAAGTCAACCGGCATCACGCCCTTCTTCCTCGTCTATGGTGCCGAATCCATCATCCCAACGGACATAGAGTTCGACTCCCCACGAGTCACCATGTACACCGAGGAGGAAGCAGAAGAAGGACGACAAGACGGCGTCGATCTGCTGGAAGAGGGCCGGCTGTTGGCACTCAGCTGGTCCAGCATCTACCAGCAGAGCCTATGCCGATACCACAACAGGAAGGTCAGGCCAAGATCTTTCCAAGAAGGCGACCTTGTGCTCCGGCTGATCCAGCGAACACCCGGCCAGCACAAGTTGTCGGCGCCTTGGGAAGGCCCTTTCATCATCAGCAAAGTACTGGGCAACGATTCCTACTACCTGATCGACGCTCAGAAGCCCCGAGCACGCAAGAGGGACGACTCCGGCAAGGAGACAGAGCGGCCATGGAATGCAAATCTCCTCCGAAGATTTTACAGTTGATGCAGTATGTACCACGCTACCTTTTGTATTAAAGTACCAAGACTTCAGGCCCCCCGAGACGAGCTCGGGGACTGTCCTCTTTTGTCTGTATGATAAAAATTATGCCTACAAGTATGTTACTCTTTGTCATGCCGCTTGGCACCGGGCTCGACAAGTCGGCCCGGGGACTTGCCGCCTTGCACTATGAAATGCTTCCTGCAGCCGGACAAGTAGTGTGTAACACCTAAACCGTCTTCTGTCAGAAGCCGCAGCTCGCAGAGCGACTGTACGGTGGGAAGATGTAAGGTAGAATGGGTGTTCGCATGAAAAATGGCTAAGGACTCAAAGCGTAAAACATAGCTCAAGACGGCTTCCAGCCTTTCTCGCAAACTGACTCTCAGATAGTCGGATTGTCGTCTTCTATCCAACTTGCTCAAACAATCTTGAAATCGGCTAAGTACTTGCTTTCCCAAAGTAGCCTAGCACTTGATCCAGCAACAGTCTGCAGGGCGGCTGCCCGATTGGCAAGGCAGGCAACTAAGAGAAAGCGGCAAAGGAAAAAAGCCAAAAGAACAATGAGCAAGAAAAGATAGATATATATATTTACATAACATAGGCCTTTGGCTGAATTGTCGAGTAGAGGTTCAAAATACACCCCGCGGGTGGAATTGTGCGAATTAATAAGTTCTTCAAAGACTACTGAAGCAGATAAAATAAAAGATACAACGGCAGCTTAGGAGGCGGCAGACGGATTCTGAGGGTCGGAGGAGGCGCCGGCGTCAGGCGTCGGGGCAGTCGGCTGGCTAGTCTCGGCTTGATCACCTCCGGCGGCAGTCAACTCGGTCGCACGCGGCTCGTTGCTGGAGGCGCGGTCGGGCTGAGGCTGGCCGTCTGCTCCGTCTTCTGGTGCCTCCGCCTCGCCTCCATCCTCCACTTCGTCCTCCTGCTCGACGCTGGAGCCAATCACGTCCGCCAAGTCTTCGCCGTAGTCTGGGTTCATCCCAAACCACTCCGGCGGTACCTCCTCGCCGTCTTGAGACCGCTCGGGGACGAAGATGCCGGTGTCGGTGTACTCGGTGATCGCCGCAGCACATTTGACGAGGGCGTCTTCCGCAGCCACCAGCTCCGGCTGGGCCTCCGACCGAAGCGTGGCCAACCGGTCTAGATCCAGCCCCGAGTACCACGCCTTGACGAACTCCAAGGCCCGGCGCGCTCCAGCCCGGGCCGAAGAGCCCTTCCAGGCCTCAAGACGACCAGCCGCGACCTCCAGCCAGTTGGCCATCAGGCTGGGGGTGCGCGGAGCCTGCATCTCCGGCCAAAGGGCGGCAATCGCCTGGGCACCGACGCGCTGGAGCCGGCGCAGCATCCGGTGAGCCGGCCGGAGGCGAGCCTCGATGCTCAGGATGTGCTCGTCAAGAGTTCGGGGGGCATCTGCGGAGATCTCTGCGCCCTCCGCCCTCCAACCTTCACGGTCAACCTCGATGGATTGGATGGCGGCCTGCGACTGCCCAGGGAAGAAGTCTACAAAGACGCGAAGAAACGAAGAAGCTAGTCAAAAACCAGGAGTCGGCACGATTTAAATCAGCAGCTCGAGGAAAGAAAATGAAGAGACTCACCATCAATGATGTCTTCAATCTCGTGGAAGCCGGAGGACAGCAGCGCCTCCTTGTCAAACCAGGAGGAGCGCTCGCTCGCAAACTCGGCCAAGAGCGCGGTTTCCGTCTCCTCCGCCTCCCTCTGCGACTTCACAAGCAGCTCCTTCTACTCTGCCAACTGAGTGGCCAGCAGATCGCGCTCTGTGGCGAGCTTGCTGCACTCCTCCCCTTTGGCGCACAGGGCGGAGTTGGCTTCGCTCAGCTGCTATTGAAGAGCAGCGTTGGCTCCTGAAGGAAAGGAAGAAAGACAACAGTCGTCAATAAAGTAGGTCACCGGGGAGATCCGGCCCGGCTGCTCAGCAGCCGGCCCAAATCTCGGGGACTACAGCCCGCGGGTGCGCTAGCACGCCCCCGTAGAGAAGAAAAAAGGACTTACTCCGGCTCTCCGCCAAGTCGGCGGTCCGCTTGCCCAGCTCTTCAACATTACGGTTGAAGGCAGTGACGCGGAGGTTGTGGTAATCCTGCGACAAGCATTTCAGACAAAGTTATTACCCAGAAGTTCATCAATTGGAGTTCTGGGCCGCCTGCTCAGCAGCCGGCCTGAAACTCGGGGACTACACCTAGTGGGTGCGCTGGCGCGCCCCCACAGAGAGGAGCAAGAAAACAAAGACCAAGGAGAAAACAAAAAAAACATACCCGGACGGCTGCCCGCGACGCTAGGAACACCTTGGTGCAACTCTAGAGAGCGTCGCCCTTAGCACGGAGCTTCGCCTGGACGTCCAGAAGCGCCCGGTTCAGCAGCCCTGTGCCGCCTCCTCGCACCCACCCAACAGGTGCGGCGCTCGTCGCTTCAGCGTCTGGGGCTGCCGAGCTGGCGGTGCCAGCTTCCAGGGGGCGGGGTGCCGAAGTCACCTTCTCCAGACGACGGCGCGTTGGCGAGCCGACTTGGAGGAGTAGCCTCGCCACGGCCTCGTCTTCGGTCGGCGGCACCGGAGGGTCCGCTGGCTGCTCGCCTTGCGCGCCTTCAGACGGCGGCGGAGGCGGCGGCGGAACGTGCGCGTCCGGAGTAGAGGGGTCGCCGCCTTCCCTCTCCTCGACGAGGTTCTCCCCGCCGGCTTCTCCAATTGGCCCCGTGAGCTCCGGAGGCGGCGGCACAGAGTTCAGCAAGGTGACAGGCAAGGCCGACTGGCGGCGTGCGTCCTTAGCCTGCTGCTTCGCCGTGGCGGCGGCTTCGGCCTCCGCTAGTTTTTTCTTAGCGGAGGCCTCCGCCTTGTCGGCCTCCGCCTTCTCCAGGCGGAGGGCCTCTTCTTCGTTGCGCTTCTCCTGCGCATTCCGCTCTGTCGCCTCTCGGAGGTCAGCAGCCCATGACGGAGGCGGCGGCGACCCGCTCAAGAGAGAGGGGAGCCCTGAAGAAAGAGGGGCAAGCAGAGACTCAGACAAAGCACGAAGAAAGAATAAAACTTTGAAGACAGAATACTTACGCGGAGACCAACGGCGGCTTCTTCACTTCCTTACGGAAGCGGATAGCCTTCGCGGCTGCCTCCTCCCGCCGGGTCGCCATAGCCGAGCCCTTGGGCTTCTTCGGCCGACTGCCGAACAAGATCGGCACGGCCATGCGCTTCTTCCCGCTGCCTGGAGCGCCCGGCACGGAAGAAGAGCCCGCGCCAGGCTGGCTGGCTCCTGGCCGATGGAAAGGGGCGACTTCTCCCTCGGCGCTGTCTTCAGGCCAGTCGGCGAAGGTAGCCGAAGGCCTGAAGTCGCCTGCTGTCCCTCCTCCTCGGTGTCGTCTTCTAGCCGCCGCCCCCAGATCGGGGTCGTCGATGTCGCTCTCCGCTCGGTCGGTGAGGAACTCACGGGCCGGCCCCGAGGTGCCGGCTGGTGGATGAAGAAGGGGATTCTAACCAAAGCCGACTGGTCAAAACAAAACTCGGCAAGAAGAAGACAATCTAAAGAAAGAAAAGAAAGGCGACTCACCACAGGCGGGGGGTTGGCACGGGAGTACGTCTCCTTGCCGAATCGCCAGTCCTCCAGGAGCCTGCTGTCCGAGAGGTAGTTCACCATGAAGGCCACCTCTTTGTGAGGCATGTCCTTGGTGCACATCCGACTCGGGTCGCGGTGCCCACTCATCTGGCATATCATGTGAGGGTGGCCTTGGAGTGGGAGAACTCGGCGCGAGACGAAGGCGGCCAGCAGGTCCGGACCAGTCAGACCCTCCGACTGCGTCAGCACTCGGAGTCGCGTGATGGCGCCAGCTGCCGCAGGCGTCAGCGACCTGGCCCAGTACGACCAGTTGGGCAGTCTCCCAGCCAGCGGGCCGGCTTCGGAAGCCGGCAGATTGACCCAGTCGCCCCTCGTGGCGACGTTCCTGACGTAGAAGTAGGATCTCTGCCAAATCCTCACCGACTTTATCAGTGAGATGGAGGGGAAGGGGTTGTCGGTTCCTGACCTTCGCACGGCGATGAAGGGGCCGCATTGAGCCGGCACGCCCGCGGCCTGGGTGCCGGGCTTGGAGAAGAAGAACTCCCCCCAGAGCTCGAGGGTGGGGAGGACTTCGAGGAAGCCTTCGCACAAGGCCACGAAGGCGGACAGCAACACCATTGTGTTGGGGGTGAGGTGGTGCGGCTGGAGGCCGTAGAACTCCAAGAAAGACCGGAAAAAGCTGCTCGCCGGCAGGTAGTGCGAGCGGAAGATGACCCGCTCGCCCTCCTGCGGGGCAGGGGAAATCTCCCCCTCCGGCGCAAGACGCACCTGCACGTGATCCTCGCCGGGAAGCCGACGGGTCCGGTGTAGGAACTCAATGTGGTCTTCATGAACCTTGGATCCGTCCCAGGTGCCGGAACGCACTGGGGGAGGCGCGGCAGCAGAGGAAGAACTCATCGTGAGCTGTCACCGCGGCGTTCGCCGGAGCTTGGGCGTGCGGCGGAGCGAGGAGGAGAGCGAGGAGCAGCAAGGAGGAGGAGAACGAGGAGCAGCAAGGAGGAAGAGAGTGAGGGGTAGTGGGAAGGAGGGGCGCACGTGCCCCCCTCTTCCCCCTACTTATAGCCCCGTGGGCTGCGAAGCCGAGGGGACGGACGTGGGGATTTATTGCGCCCACAACCCCACGACCCCCACGATCCACCTAAAGTTACTGCGCGCAGTAACTCCACGGGAATCCCAACCGTCCACCGGGGCCGCAGCGGATCCGCTCGGGTGCCGAGGCGCGGTGGTGGCGGGCCCCGCCTATGGGCCTGTCCCGTCGCGCACGTGGGCTGGCAGGACGGCCTAGCCACGTGCCCCCGCATGACAGGCCAAGAACGGGCGGCGGCCTGGAGGCTTCGCTAGCACACCACTTAAAATCCCGCCGCGACATTCGAAATACCGAGCAAGTTGAAATTAAGTGAAGTCCGAGTTGAGCAAGTCTGACTCATTCTAGACGGCCCGGCAGAAGTCAATCAAGACCATGTGTTGAGCACTCGGAAAGAGAAACTGATGAGGCTTCTCGACCGATCGACCGTGGTGCCTCACCAGCTTCGGGGACTACTGTCGGAGTAATGGGCCACGGGTAGGCTAACCCGAGTCCCATAACCTTTCAAGACATCGGGGCAGGCTGCGCCCCTCAAGACCCCAGGGCGAAGAGCCGTCTCCTGAAGAGTCGACGGCAGGGCGGCCGACTGCCCGCTCACGGCCGAGTCCCAGGGACGACTTCCAGAGAAGCCGGCTTTGGGGAGTCAGCCGGCGACTCCAACAAACCATGACCTCATCAAAGGGGACGGGGCAGGGGCGTGGCTACAGTGAAGCCCACTCCCGCCCCTTACGAAGGGCAGGCATGGCCACAGCACGCCGTACCCGGGAAGATCTCCGTGTGGCGTGGCACTGTTGCCTGGCCGGCCCTGACATCAGCACCACAGTACCAAGTCCTGCGCCCACGACGGCTTGTCTGTACGGCCTGGAGGCAGCGGGGCCCACCAGTCAGCGAGACCTCGGGAGACGGCGGGAGAACCGCTAGTCGGACCCGTCGGGAGTCGGCCCGGGGGAGTCGGCAGAGCCCTCCCCCGGGGCTCACGCGCCATTAATCAAGATGAGATGGGGAGTGGCCACAGTGATCGCCCGCCAGGCGGCGGGGCTGTTGCCACGACCCCTTGACCAAGCCTGCGTCATCAGAAGCACGGCTACAGTAATCAGCAGCCGGCAAGACCCGCCCGCGGCGGACGCGGCCTGTCGGTTCCGTACCAGACCAGTCGGCGGGGCCCACCAGTCGGCGGGCCCCAGCAGTCGGCGGAGAAGTCGGAGGTCGGAGGCACTGACGGATGGGCCCGCGCCCAGTCGAATTACCATTGTACCCCTGGGGGGTAGGCCTATATAAACCCCCCAGGGCACCCATGCCAAGGGTTGGATCCTAGTAGTTCTAGACCAGACCAGATAAAAGGAGAGAGCTAGCCTTGCCCTCTTCTACCACCAGACACAGCTCAAGGAGCAACCGTGTAAACACTTGGCCATAGTGATCATGCGGAGACCCCGCAGAGCAACAGTAGGGGTATTATCTCCCCGGAGAGCCCCGAAGCTGGGTAAGATTCGCCGGCGAGCATGTCTTCGCCTCATCCCGTTTCCAGGCACCGGCGACGTTCTACTCGCCCCCACCATGATAAGCCATCCGTTGGCATATGTCGCACCAAACCCCCGACAAAATAGGTCTTCCCCGTTCAAAATCGCAGGCGAAACCCTAAGAAATAGCCCCTGCCGCCGCCGGACGTGTCCGTTTCTGCCGGACACGCCTGCGCCGCTGCCCGCGGCCAACCGGCGCCCGCCACGTGGCGCGCCTTCGCCTCCAACCGCGCTGCCCCGCCGAGCCCGCGACGGGCCCTCCCCGGCCCGCGCGCCCACCACCGCCTGCCGCCTACCGCCCGCTACCGCGCCTCGTGCCGCCCACCTCCGTCGCCCGCTCACGCGCCCTTCGCCGCCGGCCGCCGCGCGCCGCCGCCCACCGCTCGCTCGCCCGCCGCCTTGCTCGCCATGCGCCGCCGCGGCCTGCCTCCTTCGCTGGCGCCGACCTCCGCCACCCGCGCCTGCGCCGGATCCGGCCACCGCCCTCGCCGGGATCTGCCGCTCCGGCGCCATCTCCTCAAACTCCGGCGAGCCTTCTCCGGCCATCCTCGAAGTCCGTGCCGCCCAGATCTGGACCTGAGCAAACCCTAGGGTTGACCCATTTTCCTGTAAGTCCTTTTCTGTTATTTTTTAGCCATGTTCATCGCATCACAACTCTGTCATCGTAGCTCTGTTTCATGTGTGTGGCATATCAAAATGTTCATCATGATGTCCTCTTCATTTTGTTCCCTTGTACCATGCTTGTTTGAGTCCATCTTGATGCCTAAAATGCTGTTGCAAGAGTGCTATAAAATGTTAGTTCCTGATTCATATCAGCTTTTGAGCATTTATCATTTTTGCCATGATTAATGTGTGCTGCATATGAGCATGAGCTCTACATGTGTTTTGGGATATGCCATGCCATCTTTGGGGGGTGTATGCCATGTATTTTTGTGATCAATGTGGTGACTAGAACAAGTATGCAAAGTAGCTCTCAAGATGTTGCTGATTTCAGGGACTTAGAATTCTACTAAGTCATTTCCCTTATGTTATTTTTATGCCATGTATTCATGTTGCTACAGAGTGATCCATGCCTCTTTTGAGCATGTTCAGTAAGGATGATTTTGACATATGGTTATTCTCTATCCATCCATGTCCTTGTTTGCATTTATGGAGTACCGTAGCATGACTCAATCTTGCTCTACCTTCACTATAAAATGTTCCTTGCAGATTGTTTACGTGTTAATCAATTTTGCCAAGGTTGTTGCAGTTGATCCATGCATGCTATGGGATTGTTCTTGCGTTGTTTAGCTTCTTGATCATGTCTTCTTACTGGAAGTATTCTTAGTTTGTCATGAAATGCCTTGTGTTGAGTGCATCGAGCTCGCAAACATGCCTACGTAACTTTTTTTTTGCCATGTCTAGTTTTCTGCTAAGTCTGAATCTGTTAACGAAACTTGCTATGTTTACATGGGTGCCATCATGTTTTCTGTGCCCTTTTGGCTTATGGTCAGTAAGGGACTTTTGTTCTATGCTTTGAGTAGTTTCATGCCATGCCTTGTGTTGCTATGATCTGATCCTGTAGCATGTTGTTATCTTGCTCTAAACATTGCTTCCTGATGTTAATTCCTGGCATGTTGTTATTTTCACAAAGTCTGTGAAGCTGATATCTTTTGCACTTTTTCCATGCTTGTTTGAACCTGCTATTGTGTGATTTAGCCGTAGCTCAGTGTTCATCTTTTGTCAAGCATCTTGAGTAGATCACTGCCATATTCTTTGTTGTTATGTTGGGGTCCATTAGCTTAGTTTCTTGTTGCATTCTAGATGGCATCGTGCTGTTGATCGCAGAATTGTGCCATTATTGTTTTGCTTGCCATTTGCAAACCATGTATCCGATTCCGGTGATCTTTATATCGATTTCGTCCGAAATCAACTCATGTTTCCAGCGGCACACTTGGTTTGCTAAGTTGAGGCCGGGTTCAATCTTTTCCTTCCGGAGCACGCATATGCATTGCATATCACATCCCGCATGTCATGCCATGTTTTGCATCATGTTGCTTGCACATTGCACCGTGGTTGATTGTTGTTTCCTTTTCTTGTGTTCTTCCTTTGGATAGAGCCGGGAGACGAGTACGTTATCGAGGAACCCGTTGAGTACGCTTACGAGGATCAAGCCAACGTCAACTTGGAGAACTTTGCAGGCAAGATGACCATACCCTCGAAATCACTTCTATCTTTGCTTGCTAGTTGCTCGCTCTATTGCTATGCCTATGCTGCGATACCTACCACTTGCTATATCATGCCTCCCATATTGCCATGTCAAACCTTTAACCCACCTTGTCCTAGTAAACCGTTGTTTGGCTATGTT
Source organism: Triticum urartu (assembly GCF_056163025.1). NCBI lineage: Eukaryota > Viridiplantae > Streptophyta > Magnoliopsida > Poales > Poaceae > Triticum > Triticum urartu. Next base: position 163,208,120 of record NC_141874.1, read on the forward strand.
ACCGCTTTGCTCAGCCCCTCTTATAGTGTTGCTAGTTGCAGGTGAAGATTGGAGTTTGTTCCTTGTTGGAACATGTTTATTTTTGGGATATCATTATTATATCGTGGTTACTTTAATGCACCTATATACTTCTTCAAGGGTGGAAGGCTCGGCCTTATGCCTGGTGTTTTGTTCCACTCTTGCCGCCCTTGTTTCCGTCATACCGGTGTTATGTTCCTTGATTTTGCGTTCCTTACGTGGTTGGGTTATAATGGGAACCCCTTGACAGTTCGCCTTGAATAAAACTCCTCCAGCAAGGCCCGACCTTGGTTTTACCATTTGCCACCTAAGCCTTTTCCCTTGGGTTTCGCGGATTCAAGGGTCATCTTTATTTTAACCCCCCGGGCCAGTGCTTCTCTAAGTGCTGGTCCAACCTAGAGCACCGTGCGGGGTCGTCCCTTGGCAACTTGGGTTACGTTGGCTCCCGTATGCTTAGCTTATCCGGTGTGCCCTGAGAACGAGATATGTGCAGCTCCTATCGGGATTTGTCGGCACAGCGAGTGATCTTGCTGGTCTTGTTTTACCATTGTCGAAATGTGTTATAACCGGGATTCCGAGTCTGATCGGGTCGTCCTGGGAGAAGGAATATTCTTCGTTGACCATGAGAACTTGTGATGGGCTAAGTTGGGACACCCTTGCAGGGTTTTGAACTTTCGAAAGTCGTGCCCACGGTTATGGGCAGATGGGAATTTGTTAATATCCGGTTGTAGAAAACTTGACACGTAACTTAATTAAAATGAACCAACAGCGTGTGTAGCCGTGATGGTCTCTTTTCGGCAGAGTCCGGGAAGAGAACACGGTCTCGTGTTATGCTTGAACATAAGTAGTTCTAGGATCACTTCTTGATCTTTGTAGATTCTCGACCGTGCTTTGCTTCTCTTCTCGCTCTCATTTGCGTAAGTTAGCCACCATATATGCTAGTGCTTGCTGCAGCTCCACCTCACTACCTTTGCCTACCCATAAGCTTAAATATTCTTGATCGCGAGGGTTTGAGATTGCTGAGTCCCCGTGACTCACAGTTTACTTCCAAAACTAGATGCAGGTGCCGATGATGCCACTTCAGTGGATGCGATTGAACTCAAGTGGGAGTTCGACGAGGATTCAGGACGTTACTATGTTTCTGTCGTGGAGTTGTCACGGCAGATGTCCGAGCGAAAGGACTTAGTCGTAGGGCCATCGCAACTAGGAAGCTTAAAGGGGTTAATCGGGACAAAGGACACGAGAGGTTTTATACTAGTTCGTCCCCTTACGATGAAGGTAAAAGCTTACGTCTAGTTGTGTTGGTATTGCTGGGGTTTCGATCACCAAGAGGCTTAACTCGCCGGCTTGGTTACCAATCTCTTCTTTCTTTTTCTAAGCCGCCACCGGGTCGTCCCCTTATATACACGGGTTGACGCCTGGTGGCCTACAGAGTCCCGGCCGGCTCATAATCGTGTCAGGCTCGGTGACTTCCTTTACATGCCTTTCTTTACAAGTCTTTCCTTACATACGGCGGTTTGTAATATTGGGCCTTAAGCCGCCTCTAGGCCTTTGGGCCTTCTATAATATTTAATAAACTATCATCTTAATGTTTACTGGGCTTCTTGTGTAACCTGCCATTGGGGCTGACCCGGCCTCTCTTGGGCGGGTCATAACTGATAGCTATATCCCCAACATTAGGCCCTAGGTTGACTTTGCACTTCGTTCTTTGTCAATCTTCAACACTTAGACAAAATCAATCTTCTTATCCTCGCAGAAGTTTTTGTAACCCGCCATGACGTCATCTCTTGAAAACGCAAAAATTTTTTATGATGTCATCTCCCAACAGATCTTCATCTTTAATGTCTTTCGAGAATCGAGGCGTCTGTGTAGTTGGATAACCATTATTTGTCTCCCCCTCGATTTTCGCGCCCGTCTATTCACATTTTTCCTTATAAATAGGCACGCCTCGGCCTTCCTCATTCTTATCTCTCTCTCCGTCTTCTTCCTCTCGCAACCCTCCTGCTGCTCGAGCCTCACCGCCGTCGTGCTTCTCCTCCATCTCCGTCGACCTTGGCCGCTGCATCAACCCGAATCGGTCCAGAGAACGGCGGCGACCTCCGCAGAAGATCCATGGTTGTAAGTGCTCTCCTTTTCACTTCTCAGATCCGCATTAGGGTTTCCAGATTTCTTCGTGTTCTTCATAGTTCATCGCAATTCTTCGTAGTTCTTCCACCACAGGCCTCTTCTTGATCCAAAAAGATATATATGCTTGCGCGGTAGTGTTTTTGTGCCTACTCTTGATGCCCACAGATCCCTTTCTCTTGTTCAAAGATCTCATTAGAACTTACAGACTCATCTGCGCTAAACTTTTTAGGTCTAGAATTTTTCCCATTTTGAATAGCCATTTGATCTGGAATAATACCAAGCAGTTAGGAAACTTGTTTGTCTCAACACTTAGATGAATTTGCTTTTCTCAAATATCTATAGTCATGGCGGCTTACTGTGCCAGCTTACTTTTCCTTATATGGCATTAGCCCTTAATTAAGCCGCCATTACTTCCCTATATTATCATCATTGAACTGTTAATTTTACCATTGAATTGAACCGACATGTTGCCTTTCTTTTCAGTTCGTTTTTGAACATCATGCCGTCCAAAGCACCAACCATCTGTAACTGGGTTCCCTCAATCGTAATTGAGGAACGTTTGAAGGAGTTCTTCACCATAGGATATTTGCCAGGAAAAGACGTCATGTCTTACCGTGCCCCTAACCCGGACGAAGAACGGCCCAATCCAAGGGCTGGCAAAGTGATTGTTTTTACTGACCATATGAACCGTGGCTTCTCACCGCCCGGCTCAAAGTTCTTCAGAGAGGTCCTCCACTTTTTCAAACTCCACCCTCAAGATATCGGGCCCAATTCCATTTCTAACATCTGTAACTTCCAAGTGCTCTGTGAAGTGTATCTTCAAGAATAGCCGACCGTGGAGCTGTTTAGAGAATATTTTTATCTGAACCGGCAGAATGAGTGCACCAACGGCCTTAGCTTGGAGCTTGGAGGCATCTCAATTCAGCATCGGAAGGGCGCTGTCTTCCCCCTCATAGTCTTGCCGAGTCATCCAAAATACTGGAATCAGACTTGGTTCTACTGCCAGGACATTTCACCGACAAACGAGAAGCCACCACCGGGTTATCGCCCCGAACGTCTTGACTCCAAGTTTCAGCTCCCTGACAAGCTCAATGTTGCTGAACGCAAGAAGCTGATACCATCCATCAAAAGGATTAATGCTTTGTTAGGGAACGGGTTAACTGGAGTTGATCTGACCCGCTGCTGGATCTCATGGCGGGTCATCCCTTTAAGCCGTCGGCCAAAACTGATGTACAAGTATGGTGGAGGCCCGGATGATTCTCTTCGCCACAGCTCCGTTCAACTAATGGAAGAAGATATTGTTTCAATGTCAACCCTTCTGGTGAACGGAAAATACGAAGACTGTAGTATCATCGGGTTAAACCCCTTCTGCAAGCTTAACCCGGTGCCAGAAGTAAGGACACTCTGATCTCCCTCCTTTGTATTTTTCCCAGCCGTATTGTTTAATACTTGTCTGACCTTTCATCTTGTTTTTACCTGTCTGTAGGCCAGATCTGATTTCTAGAAAGTTAAATATGACCATGAAGCTGCCAAGAAGGCAAGAGTCGCCGCCATAAACGCCAAGAAAATGACCCGAAGGTCGAAAAAGAAGAAGAAGAGCATTGCTGAAGATTGGATGAAGCTTAACAATTCTTCTGAGTCGGAGGTAGCCCTTGACTCCCTTGGCCAATTTTTTAACAATCTTATTAACACTGATCATTACCAGGATGACACTGGGGCCAGTCAGGCCGTGGAAGAAGAGGTAACTATTTCCTCCGACTCAGCCCATTTGCCAAGACAGAAACTTCGAGTCGTAACCCGGAAAGTAAGGTTTTCACACCCTTTGGCTTATTTGAACCCTCACTTTCTTTTGAAAAAACAGCAACATGAGAGCCGCTGTCAAGCCCGGACCGAAGACGAACCGGCTGTTGCTCTTCAACAAACTCCCCAAAAGCGCCAGAATCAGGTTTACTTCTTTTGTCTTTAACTCTGTTTAATGGATCCTTTCCCTTGCATTACTTTAAATTTATTTTATCTTTTCAGGAGGTGTCTCGCTCTTCTGGCGACTCATCACATACCCAATTTCCGGCTTTCAAGACTTCCCCTGGGTAATGAAAAATCCTCCTTTTTCCGGGTTGTTCAAATTGTATCTTTGTACTGACAGTCCTGCAACATTTCTCTTAGTGGCTAAGCTAAGTCCAAGAAGGCAAATGCAGCTAAACTGGTGGAAGACCTGCCAATCCTTGCATCTGACCCGGCCAGGCCACCTTCTCCTCCATTAACTGACGCTCCAGAAGGCCCGCCTGTCGATGCAGAATCAAATCCTCCCGAGCCGTCATTTGATCAGACCAGCATGAATCCTTCCGCAACTAGACCATCAAGCTCAGCCAACCCGCCATCACCGTCTGCACAAGACGTTTTGATCACCGGGAGCCGTTTTATTGAACCGGGGAATCCAACCGTGCTGGCTCGCCACACGGCGAAACAAGAGGCATTGGAGAGGCAGAAAGTGTGCTTTGATGTTGCCAATTATGATCATCTAAATGCCAACGATATTTTATCTAGATATCTCAGCCATGTGCACTCCAGTCGCGATTCCGAGATTGAAATGGTCAAACAGTTGCAGATGAAATACGAGGTATGTTCTTCCGGCTTATCTAATTCTGCCAGCCCCCAAGTCTTTAGATTATAAGAGAACCGGAATGATCTGTGGACTGTATAATATAGGCCAAGACATTTACCTTTGAAACTTTTCTTGAGTTCAATAAAATAGAACAAAGCTTCACCTGTAGTCCCCAAGGGCCGGTTCATTTTGATCATAAATGAGCCGGTACTTTAAATTGTCTTGTACCATATTCAAAGAAGTTCATAATCCGGCTTAACCTTGAGAAACTTGCTGAATAGCATACATTAGCCCCGAGGTGCCAAGTGTTGTTACTTTGTAAAGTACTTGGGACTTAAAGTATGTCTTTAGAGTCATAAGAAATTGTTTTGGCATACATTAGCCTCCAAGTGTCAAGTGGTTTTTTGTAAAGTACTTGATACTTGAATCTTGATGTTTAAACCTTAAGCGAAATCTTGACTCATCTGAGTACATTTTTTTTGCAGAATGCCTTATCTGAACTGAACTCGCAATTGACTGATGCGAAGACCCGACTAGTAGGTCAGGAAGCAGAAATCAAGTATGCTAACTCCAAATTGCAAATAAGTCTCTCTGAGATGAAAAATTTAAAGACCAGCTTCGCTGCCAAGAAGAAAACCTGGGCAGAGGAAAAAATGCTTCTGACACAATGCGCTGAGAAGGCCGAAGCAGCCCTTGAAGAGGTTTCAACAGAGCTGAAAGGTTTAAAGGGCCGGATGTCTCAAATGGTGGCTGCCATCTTTGGTAAGCCGTTTGTCTTAGATCTTGTGTACTTTTTGCTTATCCGAAATATAAGCTGCCAGCTGACTTTGTTCATAAAATATGTGTAGGCCCACGAAGCAGGAATCTGAGCAAAGATCATGTGATTAAACTAAAGGCAGTGTATACCTTAGTGGAACAACTGTATATTGGCGCACAACGGGCACTTGCCGCCATCTCTCCTGCCAATCAAGGACCCAACCGGCTCAGCGACGTCTTGAAGAAACTGTGAATCCTACCTGCCAGATTTCAAAAAGTGAAGCGCTCCAATGCGAGAGCCAGAGCTTTGACTGCCCTGAGCCACTCCAAGGCTTGGGTGCCAGATCTAGACCCAGCGGACGTGGCCAGGGGATATCCTACCATCAAGGAAGATGAGTCACTGTTTGAATAGGATGACTTTGTTGCCTGCGTGAGGGAGTTGTGACCTCAGGCCACCATTCTTGGGGATGAAACAAATATCAATAAATATCAGCCGAGTTTTGATTTAGATAATAAGAAGATGGCGACTCCCTCCTATAAAGTAACCAATTTAATCCCGCCAGTTCATGAAAACACATTTATCCCGGAAGTTGATCCGGCCGGCCTGATTGATGAAGAAGCAGAATTCATCGTCGTGAATGGTTTTGATTGGTCAAAACCTAGCTTCCAATCAATAGAGGGCGGTGAGCCGGCGAGGGAGGAGCAATAACCATCTTCATGGGCTTATAAAAGCCTTGTAATAGTTTAGATGTGAAAACACTGCATGCTTTGCCTATGCCATCGCGCATAAAACACTTGTATGAGATTCTATGTTTCCTGATGTCAATATATGCATCATGTTTATGGTTATCCCTGTAATACTTCAGCTCTGTTCCTGTAATACAAGAGAAAAAGCTGGCTTGGCGGCTTAGTGCCGAATGGGTTAAAACACCCGTCTTGTAGCCAATATGAAAACAGAAACAGATATAAAAAGAGAACAAGGTTGAAACTAACCCTTTGGTCAATGCAGCAGGCAATTGCGTATAAACAATAGCCATACTTGTACGTTTGATCCTTAGACCACCGGTTTAAATAACCCGGGAGATGAAGTTGATAGCTCAATCTTTTTGAGAAGACAATCCTTCTGAATACTTAATGATCATCATATCTTGGCGGCTTTGTTGTCAAATAGTCCAGCCGGCGAAGGAGATCATGCTAATTATTTGTGAAATTGAGACAACAAAAACTAAAAAAAGCAAATAACAGGTAATGAGTACGATTTAACTTTGTATTTGGGGGTTTCTGATTCGAATACGATCAGTAAACCGGACCAAAGGGGTTAAGCTAAGGTTTGAATACGACCATATAGCCCCCAGTGGCTTTGGCGTTGCGCCGATCAAGAGGGTACCGACAGCTATGTTCTCTTTGGTTCGAATACGACCTATGTTTGAACAGGAAGCCCCCAAATGACCTTGAGAGGTTTTTAACGACCCTGATTCGAATACAATCTAAGTTGGACCCAAAAGGGATTAAGCTATGATTCAGATACGATCAAGAAGCCCCCTAGTGAGTTTGGCCTTGAGCCGATCAAGAGGGTTACGACAGCTATGTTCTCTTTGGTTCGAATACGACCTATGTTTGAACAGGAAGCCCCCAAGTGACCATGATAGTTGTAGCTAGATTCGAATACGATCATAAGCCGGACCAAAAAAGGTTAGGCTTGATTCAAATATGATCAACTCCTTAATAATCATTTGAAAATAATAAATAACAAAGATGCGTTATCTTTGAAAAGAAAAGAGACCGATGGTCCTGCTTTATTACTTATCATGGTATATACAATGTTTAAGTATGTACATGATGAGAGCCGGTGGCTCAGGTGTAGTATGGCCGAAGTTGAGCAATGTTCCACGGCCGGCGGGTCTCTTCCTCTGAATTACGTGAGTATTTGTGCTCTCGAACGTCAATGAGGTAATATGACCCGTTGTTTATGTTCTTGCTGACCACAAAGGGTCCTTCCCAAGGTGGGGATAACTTGTGTGCATCTGACAGATCCTGGATGAGCCAGAGCACCAGGTCACCTTCGTGAAAAGTCCTGGACTTAACCCGGCGGTTGTGATAACGCCGCAGGTCCTGTTGATAAATTGCTGATCGAGCCGCTGCTAAGTCTCTTTCCTCATCTAACAAGTCAAGTGCATCCTGTCTGGCTTGTTCATTATTAGCTTCAACATAAGCCGCCACACAGGGCGAGTCATGACGGATGTCACTAGGCAACACTGCTTCTGCTCCATACACCATGAAGAAAGGTGTGTAACCTGTGGACCTGTTAGGTGTGGTGTTGATACTCCACAACACCGAGGGTAATTCCTCTACCCAACAACCCGACATTCACTGCAAGGGAACCATAAGCCGGGGTTTGAGACCTTTTAAAATTTCCTGATTCGCTCTCTCAGCTTGACCATTGGATTGAGGATGAGCTACAGAAGACACATCAAGCCGGATATGCTCATGTTGATAAAACTCCTCCATAGCCCCTTGGGACAGATTAGTGCCATTGTCAGTGATAATGCTGTGTGGAAAACCAAAACGGAAGATCACCTTTTTCATGAACTGAACCGCTGTGGCCGCATCACACTTACTCACCGGCTCTGCCTCAACCCACTTTGTGAATTTATCAACTGCCACTAAAAGATGTGTCTTTTTATCCTTAGACCTTTTGAAAGGTCCCACCATGTCAAGCCCACAGACTGCAAACGGACAAGTGATTGGAATCATCCGGAGTTCTTGAGACGGCACATGTTCTCGTCGTGCAAACTTTTGACATCCATCACATTTGCTGACCAGATCCTCCGCATCAGCGTGAGCCGTCAACTAGTAAAAACCGTGACGAAAAGCCTTGGCCACCAGAGATTTTGACCCGGCGTGATGACCACAATCGCCTTCATGGATCTCACAAAGTATTTCTTGGCCTTCTTCAGGGGAAACACACCGCTGAAACGCTCCAGAAACGCTGCGATGGTATAATTCTCCATCAGAAATCGTCATTGACTTAGACCGCCGGGTTATCTGTGAAGCCAGGGTCTCATCCGCTGGAAACTCACCCCGGATCATGTAAGCCAAGAACGGCACTGTCCAATCTAGGATGACATGAAGAGTCGCCACCAACTATGCCTCCGGGTCAGGAATGGCTAGATCTTCTTCTGTGGGCAACTTAACAGACGGGTTATGCAAGACATCCAAAAAAGTGTTAGGTGGCACCGGTTTACACTGAGATCCCAACCGGCTTAGAGCATCGGCCGCTTCGTTCTTCCTATGGTCAATATGCTCCACCTGATATCCTTTGAAATGTCCTGCAACCGCATCAACCTCACGGCGATAAGCCGCCATGAGAGGGTCTTTGGAATCCCACTTTCCTGGTACTTGTTGAGCGACTAAGTCTGAGTCCCCAAGACATCTGACCCGGCTCAGGCTCATCTCTTTGGCCACTCGAAGACCATGGAGGAAGGCTTCATACTCTGCTGCGTTGTTAGTGCAAGGAAACATCAGCCGTAACACATAACGAAATTTGTCACCTCGAGGGGAGGTTAAAACAACTCCAGCCCCCGAGCCTTCCAACTGTCTGGACCCATCAAAATGAATAGTCCAATATGTGTTGTCTGGTTTCTCTTATGACATCTGCATTTCTGTCCAGTCATTGATAAAATCAACCAGTGCTTGAGACTTGATCGCAGTACGTGGTACATACTTCAATCCATGAGACCCAAGCTCAATGGCCCACTTGGCGACTCGTCCAGTGGCTTCTCTGTTTTGAATGATGTCTCCCAAGGGAGCAGAGCTAACCATAGTGATTGGGTGACCCTAAAAATAATGTTTAAGTTTCCGGCTAGCCATGGACACCCCATACACGAGCTTCTGCCAATGTGGATAATGTTGTTTGGATTCAATTAACACCTCACTGACGTAGTAAACCAGCCGTTGAACCGGATGTTCCTTGCCAACCTCCTTGCGCTCCACCACCATTGCCACACTAACAGCTCGTGAATTGGCGGCTACGTATAACAACAGCGGCTCTTTCTCAATTGGAGCAGCAAGGACCGGCAGCTCAGCAAGCCGTGTCTTCAGATCTTCAAAAGCAGAGTTGGCAGCATCGCTCCAAACAAAATCATCTGTTTTCTTCATCATCTGATACAAAGGCATCGCCTTCTCCCCTAGCCGGCTTATGAACCAGCTCAAAGCAGCAACACGACCCGCCAGCCGTTGAATGTCATTGATGCATGTTGGTTTGGCCAGGGATGTAATTGCCTTGATTTTCTCCAGGTTAGCTTCAATACCTCGGTTGGAAACCAAAAAACCCAAGAGCTTGCCAGCTGGGACTCCAAAAACACACTTAGCCGGGTTAAGCATCATTTTGTAGACCCGGAGATTATCGAAGGTCTCTTTTAGATCTGCGACCAAGGTTTCCTATTTCCCAGATTTTACCACTATATCATCCACATAAGCATGAACATCATGCCCAATCTGATCATGAAGACAATTCTGCACACACCGTTGGTAAGTCGCCTGGGCACTCTTAAGCCCAAAAGGCATAGACACATAGCAGAAAGCTCCAAAAGGAGTGATAAAAGCCGTCTTCTCCTGATCTTTGACTGCCATCTTGATCTGATGATAACCTGAATAAGCATCCAAGAAACTCAAACATGCACAACCCGCCGTAGCATCGATGATCTGATCAATACGGGGGAGGGCAAAAGGGTCAGCCGGACAAGCCTTGTTTAGATCGGTGTAGTCCACACACATACGCCAGGTGCCGTTCTTTTTTAGTACAAGCACCGGGTTGGATAACCACTCTAGGTGAAAGACTTCTACAATGAACCCGGCCACCAAGAGCCGGGCCACCTCTTCTCCAATGGCCTTGCGCCTTTCTTCATTGAACCGTCGGAGAAACTGTCTAACAGGTTTAAACTTTGGATCAATATTGAGAGTGTGCTCAGCGAGTTCCCTCGGGACACCCGTCATGTCGGAAGGTTTCCATGCAAAGATGTCCCGGTTCTCATGGATGAACTCGATGAGCGCGCTTTCCTATTTTGGATCCAAGTTTGCACTGATGATGAACTGCTTGGATGAGTCATCAGGCACAAAGTCAACCATCTTGGTGTCGTTAGCTGATTTGAACTTCAACACCGGCTCATGCTCTGTTGTTGGTTTCTTTAACGATGTCATGTCTGCTAGGTCAACGTGATCCTTGTAAAACTTTAACTCCTCTGTTGCACAAACAGACTCAGCATAGGCAGCATCACCTTCTTCACACTCCAAAGCTATTTTCCGGATCCCATGTACTGTAATGGTTCCCTTATAACCCGGCATCTTGAGCTACAAATATACATAACAAGGCCGAGCCATGAACTTGGCATAAGCCGGCCGTCAAAACAGAGCATGATATGGGCTTTTGATCTTAACCACCTCAAAGGTTAATTTTTCTGCTCTTGAGTCATACTCATCTCCAAAGGCTACTTCCAGTTCAATCTTACCAACTGGGTATGCCGACTTGCCAGGTACCACACCGTGAAAAACAATGTTCGACTATTTAAGACTCTTATCAGTCAACCCCATCCGGCGGAACGTCTCATAGTAGAGGATGTTGATGCTGCTGCCTCCATTGATGAGTACCTTAGTGAATTTATATCCACCAACCTGAGGTGCCACTACCAAGGCCATTGACCCGGATTATCAACCCGGGGTGGGTGATCCACTCTGCTCCATACAATAGGCTGCTCTAACCAATGTAAGTAACATGGAATTGCCGGCTCAACGACATTGACGGCCCTCTTGTGAAGCTTCTGGTCCCTCTTACATAAACTAGTGGTGAACACATGGTATTGCCCACTATTCTGCTGTTTTGGGTTGCTCTGATATCCGGACTGTTGCTGCTGATTACCTTGGCTGGGTTATGGATTATATCCTCCTTGGTTACCAGGATGGCCCTGACCGTGAAATCCTCCTCCACTTGAACCGGCGCCCGGGCCATGGAAATCGCCTCCACCTGAACCGCCACCTGGGCCGTGACCTCCGTCAAACGTGTTTGAATTTTTAAACGCCTTCATGATTGTACAATCCTTCCATAGGTGGGTGGTTGGCTTCTCTCGGGTGCCGTGCCTTGGACAAGGCTCATTCAATAGTCGCTCAAGGGTGGGACCTGACCCGTCCGACCGAGGGGGTTGCCTGCCCTTGCGCCGTTGATTTCCGCCTTGCGCATTGGTGTTAGCGACAAACTCATCAGCCTTATGTTTATTACCTCCTTGATTTGCCGGGTTATGTTGGTGACCCTTGCCGTTGCCGTTCTTCTTTCCCTTTGTTGTCTTTTCTTCGTCAGACACCGGGTCTTTGGTACTATCAGAATCAGCATACTTGACGAGAGCCGCCATCAATTGGCCCATGTCATTGCAGTCACGCTTGAGCCGCCCCAACTTCTGCTTCAGAGGTTCAACACGGCAATTTTTCTCCAACATCAAGACCGCTGAGCCGGCATCCATCTTATCAGACGAATGTATTATCTCCTTGACCCGGCGCACCCAATGGGTTGTAGACTCACTGTCCTCTTGCTTACAATTAGTCAGGTCCACAATCGACATAGGCTGCTTACACGTGTCCTTGAAGTTCTGGATGAAACGGGCCTTTAACTCCGCCCATGAGCCGATAGAATTGGGTGGCAACCCCTTCAACAAAGTACGAGCTGTTCCATCCAACATCATAGTGAAATATTTGGACATTGCCACGTCGCTGACCTCTAACAACTCCATAGCCATCTCATAACTCTCAATCCAAGCCCCAGGCTGTAAGTCGGCCGTGTAATTAGGCACTTTACGAGGCCCCTTGAAGTCTTTTGGCAAACGCTCATTACGTATGGCCGGCACCAGGCAAGGGACACCTCCGGTTCTTGTGGCCACCCCTGCCTCAACTGAGGTTGCTGGATAAGCCGGAAAGGTCTGATGAGCGGCCTGCTCTGCTGCCAGCTGAATCGCCTGCTCCGCCTCTTGCCGGATCCTCTCCTGATCCGCCAAGTTAATGGCTCCAGCTTGCACCGGCTCATACCTGTGCGGCCGGTTGTGGTGTTGAGCATTGCTTGACATGTCAGCTGACTCCATATGCCTACTGTAGCTTGGGCTCCAGCTCGGGCGAGGAGTTGAATGGATCCTGTCTTGACTGTAGGAGTATGCATCCTGCTGTGCCAGAGCTGTTTGAAGAAGTTCTCTCACCCTTTGCGTTTCAACTACCGCCGGTGAGTCACCTTCCATCAGGAGAGCCGCCAAACGAGCCGACACTGCAATGAGGTTTTCCAAGGGATTGGAGAAGTGACCCGGCGGCGTTGGTACGTAATGAGGTGGAGCGGTGATTACACGAGGTGGTTCCATGGCACGCGGTTGGACCGGCGCGCCGGGTGTCGTGATCAGGTTTGCCTCCGGCGGGTTGCTTCCCCCGGCTCCGGGCGTATGAAAAAGGTTCCTAGGATCAAGCGTCAGAGGTATATGTGACTGAGTTTTCTGATGCCTTCTCCTCATGACCTCGTTTGACATGTTCAGATCCACCGAGAGCCGAAAGGTCTCTGCTTGAAGCTGTTGAGCATGAATGTCCAAAGCTGCCTGCTCTGTTGCCATCCTGACTTCCTCCGCGGCCAGATTTTCTTTAGCCTGCAACATCTCTTCACGTACACGTGCCACCTTTGTGTCATGCTGGGCTTTATCCGCCAGCTCTACCATGGCAGTCAACAGAGTCGTCGGTTTATCCATGAAGTCCATTAGAATCTAAGCCGGGGGCGCACGGGGTCTCTTGACCCAGCTGCAGCCGACCCGGTGATTTCGAGGGTATGGTCATCTTGCCTGAGATCCCGCAAGGAAGAAGAACAAGTCCATGAAGAAGACAAACAGACGTAGTCGAACGAATCCTCACAACTCCGGAATGAAACTGAAGCTAACGAGAGAAGCAACCCGGAAAGAAGCAAACAACATAGTAAACAACCATCAAATCAACATGGCATGATGCACAACCAAGTATGATGCATGTCCGGTTTAATGAAGCATGGCATGGCAAAGTGCACAAGCAATCCTACAAATTAAGTGGAGCTCAATATGCAACGAGTTTCATATTGACGGAACACCATATCAATTATTTAGTTCTCTCTCGTTTATGTACTCAACAATATTAAATGTTGGTTAGCATGGCAAGAGGTGAAGCATATGAAAACTACCTATCTAGGCAAGTTTAAATGAGGCCAGAAATAACAAACAACAATTTTGGAAAATCCTCATATGCATATATTAGGTTTGGTACTGTTCTGCCCTAAACCATATTTTAGAGTTATTAAACATGCAAGATGAGTGCACCATGCTAAACTAGGCATTTTTCTACCCTATTTACATATCAAGTTTATTTACAACCGAGCTATGGTTATTTAGTTATGAAATAAAGCATTTTGACATGGCAATAGGCAAAATATATGCAAACATCATTTTAAACATTTTTAACATGATTGAAAGTGGCATATTATGAAACTACACAAAATTCTAAGCATTTTACATATATGAAATTTTTACAAAAGAAGCATAGTTTGTGAGATATTAAATGTATGAACATGAGGGTCTTTTCTGTAAAACAGCGTCTCTGGAAAATTAGAAAAAACGTCCTCGCAGGGAAAAAACATCACGGGCCAGATCTAAGCCAAACTGGGCCGGGGGAAGCTGCTGGTTTCTCACCATGGGCTGGGCCTAGACGGTGGAACAGGAGGCCGGGCAGGCCTAGAGCGGTGCTGGGCCTCGCAGGCGATCGAAGCAGGGGAGCGCTGGCCCTGGAGGTTGAGCGAGGTCAACGCGAGCGGGCGACATCAGGTCCTTGTTCGAAGCAGAGGCGAGACATCGACGGATCCGGGTGGTGAAGGCCGTTCCCATCGGCGGACTTGACGGATCGAGGTCGGGAAGGCCCTGGCGACCATGGTGGGACTTGGCGGACTCTTGCGACTCCGGCAGCTCCAGGTGATGGACGACAAGGAGGAGGAAGGGCGCGCTGGTAGAAGACAATAGGAGGAGGTCTAGCGGCCATCGTTTCACTGCGGCAGCAGGGCGTCGGGGAGCGGCTGCAGCAGTATGGCTCCGGCGGTGGGGAGGTCTAGGCGGAGAGCAGAGGCCACACGACGAGCAGCACGGGAACGAAGACTAGGCGCGGGTCCAGAGACAAGGGCGGCTGCTCCGGTCGCCGGCGTGGTCCTGTGTGAGAGAGAGAAGTGAGGCGCCAGAGATATTACAGAGAGAGGGAGAGAGAGCAGTGGGGAAGAAGAGAGGCGACGAGGAGCTACATAAGGCCGGCTTTGGAGCACTGGCCCGGGGCGACGAGATGAGGCCGAGCGCTCCTGCTCGGCCACGGGCGTGGAGAGAGACGAGGGGAGGCACTGCCTCATGCGGTAACTGGTGAGGAAAATCAAGGGAGAGGGTGGCGGCGGTTGGTTGGGCAAGAATGGGCCTTGAGGGCATTGATGTCTACTACACAACCTTCTTCTTGTAGACGTTGTTGGGCCTCCAAGTGCAGAGGTTTGTAGGACAGTAGCAAATTTCCCTCAAGTGGATGACCTAAGGTTTATCAATCCGTAGGAGGCGTAGGATGAAGATGGTCTCTCTCAAGCAACCCTGCAACCAAATAACAAAGAGTCTCTTGTGTCCCCAACACACCCAATACAATGGTAAATTGTATAGGTGCACTAGTTCGGCGAAGAGATGGTGATACAAGTGGTATATGGATGGTAGATAATAGTTTTTGTAATCTGAAAATATAAAAACAGCAAGGTAGCAAGTGATAAAAGTGAGCGAAAACGGTATTGCAATGCTAGGAAACAAGGCCTAGGGTTCATACTTTCACTACTGCAAGTCCTCTCAACAATAATAACATAATTGGATCACATAACTATCCCTCAACATGCAACAAAGAGTCACTCCAAAGTCACTAATAGCGGAGAACAAACGAAGAGATTATGGTAGTACGAAACCACCTCAAAGTTATTCTTTCCAATCAATCCGTTGGGCTATTCCTATAAGTGTCACAAACAGCCCTAGAGTTCGTACTAGAATAACACCTTAAGACACAAATCAACCAAAACCCTAATGTCACCTAGATACTCCAATGTCACATCAAGTATCCGTGGGTATGATTATACGATATGCACCACACAATCTCAGATTCATCTATTCAACCAACACATAGAACCTCAAAGAGTACCCCAAAGTTCCTACCGGAGAATCATGACGAAAACGTGTGCCAACCCCTATGCATAGGTTCATGGCCGGAACCCGCAAGTTGATCACCAAAACATACATCAAGTGAATCACGTGGTATCCCATTGTCACCACAGATACGCACGGCAAGACATACATCAAGTGTTCTCAAATCTTTAAAGACTCAATCCGATAATATAACTTCAAAGGGGAAACTCAATCCATTACAAGAGAGTAGAGGGGGGAAGAAACATCATAGGATCCAAATATAATAGCAAATCTCGCGATACATCAAGATCGTGCCAAATCAAGAACACGAGAGAGAGAGAGAGAGAGATCAAACACATAGCTACTAGTACATACCCTCAGCCTCGAGGGAGAACTACTCCCTCCTCGTCATGGAGAGCACCGGGATGATGAAGATGGCCACCGGAGAAGGATTCCCCCTCCGGCAGGGTGCCAGAACGGGTCTAGATTGGTTTTCGGTGGCTACAGAGGCTTCTGGCGGCGGAACTCCCGATCTATCGTCTATTCTAGAAGTTTTAGGATACGTAGGTATATATGGGTGAAAGAAGTACGTCGGTGGACCGAAGGGGTCCCTACGAGGCAGGGGGCGCGCCCTAGGGGGGTGGGCGCGCCCCCCACCCTCGTGGGCACCTCCCTTCTTTCCTGACGTGCACTCCAAGCTTTTCCGGTGGCTTTCCTTCCAAAAATAACTTCTCTAGTTGATTTCGTTCCGTTTCGACTCCGTTTGATATTCCTTTTCTTCGAAACACTGAAATAGGAAAAAAAACAGCATTTCTGTGCTGGGCCTCCAGTTAATAGGTTAGTCCCAAAAATAATATAAAAGTGTATAATAAAGCCCAATATTGCCCAAAACAGTAGATAATATAGCATGGAGCAATCAAAAATTATAGATACGTTGGAGACGTATCAAGCATCCCCAAGCTTAATTCCTGCTCGTCCTCGAGTAGGTAAATGACAAAAACAGAATTTTTGATGCGGAGTGCTACTTGGCATAATTTCAATGTAATTCTTATTAATTGTGGCATGAATATTCAGATCCGAAAGATTCAAGATAAAAGTTCATATTGACATAAAAACAATAGTACTTCAAGCATACTAACTAAGCAATCATGTTTTCTCAAAATAACATGGCCAAAGAAAGTTCATCCCTACAAAATCATATAGTTTGGTCATGCTCCATTTTAGTCACACAAGAATGCTCTCATCATGCACAACCCCGATGACAAGCCAAGCAATTGTTTCATACTTCAGTAATCTCAAACCTATAAACTTTCACGCAATATATGAGCGCGAGCCATGGACATAGCACTATGGGTGGAATAGAATATGATGATGGGGGTATGTGGAGAAGACAAAAAGGAGAAAGTCTCACATCAACAAGGCTAATCGATGGGCTATGGAGATGCCCATCGATTGATGTTAATGGAAGGAGTAGGGATTGCCATGCAACTGATGCACTAGAGCTATAATTGTATGAAAGCTCAACAAAAGAAACTAAGTGGGTGTGCATCCAACTTGCTTGCTCACGAAGACCTAGGGCACTTGAGGAGGCCCATTGTTGGAATATACAAGCCAAGTTCTATAATGAAAATTTCCCACTAGTGTATGAAAGTGACAAAACAAGAGACTCTCTATTATGAAGATCATGGTGCTACTTTGAAGCACAAGTGTGGTAAAAGGATAGTAGCATTGTTCCTTCTCTCTTTTTCTCTCATTTTCATTTTTTTGGGGCCTTCTCTTTTTTTATGGCCTTTCTCTCTTTTTTTTGGGCCTTCTCATTTTTTATGGCCTTTCTCTTTTTTTATTTATTCCTCACTTGGGACAATGCTCTAATAATGATGATCATCACACTTCTATTTATTTACAACTCAATGATTACAACTCGATACTAGAACAAATATGACTATATGAATGCCTCCGGCGGTGTACCGGGATATGCAATGAACCAAGAGTGACATGTATGAAAGAATTATGAACGATGGCTTTGCCACAAATACTATGTCAACTACATGGTCATGCTAAGCAATATGACAATGATGAATGTGTCATGATGAACGGAATGATGGAAAGTTGCATGGCAATATATCTCGGAATGGCTATGGAAATGCCATAATAGGTAGTTATGGTGGCTGCTTTGAGGAAGATATATGGAGGTTTATATGTGAAAGAGCGTATCATATCACGGGATTTGGGTGCCCCGGCGAAGTTTGAGCCAACTCTCAATGTGAGAAAGGGCAATACACGGCACCGAAGAGGCTAGCAAGGATGGAAGGGTGAGAGTGCGTATAATCCATGGACTCAACATTAGTCATAAAGAACTCACATACTTATTGCAAAAATCTACAAGTCATCAAAAACCTCGGCACTACACGCATGCTCCTAGGGGGATAGATTGGTAGGAAAAGACCATCGCTCGTCCCCGACCGCCACTCATAAGGAAGACAATCAAATAACACCTCATGTTTCAAATTTGTTACATAACGTTTACCATATGTGCATGCTACGGGACTTGCAAACCTCAACACAAGCATTTCTCAAATTCCTAACTACTCAACTAGCAGGACTTTGATATTATTACCTCCATATCTCAAAATAATCATCAAGCATCAAACTTCTCTTAGTATTCAATACTCTATATGAAAGTTTTTACTATTCTTGGATGCCTAGCATATTAGGATCATTTAAGAAAATTACCATTCTATTTAAAGCTCTCAAAATAATCTAAGTGAACCATGAGAGTTCATCTATTTCTTCAAAATAAAAGTACCACCATGCTCTAAAAGATATAAGTGAAGCACTAGAGCAAATGACAAACTACTCCGAAAGATATAGGTGAAGATCAATGAGTAGTTGAATAATTATGCAACTATGTGAAGACTCTCTAACATTTAAGAATTTCAGATCTTGGTATTTTATTCAAACAGCACGCAAAGAAAAATAAAACGACATTCTAAGAATGGCAAACATCATGTGAAGAAGCAAAAACTTAGGATCAACCGAAACTAACCGATAGTTGTTGAACAAGAAAGGTGTGATGCCAACCGGGGCATCCCCAAGCTTAGACGCTTGAGACTTCTTGAAATATTATCTTGGGGTGCCTTGGGCATCCCCAAGCTTGATCTTTTGTGTCTCCTTAATTCCTCTCATATCACGGTCTCCCTAAATCGCAAAAGCTTCATCCACACAAAACTCAACAAGGACTCGTGAGATAAGTTAGTATAAACCATTGCAAAAACCTTATCATACTCTACTGTAGAAAATCACTAAAATTATTATTCAACATTTCATACTAAATGCCTCTGCATATTTAATAGTCCTATACTCGAATAGAATCTTTAAAGAAGCAAACATATGCAAAAAATGCAAACATAACAGCAATCTGCCTAAACAGGATAGTCTGTAAAGAATGCTGCAACATCCATACTTCCCTAACTCAAAAAATTATGACAGAAAATTCCCACTGTAGTAAATTTATCAGATCTTAATATTCAAAAGGTTTCAACATTTTATCACATTCTGACTTTTCTAGGGAATTATTGCAACAGCGGTAAACTTTCTGTTCTCAAACAGCAACATGAAGACTTGTAACATAGGCATAGTAAAGGCTATCAATGTCAATTTTATTGAACTAAAGTATGCAAAAAAATTGTTATAAATAACAGCAAGAAAATTCTAATAAAATAAATTGATGCTCCAAGAAAAACACATATCATGTGGTGAATAAAAATATAGCTCCAAGTAAAGTTACCGATGAACGAAGACGAAAGAGGGGATGCCTTCCGGGGCATCCCCAAGCTTAGGCTCTTGTCTATCCTTGAATATTACCTTGGGGTGCATTGGCATCCCCAAGCTTAGGCTCTTTCGAATCCTTATTCCGTAGTCCATCGAATCCTTACCCAAAACTTGAAAACTTCACAACACAAAACTTAACAGAAAACTCGTAAGCTCCATTAGTATAAGAAAATAAATCACCACTTCAAGGTAATGTAATTAACTCATTCTTTATTTATATTGGTGTTAAACCTACTGTATTCCAACTTCTCTATGGTTTATAATCTATTTTACTAGCCATAGATTCATCAAAATAAGCAAACAACACACGAAAAGCAGAATCTGTCAAAAATAGAACAGTCTGTAGTAATCTGGATCAAACGTATACTTCTGGAACTCATAAAATTCTCAAATAAATTGCTGGACCTTAGTAATTTATCTATTAATCATCTGAAAAATAATTAACTAAATATCACTCTCCAAATATAAATGGCAGCAATTCTCGTGAGCGCTAAAGTTTCTGTTTTTTACAGCAAGATCAACAAGACTTTCCCAAGTCTTCCCAACGGTTCTACTTGGCACAAACACTAATTAAAAGCATAAAACCACATATAAACAGAGGCTAGATGAATTATTTATTACTAAACAGGAACAAAAAGCAAGGAACAAAAATAAAATTGGGTTACCTCCCAACAAGTGCTATCGTTTAACGCCCCTAGCTAGGCATGATGATTTCAAGGATGCTCACATAAAGGATAAGAATTGAAAAATAAAGAGAGCATCATGAAGAATATGACTAGCACATTTATGTCTAACATGCTTCCTATGAATAGGGATTTTGTGAGCAAACAACTTATGAGAACAATAATCAACTATCATAGGAAGGTAAAACAAGCATAACTTCAAAACTTTAAGCACATAGAGAGGAAACTTGATATTATTGCAATTCCTACAAGCATATATTCCGCCCTCATAAATTTTCAGTAGCATCATGAATGAATTTAACAATATAACCAGCACATAAAGCATTCTTTTCATCATCTACAAGCATAGAAAATTTATTACTCTCCACATAAGCAAAATTCTTCTTATTCGGAATAGTGGGAGTTTCATAGGAAACTTGAATACTATAAATTGTTTCCACATTAAAAGAGTAATGTTAAGAGAAGGGGTAATCATAACCATGACAAGTTTTATAAATATAGTCACTACTTCTTATAGCATAAGTATCATCACAATAATCATCATAAGTAGGAGGCATGCTATCATCATTATAAACTTGCATATCAAAACTTGGGAGACTAAAAATATCATCTTCATTAATCATAGCTTCCCCAAGCTTGGGACAAACATTAATTGCAGCAAATATATTCTCAAAAACATCATCTTCATCAAAAATAGCATCCCCAAGCTTGGGCCTTTTCATACCATAAGCATAATCACTTTCATCATCAATAGTATGGATAGCACCAATAGTATAGCAATTATCATATTCTTCCAAGCAAGTGCCAAAAAGATTTTCAAGATCATAAGAAGTATCATTATCTTCCACAATTATATTTTCATGAGGCACAATAGTAATAGGAGCAACATTATTTGGGAGAGATATCTTTTTACCTCTCTTCCTTTTTCTTTTCTTCTTCTTCACCACATCATGTGTGGGTTCAATCCTCTTTTTGGAGCTCCTTATTAATGAGATTGGTTGAATAGGAGGCTCCTCCTCGTTACCTGATTCATCATAAGAAATAATAGGAGGATATTGGGAAGTCTCTTCCCTTTCATTATTATTATCTTCATATTCTATTTGTTTTCTTTTCTTTATGTAGTTGGCAATATAAGGATTTTCAATGCAATTCACCGCACAATACATATAAATTTTCTCTAGATCAAAATGAAGAACTTTATCAAGGGCAAATTTTGGAATATCTTTAGTTATACGTTTAATTTCTTCATAACCCAAGAGCAAACTAAGTTCATTATGATGTGCAAGGGAAATCAAGTCATCACAATTTTTGGACACGATTAGATAATGAAACAATTTGCATCGGATAATTAAATGACCACGTTCATTACAAACCTCACAAGTATGGCCAAGAAAATTTAAATTTTCAGCACAATCATCTAGCTCTTCTTGCAACAATTTAGTTTCTAAGTACTTATGCTTCTTGCAATATCTATCTTCTCTATTTGGTGTGTCCTTACAAACCCAATGCACTCCACAAAAATTGACATGTTTATAGGAGACATTTTCATCATAACTAGTGCAATCATCACTAGTGTCATGGATATTCAAAGAATTCATACTAACAACATTGCAATCATGCTCATCATTCAAATATTTAGTTCCAAACATTCTAATACATTCTTCTTCTAGCACTTGAGCACAATTTTCCTTTCCATCATACTCACGAAAGATATTAAAAAGATGAAGCGTATGAGGCAAACTAAATTCCATTTTTTTGTAATTTTATTTTATAGACTAAACTAGGGATAAAACAAGAAACTAAAAGACTCGATTGCAAGATCTAAAGATATACCTTCAAGCACTAACCTCCCCGGCAACGGTGCCAGAAAAGAGCTTGATGTCTACTACACAACCTTCTTCTTGTAGACATTATTGGGCCTCCAAGTGCAGAGGTTTGTAGGACAGTAGCAAATTTCCCTCAAGTGGATGACCTAAGGTTTATCAATCTATAGGAGGCTTAGGATGAAGATGGTCTCTCTCAAGCAACCCTGCAACCAAATAACAAAGAGTCTCTTGTGTCCCCAACACATCCAATACAATGGTAAATTGTATAGGTGCACTAGTTCGGCGAAGAGATGGTGATACAAGTGGTATATGGATGGTAGGAAATAGTTTTTGTAATCTGAAAATATAAAAACAACAAGGTAGCAAGTGATAAAAGTGAGCGTAAACGGTATTGCAATGCTAGGAAACAAGGCCTAGGGTTCACACTTTCACTAGTGCAAGTCCTCTCAACAATAATAACATAATTGGATCACATAACTATCCCTCAACATGCAACAAAGAGTCACTGCAAAGTCACTAATAGCGGAGAACAAATGAAGAGATTATGGTAGGGTACGAAACCACCTCAAAGTTATTCTTTCCAATCAATCCGTTGGGCTATTCCTATAAGTGTCACAAACAACCCTAGTGTTCATACTAGAATAACACCTTAAGACACAAATCAACCAAAACCCTAATGTCAACTAGATACTCTAATGTCACCTCAAGTATTCGTGGGTATGATTATACGATATGCATCACACAATCTCAGATTCATCTATTCAACCAACACATAGAACCTCAAAGAGTGCCCCAAAGTTCCTACCGGAGAATCATGACGAAAACGTGTGCCAACCCCTATGCATAGGTTCATGGGTGGAACCCGCAAGTTGATCACCAAAACATAGATCAAGTGAATCATGTGGTATCCCATTGTCACCACAGATACGCATGGCAAGACATACATCAAGTGTTCTCAAATCTTTAAAGACTCAATCCAATAATATAACTTCAAAGGGGAAACTCAATCCATTACAAGATAGTAGAGGGGGGAAGAAACATCATAGGATCCAAATATAATAGCAAAGCTTGCAATACATCAAGATCATGCCAAATCAAGAACACGAGAGAGAGAGAGAGATCAAACACATAGCTACTGGTACATACCCTCAGCCCCGAGGGAGAACTACTCCCTCCTCATCATGGAGAGCACTGGGATGATGAAGATGGCCACCAGAGAAGGATTCCCCCTCTGACAGGGTGTCGGAACGGCTCTAGATTGGTTTTCGGTGGCTACGGAGGCTTCTGGCGGCGGAACTCCCGATCTATCGTCTGTTCTGGAAGTTTTTAGGATACGTAGGTATATATGGGTGAAAGAAGTACGTCGGTGGACTGAAGGGGGGGCCACGAGGCAGGGGGGCGCACCCCCCACCCTTGTGGGCACCTCCCTTCTTTCCTGACGTGCACTCCAAGCTTTTCCGGTGGCTTTCGTTCCAAAAATAACTTCTCTAGTTGATGTCGTTCCGTTTCGACTCCGTTTGATATTCCTTTTCTTCGAAACACTGAAATAGGCAAAAAAACAACAATTCTGGGCTGGACCTCCGGTTAATAGGTTAGTCCCAAAAATAATATAAAAGTGGATAATAAAGCCCAATATTGCCCAAAACAGTAGATAACATAGCATGGAGCAATCAAAAATTATAGATACGTTGGAGACGTATCAGGGATCCCGTGAGGTTTGGTGCAGTGGCGGCGCAGAATAGGAAGGATGGGACAGCTCCCCTAAATTTTAGGGTTGCTCTCTTTATATATGTTGTTGGAATTAGGTTAGGGGGTAATCGGTCCGTCCGACCATAATCGGAGGGTCGAGAATAAATTGGTTAGGGAGGCCAATTAACAAAACGAAGATGGTTTAGGGATGTTTGGGGATGAACTGGACCCAACGGTGACGACTGCCCGGGTCGGGTTCGGGGAAGTTTCGGACACGTACGCGAGGGGGTTTGTGTACTGAGCAAAGAGGGGTTTTCAGACCGTGCGATCGCATCGGACGGCTCCGGACGCGAAGAGGGGTAGGCATGGGCCTAGGTGGACTATGGAGAGCGGGTTGGTCTCAGAGAAGAGGGGAGAGATGCAGCCTGGCACAGTTTCCGGAGACCGAAAACGTCTGACGAAAAGACCGGCTATACTGCCGCTATAGTTATCCGTTGGGGCATCAAACAGACTCCAAATGCGATGAAACTTGACAGGTGATCTATCTACACTATAATAAGACCACATGCCAACTTTCATCCCATTCCAAGAACATTTTCCGGCCACCTATAAAATAATATTTTGGACGTGTCGCGGGCGCGTGCGAGTGTGTCTGGGCTCAGAACGGACAACGGAAGGAACGAGGAGACAGGGACGGATGCAAGTTTTGAAAACATGATGATGCAATGCACATGATGACATGACAAGATGCAACACGCAAGCAAAAGACATGGCAACGACGGCAAATAACTGGGAGACACCTAGCGCATCGGTCTCGGGGCGTCACACGATCAACCTTTTTTCAATTTCTTGAACTATTTTGTATTTCATGAACTTTTTCTTAATTTTCATGAACTTTTTTTATCCGTGAACATTTCTCAAACTGGTGAACTTTTTTAAATTCATTAAGTTTTCCAAAATTAGTGAACTGTTTCAAATTTATGAACCTTTTCAATTTTCGTAAGCTTTTTTGAACTCGTGAACCTTTTTATTTTGAAATAAATTCGTGTACTTGTAACTTTTGGGACAGCACGGCTGTAGATTTCCTTAAAGTTTGTGCGGCATTATGGATCAGTAGTTCAATGTGGGTCTAGTGGTTAGCGAAGCGCGTACGACAATATAGCGTCGCGAGTTCAAATCCTTAGCTCAACTAGTTTTCAGGTTTTTTGGCTGCTGCTGCGTGTTCGTGGGCCGGCCCACCAAAGCGCCGCAGTGAGCGCCAGTTTGGCTCAGCGGTGTTGAACACGCTGGATAGGAGGTCCCTTCGGCTAAAAGGACATGTGGTGCCCCCATGTATGGTTTTGATAATTGATGACATTCTTTATGGACTAATGGTTCACTGGTGCACGTCAGTCCTAAAAAAATGGTTTTTAACCCTTTTCCGCGACGACATTTGGAACCGTCACCAAGTGAGTGTGGCGATAGGGGGTCCTACCCATACGACTCAGAAACCGTCGGGGATATGCCCTCCTGGCACGCAGGCTCGGCAAAATGAGAACGTGTGCAAGCGGCGAGCGCTCAAATACGGAAATACATACAGTAGAGCTAAAAAATACAATTATACGGCGAAATTGTTTCCGGTCACAAGTACATCCCACACAGTTAGTCCCCACTAAACATTTCCGTTCGTATGTACATCCCACACAGTCGCTACAAGGAAAACATTTCCGTTCACAGGTACATCACACACAATTTTTCCCGTTAAATCATTTGCGTTATTGAATGTATCACACATGGTCCGTAGAAGAAACTGTGTGGCAAAGGCTGTCCATCACACACAGTTTTTATGTGATAAACGTTTGCGCAAGGTGGCCTAACACAAATAGTTTTCAAGATAAAGTCATGTGTGATTGTTCATTGATCCAACACGGTTTATTCCTAGAAACTGTGTGCGTTGCCTAAGGTCATCGCCCACGGTATTTTTTCAACAACCGTTGGGAATAGCAAAACCCAATTAGCAGGCCAATTCGCCATTAGCAGGCTAATTATCCAATTATTCATAATCCATTTATTAATCTAATTGACATTTCATATTAAGCACACAATATATTTTATTTCCATATTAAGGAAGTAGAATTTCATAATTGAAATACATCAGAGTACAACATGATATAGCTTCAGCACTCAGCTACCCCATTACACAACTGCACGAGAAGCAAGTTCCACATACAACATGTAGAACATTTCGAAATTAGCATCATAGACGGTATATAGACAGGCGCATCTCATCTGGAAAACTGCTGAAGCGGAAGGCGAATATTGAGCCTTCATTTATATTGAAGGTCTTTGCAACTTTAGGCCAGTGCCTGTGGATGATTGACCGTCCGTCCTTCGTCCTCTTCAGGAACACTTCAATATTAAACCGTGAGTGTTGTATGAATACCTTTCTTGCCTCCTGACCATAGAGGTGGTTTGAGAGGTAATAATCAGTCAACTGCTTTGGAAAGGCCTGAAAACAAGGATGTGCCTAAATATCTTCTCTATATTGGAAATGGGGCAAAGGAATAAAAAAAGGCAAGGTATAATAGTTAGTACCATCTTGTAGTGAACTGATGTCTTCTTCATTGTGCAGACAAAGATCTTATTGTTTTTTGTCGCTAATTTCTTTATCACAATCTTTCTGAGTTTCTTGATTTGATTGATATTCATGGACAACTCATTTTCCCATATGCAAAAAGGGTCGAACAGTGGGTCAAAACTGTTTGGGAACGCGGTAATTTCAAAAAAAATCCTACGCACACGCAAGATCTATCATGGTGATGCATAGCAACGAGAGGGAAGAGTGTTGTCCACGTACCCTCATAGACCGTAAGCGGAAGCGTTATGACAACGCGGTTGATGTAGTCGAACATCTTCACGATCCGACTGATCCTAGCACTGAAAGTACGGCACCTCCGTGATCTGCACACGTTCAGCTCAGTGACGTCCCACGAACTCTCGATCCAGATGAGTGTCGAGGGAGAGCTTCATCAGCACGACGGCGTGATGACGGTGATGATGAAGCTACCGGCACAGGGCTTCGCCTAAGCACCACGACGATATGACCGAGGTGGATTATGGTGGAGGTGGGCACCACACACGGGTAAAAGCAATCAACTTGTGTGTCCTAGGGTGCCCCTGCCCCTGTATATAAAGGAGCAAGGGGGAGGCCGGCCGGCCCTAGGGGCACGCCAAGAGAGGAGGAATCCTCCTCCTAGTAGGAGTAGGATTCCTCCTTTCCAAGTCCTACTAGGAGGAGAAGAGGAAAGAAGGAAAGGAGAGGAAGAGGAGAAGGAAAGGGGGGGGGGCGGGGGGGGGGGCACCCCCGCCCTAGTCCAATTCGGACTCCCTATAGGGAGGGGTGATGACCCACAAGTATAGGGGATCTATCGTAGTTCTTTCGATAAGTAAGAGTGTCTAACCCAATGAGGAGCAGAAGGAATTGATAAGTAGTTTTCAGTAAGGTATTCTCTGCAAGCATTGAAATTATCGGTAACAGATAGTTTCGTGATAAGGTAATTTGTAACGGGTAACAAGTAATAAAAGTAAATAAGGTGCAGCAAGATGGCCCAATCCTTTTTGTAGCAAAGGACAAGCCTGGAAAACTCTTATATAAAGGAAAACGCTCCCAAGGACACATGGGAATTATCGTCAACCTAGTTTTCATCACGCTCATATGATCTGTGTACAGTACTTTGATAATTTGATATGTGGGTGGACTGGTGCTTGGGTAATGTCCTTCCTTGGACAAGCATCCCACTTATGATTAACCCCTCTTGCAAGCATCCGCAACTACAAAAGAAGTATTAAGGTAAACCTAACCATAGTATGAAACATATGGATCCAAATCAGTCTCTTACGAAGCAACTCATAAACTAGGGTTTAAGCTTCTGTCACTCTAGCAACCCGTCATCTACTTATTACTTCCCAATTCCTTCCCCTAGGCCCAAACAATGGTGAAGTGTCATGTAGTCGACGTTCACATGACACCACTAGAGGAGAGACAACATACATCTCATCAAAATATCGAACGAATACCAAATTCACGTGACTACTTATAGCAAGACTTCTCCCATGTCCTCGGGAACAAACGTAACTACTCACAAATCATATTCATGTTCATAATCAGAGGGGTATTAATATGCATAAAGGATCTGAACATATGATCTTCCACCGAATAAACCAACTAGCGTCAACTACAAGGAGTAATCAACACTACTAGCAACCCACAGGTACCATCTAAGGCTTTGGGACAAAGATTGGATACAAGAGATGAAATAGGGTTTGAGATGAGATTGTGCTGGTGAAGATGTTGATGGAGATTGATCCCCTCCCGATGAGAGGATCGATGGTGATGACGATGGTGATGATTTCCCCCTCCCGGAGGGATGTTTCCTTGGCAGAATAGCTCCGGCGGAGCCCTAGATTGGTTCCGCCAAGGTTCCGCCTCATGGCGGCGGAGTTTCGTCCCATGAGCTTGCTTATGATTTTTTTCCCGGACGAAAGACCTCATATAGCAGAAGATGGGCATCGGAGGCCTTCTAGGGGCCCCATGAGGCAGGGGGCGCGCCTCCCACCCTCGTGGATGGTGGGTGGCCCCCCTTTGGTGCTTCCTTCGCCCAATATTTTTTATATATTCTGAAAATGACTCCTGTGGAGTTTTAGGACTTTTGGAGCTGTGCAGAATAGATCTGTAATATTTGCTCGTTTTCTAGCCCAGAATTCCAGCCGCTGGCATTCTCCCTCTTCATGTAAACCTTGTAAAATAAGAGTGAATAGGCATACGTATTGTGACATAATGTGTAATAATAGCCCATAATGCAATAAATATCGATATAAAAGCATGATGCAAAATGGACGTATCAACTCCCCCAGGCTTAGACCTCGCTTGTCCTCAAGCAGAAGCCGATATCGAAAAACATGACCACATGTTTAGAGATAGAGGTGTCGATAAAATAAAATACGGACATGAGGGCATCATGATCATTCTTAGAACATCAACCTATATATATAGTCATATGAGTTCTTATGCTAAAGTAACAATTCATTCACAATTTCAAGTATGAATCAGAAACTTCATTGAAAACTAACAAACTGTAATCTCAGTCATTGAAGCAATTGCGATTTATCATAACATCAAAAAGAGTCAATATAAGAGCTTTTCAGCAAGTCCACATACTCAACTATCATTTATTCTTTCACAATTGCGATTTATTGGTATGAAGTTTTAGTCTGACACATAAAAAGATAGGGGCTTATAGTTTTGCCTCCCAACCTTTTACTGTTGGGGAACGTAGTAATTTCAAAAAATTTCCTACGCACACACAGGATCATGGTGATGCATAGCAACGAGAGGGGAGAGTATGTCTACGTACCCTCGTAGACCGAAAGCGAAAGCATTATATCAACGCGGTTGATGTAGTCGTACGTCTTCACGATCCGATCGATCCAAGTACCAAAAGCACGACACCTCCGAGTTCTGCACACGTTCGGCTCGGTGACGTCCTGGCCTTCTCGATCCAGCAAGAGGGGCGAAGTAGTAGATGAGTTCCGGCAGCACGACGGAGTGGTGACGGTGTTGGTGAATAACAATCTCCGCAGGGCTTCGCCTAAGCACTACGAAAACTATGACCGAGGATAAACTAGAGGGGACGGGGTAGCCGGCACACGGCTTGGTGTTTCTTGATGTGTCCTGGGTGCTAGTGATGTCTACTACACAACCTTATTCTTGTAGACGTTGTTGGGCCTCCAAGTGCAGAGGTTTGTAGGACAGTAGCAAATTTCCCTCAAGTGGATGACCTAAGGTTTATCAATCCGTAGGAGGCGTAGGATGAAGATGTATTCTCTCAAGAAACCCTGCAACCAAATAACAAAGAGTCTCTTGTGTCCCCAACACACCCAATACAATGGTAAATTGTATAGGTGCTCTAGTTCGGCGACTAGATGGTGATACAAGTCGTATATGGATAGTAGATAATAGTTTTTGTAATCTGAAAATATAAAAACAGCAAGGTAACTGATGATAAAAGTGAGTGTAAACGGTATTGCAATGCATTGAAACAAGGCCTAGGGTTCATACTTTCGCTAGTGTAAGTTCCCTCAACAATAATAACATAATTGGATCACATAACTATCCCTCAACATGCAACAAAGAGTCACTCCAAAGTCACTAATAGCAGAGAACAAACGAAGAGATTATGGTAGGGTATGCAACCACCTCAAAGTTATTCTTTCCAATCAATCCGTTGGGCTATTCCTATAAGTGTCACAAACAGCCCTAGAGTTCATACTAGAATAACACCTTAAGACACAAATCAACCAAAACCCTAATGTCACCTAGATACTCCAATGTCACCTCAAGTATCCGTGGGCATGATTATATGATATGCATCACACAATCTCAGATTCATCTATTCAACCAACACATAGAACCTCAAAGAGTGCCCCAAAGTTTCTACCGGAGAATCACGATGAAAACGTGTGCCAACCCCTATGCATAGGTTCATGTGCGGAACCTACAAGTTGGTCACCAAAACATACATCAAGTGAATCACGTGATATCCCATTGTCACCAGAGATACGCATGGCAAGACATACATCAAGTGTTCTCAAATCTTTAAAGACTCAATCCGATAAGATAACTTCAAAGGGGAAACTCAATCCATTACAAGAGAGTAGAGGGGGGGGGGGAGAAAACATCATAGGATCCAAATATAATAGCAAAGCTTGCGATACATCAAGATCGTATCACCTCAAGAACACGAGAGAGAGAGAGATCAAACACATAGCTACTGGTACATACACTCAGCCCCAAGGGAGAACTACTCCCTTCTCGTCATAGATAGCACCGGGATGATGAAGATGGCCATCGGAGAGGGATTGCCCCCTCCGGCAGGGTGCCGGAACAGTTCTAGATTGGCTTTTGGTGGCTATGGAGGCTTCTGGCGGTGGAACTCCCAATCTATTGTGCGTTTTGCAAGTTTTAGGGTACGTGAGTATATATGGGTGCAGGAAGTACGTCGGTGGAGCTTCGGGGGCCCCACGAGGTAGGGGGCCGCGCCCTAGGGGGCGCCCCCCACCCTCGTGAGCACCTCCCTTGGCTCCTGACGTGGGGTCCAAGTCCATCCGGTAGCTTTCCTTCCAAAAATAAATTCTCTAGTTGATTTCGTTCCGTTTTGACTCCGTTTGATATTCCTTTTCTTCGAAACACTGAAATAGGCAAACAACAACAATTCTGGGCTGGGCCTCCGGTTAATAGGTTAGTCCCAAAACTAATATAAAAGTGGATAATAAAGCCCAATATTGCCCAAAACAGTAGATAACATAGCATGGAGCAATCAAAAATTATAGATATGTTGGAGACGTATCAAGCATCCCCAAGCTTAATTCCTGCTCGTCCTCGAGTAGGTAAATGATAAAAACAGAATTTTTGATGCGGAGTGCTACTTGGCATAATTTCAATGTAATTCTTCTTAATTGTGATATGAATATTCAGATCCGAAAGATTCAAGACAAAAGTTCATATTGACATAAAAATGATAATACTTCAAGCATACTAACTTAGCAATTATGTCTTCTCAAAATAACATGGCCAAAGAAAGTTCATCCCTACAAAATCATATAGTTTAGTCATGTTTCATTTTCGTCACACAAGAATGCTCTCATCATGCACAACCCCGATGACAAGCCAAGCAATTGTTTCATACTTTAGTAATCTCAAACTCATAAACTTTCACGCAATACATGAGCGCGAGCCATGGATATAGCACTATGGGTGGAATAGAATATAATGAGGGGGGTTATGTGGAGAAGACAAAAATGAGAAAGTCTCACATCAACGAGGCTAATCAATGGTCTATGAAGATGCCCACTGATTCATGTTAATGCAAGGAGTAGGGATTGCCATGCAACGAATACACTAGAGCTATAAATGTATGAAAGCTCAACAAAAGAAACTAAGTTGGTTTGCATCCAACTTGCTTGCTCACGAAGACCTAGGGCACTTGAGGAGGCCCATTGTTGGAATATACAAGCCTGGTTCTATAATGAAAAATTCCCACTAGTATATGAAAGTGACAAAAC
Source organism: Triticum urartu (assembly GCF_056163025.1). Lineage (NCBI taxonomy): Eukaryota > Viridiplantae > Streptophyta > Magnoliopsida > Poales > Poaceae > Triticum > Triticum urartu. The sequence continues at coordinate 163,239,972 of NC_141874.1, forward strand.
AAGAGACTCTCTACTATGAAGATCATGGTGCTACTTTGAAGCACAAGTGAGGTAAAAGGATAGTAAAATTGTCCCTTCTCTCTTTTTCTCTCATTTTTTGGGCCTTCACTTTTTTATGGCCTTTCTCGTTTTTGGGGCCTTCTCTTTTATTTATTTATTCCTCACTTGGGACAATGCTCTAGAAAATGATGATCATCACACTTCTATTTATTTACAACTCAATGATTACAACTCGATACTAGAACAAAGATGACTCTATATGAATGCCTCCGGCGGTGTACTGGGATTGCGATGAATCAAGTGTGACATGTATGAAAAATTATGGACGGTAGCTTTGCCACAAATACTATGTCAACTACATGATCATGCTAAGCAATATGACAATGATGAATGCGTCATGATAAACGGAATGGTGGAAAGTTGCATGGCAATATATCTCGGAATGGCTATGGAAATGCCATAATAGGTAGGTATGGTGGCTGCTTTGAGGAAGATATAAGGATGTTTATGTGTGAAAGAGCGTATCATATCATGGGGTTTGGATGCACCGGTGAAGTTTGCGCCAACTCTTAATGTGAGAAAGGGCAATGCACGGTACCGAAGAGGCTAGCAATGATGGAAGGGTGAGAGTGCGTATAATCCATGGACTCAACATTAGTCATAAATAACTCACATACTTATTGCAAAAATCTACAAGTCATCAAAAACCTCGGCACTACGCGCATGCTCCTAGGGTGATAGATTGGTAGGAAAAGACCATCGCTCGTCCCCGACCGCCACTCATAAGGAAGACAATCAAATAACACCTCATGTTTCAAATTTGTTACACAACGTTTACCATACGTGCATGCTACGGGACTTGCAAACTTCATCACAAGAATTTCTCAATTTCACAACTACTCAACTAGCACGACTTTGATATTATTACCCCCATATCTCAAAACAATCATCAAGCATCAAACTTCTCTTAGTATTCAATACTCTATATGAAAGTTTTTACTATTCTTGGATGCCTAGCATATTAGGATTATTTAAGAAAATTACCATGCTATTTAAGAATCTCAAAATAATCTAAGTGAAGCATGAGAGTTCATCTATTTCTTCAAAATAAAACTACCACCATGCTCTAAAAGATATAAGTGAAGCACTAGAGCAAATGACAAACTACTCCGAAAGATATAAGTGAAGATCAATGAGTAGTCGAATAATTATGCAACTATGTGAAGACTCTCTCTCATTTAGTAATTTAAGAGCTTGATAATTTATTCAAACAGCAAGCAAATCAAAATAAAATGGTATCTAAGAATAGCAAACATCATGTGAAGAAGCAAAAACTTAGGATCAACCGATACTAACCAATAGTTGTTGAAGAAGAAAGGTGGGATGCCAACCGGGGCATCCCCAAGCTTAGATGCTTGAGACTTCTTGAAATATTATCTTGGGATGCCTTGGACATCCCCAATCTTGAGCTTTTGTGTCTCCTTAATTCCTCTCATATCACGGTCTCCCTAAATCTCAAAAGCTTCATCCACACAAAACTCAACAAGGACTCATGAGATAAGTTAGTATAAACCATTGCCAAAACCTTATCATAATCTACTGTAGCAAATCACTAAAATTATTATTGAACATTGCATACTAAATGCCTCTGCATATTTAATAGTCCTATCCTCAAATAGAATCATTAAAGAAGCAAACATATGCAAACAATGCAAACATAACAGCAATCTGCCTAAACAGGACAGTATGTAAAGAATGCAGCAACATCCATACTTCCCTAGCTCCAAAAATTATGAAAGAAAATTCCCAATGTAGTAAATTTATCAGAGCTTAATATGCAAAAGGTTTCAACACTTTATCACATTCTGACTTTTCTAGGGAATTATTGCAACAGCGGTAAACTTTCTGTTTTCAAACAGCAACATGAAGACTTGTAAAATAGGCATAGTAAAGGCTATCAATGCCAATTTTATTGAAATAAAAGATGAAAAACAATTTTCTAAATAAAAGCAAGGAAATCCTAACAAAAAAATTGATGCTCCAAGCAAAACACATATCATGTGGTAAATAAAAATATAGCTCCAAGTAAAGTTACCGATGAACGAAGACGAAAGAGGGGATGCCTTCCGGGGCATCCCCAAGCTTAGGATCTTGGCTATCCTTGAATATTACCTTGGGGTGCCTCTGGCATCCCCAATATTAGGCTCTTGCCACTCCTTATTCCATAGTCCATCGAATCCTTACCCAAAACTTGAAAACTTCACAACACAAAACTTAACAGAAAACTCGTAAGCTCCGTTAGTATAAGAAAATAAATCACCACTTCAAGGTACTGTAATGAACTCATTATTTATTTATATTGGTGTTAAACCTACTGTATTCCAACTTCTCTAGGGTTTATAAACTATTTTACTAGCCATAGATTCATCAAAACAAGTAAACATCACATGAAAAACAGAATCTGTCAAAAACAGAACAGTCTGTAGTAATCTGGATCAAACGTATACTTCTGGAACTCATAAAATTCTCAAATAAATTGATGGATCTGAGGAATTTATCTATTAATCATCTGAAAAAATAATTAACTAAATATCACTCTCGAAATAAAAATGGCAGCAATTCTCGTGAGCGCTAAAGTTTCTGTTTTTACAGCATGATCAACAAGACTTTCCCCAAGTCTTCCCAAAGGTTCTACTTGGCACAAACACTAATTGAAAGTATAAAACCACATCTAAATAGAGGCTAGATGCATTATTTATTACTAAACAGGAACATAAATCAAGGAACAAAAATAAAATTGGGTTGCCTCCCAACAAGCGCTATCGTTTAATGCCCCTAGCTAGGCATGATGATTTCAACGATGCTCACATAAAAGATAAGTATTGTAACATAAAAAGAGCATCATGAAGAATATGGCTAGCACATTTAAGTCTAACCCACTTCCTATGCATAGTTATATTGTGAGCAAACAACTTTTGGGAACAAGAATCAACTTTCATAGGAAGGTAAAGCAAGCAAAACTTCAAAATTTTAAGCACATAGAGAGGAAACTTGATATTGTTGCAATTCCTACAAGCATATGTTCCTCCCTCATAATAATTTTCAGTAGCATCATGAATAAATTCAACAATATAACCAGAACCTAAAGCATTCTTTTCATGATCTACAAGCATAGAAAATTTACTACTCTCCACATAAGCAAAATTCTTCTCATGAATAATAGTGGGAGCAAACTCAACAAGATAATTATCATGTGAGGCATAATCCAATTGAAAACTAAAATCATGATGACAAGTTTCATGGATATCATTATTCTTTATAGCATACAAGTCATCACAATAATCATCATAGATAGCGGGCACACTCTCATCATAATAAATTTGCACATCAAAACTTGGGGGACTAAAAATATCATCTTCATCAAACGTAGCATCCCCAAGCTTGTGGCTTTGCATATCATTAGCATCATGGATATTCAAAGAATTCATACTAACAACATTGCAATCATGCTCATCATTCAAATATTTAGTGCCAAACATTCTAATGCATTCTTCTTCTAGCACTTGTGCACAATTTTCCTTTCCATCATTCTCATGAAAGATATTAAAAAGATGAAGTGTATGAGACAAACTCAATTCCATTTTTTTGTAGTTTTGTTTTATAAACTAAACTAGTGATAAAACAAGAAACTAAAAGACTCGATTGCAAGATCTCAAGATATACCTTCAAGCACTCACCTCCCCGGCAACGGCACCAAAAAAGAGCTTGATGTCTACTACACAACCTTCTTCTTGTAGACGTTGTTGGGCCTCCAAGTGCAGAGGTTTGTAGGACAGTAGCAAATTTCCCTCAAGTGGATGACCTGAGGTTTATCAATCCGTAGGAGGCGTAGGATGAAGATGGTCTCTCTCAAGCAACCCTGCAACCAAATAACAAAGAGTCTCTTGTGTCCCCAACACACCCAATACAATGGTAAATTGTATAGGTGCACTAGTTCGGCGAAGAGATGGTGATACAAGTGGTATATGGATGGTAGATAATAGTTTTTGTAATCTGAAAATATAAAAACAGCAAGGTAGCAAGTGATAAAAGTGAGCGAAAACGGTATTGCAATGCTAGGAAACAAGGCCTAGGGTTCATACTTTCACTACTGCAAGTCCTCTCAACAATAATAACATAATTGGATCACATAACTATCCCTCAACATGCAACAAAGAGTCACTCCAAAGTCACTAATAGCGGAGAACAAACGAAGAGATTATGGTAGGGTACAAAACCACCTCAAAGTTATTCTTTCCAATCAATCTGTTGGGCTAATCCTATAAGTGTCACAAACAGACCTAGAGTTCGTACTAGAATAACACCTTAAGACACAAATCAACCAAAACCCTAATGTCACCTAGATACTCTAATGTCACCTCAAGTATCTGTGGGTATGATTATATGATATGCATCACACAATCTCAGATTCATCTATTCAACCAACACATAGAACCTTAAAGAGTGCCCCAAAGTTTCTACCAGAGAATCACGACGAAAACGTGTGCCAAACCCTATGCATAGGTTCATGGGCGGAACCCGCAAGTTGATCACCAAAACATACATCAAGTGAATCACGTGATATCCCATTGTCACCACAGATACGCACGGCAAGACATACATCAAGTGTTCTCAAATCTTTAAAGACTCAATCCGATAAGATAACTTCAAAGGGGAAACTCAATCCATTACACTAGAGTAGAGGGGGAGAAAACGTCATAGGATCCAAATATAATAGCAAAGCTCGCGATACATCAAGATTGTATTGTTGGGTTTCGTAGTAATTTCAAAAATTTGCCTACGCACACGCAAGATCATGGTGATGCATAGCAACGATAGGGGAGAGTGCTGTCTACGTACCCACGCAGACCGACTGCGGAAGCATTGACACAACGTAGAGGAAGTAGTCGTACGTCTTCACGATCCAACCGATCAAGCACCGAAACTACGGCACCTCCGAGTTCGAGCACATGTTCAGCTCGATGACGATCCCCGGACTCCGATCCAGCAAAGTGTCGGGGAAGAGTTCTGTCAGCACGATGGTGTGGTGACGATCTTGATGTACTACAGCAGCAGGGCTTCGCCTAAACTCCGCTACAGTATTATCGAGGAATATGGTGGCTGGGGGCACCGCACACGGCTAAGGAATATATCACGTGGATCAACTTGTGTCTTTCTGGGATGCCTCTGCCTCGGTATATAAAGGAGCCAAGGGGGAGGGGGCCGCCGGCCAGGAGGAGGGCGCAGGAGGAGTCCTACTCCTCCCGGGAGTAGGACTCCCCCCCAATCCTAGTTGGACTAGGATTCCCCGAGGGGGAAAGAGAGAGAGAGGGGGGCCGGCCACCTCTCCTAGTCCTAATAGGACTAGGGAAGGGGGGAGGCGCGCGACCACCTTGGGCTGCCCCTTTCTCCTTTCCACTAAAGCCCATGAAGGCCCATATGGCTCCCGGGGGGTTCCGGTAACCTCCCGGTACTCCGGTAAAATCCTGATTTCACCCGGAACATTTCCGATGTCCAAATATAGGCTTCCAATATATCAATCTTTATGTCTCGACCATTTCGAGACTCCTCGTCATGTCCGTGATCACATCCGGGACTCCGAACAGTCTTCGGTACATCAAAATGCATAAACTCATAATATAACTGTCATCGTAACCTTAAGCGTGCGGACCCTACGGGTTCGAGAACAATGTAGACATGACCGAGACACGTATCCGGTCAATAACCAATAGCGGGACCTGGATGCCCATATTGGCTCCTACATATTCTATGAAGATCTTTATCGGTCAGACCGCATACAACATACGTTGTTCCCTTTGTCATCGGTATGTTACTTGCCCGAGATTCGATCGTCGGTATCAAATACCTAGTTCAATCTCATTACCGGCAAGTCTCTTTACTCGTTCTGTAATACATCATCTCACAACTAACATATTAGTTGTAATGCTTGCAAGGCTTATGTGATGTGCATTACCGAGAGGGCCCAGAGATACCTCTCCGACAATCGGAGTGACAAATCCTAATCTCGAAATACGCCAACCCAACATCTCCCTTTGGAGACACCTGTAATGCTCCTTTATAATCACCCAGTTACGTTATGACGTTTGGTAGCACCCAAAGTGTTCCTCCGGCAAACGGGAGTTGCATAATCTCATAGTCATAGGAACATGTATAAGTCATGAAGAAAGCAATAGCAACATACTAAACGACCGGGTGCTAAGCTAATGGAATGGGTCATGTCAATCAGATCATTCTCTTAATGATGTGACCTCGTTAATGAAATAACAACACTTTGTTCATGGTTAGGAAACATAACCATCTTTGATTAACGAGCTAGTCAAGTAGAGGCATACTAGTGACACTCTGGTTGTCTATGTATTCACACATGTATTATGTTTCCGGTTAATACAATTCTAGCATGAATAATAAACATTCATCATGAAATAAGGAAATAAATAATAACTTTATTATTGCCTCTAGGGCATATTTCCTTCAGTCTCCCACTTGCACTAGAGTCAATAATCTAGATCACATCACCATGTGATTAACATCGATAGTTCACATCATCATGTGATTAACACCCATAGTTCACATCGTCATGTGACCAACACCCAAAGGGTTTACTAGATTCGGTAATCTAGTTCACATCGCTATGTGATTAACACCCAAAGAGTACTAAGGTGTGTTCATGTTTTGCTTGTGAGAGAATCTTAGTCAACGGGCCTGCCAAATTCAGATCCGTATGTATTTTGCAAAATTCTATGTCTACAATGCTCTGCACGGAGCTACTCTAGATAATTGCTCCCACTTTCAATATGTATCCAGATTGAGACTTATAATCATCTGGATCAGTGTCAAAAACTTGCATCGACGTAACTGTTTACGACGAACCCTTTTGTCATGTCCATAATCGAGAAACATATCCTTATTTTACTAAGGATAATTCTGACCGTTGTCCAGTGATTTACTCCTAGATCACTATTGTACTCCCTTGCCAAATCAGTGCAGGGTATATAATAGATCTGGTATACAACATGACATACTTTATAGAACCTATGGCCAAGGCATAGGGAATGACTTTCTTTCTCTTTCTATCTTCTTCCGTGGTCGGGCTTTGAGTCTTACTCAACTTCACACCTTGTAATACAGGCAAGAACTCTTTCTTTGACCGCTCCATTTTGAACTACTTCAAAATCTTGTCAAGGTATGTACTCATTGAAAAAACTTATGAAACGTCTTGATCTATCTCTATAGATCTTGAAGCTCAATATGTAAGCAGCTTCACCGAAGTCTTTCTTTGAAAAATTCCTTTCAAACACTCCTTTATGCTTTACAGAATAATTCTACATTATTTCCGATCAACAATATGTCAATCACATATACTTATCAGAAATGTTGTAGTGCTCCCACTCACTTTTCTTGTAAATACAGGCTTCACCGCAAGTCTGTATAAAACTATATGCTTTGATCAACTTATCAAAGCGTATATTCCAACTCCGAGATTCTTGCACCAGTCCATAGATGGATCGCTGGAGCTTGCTTATTTAGTTAACACCTTTAGGATCGACAAAACCTTCTAGTTGCATGGTATACAACTCTTCTTTAGTAAATCCATTAAGGAATGCAGTTTTGTTTATCCATTTGCCAGATTTCATAAAATGCGGAAATTGCTAACATGATTCGGACAGACTTAAGCATAGATACGAGTGAGAAAATCTCATCGTAGTCAACACCTGGAACTTGTCGAAAACCTTTTGCGACAATTCTAGCTTTGTAGATAGTAACACTACTATCAGCGTCTGTCTTCCTCTTGAAGATCCATTTATTTTCTATGGCTTGCCGATCATCGGGCAAATCCATCAAAGTCCATACTTTGTTCTCATACATGGATCATATCTCAGATTTCATGGCCTCAAACCATTTCGCGGAATCTGGGCTCATCATCGCTTCCTCATAGTTCGCAAGTTCGTCATGGTCTAGTAACATGACTTCCAGAACAGGATTACCGTACCACTCTGGTGCGGATCTCACTCTAGTTTACCTACGAGATTTGGTAGTAACTTGATCTGAAGTTACATGATCATCATCATTAGCTTCCTCACTAATTGGTGTAGTATTCACAGGAACAGATTTCTGTGATGAACTACTTTCCAATAAGGGAGCAGGTACAGTTACCTCATCAAGTTCTACTTTCCTCCCACTCACTTCTTTCGAGAGAAACTCCTTCTCTAGAAAAACTCCGAATTTAGTAACGAAAGTCTTGCCTTTGGATTTGTGATAGAAGGTGTACCCAACAGTCTCCTTTGGGTATCCTATGAAGACATATTTCTCCGATTTGGGTTTGAGCTTATTAGGATGAAACTTTTTCATATAAGCATCACAACCCCAAACTTTAATAAACGACAACTTTGGTTTCTTGCCAAACCACAGTTCAGATTGTGTCGTCTCAACGGACTTAGATGGTGCCCTATTTAACGTGAATGCAGCTGTCTCCAATGCATAACCCCAAAACGATAGTGGTAGATCGAAAAGAGACATCATAGATCGCACCATATCTAATAAAGTATGGTTATGACATTCAGACACACCATTATGCTGTGGTGTTCCAGGTGGCATGAGTTTGTGAAACTATTCCACATTGTTTTAATTGAAAACCAAACTGGTAACTCAAATATTTTACTTCTGCGATCATATCGTAGAAACTTTCATTTTTGTTACGATGATTCTCCACTTCACTCTGAAATTCTTTGAACTTTTCAAATGTTTCAGACCTTTGTTTCATCAAGTAGATATACTCATATCTGCTCAAATCATCTGTGAAGATCAGAAAATAATGATACCTATCGCGAGCCTCAATATTCATCGGACCACATACATCAGTATGTATGACTTCCAACAAATCTGTTGCTTGCTCCATTGTTCCGAAGAACAGAGTCTTAGTCATCTTGCCCATGAGGCATGGTTCGCAAGCATCAACTGATTCATAATCAAGTGATTCCAAAAGCCCATCAGCATGGAGTTTCTTCATGCGCTTTACACCAATATGACCTAAACGGCAGTGCTACAAATAAGTTGCACTATCATTATTAACTTTGCATCTTTTGGTTTCAATATTATGATTATGTGTATCACTACGATCGAGATCCAACGAACTATTTTCATTGGGTGTGTAACCATATAAGGTTTTATTCATATAAACAGAACAACAATTTATTCTCTTTAAATGAATAACCGTATTACAATAAACATGATCAAATCATATTCATGCTCAATGCAAACACCAAATAACACTTATTTAGGTTCAATACTAATCTCGAAATTATAGGGAGTGTGCGATGATGATCATATCAATCTTGGAACCACTTCCAACACACATCGTCACTTCACCCTTAACTAGTCTCTGTTTATTCTGCAACTCCCGTTTCGAGTTACTAATCTTAGCAACTAAACTAGTATCAAATACTGAGGGTTTGCTATAAACACTAGTAAAGTACACATCAATAACATGTATATCAAATATACTTATGTTCACTTTGCCATCCTTCTTATCCACCAATCACTTGGGGTAGTTCCGCTTCCAGTGACCAGTCCCTTTGCAGTAGAAGCACTTAGTCTCAGGCTTAGGACCAGACTTGGGCTTCTTCACTTGAGCAGCAACTTGCTTGCCGTTCTTCTTGAAGTTCCCCTTCTTCCCTATGCCCTTTTCTTGAAACTAGTGATCTTGTCAACCATCAACACTTGATGTTTTCCTTGATTTCTACCTTCGTTGATTTCAGCATCACGAAGAGCTTGGGAGTTGTTTCTGTTATCCCTTGCATATTATAGTTCATCACGAAGTTCTACTAACTTGGTGATGGTGACTAGAGAATTTTGTCAATCACTATCTTATCTGGAAGATTAACTCCCACTTGATTCAAGCGATTGTAGTACTCAGACAATCTGGGCACATGCTCACTAGTTGAGCGATTCTCCTCCAATTTTTGGCTATAGAACTTGTTGGAGACTTCATATCTCTCAACTCGGGTATTTGCTTGAAATATTAACTTCAACTCCTGGAACATCTCATATGCTCCATGATGTTCAAAACGTCTTTGAAGTCCCAATTCTAAGCCATTAAGCATTGTGCACTAAACTATCAAGTAGTCATCATATTGAGCTAGCCAAACGTTCATAACGTCTGCATCTGCTCCTGCAATAGGTCCGTCACCTAGCGGTGCATCAAGGACATAATTCTTCTATGCAGCAATGAGGATAAACCTCAGATCACGGATCCAATCCGCATCATTGCTACTAACATCTTTCAACACAATTTTCTCTAGGAACATATCAAAATAAACACAGGGAAGCAACAACGCGAGCTATTGATCTACAACATAATTTGCAAAATACTACCAGGACTAAGTTCATGATAAATTTAAGTTCAATTAATCATATTACTTAAGAACTCGCACTTAGATAGACATCCCTCTAATCATCTAAGTGATCACGTGATCCATATCAACTAAACCATGTCCGATCATCACGTGAGATGGAGTAGTTTCAATGGTGAACATCACTATGTTGATCATATCTACTATATGATTCACGCTCGACCTTTCGGTCTCAGTGTACCGAGGCCATATCTGTTATATGCTAGGCTCGTCAAGTTTAACCTGAGTATTCCGCGTGTGCAACTGTTTTGCACCCGTTGTATTTGAACGTAGAGCCTATCACACCCGATCATCACGTGGTGTCTCAGCATGAAGAACTTTCGCAACGGTGTATACTTAGGGAGAACACTTATATCTTGATAATTTAGTGAGAGATCATCTTATAATGCTACCGTCAATAAAAGCAAGATAAGATGCATAAAAGATAAACATCACATGCAATCAATATAAGTGATATGATATGGCCATCATCATCTTGTGCTTGTGATCTCCATCTCCGAAGCACCGTCATGATCACCATCGTCACCGGCATGACACTTTGATCTCCATTATAGCATCGTTGTCATCTCGCCAAGCTTATGCTTCTATGACTGTCACTACCGCTTAGTAATAAAGTAAAGCATTACATCGCGATTGCATTGCATACAATAAAGCGACAACCATATGGCTCCTGCCAGTTGCCGATAACTCGGTTACAAAACATGATCATCTCATACAATAAAATTTGGCATCATGTCTTGACCATATCACATCACAACATGCCTTGCAAAAACAAGTTAGACGTCCTCTACTTTGTTGTTGCAAGTTTTACGTGGCTGCTACGGGCTTAAGCAAGAACCAATCTCACCTACGCATCAAAACCACAATGATAGTTTGTCAAATAGACTCCATTTTAACCTTCGCAAGGACCGGGCGTAGCCACACTTGGTTCAACTAAAGTTGGAGAGACAGTCGCCCGCAAGCCACCTATGTGCAAAGCACGTCGGGGGAACCGGTCTCGCGTAAGCGTACGCGTAATGTTGGTCCGGGTCATCTCGTCCAACAATGCCGCCGAACCAAAGTATGACATGCTGGTAGGCAGTATGACTTATATCGCCCACAACTCACTTGTGTTCTACTCGTGCATATAACATCAACATAAATAACCTAGGCTCGGATGCCACTGCTGGGTTTCATAGTAATTTCAAAAAATTTCCTACGCACACGCAAGATCATGGTGATGCATAGCAACGAGAGGGGAGAGTGCTGTCTACGTACCCACGCAGACCGACTGCAGAAGCATTGACACAACATAGAGGAAGTAGTCGTACGTCTTCACGATCCAACCGATCAAGCACCGAAACTACGGCACCTCCGAGTTCGAGCACACGTTCAGCTCCATGACGATCCCCGGACTCCGATCCAGCAAAGTGTCGGGGAAGAGTTCCGTCAGCACGACGGTGTGGTGACGATCTTGATGTACTACAGCAGCAGGGCTTCGCCTAAACTCCGCTACAGTATTATCGAGGAATATGGTGGCTGGGGGCACCGCACACGGCTAAGGAATGGATCACGTGGATCAACTTGTGTCTTTCTAGGGTGCCTCTGCCTCAGTATATAAAGGAGCCAAGGGGGAGGGGGGGCCGCCGGCCAGGCGGAGGGCGCAGGAGGTGTCCTACTCCTCCCGGGAGTAGGACTCCCCCCCCAATCCTAGTTCGACTAGGATTCCCCGAGGGGGAAAGAGAGAGAGAGGGCGGCCGGCCACCTCTCCTAGTCCTAATAGGACTAGGGAAGGGGGGAGGCGCGCGGCCACCTTGGGCTGCCCCTTTCTCCTTTCCACTAAAGCTCATGAAGGCCCATATGGCTCCCGGGGGGTTCCGGTAACCTCCCGGTACTCCGGTAAAATCCTGATTTCACCCGGAACATTTCCGATGTCCAAATATAGGCTTCCAATATATCAATCTTTATGTCTCGACCATTTCGAGACTCCTCGTCATGTCCATGATCACATCCGGGACTCCGAACAATCTTCGGTACATCAAAATGCATAAACTCATAATATAGCTGTCATCGTAACCTTAAGCGTGCGGACCCTACGGGTTTGAGAACAATGTAGACATGACCGAGACACGTATCCGGTCAATAACCAATAGCGGGACCTGGATGCCCATATTGGCTCCTACATATTCTACGAAGATCTTTATCTGTCAGACCGCATAACAACATACGTTGTTCCCTTTGTCATCAGTATGTTACTTGCCCGAGATTCGATCGTCGGTATCCAATACCTAGTTCAATCTCGTTACCGGCAAGTCTCTTTACTCGTTTTGTAATACATCATCTCAAAACTAACATATTAGTTGTAATGCTTGCAACGCTTATGTGATGTGCATTACCGAGAGGGCCCAGAGATACCTCTCCGACAATCGGAGTGACAAATCGTAATCTCGAAATACGCCAACCCAACATCTCCCTTTGGAGACACCTGTAATGCTCCTTTATAATCACCAGTTACGTTGTGACGTTTGGTAGCACCCAAATGTTCCTCCGGCAAACGGGAGTTGCATAATCTCATAGTCATAGGAACATGTATAAGTCATGAAGAAAGCAATAGCAACATACTAAACGATCGGGTGCTAAGCTAATGGAATGGGTCATGTCAATCAGATCATTCTCTTAATGATGTGACCTCATTAATCAAATAACAACACTTTGTTCATGGTTAGGAAACATAACCATCTTTGATTAACGAGCTAGTCAAGTAGAGGCATACTAGTGACACTCTGGTTGTCTATGTATTCACACATGTATTATGTTTCCGGTTAATACAATTCTAGCATGAATAATAAACATTCATCATGAAATAAGGAAATAAATAATAACTTTATTATTGCCTCTAGGGCATATTTCCTTCATGTATCACCTCAAGAACACGAGAGAGAGAGATCAAACACATAGCTACTGGTCCATACCCTCAGCCCCGAGGGAGAACTACTCCCTCCTCGTCATAGAGAGCACCGGGATGATGAAGATGGCCACCGGAGAGGGATTGCCCCCTCCGGCAGGGTTCCGGAATGGGTCTAGATTGGCTTTCGGTGGCTACGGAGGCTTCTGGCAGCGAAACTCCCGATCTATTGTGCGTTTTGGAAGTTTTAGGGTACGTGAGTATATATGGGTGCAGGAAGTACGTCGGTGCAGCTTAGGGGGCCCCACGAGGCAAGGGGCGCGCCCTAGGGGGGGGCGCCCCCACCCTCGTGAGCACCTCCCTTGGCTCCTGACGTGGGGTCCAAGTCCATCCGGTAGCTTTCCTTCCAAAAATAACTTCTCCAGTTGATTTCGTTCCGTTTCGACTCCGTTTGATATTCCTTTTCTTCGAAACACTGAAATAGGCAAAAACAACAATTCTGGACTGGGCCTCCGATTAATAGGTTAGTCCCAAAAATAATATAAAAGTGGATAATAAAGCCCAATATTGCCCAAAAAAGTAGATAACATAGCATGGAGCAATCAAAAATTATAGATACGTTGGATACGTATCAGCTAGCCCTACCCCTCTATTTATATGTTGAGCCTTGGGGTTGAAACTTGGAGTAAAAGCCTCCACAGAGTCGGTTTCACCCGAAAGGCAAGAGTCCTTCTTGGACTCCAGGGTTCCCGGCGTCTGGACCCAGACGCCAGGGACTCTGGCATCTGGCCCCTGGACTCCGCAAAACTTCCTTTTGCACTTTCCAAAAACCTTGTGGGCTTTCCCCTTTGGCCCAAATAAAGTGTTCTCATACCCAAACATTTCGGGAAACATCCGGAACCCCTTCCGGTGGATTTCGGAACCCTTCCGGTGACCAAACACTATTATCCCATATATCAAAATTTATCTCCGGACCATTCTGGAGTTCCTCGTCATGTCCGTGATCTCATCCCGGACTCCGAACAACATTCGGTCACCAACATACATAACTCATATAATACTATATCGTTAACAAACGTTAAGCGTGCAGACCCTACGGGTTCGAGAAGTATGTAGACATGACCGAGACACCTCTCTGGTCAATAACCAATAGCGCGACCTGGATGCCCATATTGGCTCCTACATATTCTACGAAGATCTTAATCGGTCAGACCGCATAACAACATACGTTGTTCCCTTTGTCATCGGTATGTTACTTGCCCGAGATTCGATCGTCGGTATCTTAATACCTAGTTTAATATCGTTACCGGCAAGTCTCTTTACTCGTTCTTCAATACATCATCCCGCAACTAACTCATTAGTTACAATTCTTGCAAGCCTTATAGTGATGTGCATTACCGAGTGGGCGCAGAGATACCTCTCCGACAATCGGAGTGACAAACCCTAATCTCGAAATACGCCAAGTATGGGAGTTGCATTACCGACAAGTATGCACACAAAGTGTTCCTCCGGTAAATGGGAGTTGCATAATCTCATAGTCATAGGAACATGTATAATTCATGAAGAAAGCAATAGCAGAATACTAAACGATCGTGTGCTAAGCTAACGGAATGGGTCAAGTCAATCACATCATTCTCCTAATGATGTGATCCTGTTAATCAAATGACAACTCATGTCTATGGCTAGGAAACATAACCATCTTTGATTAACGAGCTAGTCTAGTAGAGACATACTAGTGACACTCTGTTTGTCTATGTATTACACATGTATTACATTTCTGGTTAATACAATTCTAGCATGAATAATAAACATTTATCATGAAATAAGGAAATAAATAATAACTTTATTATTGCCTCTAGGGCATATTTCCTTCAGTCTCCCACTTGCACTAGAGTCAATAATCTAGTTCACATCGCCATGTGATTTAACATCAATAGTTCACATCATCATGCGATTAACACCCATAGTTCACATCGTCATGTGACCAACACCCAAAGGGTTGACTAGAGTCAATAATCTAGTTCACATTGCTATGTGATTAATACCAAAAGAGTACTAAGGTGTGATCATGTTTTGCTTGTGAGGGATGTTTAGTCAACGGGTCTGCCACATTCAGATCCGTATGTATTTTGCAAATTTCTATGTCAACAATGCTCTGCACGGAGCTACTCTAGCTAATTGCTCCCACTTTCATTATGTATCCAGATTGAGACTTAGAGTCATCTGGATCAGTGTCAAAACTTGCATCCACGTAACCCTTTATGACATACCTTTTGTCACCTCCATAATCGAGAAACATATCCTTATTCCACCAAGGATAATTGTGACCAATGTCCAGTGATCTACTCCTAGATCACTATTGTACTCCCTTGCCAAACTCAGGGCAGGGTATGTTGGTGAACGTTGCAGAAAACAAAAATTTTCCTACTCGTTTCACCAAGATCCATCTAGGAGTTCATCTAGCAACGAGTCATCGGATGCATCTACATACCTTTGTAGATCGCGCACGGAAGCGTTCAAAGAACGGTGATGATGTAGTCGAACACGACGTGATCCAAATCACCGATGACCAAGCGCCGAACGGACGGCACCTCCGCGTTCAACACACGTACGGGACGAGAGACGTCTCCTCCTTCTTGATCCAGCAAGGGGGAAGGAGAGGTTGATGAAGATCCAGCAGCACGACGGCGTGGTGGTGGATGCAGGGCGTCACAGTAGCAGGGCTTCGCCTATACTACGCGAGAGTGACGTAACGGGGAGAGAGGGAGGCGCCAGGGGCTGGGTTTCAAGTCCCTCCTCTCCCCCACTATATATAGGAGGGCCAAGGGGGGTGGTGCGCAGCCTAGGAGATCCAATCTCCTAGGTGCGGCTGCCATGGGGAGGTTTCCCTCCCCCCAAGGCACCTGGAGGTGCCTTCCACCACTTGGACTCTTCCTTTAAGTGGAACCCTAGGCGCATGGGCCTTTGGGGCTGGTGCCCTTGGCCCATCTAGGCCAAGGCGCACACCCTACAGCCCATGTGGCCCCCCGGGACAGGTGGCCCCACCCGGTGGGCCCGCGGGACCCCTCTGGTGGTCCCGGTACAATACCGATAACCCTGAAACTTGTCCCAATGGCCAAAACAGCACTTCCTATATATAATTCTTTACCTCCGGACCATTCCGGAACTCCTCGTGACGTCCGGGATCTCATCCGGGACTCCGAACAACATTCGGGTTACTGCATATACATATCTTCACAACCCTAGCGTCACCGAACCTTAAGTGTGTAGACCCTACGGGTTCGGGAGACAAGCTGACATGACCGAGACGACTCTCCGGTCAATAACCAACAGCGGGATCTGGATACCCATGTTGGCTCCCACATGCTCCACGATGATCTCATCGGATGAACCACGATGTCGAGGATTCAATCAACCCCGTATGCAATTCCCTTTGTCAATCGATATGTTACTTGCCCGAGATTCGATCGTCGGTATCCCAATACCTCGTTCAATCTCGTTACCGGCAAGTCACTTTACTCGTACCGTAATGCATGATCCCGTGACCAGACACTTGGTCACTTTGAGCTCATTATGATGATGCATTACTGAGTGGGCCCGGTGATACCTCTCCGTCATACGGAGTGACAAATCCCAGTCTTGATCCATGTCAACCCAACAGACACTTTCGGAGATACCCGTAGTCTACCTTTATAGTCACCCAGTTACGTTGTGACGTTTGGTAGACCCAAAGCACTCCTACGGTATCCGGGAGTTACACGATCTCATGGTCTAAGGAAAAGATACTTTGACATTGGAAAACTCTAGCAAACGAACTATACGATCTTGTGCTATGTTTAGGATTGGGTCTTGTCCATCACGTCATTCTCCTAATGATGTGATCTCGTTATCAATGACATCCAATGTCCATAGTTAGGAAACCATGACTATCTGTTGATCAACGAGCTAGTCAACTAGAGGCTTACTAGGGACATGTTGGTGTTTGTTATTCACACATGCATTACGATTTCCGGATAACACAATTATAGCATGAATAAAGACAATTATCATGAACAAGGAAATGTAATAATAATGCTTTTATTATTGCCTCTAGGGAATATTTCCAACAGTCTCCCACTTGCACTAGAGTCAATAATCTAGTTACATTGTGATGAATCGAACACCCATGAAATTCTGGTGTTGATCATGTTTTGCTCTAGGGAGAGGTTTAGTCAACGGATCTGCTACATTCAGGTCCGTATGTACTTTACAAATCTCTATGTCTCCATCTTGAACATTTTCACGAATGGAGTTGAAGCGACGCTTGATGTGCCTTGTCTTCTTGTGAAACCTGGGCTCCTTGGCAAGAGCAATAGCTCCAGTGTTGTCATAGAAGAGCTTGATCGGCCCCGACGCATTGGGTACGACTCCTAGGTCGGTGATGAACTCCTTCACCCATATTGCTTCATGTGCTGCCTCCGAGGCTGCCATGTACTCCGCTTCACATGTAGATCCCGCCACGACGCTTTGCTTGCAACTGCACCAGCTTACTGCCCCACCATTCAAAATATACACGTATCCGGTTTGTGACTTAGAGTCATCCAGATCTGTGTCGAAGCTAGCGTCGACGTAACCCTTTACGACGAGCTCTTCGTCACCTCCATAAACGAGAAACATTTCCTTAGTCCTTTTTAGGTACTTCAGGATATTCTTGACCGCTGTCCAGTGTTCCTTGCCGGGATTACTTTGGTACCTTCCCACCAAACTTACGGCAAGGTTTACATCAGGTCTGGTACACAGCATGGCATACATAATAGAACCTATGGCTGATGCATAGGGGATGACGCTCATCTCTTCTATATCTTCTGCCGTGGTCGGACATTGAGCTGAGCTCAATTTCATACATTGTAACACAGGCAAGAACCCCTTCTTAGACTGATCCATATTGAACTTCTTCAATATCTTATCAAGGTATGTGCTTTGTGAAAGACCTATGAGGCATCTCGATCTATCTCTATAGATCTTGATGCCTAATATATAAGCAGCTTCTCCAAGGTCCTTCATTGAAAAACTTTTATTAAAGTAGGCCTTGATGGTGTCCAAGAGTTCTATATCATTTCCCATCAACAGTATGTCATCTACATATAATATGAGAAATGCTATAGAGCTCCCACTCACTTTCTTGTAAACGCAGGCTTCTCCATATGTCTGCGTAAACCCAAACGCTTTGATCATCTCATCAAAGCGAATGTTCCAACTCTGAGATGCTTGCACCAGCCCATAAATCGAGCGTTGGAGCTTGCACACCTTGTCAGCATTCTTAGGATCGACAAAACCTTCCGGCTGCATCATATACAATTCTTCCTTAAGGAAACCATTAAGGAATGCCGTTTTGACGTCCATTTGCCATATTTCATAATCGTAGAATGCGGCAATTGCTAACATGATTCGGACGGACTTTAGCTTCGCTACCGGTGAGAAAGTCTCATCGTAGTCAATCCCTTGAACTTGTCGATAACCCTTAGCGACAAGTCGAGCTTTATAGATGGTCACATTACCATCCGCGTCTGTCTTCTTCTTAAAGATCCATTTATTTTCTATGGCTCGCCGTTCAACGGGCAAGTCAGTCAAAGTCCATACTTCATTTTCATACATGGATCCTATCTCGGATTTCATGGCTTCTAGCCATTTGTCGGAATCCGGGCCCGCCATCGCTTCTTCATAGTTCGAAGGTTCACCGTTGTCTAACAACATGATTTCCAAGACAGGGTTGCCGTACCACTCTGGTGCGGAACGTGTCCTTGTGGACCTTCGAATTTCAGTAGGAGCTTGATCAGAAGTATCTTGATCATTATCATTAACTTCCTCTCTAGTCGGTTGAGGCACCTCAGGAACATTTTCTTGAGTTGTGCCATTTTCCGGTTCAAGAGGTAATACTTCATCAAGCTCTACTTTCCTCCCACTTACTTCTTTCGAGAGAAACTCTTTCTCTAGAAAGGACCCATTCTTGGCAACAAAGATCTTGCCTTCGGATCTGAGGTAGAAGGTGTACCCAATAGTTTCTTTTGGGTATCCTATGAAGACGCATTTTTCCGACTTGGGTTCGAGCTTTTCAGGTTGAAGTTTCTTGACATAAGCATCGCATCCCCAAACTTTTAGAAACGACAGCTTAGGTTTCTTCCCAAACCATAATTCATACGGTGTCGTCTCAACGGATTTCGACGGAGCCCTATTTAAAGTGAATGCGGCAGTCTCTAAAGCATAGCCCCAAAAAGATAGCGGTAAATCGGTAAGAGACATCATAGATCGCACCATATCTAATAGAGTGCGATTACGACGTTCGGACACACCGTTGCGCTGAGGTGTTCCAGGCGGCGTGAGTTGTGAAACTATTCCACATTTTCTTAAGTGTGTGCCAAACTCGTGACTCAAGTATTCTCCTCCACGATCTGATCGTAGAAACTTGATTTTCCTGTCACGTTGATTTTCAACCTCACTCTGAAATTCCTTGAACTTTTCAAAGGTTTCAGACTTGTGTTTCATTAAGTACATATACCCATATCTACTTAAATCATCAGTGAGCGTGAGAACATAACGATAGCCACCGCGAGCTTCAACACTCATTGGACCGCACACATCAGTATGTATGATTTCCAATAAGTTGGTTGCTCGCTCCATTGTTCCTGAGAACGGAGTCTTGGTCATCTTACCCATGAGGCATGGTTCGCACGTGTCAAATGATTCATAATCAAGAGACTCTAAAAGTCCATCTGCATGGAGCTTCTTCATGCGTTTGACACCTATGTGACCAAGGCGGCAGTGCCACAAGTATGTGGGACTATCATTATCAACCTTACATCTTTTGGTACTCACATTATGAACATGTGTAGTATCACGTTCGAGATTCATAAAGAATAAACCATTCACCATAGGAGCATGACCATAAAACATATCTCTCATATAAATAGAACAACCATTATTCTCGGATTTAAATGAGTAGCCATCTCGAATTAAACGAGATCCCGATACAATGTTCATGCTCAAAGCTGGCACTAAATAACAATTATTAAGGTTTAAAACTAATCCCGAAGGTAGATATAGAGGCAGCGTGCCGACGGCGATCACATTGACCTTGGAACCATTCCCGACGCGCATCGTCACCTCGTCCTTTGCCAGTTTCCGCTTATTCCGCAGCCCCTGCTTTGAGTTACAAATGTGAGCAACTGCACCGGTATCAAATACCCAGGAGATAGTACGGACACTAGTAAGGTACACATCAATTACATGTATATCACATATACCTTTTGTTTTGCCGGCCTTCTTGTCTGCTAAATATTTAGGGCAGTTCCGCTTCCAGTGACCGCTTCCCTTGCAATAAAAGCACTCAGTCTCGGGCTTGGGTCCATTCTTTGGCTTCTTCCCGGCAGCTTGCTTGCCGGGCGCGGCAACCTCCTTGCCGTCCTTCTTGAAGTTCTTTTTACCCTTGCCTTTCTTGAACTTAGTGGTTTTATTGACCATCAACACTTGATGTTCCTTCTTGACTTCTACCTCCGCTGATTTCAGCATTGAGAACAACTCAGGAATGGTCTTTTGCATTCCCTGCATGTTGAAGTTCATCACAAAGCTCTTGTAGCTTGGTGGAAGCGACTGGAGGATTCTGTCAATGACCGCATCATCCGGGAGATTAACTCCCAGCTGAGACAAGCGGTTATGTAACCCAGACATAGTGAGTATGTGCTCACTGATAGAACTATTTTCCTCCATCTTACAGCTGAAGAACTTATCGGAGACTTCATATCTCTCGATCCGGGCATGAGCTTGAAAAACCATTTTCAGCTCTTCGAACATCTCATATGCTCCATGTCTCTCAAAACGCTTTTGGAGCCCCGGCTCTAAGCTGTAAAGCATGCCGCACTGAACGAGGGAGTAGTCGTCAACACGTGTCTGCCAAGCGTTCATAACGTCTTGGTTCTGTGGGACGGGAGCTTCACCTAGTGGTGCTTGTAGGACATAATCTTTCTTGGCAGCTATGAGGATGATCCTCAGGTTCCGGACCCAGTCCGTATAGTTGCTGCCATCGTCTTTCAGCTTGGTTTTCTCTAGGAACACGTTGAAGTTGAGGACTACGTTGCCCATTTGATCTACAAGACATATTGCAAAGATTTTAGACTAAGTTCATGATAATTAAGTTCATCTAATCAAATTATTAATGAACTCCCACTTAGATTAGACATCCCTCTAGTCATCTAAGTATTACATGATCCGAGTTGACTAGGCCGTGTCCGATCATCACGTGAGACGGACTAGTCAACATCGATGAACATCTTCATGTTGATCGTATCTTCTATACGACCCATGCTCGACCTTTCGGTCTTTTGTGTTCCGAGGCCATGTCTGTACATGATAGGCTCGTCAAGTCAACCTAAGTGTTTGCATGTGTAAATCTGTCTTACACCCGTTGTATGTGAACGTCTGAATAAAACACCCGATCATCACGTGATGTTTTGAAACAGCGAACTGTCGCAACGGTGCACAGTTAGGGGGAACACTTCTTGAAATTATTATAAGGGATCATCTTATTTACTACCGTCGTTCTAAGTAAACAAGATGCAAAACATGATAAACATCACATGCAATCAAATAATAAACATGACATGATATGGCCAATATCAAACAGCTCCTTTGATCTCCATCTTGGGGCTCCATGATCATCTTGTCACCGGCTTGACACCATGATCTCCATCATCATGATCTCCATCATCGTGTCTCCATGAAGTTTCTCACCAACTATTACTTCTACTACTATGGCTAACACGTTTAGCAATAAAGTAAAGTAATTTACATGGCATTTCTCAATGACTCGCAGGTCATATAAAAGAATAAAGACAACTCCTATGGCTCCTGCCGGTTGTCATACTCATCGACATGCAAGTCGTGATTCCTATTACAATAGCATGAACATCTCATACATCACATATAGATCATTCATCATTCATCACAACTTTGGCCATATCATATCACAAACCACTTGCTGCAAAAACAAGTTAGACGTCCTCTAATTGTTGTTGCAAGTTTTACGTGGCTGAATTAGGGTTCTAGCAAGAACGTCTTCTTACCTACGTTAAATCCACAACGTGATTTGTCAACTTCTATTTACCCTTCATAAGGACCCTGTTCATCGAATCCGCTCCAACTAAAGTGGGAGAGACAGACACCCGCCAGCCACCTTATGCAACTAGTGCATGTTAGTCGGTGGAACCGGTCGCACGTAAGCGTACGTGTAAGGTTGGTCCGGGCCACTTCATCTCACAATACCGCTGAAGCAAGAAAAGACTAGTAGCAGCAATGAAGTTGACAAATCTACGCCCACAACAAATTGTGTTCTACTCGCGCAAGAAGAACTACGCATAGACCTAGCTCATGATGCCACTGTTGGTGAACATTGCAGAAAACAAAAATTTTCCTACTCGTTTCACCAGGATCCATCTAGGAGTTCATCTAGCAACGAGTCATCGGATGCATCTACATACCTTTGTAGATCGCGCACGGAAGCGTTCAAAGAACGGTGATGATGTAGTCGAACACGACGTGATCCAAATCACCGATGACCAAGCGCCGAACGGACGGCACCTTCGCGTTCAACACACGTACGGGACGAGAGACGTCTCCTCATTCTTGATCCAGCAAGGGGGAAGGAGAGGTTGATGAAGATCCAGCAGCACGACGGCATGGTGGTGGATGCAGGGCGTCACAGTAGCAGGGCTTCGCCTATACTACGCGAGAGTGACGTAACGGGGAGAGAGGGAGGCGCCAGGGGCTGGGTTTCAAGTCCCTCCTCTACCCCACTATATATAGGAGGGCCAAGGGGGGTGGTGCGCAGCCTAGGAGATCCAATCTCCTAGGTGCGGCTGCCATGGGGAGGTTTCCCTCCCCCCCAAGGCACCTGGAGGTGCCTTCCACCACTTGGACTCTTCCTTTAAGTGGAACCCTAGGCGCATGGGCCTTTGGGGCTGGTGCCCTTGGCCCATCTAGGCCAAGGCGCACACCCTACAGCCCATGTGGCCCCCCGGGACAGGTGGCCCCACCCGGTGGGCCCGCGGGACCCCTCCGGTGGTCCCGGTACAATACCGATAACCCCGAAACTTGTCCCAATGGCCAAAACAGCACTTCCTATATATAATTCTTTACCTCCGGACCATTCCGGAACTCCTCGTGACGTCCGGGATCTCATCCGGGACTCCGAACAACATTCGGGTTACTGCATATACATATCTTCACAACCCTAGCGTCACCGAACCTTAAGTGTGTAGACCCTACGGGTTCGGGAGACAAGCTGACATGACCGAGACGACTCTCCGGTCAATAACCAACAGCGGGATCTGGATACCCATGTTGGCTCCCACATGCTCCACGATGATCTCATCGGATGAACCACGATGTCGAGGATTCAATCAACCCCGTATGCAATTCCCTTTGTCAATCGATATGTTACTTGCCCGAGATTCGATCGTCGGTATCCCAATACCTCGTTCAATCTCGTTACCGGCAAGTCACTTTACTCGTACCGTAATGCATGATCCCGTGACCAGACACTTGGTCACTTTGAGCTCATTATGATGATGCATTACTGAGTGGGCCCGGTGATACCTCTCCGTCATACGGAGTGACAAATCCCAGTCTTGATCCATGTCAACCCAACAGACACTTTCGGAGATACCCGTAGTCTACCTTTATAGTCACCCAGTTACGTTGTGACGTTTGGTAGACCCAAAGCACTCCTACGGTATCCGGGAGTTACACGATCTCATGGTCTAAGGAAAAGATACTTTGACATTGGAAAACTCTAGCAAACGAACTATACGATCTTGTGCTATGTTTAGGATTGGGTCTTGTCCATCACGTCATTCTCCTAATGATGTGATCTCGTTATCAATGACATCCAATGTCCATAGTCAGGAAACCATGACTATCTGTTGATCAACGAGCTAGTCAACTAGAGGCTTACTAGGGACATGTTGGTGTCTGTTATTCACACATGCAATACGATTCCGGATAACACAATTATAGCATGAATAAAGACAATTATCATGAACAAGGAAATGTAATAATAATGCTTTTATTATTGCCTCTAGGGCATATTTCCAACAGGGTATACAATAGGTCTGGTACACAGCATGGCATACTTTATAGAACCTATGGCTGAGGCATAGGGAATGACTTTCATTCTCTCTCTATCTTCTGCCGTGGTCGGGTTTTGAGTCTTTTTCAACTTCACACCTTGAAACATAGGCAAGAACTCCTGCTTTGACTGTTCCATTTTGAACTACTTCAAAATCTTTGTCAAGGTATGTACTCATTGAAAAAACTTATCAAGCGTCTTGATCTATCTCTATAGATCTTGATGCTCAATATGTAAGCAGCTTCACCGAGGTCTTTCTTTGAAAAACTCCTTTCAAATACTCCTTTATGCTTTCCAGAAAATTCTACATTATTTCCGATAAACAATATGTCATTCACATATACTTATGAGAAATGTTGTAGTGCTCCCACTCACTTTCTTGTAAATACAGGCTTCACCGCAAGTATGTATATAACTATATGCTTTGATCAACTCATCAAAGTGTATATTCCAACTCCGAGATGCTTGCACCAGTCCATAGATGGATCGCTAGAGCTTGCACACTTTGTTAACACCTTTAGGATCGACAAAACCTTCTGGTTGCATCATATACAACTCTTCTTTAAGAAATCAATTAAGGAATGTAGTTTTGACATCCATTTGCCAAATTTCATAATTATAAAATGCGACAATTGCTAACATGATTCAGACAGACTTAAGCATCGCTACGGGTGAGAAAGTCTCATCGTAGTCAATCCCTTTAACTTGTTGAAAACCTTTTGCAACAAGCCGAGCTTTATAGAAAGTAACATTACCGTCAGCGCCAGTCTTCTTCTTGAAGATCCATTTATTCCCAATGGCTTGCCGATCAACGGGCAAGTCAACCAAAGTCCACACTTTTGTTCTCATACATGGATCCCATCTCAGATTTCATGGCCTCAAGCCATTTCGCGGAATCTGGGCTCATCATTGCTTCCTCATAGTTCGTAGGTTCGTTATGGTCAATTAACATGACCTCCAGAACAGGATTTCTGTACCACTCTGGTGCGGATCTCACTCTAGTTGTCATACAAGGTTCGGTAGTAACTTGATCTGAAGTTACATGATCATCATCATTAGCTTCCTCACTAATTGGTTTAGGAGTCACAGAAACAAATTTATGTGATGAACTACTTTCCAATAAGGGAGCAGGTACAGTTACCTCATCAAGTTCTACTTTCCTCCCACTCACTTCTTTCGAGAGAAACTCCTTCTCTAGAAAGGATCCATTCTCAGCAACAAATATGTTGCCTTCAGATCTGTGATAGAAGGTGTACCCAACAGTTACTTTTGGGTATCCTACGAAGACGCACTTCTCCGACTTGGGTTTGAGCTTATCAAGATGAAACTTTTTCACATAAGCATCGCAACCCCAAACTTTAAGAAACGACAGCTTAGGTTTCTTGCTAAACCACAGTTCATACGGTGTCGTCTCAAAGGATTTAGATGGTGCCCTTTTTAATGTGAATGCAGCTGTCTCTAATGCATAACCCCAAATCAACAGTGGTAAATCGGTAAGAGACATCATAGATTCCACTATATCAAATAAAGTACGGTTATGACGTTCGGACACACCATTACGCTGTGGTGTTCCAGGTGGCATGAGTTTTGTGAAACTATTCCACATTGTTTTAATTGAAGGCCAAACTCGTAACTCAAATATTCGCCTCTGCGATCAGATCATAGAAACTTTATTTTCTTGTTATGATGATTTTCCACTTCACTCTGAAATTCTTTGACCTTTTCAAATGTTTCAGAACTTACGTTTCTTCAAGTAGATATACCCATATCTGCTCAAATCATCTGTGAAGGTCAGAAAAATAACGATACCCGCCGCGAGCCTCAACACTCATCGGACCTCATACATCAGTATGTATTATATCCAATAAGTCAGTTGCTTGCTCCATTGTTCTAGAGAACGGAGTCTTAGTCATCTTTGCCCATGAGGCATGGTTAACAAGCATCAACTGATTCATAATCAAGTGATTCCAAAAGCCCATCAACATGGATTTTCTTCATGCTCTTTACACCAATATGACCTAAACGGCAGTGCCACAAATAAGTTGCACTATCATTATTAACTTTGCATCTTTTGGCTTCAATATTATGAATATGTGTATCACTACGATCGAGATTCAACAAACCATTTTCATTGGGTGCATAACCATAGAAGGTTTTATTCATGTAAATAGAATAACAATTATTCTCTAACTTAAATGAATAACCGTATTGCAATAAACATGATCAAATCATATTGATGCTCAACGCAAACACCAAATAACACTTATTTAGGTTCACCACTAATCCCGAAAGTGTAGGGAGTATACGATGATGATCATATCAATATTGGAACCACTTCCAACACACATCATCACTTCACCCTCAACTAGTCTCTGTTTATTCTGCAATTCCCGTTTTGAGTTACTACTCTTAGCAACTGAACCAGTATCAAATACCGACGGGTTTCTATGAACACTAGTAAAATATACATCAATAGTCTATATATCAAATATACCTTTGTTCACTTTGCCATCTGTCGGGGGTTTGGTGCGACATATGCCAACGGATGGCTTATCATGGTGGGGGCGAGTAGAACGTCGCCGGTGCCTGGAAACGGGATGAGGCGAAGACATGCACGCCGGCGAATCTTACCCAGCTTCGGGGCTCTCCGGGGAGATAACACCCCTACTGCTGCTCTGCGGGGTCTCCGCATGATCACTATGGCCGAAGTGTTTACACGGTTGCTCCTTGAGCTGTTTTCTGGTGGTAGGAGTGGGCAAGGCTAGCTTTCTCCCTTCTATATGATCTGGTCTAGAGCTAATGGGTTCCAACCCTTTGCATGGGTGCCCCGGGGGGTTTATATAGGCCTACCCCCCACAGGGGTACAATGGTAATCCGGTAGGACGCGGGCCCAGCCATCAGTGCCTCTGGCCTCCGTCTTCTTTGCCGACCGCTGGGGCCCGCCGACTGGCGGGCCCCGCGAACTGGCCTCGTACGGAGCCGACAGGCCGCGTCCGCCATCGGCGGGTCTTGCCGGCTGCTGATTACTGTAGCCGTGCTTCTGATGACGCGGGCTTGATCATGAGGTCGTGGCAACAGCCCCGCCGCCTGGCGGACGATCACTGTTTCCACTCCCCATCACGTCTTGATTAATGGCGCGTGGGCCCCGGGGGAGGGCTCGGCCGACTCCCCCGGGCCGACTCCCGACGGGTCCGACTGGTGGTTCTCCTGCCGTCTCCCGAGGTCTCACTGACTGGTGGGGCCTGCTGCCTCCAGGCCGTACAGACAAGCCGTCATGGGTACAGGATTCGGCCCTGCGGTGCTGATGTCAGGGTCGGCATGGCAACAGTGCCACGCCGCGTGGAGATCTTCCGGGGTACGGCGTGCTGTGGCCATGCCTGCCCTTGGTGAGGGGCGGGGGTGGGCTTCGCTGTAGCCACGCCCCTGCCTCGTCCCCTTTGATGAGGTCATGGGGTTTGTTGGAGTCGCAGGCCGACTCCCCAAAGCCGGCTTCTCTGGAAGCCGTCCCTGGGACTCGGCCGTGAGCGGGCAGTCGGCCGTCTTGCCGTCGACTCCTCAGGAGGCGGCTCTTCGTCCTGGGGTCTTGAGGGACGCAGCCTGCCTCGATGTCTTGAAAGGTTCTGAGACCCGGGTTGGCCTACCCGTGGCCCATTACTCCGACAGTAGTCCCGGAAGCTAGTAAGGCGCCGCGGACGATCGGCCGAGAAGCCTCAGTAGTTTCTCTTTCCTGGTGCTCAACACATGGTCTTTGATTGACTTCTGCTGGGCCGATTAGAAGGAGTCGGACTTGCTAAACTCGGACCCACTCAATTCCGACTCGCTTGGTATTTCGAATATCGCGGCGGGATTTAAGTGGCGTGATAGCTAAGCCTCCTGGCCGCCGCCCGTTCTAGGCCTGTCACGCGAGGGCACGTGGCTAGGCCGTCCTGCCAGCCTACGCGTGCGACGGGACAGACCCATAGGCGGGGCCCGCCACTACAGCACCTCGGCACCCGAGCGGATCCGCTGCGGCCCCGGTGGACGGTTGGGATTCCCGTGGAGTTACTGCGTGCAGTAACTTTACATGGATCGTGGGGGTCGTGGGGTTGTGGGCGCAGTAAATCCCCATGTCCGCCCCGTCGGCTTCGCAGCCCACGGGGCTATAAGTAGGGGGAAGAGGGGGGCACGCGCGCCCCTCCTTCCCACTACTCCTTGTTCTCTTCCTCCTTGCTTCTCCTCGCTCTCCTCCTTCCTCTTCTCTTCTTCGCTCCGCTGCACGCCCAAGCTCCGGTGAACGCTGCGGCGACAGCTCGCAATGAGTTCTTCCTCCGCCGCCGCGCCTCCCCCAGTGCGCTCCGGCACCTGGGACGGCTCCGAAGTTCATGAAGACCATATTGAGTTCCTTCGCCGGACTCATCGGCTCCCCGACGAGGATCGTGTGCAGGTGCGTCTTGCGCCGAAGGGGGAGATTTCCCCCGTGCCGCAGGAGGGCGAGCGGGTTATCTTCCGCTCGCACTGCCTGCGCGGGTTGGGGCTGCCGACGAGCAGTTTCTTCTGGTCCTTCCTCGAATTCTACGGCCTCCATCCGCACCACCTCACCCCCAACGTAGTGGTGCTGCTGTCCGCCTTCGTGGCCATGTGCGAAGGCTTCCTCGGAGTCCTCCCCACCCTCGAGCTCTGGGGGGGAGTTCTTCTTCTCCAAGCTCGGCACCCAGGCTGCGGGCGTGCTGGCTTAGTGCGGCGCTTTCATCGTCGTGCGAAGGTCGGGGGCCGATAATCCCTTCCCCTCCATCTTGCTGATCAAGTCGGTGAAGATGTGGCAGAGATCCTACTTCTACGTCAAGAACGCCTCCGCGAGGGGAGACTGGGTCAACTTGCCGGCTTTCGAAGCCGGCCCGCCGGCTGGGCGACTGCCCAACTGGTCGTACCGGGCCAAGTTGCTGACGCCTGCGGGAGCCGGCGCCATCACGCGACTCCGAGTGCTGACGGAGTCGGAGGGTCTGACTGGTCCGGACCTGCTGGCCGCCTTCGTTTCGCGCCGAGTTCTCCCACTCCAAGGCCGCCCTCATATGACATGCCAGATGAGCGGGCACCGCGACCCGAGTCGGATGTGCACCAAAGACATGCCTCATGAAGAGGTGGCCTTCATGGTGAACTACCTCTCGGACAGCAGGCTCCTGGAGGACTGGCGATTCGGCAAGGAGCCGTACTCCCGCGCCAACCCCCCGCCCGTGGTGAGTCGCCTTTCTTTTCTTTCTTTGGATTGTCTTCTTCTTGCCGAGTTTTGTTTTGACCAGCCGGCTTTGGTTAGAATCCCCTCCTCCACCCACCAGCCGGCACCTCGGGGCCGGCTCGCGAGTTCCTTGCCGACCGGGCGGAGAGCGACGTCGACGACCCCGATCTGGGGGCGGCAGCTCTAGAAGATGACGCCGAGGGAGGAGGAGGAACAGCAGGCGACTTCAGGCCTTCGACCACTTTCGCCGACTGGCCTGATGACGACGCCGAGGGAGAAGTCGCCCCTCGCCATCGGCCAGGAGCCAGCCAACTTGGCGCGGGCTCTTCTGGTGCGCCGGGCGCTCCAGGCGGCGGAAATAAGCGCAGGGCGGGACGAGGCGGCCGCGAAGGCCATCCGCTTCCATAAGGAAGTGAAGAAGCCGCCATTGGTCTCCGCGTAAGTATTCTGTCTTCAAAGTTTTATTCTTTCTTTGTGACTTGTCTGAGTCTCTACTTACCCCTCTTGCTTCAGGGCTCCCCTCTCTTTTGAGAGGGTCACCGCCGCCTCCGTCATGGGGTCAGCGGAGACATCCGCCACCACTCGGCGGATTGACCCCGCTGCTGACCTCCGGGAGGCGACGGAGTGGAATGCGCAGGAGAAGCGCAACGAAGAAGACGCCCTCTGCCTGGAGAAGGCGGAGGCCGACAGGGCGGAGGCCTCCGCTAAGAAAAAACTAGCGGAGGCCGAAGCCACCGCCGCGGCGAAGCAGCAGGCTGAGGAAGCCGCACGCCGCCAGTTGGCGGTGCTCGTCACCCCGTTGAACTCTGCGCCGCCGCCTCCGGAGTTCACGGGGCAGACTGGGGAAGCCGGCGGGGAGAACCCCGTCGTGGAGGGGGAGGGCGGCGACCCCTCTACGCCGGATATGAATGTTCCTCCGCCGCTGTCTGAAGGTGCGCAGGGCGGGAAGCCGGCGGGCCCTCCGGTGCCGCCGACCGAAGACGAGGCCGTGGCGAGGCTACTTCTTCAAGTCGGCTCACCAACGCGCCGCCGTCTGGAGAAGGCGACTTCGTCACCCCGCCCCCTGGAAGCCGGCACCGCCAGCTCGGAGATCCCAGACGCCGAGGCGACAAGCGCCGCGCCTACTGGGTGGGTGCGAGGAGGCGGCACAGGGCCGCTGAACCAGGCGCTTCTTGACGTCCAGGCGAAGCTTCGTGCCGAGGGTGACGCTTTCCGGAATTGCACCAAGGCGTATCTAGCATCGCGGGAAGCCGTCCGGGTATGTTTTTCCTTTTGGCCTTTGTTTTTCTTGTACCTCTCTATGGGGGCGCGCCAACGCACCCACTGGGTGTAGTCCCCGAGTTTCGGGCTGGCTGCTGAGAAGGCAGCTTGGAACTCCAATTGATGAACTTTGGGTATTAACTTTTTGTCTGAAACGTTTGTCGCAGGATTACCACAACCTCCGCGTCACTGCCTTCAACCGTAATGTTGAAGAGCTGGGCAAGCAGACCGCCGATCTGTCGGAGAGCCGGAGTAAGTCCTTTTCCTTCTTCGCGGGGGCGCGCTGGCGCACCCGCGGGCTGTAGTCCCCGATATTCGGGCCGACTGCTGAGCAGTCGGGCCGGATCTCCCCGACGACCTTCTTTACTGGTGGCTTGACACCTTCTTTATTTCTTCTCAGGGGCCAACGCTGCTCTTCAACAGCAGCTGAGCGACGCGAACTCCGCTTTGCGCGCCAAAGAGGAGGAGTGCCGCAAGCTCGCCATGGAGCGCGATCTGCTGGCCACTCAATTCGCAGAGCAGAAGGAGCTGCTTGTGAAGACGCCGAGGGAGGCGGAGGAGACAGAAACCACCCTCCTGGCCGACTTCACGAGCGAGCGCTCCTCCTGGTCTGACAAGGAGGCGCTGCTGTCCTCCGGCTTCCACGAGATTGAAGACATCATTGATTGTGAGTTTCTTTATTTTCTTTCTTTGAGCCGCCGACTTAGATCGTGCCAACTCCTGGTTTTTGACTTCTTCGTTTCTTCGTGTCTTTGCAGACTTCTTCCCTGGGTAGTCGCAGGCTGCCATCCAAGCCATCGAGGCTGACCGTGAAGGTCGGAGGGCGGAGGGTGCAGAGATTGCCGCCGATGCCCCCCGAACACTTGACGAGCACATCCTGAGCATCGAGGCTCGGCTTCGGACAGCTCACCGGATGTTGCGCCGGCTTCAGCGTGTCGGTGCCCAGGCAATTGCCGCCCTGTGGCCGGATATGCAGGCTCCGCGCACCCCTAGCCTGACGGCCAACTGGCTGGAGGTCGCGGCTGGTCGTCCTGAGGCCTGGAAGGGCTCTTCGGCCCGAGTTGGAGCGCGCCGGGCCTTGGAGTTCGTCAAGGCATGGTATCTGGGGCTGGACCTAGACCGGCTGGCCACGCTTCGGTCGGAGGCCCACCCGGAGCTGGCGGCCGCGGAAGACGCCCTCGTCAAGCGTGCTGCAGCGATCGCCGAGTACACCGACACCAGCATCTTCGTCCCTGAGTGGTCTGAAGACGGCGAGGAGGTACTGCCGGAGTGGTTTAGGATGAACCCAGACTACGGCGAGGACTCGGCGGAGGTGATTGGTTCCAGTGTCGAGGAAGAGGGCGAGGCGGAGGACGAAGGCGAGGCGGAGGCACCAGAAGACGGAGCAGACGGCCAGCCTCAGCTCGACCGTGCCTCCAGCAACAAGCCGCGTGCAACTGACCCGACTGCTGCCGGAGGCGATCATGCCGAGACTAGCAAGCCGGCCGCCCCGACGCCTGGCGCTGGCGCCTCCTCCGACCCTCCGAGTCCGTCTGCTGCTTCCTAAGCTGCCGCTGTATCTTTGTTTTGTCTGCTTCAGTAGTCTTTGAGTAACTTGTTAATTCGCACAATTCCACCAACGGGGTGTATTTTGAACCTCTACTAGAAAATTCGGCCAAGGGCCTATGTTATGTAAATATATTTATCTGAGTTCTATCTTTTCTTGCTCAATGCTCTTTTGGCTTTTTTCCTTTGACGCTTTCTCTTAGTTTCCTGCCTTGCCAATCGGACAGCCGCTCTGCAGACTGTCGCTGGATCAAGTGCTAGGCTACTTTGGGAAAGCAAGTACTTAGCCGTTTTCAAGATTTTTTGAGCAAGTTAGATAGAAGACGGAAATCCGACTATCCGAGAGTCGGTTTGCGAGAAAGGCTGGAAGCCATCTTGAGCTATGTTTTATGCTTTGAGTCCTTAGCCATTTTTCATGCGAATGCCCATTCTACCTTACTGCTGCCCACCGTACGGTTGCTCTGCGAGCTGCGGCTTCTGACAGGAGACGGTTTGGGCGTTTACACACTACTTGTCCGACTGTAGGGAGCATTTCATAGTGCAAGGCGGCAAGTCCCCAGGCCGACTTGTCGAGCCCGGTGCCAAACGGCATAAAAAGGAGTAACATACTCGCAGTCATAATTTTTATCATACAGACAAAAGAGGGCAGTCCCCGAGCTCGCCTCGGGGGGGGGGGGGGGGCGAAGTCTTGGTACTTCAATACAAAAGGTAGCGTGGTCCATGAGGATGGGCTGGGCCCATGAGGGTGCTGCTATTTCTTCGACTGCCAGAACTGCGACTTGGACGAGGGCGGTTGGGCTGGGAGGCGGCGGGTTGGAGTCAACAGCCGCTTGCTGGGTTGATGAAGTCCCCAGGCCGACTGGCGCGGTCCTTGGACCGAGTTCTGGAGTCTTCGAGTCCGCCACCGTAGTCCCCGGGCCGGGTTTGGCTGTGGCAGCTTTGGGGTCTTCCGCCAAAATCCTCATTCCGACTGTCGGAGCTCTGGAGTCGGATCCGAAGTCTTCGGGAGGAGCCGGCACAAATATGGAGTCTGATTCTGGTGAAGGCTTGACAGACGGCTTGAGGAGGCGTTGAAGGGCGACACCAGATGGTATGGCTTGGCGGGTAGAGCCGATTCATGCCAATGCATCTGCTTGGTCGTTGTCATTCCTTGGCACATGGAGGAACTCGCACCCTTCGAAATACCAGCTGAGTTGCTGCACGAGGAAACGGTAGCTCACCATGTTTGCATCTTTCGCGTCCCAGTCGCCAGATGATTGCTGGACCACTAAGTCTGAGTCGCCATAACACAAGATCCGGCGGATGCCAAGCTCTTTGGCAAGCCGGAGCCCGTGAATGAGCGCCTCGTACTCAGAGACGTTATTGGAGGCGGCAAAGTGGATTTGCAGCACATACTTGAGCTTGTCACCTTTGGGAGAGGTGAGGACGACGCCGGCTCCCAAGCCAGTGCGCATCTTGGAGCCATCGAAATGCATCCGCCAATGGGTGGAATCAAGTGCTGGAGGTAGGTACTGGGTCTCGGCCCAGTCGACGAGGAAGTCGGCCAGTGCTTGTGACTTGATAGTGGTGCAGGGCTGGTAGTGGATGGTGTATGGAGCCAACTCTATGGCCCACTTGGCCACTCGGCCGGAAGCATCTCGGCTACCAATGATCTCGGCAAGTGGGGCCGTGCAGACCACCATGATTGGATGCTCTTGAAAGTAAGGCTTGAATTTCTTGGCAGCAAAGTGTACA
This sequence comes from Triticum urartu, assembly GCF_056163025.1. Taxonomy (NCBI): domain Eukaryota; kingdom Viridiplantae; phylum Streptophyta; class Magnoliopsida; order Poales; family Poaceae; genus Triticum; species Triticum urartu. The sequence goes on from NC_141874.1 coordinate 163,274,234, forward strand.
CCATAGCACATCTTCTGGTAGTGGGGGTAGTTCTGCTTGGAGGTCGACAGTACCTCGCTCAGGTAATATACCGGTCTCTGGACAGGCAGCGCCTTGCCTTCCTCCTTGCGCTCCACTACAATGACCGTGCTGACTACTCGGCTGGTGTCGGTGATGTACAGGAGCATAGGTTCCTTGGGAGTCGGAGCCGCCAGGATGGGTGGAGTAGTCAGCATCTTCTTAAACTGGTGAAAAGCTTCGTCCGCCTTATGGTTCCACTCGAAAAAAGTGGTCTTCTTCATGAGTTGGTATAAGGGGAGAGCTTTCTCGCCCAGCCGACTGATGAATCGGCTGATGGACACCAAGCAGCTGGTGAACCTCTGCACGTCCAGCAGTCGGCTGGGTACCTCCATTGTCTCAATGGCCTTGATCTTTACTGGGTTGCATTCTATGCCGCGTTCAGAGACCAGGAAGCCAAGGAGCTGGCCGGCTGGTACTTCGAAGACACACTTCTCGGGGTTGATCTTGATCTGGAACCGGCGCAGGTTCTCAAAAGTCTCCTTGAGGTCTTCCAGCAGTGTCCCACGCTTTTCCGTCTTCACCACCACGTTGTCCACTTAAACGTGGGCGTTCCTGCCGAGCTGCTTGAGGAGGCACTTCTGCATGCAACGCTGAAAGGTGGTGCCGGCATTCCTTAAGCCGAACGTCATGGTGAGGTAGCAGAAGGCTCCAAATGGCGTGATGAAAGCAGTTTTCAGTCTGTCAGCCGGGTTTAGCTTGATCTGGTGATATCCTGAATATGCATCCAAAAAACTCAACAGCTCGCATCCGGCTGTGGAGTCTATCACCTGATCGATTCTTGGTAAAGCAAATGGGTCCTTGGGGCAGGCCTTGTTGAGGCTCGTGTAGTCAATACACATTCGCCACTGCTTGTTTTTCTTTAGTACCAGGACCGGATTTGCTAGCCATTCTAGAAAGAATACTTCCATAATGAAGTCGGCTTCTAGGAGTCGGGCTATCTCTTCTCCGACAACTCTTCTCTTCTCTTCTGATAAGCGGCGCAGGCGCTGTCTTACCGGCTTTGCATCAGATCGGACATGTAACTTGTGCTCGGCGAATTCCATCGGTACACCTGGCATGTCTTTAGGGGACCATGCAAAGATGTCCCGATTCTCACATGGAAATCGATGAGCTCGCCTTACTATTTGCTGTCGAGGTTTGCACCTACGACGGCGTACCTCTCTGGGTGCTCCGGGTCCAAGGGTATCTTATTTGTCTCTTTGGCCGGCTTGAACGAACCCTCAGCCTCCGACTCTCTTGGGTTGGGCGACACCTCAGGCTGCTTGCCAGCCATCGCCACAACTCGCTCAAGGAGCCACTTCTCAGCCGAGATTACCAAGGACTTGGCCAGCCGACTGCTCTCTGCTGCGCAAGCAGACGACTTCCGGTAGTCGCCAGCCACAGTCAGAATTCCCCTGGAATTGGGCATCTTCATCTTGAGGTAGGCGTAGTGGGTAGGGCTGGAATTCGAGCCGAGTCGAGCCAGCTCAACTCGACTCGCTAGAGCTCATTTCATTAACGAGCTTGCTCGACTCGACTTGTTATTATTAACGAGCTCAAATCCAAGATTGGCTCAGCTCGTATAACTCGCGAGCTGGCTCGTTTAGCTTGTTAAGCTCATTAAAGATATGAACATAAAACCCTCAAATATTATAAAAATTATTATGTATATATTAAACATATATATCACTAAACAATAGTAATTTCCTTGTAACGCATGAGTCTCTCCTAGGCGGTTGGTCCTTCAACGGCTAGGCCTTGTGTTGTGCGCCCGGGACATAGGGTGCTGAGTGGCTGATCTTTTGTACTGAGCCTAACGAGTTACACGAGTACTCGTGAGATTGACTCGTTTAACTTGGTCTATAAACGATCTTAAACTAAAGCTTGGCTCGGCTCGTTATCCTTCGAGTTCGAGTCGATTCGAGCCGAGTCACGAGCTACTTGTTTAGCTCACGAGCTTCGAGCTTTTTTTCGAGCCAAGGAAGGTTAGCCAAGCAACGCATGGTATGGACTCTCAAGATCCACCGCCTCAAACCAAACGGGCTCTCTATGGAAGTGATCTTTGTCCCCAAAGAGGAGTCCATTAGGATCTTGCCGATTGGCGAGCAGGAAAGCCCAGGAACAATGCCGTGGAACACAGTTCGGCTATTCTGAAGCTGTATTTGCTTGATTCCTATCTTCTCCATGGTGTCCTTGTACAGGATATTGATGCTGCTACCCCCGTCTATCAGAACTCGCGAGAAACGCGCGGCTCGTCTGTCCGTAGCAAAGGTGGCATTCAGGACCAAAGCATAGGAGCCCGGACTCGGCATCACTTCTGGGTGGTCAGCCCTGTTCCAGCTGATGGGCTTCTCAGACCAGTGCATGAACTCTGGCATCTCCAACACTACTGCATTCACCTCTTGTCGCTGCAGCCGCCTGCCGCGTCGATCATCAGCCACACTGGTGAACACCACATAGGCTCCATGCTCTTCAGGGTATTCGTCTTGTACCGCGCCAACTGGCCTGACAACCGGCTGCTGGGGCGGCGGCGGAGGCGGCTGCCCAACAGGCAGGGGAGGGAGGAGGCCGTCTCCCTTGGTGATCCTGGTGAGCCAGTGGCACTTTCGGGTGGTGTGATTTGACGGCTTTGCGCTGCTGTGGAACTTGCAAGGTCCATCCAAGGTTTGCTCATATGAGAAGGCTAGCAACCAGTTTGGCTTGCCGCCTTTCTGTCGCTTGGGTGGGGGCTACTCTTCTGGCTGCTGGGCTTCAACGGTCGCGACCTGCCGGCTGCTGGAAGCCGGCTGCGGGGCCTTGCGCTTGTTGTCGCCCTGCTGTTGTCGCCGGCCGGCGTCTGCCGCCGGAGTTCTTGGAGCTTGAGGAGCCACTTTGCCAGTTGTGCTGATTTGAATTTCCGCCTTCATGGAGGAGTCGGCCGTGGCGTACTTGTCTGCTATGATCAGCAGCTTGTCGAGGGTTTCTGGCTCGTCGCAGAGGAGCTTGTGCTTGAGGAGGGTTCCTTCTCTGCACCCGGCTATGATGTACTCGATGGCCTGCACCTCGTGCACGCCCTCGCAGGAGTTCCGGAGCTCGGCCCAACGCGTGAGGTAATCGCAAGTCGACTTGTCGGGGCCTTGCACGCACAAGGAGAGCTGACGAGGCTTGGGAGGACGCTTGTACGTGCTGGTGAAGTTGCGGACGAATGCTTCGGTGAAGTCGACCCAGCTGTTGATGCTCCGGGGCTTTAGGCTATTCAGCCATGTCCGGGCCGTGCCCTGGAGCATGAGCGGAACATACTTTACGGCGACACGCTTGTTGCCGTTTGCTATGCTGACAGCCGTGGAGTAGTCGACTAGCCAGTCTTCCGGCTTCAAGGAGCCGGTATACTTGGGCGTGTCTCTTGGGAGCGTGAACCCTCTGGGAAAGGGCTCGTCCCGAATGCGGGGCCCGAAACAAGGCGGACCCAGCTCGTCTTCTTCTTCCAGTGCTAAGGATCGGTGGAGTCGGTCGATCCGATGGCGGGCGTCGTTCTCTCCAACTCCCTCTCGGCGGCCAAGGCGGTCACCGAGAGTCAGATGGTCAACAGGCGGCGGGGAGACTCGCCTCTCCTTGAGGGGAGGGGGAGGTGGACAGTCGTCCCGTCGTTCCACAGCCCTTGGGTGGCCGTGTTGGTCGCGCTCTATGGTAATGCGAGTCCGACTGTGGCTGACAGTCGGCTCCTTGTCTCTTCTTCCTCGGCCGCCGCCAGTCGGCGTCCGAGACGTCGCGCCTTGGTCTCAGTGAAGGTCGTCGTTGGGCCGTTGAGGCGCCTCCGCGCGGTAGCCGTCCTCGTTCTGCGCGACGGCCGCGTCGAGAAGCCGTTGGACTCGCTCCATCATGAGGCGGCGTTCTTTGCCCTCGAAATTGTCCAGCTCGTCCGCCGCTACCTGGGCGGCTCGGATGTTCTCTGCTGGTGTAGCGTACACAGGGCGGCTTGCCCCAAATAGGTTGGCGATGGCTACACCGTGCTGCCGGACCGCGCCAAGGCGGCTGGGCCCCGCCGGGGCCGGCGAGCCGCCGACGGCGCGATCCATCTCCCGCTGGTAGGCTTCTGACAAGCGCCTCATGCTGGCCAGCTTCTTTGTGCCTTCAATGAGCTGGAGGCGGCGCGCCTCCAACGTCTCTGCGTCAGCGTCTTCCGGAATGGGCGCAGTTAGGTCTTGCAGCGCCGCGCCGAGCGAGTCGGGCGCTCCTCCGCCGGGGAACTCGTCATGACTGATGACTAGCACCTCAGTGATGGTGCTTCCGTCGCTCTCTGCATGGGGGAGAGGTTCGTCGTAGACCACCACATTGGTGGGGAACGCGTCGAGCGACGTGGTGTCGGAGTCGACCAGCATCGGGTCGGTGGAGCCTACGGACTCCAAGTCTACGGCAGGCTCACCGGAAACGTGGAGTTGATCAAGGAGGCCCGCGAGGAGGTTCTCAGGGCCGCCCGTGCCTGCGTTGGATACAGGTTCGTCGGAGAGGCGGACCTCGCCGACACGTTCTGCCAAGGAGCTGACCGCGCAGGCGATCTCGACGCCGCTTAGCGCGTCGGCGCAAACTCCGTCTGGCGTGCCTGGCTGGCTCGCTCGCCAGGGAGGGAAAGGGTTCCCGTCTAGAGCAGATCTCTGGGCGGCGGTGCACCAGGCCCCACGGTGGGCGCCAAATGTTGGGGGTTTGGTGCGACATATTGAAAGTGCAAATATCCCTAGGTGGTTTTGGTAATTCATAACAACATATAGCTCATTGAGCTAATGCTATTCCAAGATAATTATTTCAGGAAAGCTTAATGATTGGCATGGCATGGATGTGAAAGTGGAACCCTCAAAATGCTAAGGACAAAGGATTGGCTCAAGCTCAAAAGCTCAAGACTCTTCATTTTATATTTTAGTGATCCAAGATCACATTGAGTCTTTAGGAAAAGCCAATACTATCAAGGAGGGATGAGGTGTTGCTTAATGAGCCTCTTGCTTCATGTGCTTAGTGATATGCTCCAAAACCCTCAACCACTTTCCCATATCCACATATGACCTAAACCCTAAGCCAAACTCGGTCCTACCGATTCTTCCTATCCGGCGCCACCGAGTTTCACTTGTCATTAGCCACTGCCAAACCCTAGCAATTCGGTCCTACCGATAGGGATCTCGGTCTCACCGAGATGGGATTGCAAACTCTCTGTTTCCCTTTCGTAACTTTTCGGTCTCACCGAAAGAGCGAATCGGTCCCACCGAGATTGCAATGTAAACTCAGTGTTTCCCCTTTGTAACTTTTCGGTCTCACCGAGTTCCACTCGGTCTCACCGAAAGAGCAAATCGGTCCCACTGAGTTTGCCTGACCAACTCTCTGGTTAGCTAATTACCAAATTCGGTCTCACCGAGTTTGTGTAATCGGTCTCACCGAGATTACGTTATGCCCAAACCCTAACCATATCGGTCCTACCGAGTTGCATGTCAGTCCCACCGAAAATCTCTAACGGTCACTAGGTTTACATTTTCGGTCCGACCGAGTTTGTTGATTCGGTCCCACCGAGATTGGAAAACTGTGTAACGGTTGGATTTTGTGTGGAGGCTATATATACCCCTCCACCACCTCTTCATTCGAGGAGAGAGCCATCAGAACACATACACCATTCCAACTCATATGTTCTTAGAGAGAACCACCTACTCATGTGTTGAGACCAAGACATTCCATTCCTACCATATGAATCTTGATCTCTAGCCTTCCCAAGTTGCTTTCCACTCAAATCTTCTTTCCACCAAATCCAAATCCTATGAGAGACAGAGTTGAGTGTTGGGGAGACTATCATTTGAAGCACAAGAGCAAGGAGTTCATTACCTACACACCATTTGTTACTTCTTGGAGAGTGGTGTCTCCTAGATTGGCTAGGTGTCACTTGGGAGCCTCCGACAAGATTGTGGAGTTGAACCAAGGAGTTTGTAAGGGCAAGGAGATCGCCTACTTTGTGAAGATCTACCGCTAGTGAGGAAAGTCCTGTGTGGGCGATGGCCATGGTGGGATAGACAAGGTTGCTTCTTCGTGGACCCTTTGTGGGTGGTTGCTTCTTCGTGGACCCTTCATGGGTGGAGCCCTGCGTGGACTCGCGCAACCGTTACCCTTGGGTGGAGCCCTGTGTGGACTCGCGCAACCGTTACCCTTCGTGGGTTGAAGTCTCCATCAACGTGGATGTAGGATAGCACCACCTATCCGAACCATGGGAAAAACATCCCTGTCTCCAATTGCGTTTGAATTCTCCAAACCCTTCCCTTTACATTCTTGCAAGTTGCATGCTTTACTTTCCGCTGCCTATATACTCTTTGCATGCTTGCTTGAATTATGTGATGATTGCTTGACTTGTCCTAAATTAGCTAAAATCTGCCAAGAACTAAAATTGGGAAAAGGTTAAGTTTTTATTTGGTCAAGTAGTCTAATCACCCCCCTCTAGACATACTTTCGATCCTACAAGTGGTATTAGAGCTTTGGTCTCCATTTGCTTTGATCTCCATAGCTTTGGTGGTCATAGCCTTGGTTTCACAACCTAGGAGAGTATGGCGTCTAGCGAGGGAAATTATCACCGTAGAGGTCTTTACTTTGATGGTACTAATTTTGCTAGTTGGAAGCATAAAATGAAAATGCATATTCTTGGACATAACCCCACCGTTTGGGCTATTGTGTGTGTTGGCTTGCAAGGTGACTTCTTTGATGGCAGAGAACCAAACCGTGAAGCTACCGCGGATGAGTTGAAGATGTTGCAATACAATGCTCAAGCTTGTGATATTCTCTTCAACGGATTGTGCCCCGAAGAATTCAACAAAATCAGCCGTCTTGAGAATGCAAAGGAAATTTGGGACACTTTGATTGATATGCACGAAGGTACCGACTCCGTCAAGGAATCCAAGTTGGATGTGCTTCAAAGCCAACTTGACAAGTTCAAGATGAAGGATGGTGAAGGTGTCGCTGAAATGTACTCTAGGCTTGCTCTCATCACAAATGAGATTGCCGGCTTAGGAAGTGAAGAGATGACCGATAGATTCATCATCAAGAAGATTCTAAGCGCCTTGGATGGAAAATATGATACCGTGTGCACATTGATCCAAATGATGCCCAATTACAAAGATCTCAAGCCAACGGAGGTGATTGGAAGAATTGTTGCTCATGAGATGTCACTTAAGGATAAAGAGGAACTTCACAACAAATCAAGTGGTGCCTATAAAGCCTCATGTGAAGCCCCTACATCATCAAGTGAGAAACAAGACTTCAATGAAGAATTGAGCTTAATGGTGAAGAACTTCAACAAGTTCTACAAGAGTAGAAGCAAAGATAGAAGCCTCAAGTCAAGGTCCTACACTGACAAAAGATCTTCTAGTCGAGAGCGAAACTGCTACAATTGTGGAAGACCCGGACACGATTCCAATGAGTGTACGGCTCCCTACAAGAGAAGAGAAGATTCTCCAAGAAGAAGAAGCAAAGAATCACCACCAAGAGAGAGAAGGACTATAGATGATCGTTATGAACGAAGATACTCACGGAGAAGCAAGGATTCGGAAAGGAAGGAAAAATCATCAAGGAGCTACACAAGACGAAGACATCAAGCTCATGTTGGTGAATGGGTATCCGGCTCCGACTCCGACAGCCACTCCGAGAGAAGTTATCACTCCGACTCCGAAGATACTCAAGATGAAGGTGTTGCCGGTCTAGCACTTGTGTCAACCAAGTCCTACGACATATTTGACTCACCAAATGAGGGAATTGGAAGATGCTTCATGGCCAAAGGCCCTAAGGTAACACACCCCGAGTATGTTGATTTCAATAGTGATGAAGATGACTTGTTAGGTGATGATTTGCTTGTTGACAACTCTAGTGATGAATACTACGATGAAACGTCAATTAATCATGCTAAATCCAATATTGTTGCTTCTAGTAGTTCTCTTGATTCCACTAATGATTCTCTTAGCCAAGTTACACTTGAGCAAGAAAATAGCTTATTGAAGGGAATTATAGAGAAAGGAGTGTACAAAAGCCTTGCCGGGAGTAAGCAATTCGAGGAAATTGTGCGCAATCAAGGAATGCACCGGAAGAATCAAGGTGTTGGTTTTGAATGAAAGTTCAATGCCAATGGAGTTGAGTGGGAAGAAGATCAATACCCCAAGACAAAGTTTATTCCTCAACAGGAGAAGTATGATACTTCTTTCAAGGGGACACAAGCTCAAGATGATCTTCCACCACAAGACTACAAGCAAAAAGGCAAGGACAAGCTTCAAGAGGAAATTGACGCATTTGAAGAAGCTCCAAAGACCTTAGTCAAGTGGATTCCCAAGACTACTTCAAGTTCCACTTCATCAAGTGCGACCACAACTCCAAGGATTCCCATCAAGATGATGTGGATCCAAAAGAAGAAGAACTAGAGAGTTCTTGAGGGTGACTCCGCCAACATACTTCACTCTTATCATTTTGGCAAGAACAAGTGCAATCAACTTCCACATCTTGCACTAGTTCAAGGAGTCACAAACCCTCTTGTTAGTAAAACAAGGGACAAGGTAACCTAAAAGTTTTCATGGACATCATCTTGTGTGTGCATCACTCTATGTCTATGGATATCCTTGTTTGTTCCTTGTGGGACTAACCCATGTAGGTATTGAAAGTGCAATTCACTCAAATGGATAGCTCCAAGTGATCTACATCAACATTGAGCATCCACATCTTCAACATCTACATGAAGTCATGATCGACAAAACCCAAGGTTAGTTCATCCCTCTTAGGGGGGATATCACATCTAGGGGGAGCTTTACTCTAAGACTTGAGCTAAAGCAACTCTAAAGATGTGAACACAACAATGCTTTATGTAAAAGTGGTAACCCCACTTGAGCTTAAACGATGAGTATGACCTATGATCAAGTGTTCTCACTTGACTCCTAAGTAAATATACTCATATATAGATGACCTAGTCATCGCAAATTGCTTGATAGATGCTAGAATTGGTTGTGCATGCATTGTCACATATTTCATTTGCCATCTTATTGTGTGAGCATGCTGGTTGCATATTTTACTCATTCGAGGACATCCACTTGTTGTTTTGATTGTTCGGCTTTATTTCTTTTTGCCAAGTGGATGGACAAGAATGCCTAAGAACCTCCTCTAGCTATCTATGCTTTTCTCGTCTCAAATTCTATTCATGCTGCATCACAAAATTTGATCAAGTCAGATTTGAACCACTCTGTGTGAGGAGCGCTCGGAGTCCCGGATTCGTCATAGACTTAAACTTCCAAAACCTCTTTATGATTCTCGGTCTGACCGATACCCCACTTTCAGTCCTACCGAGATCATTAAGTTGATCTAGGTTTTCGATCTCGGTGCAACCGATTTGAACCTTTCGGTCACACCGAGTTTCAGTAACTGCCTGCAGTTATGAATCTCGGTGCCACCGAGTTGTTCCACTCGGTCACACCGACAGGGTCGGGCTATATATAGTCACGGGCAAAATTTTGGAAATTTCTCCGAAACCCTTCGCCCGCGCGATAGCCTGCTCTGCCCTCATGGTCTCCGGATCATCTTCTCGCCGCCAGCCGCCTCCTGTAGCTGGTCTCCGTCGCCGTCAACGGGAATTCTGCCCCGCTGTTGCCGCCGTAGCGAGTCTCCGCCGAACTAGGGTATGGACTCGATCTTTGTGCTATTCCCCAATCTGATTCCTAGCACATTGTGATCATATTGATTCTAGCCACGTTTGATAAACTTCTATCCAGTCAATGAACTCATAGATTAGGTTTGATTCGAAAATTCTAGGTTTAGGTTTCCGCCGAAACCATCTCGGACCCACCGAGTTGAAAAACTCGGTCCCACCGATTTGGCTTAAGCCATTGCACAAGTGAGACTCGGTCTGACCGAGAATTACTTATCGGTGTGACTGATTTTGGAACTCTGTGAAACCCTAGCAGTCTCGGTGCCACCGAACTGTGACTCGGTCCTACCGAGTTCACTAGTTCAGGTGCCAAAACTGCTTCAGTATCACCGAGTTTGAAAATCGGTAGATCCGAGATGATTTCAGTGGGAAACTAAAACTAAGTTTTTCGATCATTCTTTTGCAAAAATCTCTGCATTTTGTGATGCCCATCCACTCTATCTCATCTATAACCTATTCACAGGGTCAGCAGTCAGTTTTGCATCATGTCAGACCAAAGTGATAGCCAGAACTTGTCAGAGCAGCAAGTGCAAATGAGTGAGGGCACTAGTCCCTCAAGTTCCTCAGATGATGGCAGCAGGAGCACCCCTAGCAACTTGCCAAAGGCTGCCACGAGACAGAGGAAGAAGAGAACTTCTGATTCCGAAGATGAAGACTATGTGGCAGAGGAAGAGGCCACATCAAAGAGAGTTGAGCCAGCTCAGGGGACAAAGCCAGGGCTGAAGATCAAAAGGCCAACAGGCAGGCAGCCAATGTCAAAGTCCAGAATGTCAACTGAGAAGCCCATAGAGCCAGTTGCAGCTGAGGGTAAGAAAAGAAAGGAAAGGGTGAAGAAGACTGTGGCTAGAGTGCTTGGCAAAGCTTCCATCATGGAAGAGGAAGAAGAAGAAGAGGTAGCTGCACCAGCACCCAAGGCACCCAAGCTAATGGGAGATGCCATAAAATCAGGGGGAGCTGCTTCCAAGGCCAAGCCAGCTCCAAAGCCAAAGCCAAAGAGGAACACAAGAAGCATCCCAGCCACTGAGAAGAACAAGGCCCCAGTGCCTGAAGCTGCAGAAGAAGAGGAAGAGAGTGTTCTTAGAAAGCTCAAGCCCAAGATCCCAGACCACAACGATGCTCATCCTGTGGCTGAGGACATGAAGCTCAGGAGAGATTCAGGGCTGAGGAAGTGGAGAGAAGCAGATCCATATGCTTCAAGGAGAAGGACTGCTGTGGAATACAGATTTCACACCAAGGAGCAGCAGGACTTCTATGAGACTGTTTTGCTTGATAAGAAGCCAATAGTCTGTGACATGAGATGGGTCGACTGGACCTACATCAAGGACAATGAGGAGCACTATCCTGGAGTGCAAGACAGCTTCATAGCTTGTGGAGTAGCTGACTTTGTTGGGCAGAAGCTCACAAAGTGGAACGAGGAGCTCATTATGCAGTTCTACTCCACATCACATTTCTATCCAGATGGGAGGATCACATGGATGTCTGAGGGTACGAGATACCAATCCACTGTTGAGGAATGGGCAAAGTTGATCAATGCCCCAGAGGAGCAAGATGAAGACTTGAATATCTATGCCAAGAAGAAAATGGACCACAATTCCATGTCCAACATGTACAAGGAGATCCAAAATGAAGCACTTGATACTTTCAAGTTTGGCTCAGTACATTACCTTCTGTCAGGGCTGCCCACTATCAATTGGATCTTGAGGCACACCATATTGCCCAAATCTGGAGATCACAAGATGATCAGAGGCCATGCTATCAACTTGCTACATGTGTTTGATGTGCCTCAGAAGTTCAAAGTTGTGGGATCGAAAGTATGTCTAGAGGGGGGGTGATTAGACTACTTGACCAAACAAAAACTTAACCTTTTCCCAATTTTAGTTCTTGGTAGATTTTAGCTATTTTAGGACAAGTCAAGTAATCATCACACTATTCAAGCAAGCATGCAAAGATTATATTGGCAGCGGAAAGTAAAGCATGCAACTTGCAAGAATATAAAGGGAAGGGTTTGGAGAATTCAAACGCTATTGGAGACACGGATGTTTTTCCCGTGGTTCGGATAGGTGGTGCTATCCTACATCCACATTGATGGAGACTTCAACCCACGAAGGGTAACGGTTGCGCGAGTCCACACAGGGCTCCACCCAAGGGCAACGGTTGCGCGAGTCCACGAAGGGCTCCACCCACGAAGGGTCCACGAAGAAGCAACCACCCACAAAGGGTCCACGAAGACGCAACCTTGTCTATCCCACCATGGCCATCGCCCACGAAGGACTTGCCTCACTAGCGGTAGATCTTCACGAAGTAGGCGATCTCCTTGCCCTTACAAACTCCTTGGTTCACTCAACAATCTTGTCGGAGGCTCCCAAGTGACACCTAGCCAATCTAGGAGACACCACTCTCTAAGAAGTAACAAATGGTGTGTAGGTAATGAACTCCTTGCTCTTGTGCTTCAAATGATAGTCTCCCCAACACTCAACTCTCTCTCATAGGATTTGGATTTGGTGGAAAGAAGATTTGAGTGGAAAGCAACTTGGGTAGGCTAGAGATTAAGATTCATATGCTAGGAATGGAATGTCTTGATCTCAACACATGAGTAGGTGGTTCTTTCTCAAAACAAATGAGTAGGAATAATGTGTGTGTTCTGATGGCTCTCTCACTAAATGAGAAAGAGGTGGAGGGGTATATATAGCCTCCACACAAAATCCAACCGTTACACAGTTTTCCAATCTCGGTGGGACCGAATCAACAAACTCGGTCGGACCGAAAATGTAAACCTAGTGACCGTTAGAGAGTTTCGGTGGGACTGACATGCAACTCGGTAGGACCGATATGGTTAGGGTTTGGGCATAACGTAATCTCGGTGAGACCGATTACACAAACTCGGTGAGACCGAATTTGGTAATTAGCTAACCAGAGAGTTGGTCAGGCAAACTCGGTGGGACCGATTTGCTCTTTCGGTGAGACCGAAAAGTTACAAAGGGGAAACACTGAGTTTACATTGCAATCTCGGTGGGACCGATTCGCTCTTTCGGTGAGACCGAAAAGTTACGAAAGGGAAACAGAGAGATTGCAACCCCATCTCGGTGAGACCGAGATCCCTATCGGTAGGACCGGATTGCTAGGGTTTGGCAGTGGCTAATGACAAGTGAAACTCGGTGGCGCCGGATAGGAAGAATCGGTAGGACCGAGTTTGGCTTAGGGTTTAGGTCATATGTGGATATGGGAAAGTGGTTGAGGGTTTTGGAGCATATCACTAAGCACATGAAGCAAGAGGCTCATTAAGCAACACCTCATCCCTCCTTGATAGTATTGGATTTTCCTAAAGACTCAATGTGATCTTGGATCACTAAAATATAAAATGAAGAGTCTTGAGCTTTTGAGCTTGAGCCAATCCTTTGTCCTTAGCATTTTGAGGGTTCCACTTTCACATCCATGCCATGCCAATCATTGAGCTTTCCTGAAATAATTATCTTGGAATAGCATTAGCTCAATGAGCTATATGTTGTTATGAATTACCAAAACCACCTAGGGATAGTTGCACTTTCAATCTCCCCCCTTTTGGTAATTGATGACAACATATAGATCAAAGCTTTGACAAATGATAATAAGCATGAAATATATCGTCGCTTTGAGAAGTATGTGATAAGTAAGAGCTCCCCCTAAATTTGTGCATATTTAAAATTTGCTTTGGACTGCAAATGCACAATGAGTTAGAGTCATGGGTTACTCTTCCATGTCACATACATCTTGGTGGAGCGCTCAAAATGATAAGAATGAAATACATGCACTCATCACCAAGAATAGTGAATGATCACAAATGATAGATATAATGATGATATTTAAGCAAGCATCAAGCAAACATTAAGTGTAGCTTATGATCAAACACATGATCATCGATGTCTCACAAATAATGACATAGTATCAAGCACTCAAAAGCAAACAAAGTTCGAAAAACCACCAAATAAAACAAGAGAGAAAAGCAACACTCTCTCTCTCGAAGCCTATGATCTATACATATTCTCCCCCTTTGGCAACAAGTTACCAAAAAGTTCCTAGAAAATGCATAGCACTAGATCGACGCTCAGGCTTGATCTTCAGGTGGTGGTGGAGTCCGGATCACTCCAAGGACGAAGGCTTCTGTAGATGTTGAAGTAGTCGCTGGAGTTGGAGCTGAGGTAGACGCTGGAGCTGAGGCTAAAGCTGGTGCTGAAGTTGTAGCTCTGGTGTCAGCAACTGGCAGTGTAGACGACCTCGGGCCTCGTGGTACTCTAGAAAAAGCATGAGTGGTAGTCCTGCCTCTCCTCTCATTCATGTCCTCCTGGAGCTGCTCCACTACAGACTGAACTTCCGTTACCTTGACATCCAAGTCATAGAACTTCTGTTCCATGATCCTCTCTAGGCTCTGCTGATTTTTGGTTAGGTTGGCCAGACTTTGCTCAATTCTCAGAGTGGATGCAATCAGGTAACTGAGCTGCTCTTGTTTGGTCTTCAAGAAATAGTTAGATGCCTCCTCTCGAGTAGGCATCCTGGCAGCTTTTTCCTTCTTCGCCTTCTCCTTCTTTGCATATGCTTGTGCAGATGATGGCTCATTCTCTGTCATCACAACTTCATTGTTCTCAAAATCTGGACGGATGGGCAGGTGTTCCTTATCCAACAAATATATGCCCGTGCCCATCTTGGAGTTGATGAGCTCCTGAATCTGAGGGGCATATCCACAGCTCCTCTTCTGATCTGCAGCTGTCCTCTTAATGGTTTCCACAATGAGACTCATGACCTTGAATTTCTGAGGCATGTCAAAGACATGAAGCAAGTTGATCGCGTGACCTCTGATCATCTTGTGATCTCCAGATTTGGGCAGAAGGGTGTGCCTAAGGATCCAGTTGATCGTAGGCAATCCTGAGAGCAGATAGTGCACTGACCCAAACTTGAATGTGTCAAGAGCTTCATTTTTAATTTCCTTGTACATGTTGGACATGGAGTTATGGTCCATTTTCTTCTTGGCATAGATGTCCAAGTTCTCATCTTGCTCTTCTAGGGCATTGATGAGCTGTGCCCACTCAGCCACTGTAGATTCGTACCTTGTACCCTCAGACATCCATGTAATCCTTCCATCCGGATAAAAGTGAGCTGTGGAGTAGAACTGCATGATGAGTTCCTCGTTCCACTTTGTGAGCTTCTGCCCAACAAAGTCCTCTACTCCACACGCTCTGAAGCTGTCCTGAACTCCTGGGAAGTACTCCTCATTCTCCTTGATGTAGGTCCAGTCGACCCATCTCATGTCACAAACGATTGGCTTCTTGTCAAGCAAAACAGTCTCATAAAAGTCTTGTTGCTCCTTTGTATGAAACCTGTAATCCACGGCAGTCCTTCTCCTAGAAGCATACGGGTCTGCTTCTCTCCACTTTCTCAGCCCTGAGTCTCTCCTGAGCTTCATGTCCTCAGCCACAGGATGAGCATCGTTGTGGTCTGGGATCTTGGGCTTTAGCTTCCGGAGGACATTCTCTTCCTCTTCTTCAATAGCTTCAGGCACTGGGGCCTTGTTCTTTTCTGCAGCAGGTATACTCCTTGTGTTTCTCTTTGGTGCTGTCTTAGGCTTAGGTGCAGCCTTAGGAGCTTCCTTGGGCTTGGATGCAGCTCCCCCTGACCTTATGACATCTCCCATAAGTTTGGCTGCCTTGGGTGCTGGTGCAGCCACCTCTTCTTCCTCCTCCTCTTCTACCATGATGGAGGCTCTCCCAAGCACTTTGGCTACGGTCTTCTTTACTCTCTTTCCTCTTTTTGCCCTCAGCAGCAGTGGGCTCAATGGGAGAAGGTGCAGGCTTCTCAGTTGAGGCTCTAGCCTTTGACATTGGCTGCCTCCCTGCTGGCCTCTTAATTTTCAGGCCTGGCTTTGAGCCTTGAGCTGGCTCAACCCTTTTGGAAGTGGCCTCTTCCTCTGCCACATAGTCTTCATCCTCAGAACCAGACGTTCTCTTCTTCCTTTAACGTGTGGCAGCCTTAGGCAGATTGCTGGGTGTGCTCCTGCTGCCATCATCAGAAGAACTTGAGGGGCTAGTGCCCTCACTCATCACAACTTGCTGCTCTGAGAGGTTTTGGCTATCACTTTGATCAGACATGTTGCAAACTGACTGCTGACCCTGTGAATAGATTATAGAAGAGATAGAGTGGATGAGCATCACAAAAAGCATAGATTTTTGCAAAAGATTAATTCAAACACTTAGTTTTAGTTTTCCACAGAAAGCATCTCGGATCTACCGATTTTCAAACTCGGTGACACCGAAGCAGTTTTGGCACCAGAAGTGGTGAACTCGGTCAGACCGAGTCACAGTTCGGTGGCACCAAGACTGCTAGGGTTTCACAGAATTCCAAAATCGGTCGCACTGATAAGTTATTCTCGGTCAGACCGAGTTTAACTTGTGCAATGGCAAAAGCCAGATCGGTGGGACCGAGTTTTTCAACTCGGTGGGTCCGAGATGGTTTCGGCGGAAACCTAACCCTAAAATTTTCGAATTAAACCTAATCTACGAGCGTTTTGACTGGATAGAAGTTTATCAATTGTGGCAAGATTCATGATGATCACAATGTGCTAGGAATCAGATTGAGGAATAGCACAATGATCAAGTCCATACCCTAGTTCGGCGTGGACTTGCTACGGCGGCAACGGCGGGGCAGCAATCCGTTGACGGCGGCGAAGACCAGCGACTGGAGGCTGCTGGTGGCAAGGAGACGATCCGGAGACCTCAGGGGCAGAGCAGGCTATCGCGCGGGCGAGGAGGTTTCGGAGAAATTTCCAAAATTTTGCCCGTCACTATATATAGCCCGACCCTGTCGGTGTGACCGAGTGGAACGACTCGGTGGCACCGAGATGCAAAACTGTGTGCAGTTTTTGCAACTCGGTGTGACCGAAAAGTTCAAATCGGTTGCACCGAGATCGAAAACCTAGATCAACTTAATGAACTCGGTAGGACCGAAAATGGAGTATCGGTCAGACCGAGATTCATAAAGAGGTTTTGGAAGTTTAAGTCTATGACGAATCGGGGACTCCGAGCGCTCCTCACACAGAGTGGTTCGAATCTAACTTGATCAAATTTTGTGATGCAGCATGAATAGAGTTTGAGACGAGAAACGCATAGATAGCTAGAGGAGGTCCTTAGGCATTCTTGTCCATCCACTTGGCAAAAGAAGAAGCCAAACAATCAAAGCAACAAGTGGATGTCCTCGAATGAGTAAAATATGCAATCAGCATGCTCACACAATAAGACGGCAAATGAAATATGTGGCAAAGCATGCACAACCAATTCTAGCATCTATCAAGCAATTTGCGATGACTAGGTCATCTATATATGAGTATATTGACTTAGGAGTCAAGTGAGAACACTTGATCGTAGGTCATACTCATCGTTTAAGCTCAAGTGGGGTTACCACTTTTACATAAAGCATTGTTTTGTTCACATCTTTAGAGTTGCTTTAGCTCAAGTCTTAGAGTAAAGCTCCCCCTAGATGTGATATCCCCCCTAAGAGGGATGAACTAACCTTGGGTTTTGTCGATGATGACTTCATGTAGATATTGAAGATGTGGATGCTCAATGTTGATGTAGATCTCTTGGAGCTATCCTTTTGAGTGAATTGCACTTTCAATACCTACATGGGTTAGTCCCACAAGGAACAAACAAGGATATCCATAGACATAGAGTGATGCACACAAAAGATGATGTCCATGAAAACTTTAGGTTACCTTGTCCCTTGCCTTACCAACAAGAGGGTTTGTGACTCCTTGAACTAGTGCAAGATGTGGAAGTTGATTGCACTTGTTCTTGCCAAAATGATAAGAGTGAAGTATGTTGGCGGAGTCACCCTCAAGAACTCTCTAGTTCTTCTTCTTTTGGATCCACATCATCTTGATGGGAATCCTTGGAGTTGTAGTCGTACTTGATGAAGTGGAACTTGAAGTAGTCTTGGGAATCCACTTGACTAAGGTCTTAGGAGCTTCTTCAAATGCATCAATTTCCTCTTGAAGCTTGTCCTTGCCTTTTTGCTCGTAGTCTTGTGGTGGAAGATCATCTTGAGCTTGTGTCCCTTTGAACTTCTCTTGTTGAGGGACAAACTTCGTCTTGGGGTATTGATCTTCTTCCCATTCAACTCCATTGGCATTGAACTTTCATTCAAAACCAACACCTTGATTCTTTCGGTGCATTCCTTGCTTGCGCACAATTTCCTCGAATTGCTTACTCCCGGCAAGGCTTTTGTACACTCCTTTCTCTATAATTCCCTTCAATAAGCTATTTTCTTGCTCAACTGTAACTTGGCTAAGAGAATCATTAGTGGAATCAAGAGAACTACTAGAAGCAACAATATTGGATTTAGCATGATCATTGTTACTACTAGCGGAAGAATCTTTCTTGTTAGACTTGACTTGAGGCATGTAAGTGGATAAGAGTAAACGCTTGGCAATGTAAGAAGAACTTTTCTTGCGGAGATCATCATTGATTGCCTTTAAGAACTCATGCTCTTGCTCAAGATTGAGCTTTTCAAAGCGTAGTTTCTCATGAGCTCTTAAAAGTTCTCGATGATCTTCGAAGATAGTGTCATGAGCTAACTTAAGAGTTTTTAGTTCTTTAGTTAGGGCCTCAATCTTCTCCTTATCATTGTCACTCGTTTTATCTTGATTAGCATGATTAATTGGTCTTTCATAATAGTATTCATCACTAGAGTTGTCACCAATCAAATCATCTCCTAACAAGTCATCCTCATCACTATTGAAATCAACATACTCGGGGTGTGTTACCTTAGGACCTTTGGCCATGAAGCATCTTCCAATTCCTTCATTTGGTGAGTCAAATATGTCGTAGGAGTTGGTTGACACAAGTGCTAGACCGGCAACACCTTCATCTTGAGTATCTTCGGAGTCGGAGTGATAACTTCTCTCGGAGTGGCTGTCGGAGTCGGAGCCGGATACCCATTCACCAACATGAGCTTGATGTCTTCGTCTTGTGTAGCTCCTTGATGATTTTTCCTTCCTTTCCGAGTCCTTGCTTCTCCGTGAGTATCTTCGTTCATAATGATCATCTCTACTCCTTCTCTCTCTTTGTGGTGATCCTTTGCTTCTTCTTCTTGGAGAATCTTCTCCTCTCTTGTAGGGAGCCGTACACTCGTTGGAATAGTGTCCGGGTCTTCCACAATTGTAACCGTTTCGCTCTCGACTAGAAGATCTTTTGTCATTGTAGGACCTTGATTTGGAGCTTCCGTCTTTGCTTCTATTCTTGTAGAACTTGTTGAAGTTCTTCACCATTAAGCTCAATTCTTCATTGAAGTCTTGTTTCTCACTTGATGATGTAGGGGCTTCATATGAGGCTTTATAGGCACCACTTGATTTGTTGTGAAGTTCCTCTTTATCCTTAAGTGACATCTCATGAGCAACAATTCTTCCAATCACCTCCGTTGGCTTGAGATCTTTGTAATTTGGCATCATTTGGATCAATGTGCACACGGTATCATATTTTCCATCCAAGGCTCTTAGGATCTTCTTGATGATGAATTTATCGGTCATCTCTTCACTTCCTAAGCCGGCAATCTCATTTGTGATGAGAGCAAGCCTAGAGTACATTTCAGCGACACCTTCACCATCCTTGATCTTGAACTTGTCAAGTTGGCTTTGGAGCACATCCAACTTGGATTCCTTGACGGAGTCGGTACCTTCGTGCATATCAATCAAAGTGTCCCAAATTTCCTTTGCATTCTCAAGACGGCTGATTTTGTTGAATTCTTCGGGGCACAATCCGTTGAAGAGAATATCACAAGCTTGATCATTCTATTGCAACATCTTCAACTCTTCCGCGGTAGCTTCACGGTTTGGTTCTCTCCCATCAAAGAAGTCACCTTGCAAACCAACACACACAATAGCCCAAACGGTGGGGTTATGTCCAAGAATATGCATTTTCATTTTATGCTTCCAACTAGCAAAATTAGTACCATCAAAGTAAGGACCTCTACGGTGATAATTTCCCTCGCTAGACGCCATACTCTCCTAGGTTGTGAAACCAAGGCTATGACCACCAAAAGCTATGGAGATCAAGCAAATGGAGACCAAAGCTCTAATACCAATTGTGGGATCGAAAGTATGTCTAAAGGGGGGTGATTAGACTACTTGACCAAATAAAAACTTAACCTTTTCCCAATTTTAGTTCTTGGCAGATTTTAGCTATTTTAGGACAAGTCAAGTAATCATCACACTATTCAAGCAAGCATACAAAGAGTATATTGGCAGCGGAAAGTAAAGCATGCAACTTCCAAGAATATAAAGGGAAGGGTTTGGAGAATTCAAACGCTATTGGAGACACGGATGTTTTTCCCGTGGTTCGGATAGGTGGTGCTATCCTACATCCACGTTGATGGAGACTTCAACCCACGAAGGGTAACGGTTGCGCGAGTCCACACAGGGCTCCACCCAAGGGCAACGGTTGTGTGAGTCCACGAAGGGCTCCACCCACGAAGGGTCCACGAAGAAGCAACCACCCACAAAGGGTCCACGAAGAAGCAACCTTGTCTATCCCACCATGGCCATCGCCCACGAAGGACTTGCCTCACTAGCGGTAGATCTTCACGAAGTAGGCGATCTCCTTGCCCTTACAAACTCCTTGGTTCACTCCACAATCTTGTCGGAGGCTCCCAAGTGACACCTAGCCAATCTAGGAGACACCACTCTCCAAGAAGTAACAAATGGTGTGTAGGTAATGAACTCCTTGCTCTTGTGAACACTCAACTCTCCCCAACACTCAACTCTCTCTCATAGGATTTGGATTTGGTGGAAAGAAGATTTGAGTGGAAAGAAACTTGGGTAGGCTAGAGATCAAGATTCATATGGTAGGAATGGAATGTCTTGATCTCAACACATGAGTAGGTGGTTCTTTCTCAGAACAAATGAGTAGGAATGATGTGTGTGTTCTGATGGCTCTCTCACTGAATGAGAAAGAGGTGGAGGGGTATATATAGCCTCCACACAAAATCCAACCGTTACACAGTTTTCCAATCTCGGTGGGACCGAATCATAAAACTCGGTCTGACCAAAATAGCAAACCTAGTGACCGTTAGGAATTTCGGTGGGACTGACATGCAACTCGGTAGGACCGATTCGGTTATGGTTTGGGCATAACGTAATCTCGGTGAGACCGATTACACAAACTCGGTGAGACCGAGTTTGGTAATTAGCTAACCAGAGAGTTGGTCAGGCAAACTCGGTGGGACCGATTTGCTCTTTCGGTGGGACCGAGTGAAACTCGGTGAGACCGAAAAGTTACAAAGGGGAAACACTGAGTTTACATTGCAATCTCGGTGGGACCGATTCGCTCTTTCGGTGGGACCGAAAAGTTACGAAAGGGAAATAGAGAGATTGCAACCCCATCTCGGTGGGACCGAGAACCTTATCGGTATAACCGAATTGCTAGGGTTTTGGCAGTGGCTAATGACAAGTGAAACTCGGTGGCGCCGGATAGGAAAAATCGGTAGGACCGAGTTTGGCTTAGAGTTTAGGTCATATGTGGATATGGGAAAGTAGTTGAGGGTTTTGGAGCATATCACTAAGCACATGAAGCAAGAGGCTCATTAAGCAACACCTCATCCCTCCTTAATAGTATTGGCTTTTCCTATGGACTCAACGTGATCTTGGATCACTAAAATATGAAATGAAGAGTCTTGAGCTTTTGAGCTTGAGCCAATCCATTGTCCTTAGCATTTTGAGGGTTCCACTTTCATATCCATGCCATGCCAATCATTGAGCTTTCCTGAAATAATCATCTTGGAATAGCATTAGCACAATGAGCTATATGTTGTTATAAATTACCAAAACCACCTAGGGATAGTTGCACTTTCAAAAGTGATGAGCCTCATAGTGGAAACTATAAAAAGGACTACAGCAGATCAGAAGAGGAGTTGCGGATATGCCCCTCAGATTCAGGAGCTCATCAACTCCAAGATGGGCACGGGCATATACTTATTGGACAAGGAACACCTGCCCATCCGTCCAGATTTTGAGGATAACCAAGTGGTCATGACTGAGAACGAGCCATCATCTGCCCAAGCATACGCAAAGAAGGAGAAGGCAAGAAAGGAGAAAGCTGCCAAGATGCCAACTCAAGAGGAGGCATCTGAGTATTTCTTGAAGGCTAAACAAGAGCAGCTTGGTTACTTGATTGCATCCACGCTGAGGATTGAGCAAAGTCTGGCCACCCTCACTCAGAATCAGCGGAGCCTAGAGAGAATCATGGAACAGAAGTTCTATGACTTGGATGTCAAAGTAACGGAAGTTCAGTCTGCAGTGGAGCAGCTCCAGGAGGACATGCAGGAGAGGAGAGGCAGGACTACCACTCATGCCTTTGCCAGAGTGCCACGAGGCCCGAGGTCATCTGCCGTGCCAGTTGCTGACACCAGAGCCACCACTTCAGCACCAGCTACAGCCTCAGTTCCACCAGCTCCAGCATCTACTTCAGCTCCAACTCCAGCGTCTACTTCAGCGTCTACCGAAGCCTTCGTCCTTGGAGTGATCCGGACTCCACCACCACCAGAAGATCAAGCCTGAGCGTCGATCTAGTGCTATGCATTTTCTAGGAACTTTTGGGTAACTTGTTGCCAAAGGGGGAGAAGATGTATAGATCATAGGCTTCGAGAGAGAGAGTGTTGCTTTTCTCTCTTGCTTTATTTGGTGGTTTTTCGAACTTGTTTGCTTTTGACTGCTTGAGATACTACGTCATTATTTGTGAGACATTGATGATCATGTGTTTGATCATAAGCTACACTTAATGCTTGCTTAATGCTATTATCTTATCTATCTTACGAGATCATTCACTATTCTTGGTGATGAGTGCATATATTTCATTCTTATCATTTTAAGCGCTCCACCAAGATGTATGTGACACGGAAGAGTAACCCATGACTCTAACTCCTTGTGCATTTGCAGTCCAAAGCAAATTTTAAATATGCACAAATTTATGGGGAGCTCTTACTTATCACATACTTCTCAAAGCGACGATATATTTCATGCTTATTATCATTTGTCGAAGCTTTGATCTATATGTTGTCATCGATTACCAAAAAGGGGGAGATTGAAAGTGCAACTATCCCTAGGTGGTTTTGGTAATTCATAACAACATATAGCTCATTGAGCTAATGCTATTCCAAGATAATTATTTCAGGAAAGCTCAATGATTGGCATGGCATGGATGTGAAAGTGGAACCCTCAAAATGCTAAGGACAAAGGATTGGCTCAAGCTCAAAAGCTCAAGACTCTTCATTTTATATTTTAGTGATCCAAGATCACATTGAGTCTTTAGGAAAAGCCAATACTATCAAGGAGGGATGAGGTGTTGCTTAATGAGCCTCTTGCTTCATGTGCTTAGTGATATGCTCCAAAACCCTCAACCACTTTCCCATATCCACATATGACCTAAACCCTAAGCCAAACTCGGTCCTACCGATTCTTCCTATCCGGCGCCACCGAGTTTCACTTGTCATTAGCCACTGCCAAACCCTAGCAATTCGGTCCTACCGATAGGGATCTCGGTCTCACCGAGATGGGATTGCAAACTCTCTGTTTCCCTTTCGTAACTTTTCGGTCTCACCGAAAGAGCGAATCGGTCCCACCGAGATTGCAATGTAAACTCAGTGTTTCCCCTTTGTAACTTTTCGGTCTCACCGAGTTCCACTCGGTCTCACCGAAAGAGCAAATCGGTCCCACTGAGTTTGCCTGACCAACTCTCTGGTTAGCTAATTACCAAATTCGGTCTCACCGAGTTTGTGTAATCGGTCTCACCGAGATTACGTTATGCCCAAACCCTAACCATATCGGTCCTACCGAGTTGCATGTCAGTCCCACCGAAAATCTCTAACGGTCACTAGGTTTACATTTTCGGTCCGACCGAGTTTGTTGATTCGGTCCCACCGAGATTGGAAAACTGTGTAACGGTTGGATTTTGTGTGGAGGCTATATATACCCCTCCACCACCTCTTCATTCGAGGAGAGAGCCATCAGAACACATACACCATTCCAACTCATATGTTCTGAGAGAGAACCACCAACTCATGTGTTGAGACCAAGACATTCCATTCCTACCATATGAATCTTGATCTCTAGCCTTCCCAAGTTGCTTTCCACTCTAATCTTCTTTCCACCAAATCCAAATCCTATGAGAGAGAGTTGAGTGTTGGGGAGACTATCATTTGAAGCACAAGAGCAAGGAGTTCATTACCTACACACCATTTGTTACTTCTTAGAGAGTGGTGTCTCCTAGATTGGCTAGGTGTCACTTGGGAGCCTCCGACAAGATTGTGGAGTTGAACCAAGGAGTTTGTAAGGGCAAGGAGATCGCCTACTTCGTGAAGATCTACCGCTAGTGAGGCAAGTCCTGTGTGGGCGATGGCCATGGTGGGATAGACAAGGTTGCTTCTTCGTGGACCCTTTGTGGGTGGTTGCTTCTTCGTGGACCCTTCGTGGGTGGAGCCCTGTGTGGACTCGCGCAACCGTTACCCTTGGGTGGAGCCCTGTGTGGACTCGCGCAACCGTTACCCTTCGTGGGTTGAAGTCTCCATCAACGTGGATGTAGGATAGCACCACCTATCCGAACCACGGGAAAAACATCCATGTCTCCAATTGCGTTTGAATTCTCCAAACCCTTCCCTTTACATTCTTGCAAGTTGCATGCTTTACTTTCCGCTGCCTATATACTCTTTGCATGCTTACTTGAATTATGTGATGATTGCTTGACTTGTCCTAAATTAGCTAAAATCTGCCAAGAACTAAAATTGGGAAAAGGTTAAGTTTTTATTTGGTCAAGTAGTCTAATCATCCCCCTCTAGACATACTTTCGATCCTACACATATGCCAACGGATGGCTTATCATGGTGGGGCGAGTAGAACGTCGCCGGTGCCTGGAAACGGGATGAGGCGAAGACATGCACGCCGGCGAATCTTACCCAGCTTCGGGGCTCTCCGGGGAGATAACACCCCTACTGCTGCTCTGCGGGGTCTCCGCATGATCACTATGGCCGAAGTGTTTACACGGTTGCTCCTTGAGCTGTTTTCTGGTGGTAGGAGAGGGCAAGGCTAGCTTTCTCCCTTCTATATGATCTAGTCTAGAGCTAATGGGTTCCAACCATTTGCATGGGTGCCCCAGGGGGGTTTATATAGGCCTACCCCCCAGGGGTACAATGGTAATCCGGCAGGACGCGGGCCCAACCGTCAGTGCCTCTGGCCTCCGTCTTCTCTGCCGACCGCTGGGGCCCGTCGACTGGCGGGCCCCGCCGACTGGCTTGGTACGGAGCCGACAGGCTGCGTCCGCCGCGGGCGGGTCTTGCCGGCGACTGATTACTGTAGCCATGCTTCTGATGACGCGGTCTTGATCATGAGGTCGTGGCAACAGCCCTGCCGCCTGGCGGGCGATCACTGTTGCCACTCCCCATCACGTCTTGATTAATGCCGCGTGGGCCCCAGGGGAGGGCTCGGCCGACTCCCCCGGGCCGACTCCCGACGGGTCCGACTGGTGGTTCTCCTGCCGTCTCCCGAGGTCTCACTGACTAGTGGGGCCTGCTGCCTCCAGGCCGTACAGACAAGCCGTCGTGGGTGCAGGATTCAGCCCTGCGGTGCTGATGTCAAGGCCGGCATGGCAACAGTGCCACGCTGCGTGGAGATCTTCCGGGGTACGGCGTGCTGTGGCCATGCCTGCCCTTGGTGAGGGGTGGGGGTGGGCTTCGCTGTAGCCACGCCCCTGCCTCGTCCCCTTCGATGAGGTCATGGGGTTTGTTGGAGTCGTAGGCTGACTCCCCAAAGCCGGCTTCTCTGGAAGTCGTCCCTGGAACTCGGCCGTGAGCGGGCAGTCGGCCGTCTTGCCGTCGACTCCTCAGGAGGCGGCTCTTCGTCCTGGGGTCTTGAGGGGCGCAGCCTGGCCCAATGTCTTGAAAGGTTCTGAGACCCGGGTTGGCCTACCCGTGGCCCATTACTCCGACACCATCCTTCTTATCCGCCAAATACTTGGGGCAGTTCCGCTTCCAGTGACCAGTCCCTTTGTAGTAGAAACACTTAGTCTCAGGCTTAGGTATAGACTTGGGCTTCTTCACTTGAGTAGCAACTTGCTTGTCATTCTTCTTGAAGTTCCCCTCCTTCCCTTTGCCCTTTTCTTGAGACTAGTGGTCTTGTCAACCATCAACACTTGATGCTTTTCTTGATTTCTACCTTCGTCGATTTCCGCATCACGAAGAGCTTGGGAATCGTTTCCGTTTATCCCTTGCATATTATAGTTCATCAAGAAGTTCTAGTAACTTGGTGATAGTGACTAGAGAACTCTATCAATCACTATCTTATCTAGAAGATTAACTCCCACTTGATTCAAGCGATTGTAGTACCCAGACAATCTGTGCACATGCTCACTGCTTGAGCTATTCTCCTCCATCTTTTAGCTATAGAACTTGTTGGATACTTCATATCTCTCAACTCGGGTATTTTCTTGAAATATTAACTTCAACTCCTGGAACATCTCATATGATCCATGACGTTCAAAACATCTTTGAAGTCTCGATTCAAAGCTGTTAAACATGGTGCACTAAACTATCAAGTAGTCATCATATTGAGCTAGCCAAACGTTCATAACGTCTGCATCTGGTCCTGTAATAGGTGTGTCACCTAGCGGTGCATCAAGGACATAATTTTTCTATGCAGCAATGAGGATAATCCTCAGATCACGGATCCAATATGCATCATTGCTACTAACATCTTTTAACTTAGTTTTCTCTAGGAACATATCAAAAATAAAACAGAGGAGCTAAATGCGAGCTATTGATCTATAACATAGATATGCTAATACTACCAGGACTTAGTTCATGATAAATTAAAGTTAAATTAATCATATTACTTAAGAACTCCCACTTAGATAGACATCCCTCTAATCATCTAAGTGATCACGTGATCCATATCAACTAAACCATGTCCGATCATCACGTGAGATGGAGTAGTTTCAATGGTGAACACCACTATGTTGATCATATCTACTATATGATTCACGCTCGACCTTTCGGTCTCAGTGTACTGAGGCCATATCTTTTATATGCTAGGCTCGTCAAGTTTAACCTGAGTATTCCGCGTGTGCAACTGTTTTGCACCCATTGTATTTGAACATAGAGCCTATCACACCCGATCATCACGTGGTGTCTCAGCACGAAGAACTTTCGCAACGGTGCATACTTAGGGAGAACACTTATATCTTGATAATTTAGTGAGAGATCATCTTATAATGCTACCGTCAATCAAAGCAAGATAAGATGCATAAAAGATAAACATCACATGCAACCAATATAAGTGATATGATATGGCCATCATCATCTTGCGCTTGTGATCTCCATCTCCGAAGCACCGTCATGATCACCATCATCACCAGCGCTACACCTTGATCTCCATCGTAGCATCATTGTCGTCTCACCAACTTATGCTTCTACGACTATCGCTACCGCTTAGTGATAAAGTAAAGCATTACAGGGCGATTGCATTGCATACAATAAAGCGACAACCATATGGCTCCTGCTAGTTGCCGATAACTCGGTTACAAAACATGATCATCTCATACAATAAAATATAGCATCATGCCTTGACCATCTCACATCACAACATGCCCTGCAAAAACAAGTTAGACGTCCTCTACTTTGTTGTTGCAAGTTTTACGTGGCTGCTACAGGCTGAGCAAGAACCGTTCTTACCTACGCATCAAAACCACAACGACAGTTCGTCAAGTTAGTGTTG
Source organism: Triticum urartu (assembly GCF_056163025.1). NCBI lineage: Eukaryota > Viridiplantae > Streptophyta > Magnoliopsida > Poales > Poaceae > Triticum > Triticum urartu. Next base: position 163,301,722 of record NC_141874.1, read on the forward strand.
TTTTAACCTTCTCAAGGACCGGGCATAGCCACACTCGGTTCAACTAAAGTTGGAGAAATTCACACCCGCCAGCCACCTATGTTCAAAGCATGTCGGTAGAACCAGTCTCGCGTAAGCGTACGTGTAATGTCGGTCCGGGCCGCTTCATCCAACAATACCGCCGAACCAAAGAATGACATGCTGGTAAGCAATATGACTCGAATCGCCCACAACTCACTTGTGTTCTACTCGTGCATATGACATCTACGCATAAAACCTCGCTCGGATGCCACTGTTGGGGAACATAGTAATTTCAAAATTTTCCTACGCACACACATGATCATGGTGATGCATAGCAACGAGAGGGGAGAGTATGTCTACGTACCCTCGTAGACCGAAAGCAGAAGCGTTATATCAACGCGGTTGATGTAGTCGTACGTCTTCACGATCCGATCGATCCAAGTACCGAAAGCATGACACCTCCAAGTTCTGCACACGTTCGGCTCGGTGACGTCCTCGCCTTCTCGATCTAGATAGAGGGGCAAAGTAGTAGATGAGTTCCGGTAGCACGACAGCGTGGTGACGGTGTTGGTGAATAACAATCTCCGCAGGGCTTCGCCTAAGCACTACAAAAACTATGACCGAGGATAAACTAGAGGGGACGGGGTAGCCTGCACACGGCTTGGTGTTTCTTGATGTGTCCTGGGTGCTAGCCCTACCCCTCTATTTATATGTTGAGCCTTGGGGTCGAAACTTGGAGTAAAAGCCTCCACAAAGTCGGTTTCACCCGAAAGGCAAGAGTCCTTCTCGGACTCCAGGGCCAGACGCCAGGGTTCCCGGCATCTGGACCCAGATGCCAGGGACCCTGGCGTATGGCCCCTGGACTCCGCAAAACTTCCTTTTGCGCTTTCCAAAAACCTTGTGGGCTTTCCCCTTTGGCCCAAATAAAGTGTTCTCATACCCAAAAATTTCGGGAAACATCCGGAACCCCTTCCGGTGAATTCCGGAACCCTTCCGGTGACCAAACACTATTATCCCATATATCAAACTTTATTTCCGGACCATTCCGGAGTTCCTCGTCATGTTCGTGATCTCATCCCGGACTCCGAACAACATTCGGTCACCAACATACATAACTCATATAATACTATATTGTCAACGAACGTTAAGCGTGCGGACCCTATGGGTTCGAGAACTATGTAGACATGACCGAGACACCACTCTGGTCAATAACCAATAGCGGGACTTGGATGCCCATATTGGCTCCTATATATTCTACGAATATCTTTATCAGTCAGACCGCATAACAACATACGTTGTTCCCTTTGTCATCGGTATGTTACTTGCCCGCGATTCGATCGTCGGTATCTTAATACCTAGTTTAATCTCGTTACCGGCAAGTCTCTTTACTCGTTCTGTAATACATCATCCCGCAACTAACTCATTAGTTACAATGCTTGCAAGGCTTATAGTGATGTGCATTACCGAGTGGGCCCAGAGATACCTCTCCGACAATCAGAGTGACAAATCCTAATCTTGAAATACGCTAACCCAACAAGTACCTTCAGAGACACCTGTAGAGCACCTTTATAATCACCTAGTTACGTTGTGATGTTTGGTAGCACAAAAAGTGTTCCTCCGGTAAACGGGAGTTGCATAATCTCATAGTCATAGGAACATGTATAAGTCATGAAGAAAGCAATAGCAGAATACTAAACGATCATGTGCTAAGCTAACGGAATGGGTCAAGTCAATCACATCATTCTCCTAATGATGTGATCCCGTTAATCAAATGATAACTCATTTCTATGGCTAGGAAACATAACCATCTTTGATTAACGAGCTAGTCTAGTAGAGACATACTAGTGACACTCTGTTTGTCTATGTATTCACACATGTATTATGTTTCCGGTTAATACAATTCTAGCATGAATAATAAACATTTATCATGAAATAAGGAAATAAATAATAACTTTATTATTGCCTCTCGGGCATACTTCCTTCATTTACCTCAAGGGTAATGTCAACAATAATAGTTCATGAAAAGTCACATCCAAGGATCTTTCCAACACATTGTGCTTGCCGAAGGATAAAATGTAAAAGGGAAATGTGAAGATCACCATGAATCTTGTATGAAGTATAAGACAAGAATAAAAGATAGGCCCTTCGCAGAGGGAAGCAGAGGTTTTCATGTGCTTTTATGGTTGGATGCACGAAATCTTAATGCAAAAGAACGTCACTTTATATTGCCACTTGTGATATGGACCTTTATTATGTAGTCCGTCGCTTTTATTTCTTTCACATCACAAGATCGTATAAAGCTTATTTTCTCCACACTAATAAATCATACATATTTAGAGAGCAATTTTTATTGCTTGCAACAATGACAACTTACTTGAAGGATCTTACTCAATCCATAGGTAGATATGGTGGACTCTCATGGAAAAACCGGGTTTAAGGATATTTGGAAGCAAAAGTAGTATCTCTACTTGGTGCAAAGAATTTGGCTAGCATGAGAAGGAAAGGCAAGCTCAACATGTTGGATGATCCATGACAATATAATTTATTTCAGATGTCAGAAAACATAACCCATTACGTTGTCTTCCTTGTCCAACCTCAACTCTTTAGCATGTCATATTTTAATGAGTTCTCACAATCATAAAAGATGTCCAAGATAGTATATTTATATGTGAAAACCTCTCTTTCTTTATTACTTCCTATTAATTTCAACGATGACCAAAACTATGTTTGTCAACTCTCAACAACTTTTATTCATCATACTCTTTATATGTGAAGTCATTACTCTCCATAAGATCCATATGATCTCTTTATTTCTTTTCATTCTTTCTCTTTTATTTTTATTCCCTCAAGATCATAGCAAGATAATCAAGCCCTTGACTCAATACTAATCTTTATTATATATAGCTCACGGACTCGATTACATAGAAGGATCATAAAGCAAAACTCAAAACTAAATCATACTAAAACTTTATTCTACTAGATCAAGATATTATCAAAAGGATCGAACTAAGAAAAATGGTAAAGATAAAAGTGTGATGGTGATACGATACCGGGGCACTCCCCCAAGAGTGCCCATACCCATGTGTTTATGTCTCTTTCCTCGGAGGTGATGATGATGGAGTTGTTGATGATGTAGGCTTGTCGTCCATCTTCCAAGGCATAGGCTCACCATCATAGAAGGATGATCGAGTCTCCGGGATCCTCGAATCTGCAGCCAAACTCATCCTCTTGAATCTATATTCATACTCATAGTTTTGGTTTTGCAGGTCATAGATCTGGGCTTGGAGATGTTCAATTTTCTCGTGAAGCTTGAAGATGGTCTCCCCGCTGTTCCTAGCATCTTGCTTGGTGGTGTTGATGAACTCCGTGATCATTATGTGATTGGTGTCGAGTCCATGTTCCACCATCTCCTGGCACTTGAAAACTTTTTGCTCCATTGCTTTGAGTCTTGTCTCCACGCTTCCGGTCTCGAGGCAGGGGGCGCGTCTCCGGGATCCTCGAATCTGAAGTAGTCTGGGAAGGACACGAGGTGCCCATGAGGCAGGGGGCGCGCCCAAGGGGGTAGGGCGTGCCCTCCACCCTCGTGGATGCCTCGTGTCCTTCCCAGACTACTTCTTATTTTCCTATTTTCTTAAATATTCCAAAACAGAGAAAAAAAATGCTTTTAGAACTATTTTGGAGTCGATTTACTTATCGTACCTCATACCTATTCCTTTTCGGTGTCTGAAACGTTTTGGAAAGTGTCCTTTATGTATTCCTTCGGGGTTACATTTTCAATAACATTAGTTTCAACATTTATAGGATTACCTGAGATATAATGTTTGATTCTTTGACCGTTCACCACCCGCGGATTTGTGACTTTGATGTTGTTGATTTTTATGGCACCGGAACGGTAGACCTCCTTGATAACGTAAGGCCCTTCCCATTTAGAAAGGAGTTTGCCTGAAAAAACTCTTAAATGAGAGTTGTATAACAATACATAATCTCCTACATTAAACTCATCTTTTTGTATCTTTTTGTCATGCCATCTTTTAACTTTTTCTTTAAACAGTTTGGCATTCTCATAGGCCTGGGTTCTCCCTTCGTCAAGTGAGCTAATATCAAAAAGCCTCTTCTCACCGGCAAGTTTGAAATCATAATTGAGCTCTTTAATGGCCCAATATGCCTTATGTTCTAGTTCAAGAGGTAAGTGACATGCTTTTCCATAAACCATTTTATACGGAGACATACCCATAGGATTTTTGTATGCGGTTCTATAGGCCCATAATGCATCATCAAGTTTCTTGGACCAATTCTTTCTAGATCTATTAACAGTCTTTTGAAAAATTAATTTAAGCTCTCTATTACTTAGTTCTACTTGACCACTAGACTGTGGATGATATGGAGATGCAATTCTATGATTAACATCATACTTAGCAAGCATTTTACGAAAAGCACCATGAATAAAATGTGAACCACCATCAGTCATTAAATATCTAGGGACTCCAAACCTCGGAAAAATAACTTCTTTGAGCATCTTAATAGAGGTGTTATGATCAGCACTACTAGCTGGAATAGCTTCTACCCACTTAGTAACATAATCAACATCAACTAAAATATGTGTATACCCATTAGAGGAAGGAAACAGTCCCATATAATCAAAGCCGCAAACATCAAATGGTTCAATAACAAGTGAATAATTCATAGGCATTTCTTGACGTCTACAAATGTTACCAATTCTTTGACATTCATCACAAGACAAGACAATCTTATGGGCATCCTTGAAAAGAGTAGGAAAATAAAAACTGGATTGCAGTACCTTATGTGCAGTTCTATCTCTAGCATGGTGTCCTCGATAAGCCTCGGAGTGACACTTGTGTAGAATCTGTTCCTGTTCATGCTCAGGTACACACCGTGTAATAACACCATCTACTCCTTCTTTATAAAGGTCTAGGTCATCCCAAAAGTAATGTCTTAAATCATAGAAGAACTTTTTTCTTTTCCTGGTATGTGAAACTAGGTGGTATAAATTTAGCAACTATGTAATTAGCATAATCAGCATACCATGGAGCAGTACAAGAAGCATTTATGATAGCTAATTGTTCATCAGGAAAGCTATCATCAATAAGTAGTGGGTCATCAAGAACATTCTCTAACCTAGACAAGTTGTCTACAACGGGGTTATCAGCTCCCTTTCTATCAATAATATGCAAATCGAATTCTTGTAGCAAGAGAACCCATCTAATAAGTCTAGATTTAGCATCTTTCTTTTCCATAAGATATTTAATAGCAGCATGATCAGTGTGAACAGTTACTTTAGAATCAACAATATAAGGTATGAACTTATCACAAGCAAATACAACTATTAAAAATTCTTTTTTAGTAGTAGCATAATTTCTTTGGGCACTATCTAGAGTTTTACTAGCATATTGGATAACATTTAATTTCTTATCAACTCTTTGTCCTAGAATAGCACCTACAGCATAATCACTAGCATCACACAAAATTTCAAATGGTAAATTCCAATCAGGAGGCTGAACAATAGGTGCAAAAATCAAAGCTTTCTTAAGTATTTCAAATGCTTCTACACAATCATCATCAAAGACAAAAACGAACATCTTTTTGTAAGAGATTAGTCAGAGGCCTAGAAATTTTAGAGAAGTCCTTAATGAACCTCCTATAAAAACTGACATGACCAAGGAAACTTCTTGTACCTTTAATGTCCTTAGGACACGGCATCTTTTCAATAGCATCAACTTTAGCTTTATCAACTTCAATACCTCTTTCAGAAATTTTATGCCCCAAGACAATACCTTCATTAACCATAAAGTGGCACTTCTCCCAATTCAAGACTAGATTAGTTTCTTCACATCTCTGCAAAACTCGTCCAAGGTTGCTTAAGCAATCATCAAAAGAAGTTCCATAAACGGAGAAATCATCCATGAAAACCTCAACAATATTTTCACAAAAGTCAGAGAATATAGTAGACATACATCTTTGAAAGGTAGCGGGTGCATTACATAAACCAAAAGGCATACGTCTATAAGCAAAGGTACCAAAAGGGCAAGTAAAAGTTGTCTTTTCTTGATCCTCTTTTAACACAGGTATCTGAGAAAACCGGAATAACCATCTAGAAAGAAAAAATGTGTATGTTTGGATTATCTTTCTAGCATTTGATCAATAAAAGGTAAAGGGTAATGATCCCTTTTAGTAGCTTTATTTAATTTGTGGAAATCAATTACCATTCTATAACCTGTAACAATTCTTTGTGGGATCAATTCATCTTTATCATTAGGAACAACATTAATACATCCCTTCTTAGGGAAACAATGGACATGACTTACCCACTGACTATTGGCAACGGGATAAATTATACCTGCCTCCAGAAGCTTTAGTATTTCTTTTCTTACCACTTCTTTCATCCTAGGATTTAGCTGTCGTTGGTGATCAACAACCGGTTTCACGTCTTTCTCCAATTTTATTTTATGCTGGCATAGAGTGGGAGTAATGCCCTTAAGATCATCAAGAGTATATCCAATAGCAGCACGATGCTTCTTTAGAGTTTTCAATAATTTCTTTTCTTCATGCTCTGAAAGGTTAACACTAATAATAATAGGGTATATCTCCTTCTCATCAAGATAAGCATATTTAAGAGTATCAGGCAAAGGTTTAAGCTCAAACACGGGATCACCCTTGGGTGGAGGAGGATCCCCTAGAATTTCAACAGGCAAGTTGTGTTTCAAAATAGGTCCATGTTTAAAGAATACTTCATCTATTTCCCTTCTTTCATTCATAAACATATCATTTTCATGGTCGAGCAAATATTGTTCTAAAGGGTCATTAGGAGGCACAACAATAGAAGCAAGACCAATAATTTCCTCTTTACTAGGCAATTCTTTATCATGGGGCTGTCTATGAAATTTAGCAAAATTAAACTCATGAGACATACCCCCGAAACCAATAGAAACAATATCCTTTTGCAGTCTATCTTAGCATTAACAGTATTCAAGAAGGGTCTACCAAATATAATGGGACAAAAGTCATCTTGTGGGGAACCAAGAACAAGAAAATCAGCAGGATATTTAACTTTCCCACACAAGACTTCAACATCTCTAACAATCCCAACTAGTGAAATAGTGTCTCTATTGGTAAGCTTAATTGTAACATCAATTTCCTCTATCTTAGCAGGTGCAATATCATGCACAATTTATTTGTATAAGGAATGAGGTATTGAACTTGCACTAGCACCCATATCACATTAGCCATGATAGCAATGATATCCTATTTTAACAGAAATAACAGGCATGCCTACAACAGGTCTATGTTTATTTTTAGTGTCAGGTCTTGCAATTCTAGCAGCTTCATCACAGAAGTAAATAACATGCCCATCAATATTATCGGCCAAGAGATCTTTAACTATAGAAATAATAGGTTCAACTTTAATTTGCTCAGAGGATGTAGGTGTTCTAGTATTACTCTTACGAACCACAGTTGAAGCTTTAGCATGATCCTTTATTCTAACAGGGAAAGGTGGTTTCTCAATATAAGCAGTAGGAACAACATGATCAACATTATAAGTGATAGTCTTTTCTTCAACTTTAATATGTGAAACAACTTTTACTTCAATGAGAGGATTATATTTAAACCACTTGTCCTTAGGGAGATCAACATGAGTAGCAAAGGATTCACAGAAAGAAGCTACTATCTCTAAGTCAAGTCCATATTTAGTGCTAAATTCATGGAAAGCATCAGTATCCATAAAAGATTTAACACAATCAAACTTAGGTGTTATAGCTAACTCCTTACCTTCATCGAGATCCCAATCTTCAGAGTTGCGTTTAATTCTTTTCAATAAATCCCATTTGAATTCATTAGTCTTCATCATAAAAGAGCCAGTTCAAGAAGTATCGAACATGGAGCGATTATTGAGAGAAAGCCGAGCATAAAATTTTTGAATAATAATTTCTCTTGAGAGCTCATGATTGGGGCATGAATATAACATTAACTTAAGTCTCCCCCAAGCTTGAGCGATGCTTTCTCCTTCACGAGGCCAAAAATTATATATATAATTACGATCACGATGAACAAGATGCATAGGATAAAACTTCTGATGAAATTCCAATGTCAATAGGTTGTAGTTCCATGATCCCATATCATCACATAGCCTAAACCATGTCAATGCCTTTCCCTTCGAAGATAAAGGGAAGACCTTCTTCTTGATAACATCCTCGGGCATACCTGCAAGCTTAAATAATCCAAAAACTTCATCCACATAGATTAGGTGCAAATCGGGATGTAATGTTCCATCACCTGTGAAAGGATTAGCTAGAAGTTTCTCTATCATACACGAAGGAATTTCAAAGTGAACATTTTCAGTAGGTTCAGTAGGTTGAGGAGAAACTCTTTGCTCTACTGGTTGGGGTGAAGATACCCCGAACAAGCCCCTCAAAGGATTATGTTCCATAGTAACAAGTGACAGTAAATTTCAGCACACTATATATATTTTTCCTTACCAAATTCCACCTACCAAAGGCGCTTCACTCCCCGGCAACGGCGCCAGAAAAGAGTCTTGATGACCCACAAGTATAGGGGATCTATCGTAGTCTTTTCAATAAGTAAGAGTGTCAAACCCAACGAGGAGCAGAAGGAATTGATAAGTAGTTTTCAGTAAGGTATTCTCTACAAGCACTGAAATTATTGGTAACAATAGTTTTGTGATAAGGTAATTTGTAATGGGTAACAAGTAATAAAAGTAAATAAGGTGCAGCAACATGGCCCAATCCTTTTTGTAGCAAAGGACAAGCCTGGAAAAACTCTTATATAAAGGAAAACGCTCCCGAGGACACATGGGAATTATCGTCAAGCTAGTTTTTATCACGCTCATATGATTCACGTTTGGTAGTTTGATAATTTGATATGTGGGTGGACCGGTGCTTGGGTACTGTCCTTCCTTGGACATGCATCCCACTTATGATTAACCCCTCTTGCAAGCATGCGCAACTACAAAAGAAGTATTAAGGTAAACCTAACCATAGCATGAAACATATGGATCCAAATCAGCCCCTTACGAAGCAACTCATAAACTAGGGTTTAAGCTTCTGTCACTCTAGCAACCCATCATCTACTTATTACTTCCCGATGCCTTCCCCTAGGCCCAAACAATGGTGAAGTGTCATGTAGTTGACGTTCACATGACACCACCAGAGGAGAGACAACATACATCTCATCAAAATATCGAACGAATACCAAATTCACATGACTACTTATAGAAAGACTTCTCCCATGTCCTCAGGAACAAACGTAACTACTCACAAATCATATTCATGTTCATAATCAGAGGGGTATTAATATGTATAAAGGATTTGAACATATGATCTTCCACCGAATAAACCAACTAGCATCAACTACAAGGAGTAATCAACACTACTAGCAACCCACAGGTACCAATCTGAGGCTTTGGGACAAAGATTGGATACAAGAGATGAACTTGGATTTGAGATGAGATGGTGCTGGTGAAGATGTTGATGGAGATTGACCCCCTCCAGATGAGAAGATCGATGGTGATTGTCGGCCTCGGATATTACCGAGGACGTGGGCGAGGGAGGCGTGCCATTCAAAGTTTCCTCGGCCTGAGGCACGAGGAGATGTACAAGTAATTCTTCGGACCTCAAGTAGAGTGTCCGGATATTACCGAGGATGTGGGCCTGAGAAGTAACCGCGCCGCCGAACAAGTAAGAAATCCTCTGGCCGAACACACTGTCTTTTATGAAGTTATTTCTGAGAGTTTGCTTTTTGACCAGGACTGGCTAACGAAGGCGAAGATGATTCGGTGTTTGGCCCCCCTCCCTAAGGGTTTGGAAAATCCGGTATTGGAAAAGATGCTCAAGGTCGCACCTTGCCCGGAGCCCTCGAAGGAAGATACAGGGGGGATAATATGGGCGGACGCGGGCCCCCATCGCTGCCAGTTCCAACCGAGGGTATGAGCGTCTCCATGAAGGAGGATAACCGGGGGAGGAAAAGGACTGCTTCCGAGGATCCGGAAGCCGAAGCCTCCAAACGGGAGAAGAAGTCTCCCACAGAGGGTCCTGCCTCGGGGGGTGCTTTTGCCGCACAAAGTCCGCGGGGGGATCATCCCTCCAACGAGTCATAAGTGATCCAAAATACTTTAATAGAAGAGGTATGCTATATTTTTTCTGAGAAAATAACCACCGCATATATCTTGCAGTTCGGGCCTTAGCCCCTCTCAGCTGAGCTCGTCTTCGGGGGATCTTCTTCCAAAGATGATGGAGAGCGAAACGCCTCCCCCGAACTCCTGCGCTCAAGAAGCGGGCGACCCCAAAGTGTCGTCATGGAGGGCCTCTCCGAATCCGGTGAGGCCAGAAGATAATCCCGTAGACCCCCGAAGTCCCCAGCGTCCGGCTCCTGAAGAGAGCAAACAAAAGAGTCCGACACCGTCTGGTATGTGGTCGGATGTTCTGAGGGAGCTAGTGGGGCGAGCGGCCATCTCAGAAGAACACCGTACGCTGATGGGTACGGTGATGGAGAGAATTTCGTCCGCCAAAAACGGATTACATGAAGCCTTTATGAGTCTACTGACAGGCTTTGAGGTATGTGAGATAATATGTGATAGTACTGCACATGTTAGGTGTGCCCTGTGTAGATAGTAGCCCCTGAGACTCTGGTTGTCGTCGAGAACGACGGCGAACAGAGGATCATAGTCCCAGGCAATAACCAGACTGCCTCTATGTGCAGGTGGTGGAAGCTCCGGTGGCTAGCCGAACTAGTGAGTTTGCCAAATTAAAACGACAACTGGATGCGGCAGACACCAACATCGAGGTTGTTAACAAGAGGCTTGACGAGGCACAGCGTAAGTGTTATTATCTAGTGAACGCCACATTGTAAGAGCAGCATGATGCCAGTATCTTTAATATGTTGTGACTGCAGATGGAGCTGCCACCGTGGAAACCTTGCAGGCAGAACTTGCCCGAGCCAAGGAACAAGCGAGGATTAGTAATGCGGCTGCTTTGAAGGCGGCCGAAGAGTTGAAAGTCGAGAAGGCCGCACATTGCAAGAGCCAAGAAAAGATGGCCAAGATGGTCGTAGAATTAAAAGACACTGCCGGCCATTGCCGGGTCCTTGAAAAAGAAAACGAGCGAAGGCAACGGACCTTGAGAAGGCCACGATGGCGGACAAAGACACCCATTCTGCTATGAGAGCGAAGAAGGAGGAGCTGCGGGGAGCCGGGGATATTGCGGCTGGGAAGCCCTTCATGTTACGGAGGAAGTTCGGAGATCCATGATATGCCCCGATGGATCGGCTGTGGAGTTCGGCAAATGCGTATATGGATTTGGCGACGAGCGCTGCCGATGCGGCCAAGTACTTCCAAGGTCAAACAGATCATGAAGTGGACAAGCTGTTCTGGTCGCAATTCAACGTTCCAGAGCGTCCACTTTCTTGACTGACCAGCTAGCCGAATGGGCCGAACTGAATAGGTTGTCCGGACTCGCCATGAGGTCTGTTGTGGATCAGCTATGGCCGTAAAAGCCAAAGCCGAACGACTATTTCAGCTTAGTGCAGTAGTTCCTTGGTGCGGTGCCGCGCATTAATGCGATGAAGAGGTCGGCGTGCATAGAAGGCTCGCGGATGGCCCTTGCCCATGTTAAAGCATACTGGGCGGAGATGGATGCTACCACCGTTGCGGAGCAGGGTTCGGCCATAGGTCGAGTGACTGCCAAGCACTATTTCGAGGAGGTTTGTTGGATTTCGGGTTCCGGCAGACCCTTGAGGTTCGAACACTGGGGTGCGTGCTTAGATTTCGCCTCCTACCTACTTGCACCGCTCCACCTCGCTAGGATCTAAACTATGGAAAGAGCAAGACAAGAGACACAGGGTTTATACTGGTTCGGGCCACCGTTGTGGTGTAATACCCTACTCCAGTGTGTGGTGTGGTGGATTGCCTCTTGGGCTGATGATGATGAACAATACAAGGAAGAACAGCCTCGCGAGGGTCTGTTCTTGGCTGGGGGGATGAACTGCTGGGAGGAGTTCATTCACCTTCCTCTCTCTCTCTCTCCTTCTCAGCTGCCCCCTCTTGCGGGTGGATGATCCTATTTATAGAGGCCCTCGTCCTCTTCCCAAATATCGAGCGGGAAGGGAGCCAACAATGGTGGGCTAATTTGAAGGGGACATCTAGTATCAGTTATCCTCACAAAAGTAGTCTTCGCCTGCGCAAATCTCTGGTGATGACACCGTCTTGGGCTCCATGATGACCTCCGTCTTGTAGTCCTCCTGGTCTCGGTCTCGTTGCACCGAAATGGCAACCTTTGCCCGATGCCTCGGTACTCCACGGCTGCGCTTGCCCCCTTTGCACAAAAGAGGAAAGGAGGACACTGCGCGTGCTGGCACCCGCCTGGCGCCCTTGGTCGTCATGGCTTGCATCACGGGCACCTCGTGAGGTACCCTGCCTTGGTCTCTCCGCCTCCTCATGAGCCAGCCTGACGAGGCCGTGCCTGAGGATGCTCCGCGTCATCCGCCCCGCGAGGCTTTGCCCCTCGCGAGGGTCTTGGGTTTGTGTTGCTGAAGATGGGCCGTGCTGGGCCCCCTTTTGAGCCACGCCGCAGGCCGCAGGCAGGCAAGTCTGGGGACCCCCGTTCCCAGAACGCCGACAGTAGCCCCCGGGCCCAAGGCGCGCCCGGACTTGGCCGTGCAGGGAGGCGGAAGGGCAAGAGTGAAGCGCCGCGGGCCCTAACAACCTGCGGCCTTAGGCGCCGCGTGGCGGTTGATTGGATGTGGGCGGCACTGTTCCCCCACGCCCTCCTTATTTTGCGCCATGCTAGGCGGACCCGTAGTCGTACACAACCATTCCCCTTTTTGTTGCTCGAGCGCCCTCTGTCCTTCCTCCGCTTGAACTCTGGTTTCTGTTTTCAACTCAATCTTGAACCTTCCCCCCCTTCCCATCGCCATGGCTCCGACGAAGAAGGGAAGAGGGAAGAAACCCGTGTCTCCGCCTTGCCTGCCGCCGTTGGCGGCCCCCGCCGAGGGCTTGGGCAAGGTCAGCTCGGCTCTAGCCACCATCTTCAATGAATGCGGGAGGACGACGGCCTGGCCCACGTCCCACTTATCCATCGACAGGATAGCCACCGAGGTCCCGTATTTTGCCGACGCCCTGTGGGCGGGCCTGGTTCCTCCCTTTTTTGATTTCTTCAATGCCATGCTTTCCCACTATCAGATCCACATGATGCATCTGGGTCCTGAATCCATCACTCTCCTTTCCGTCTTCGCCTTTGTTTGCGAGGCTATGATGGGCATCCTTCCTTCGTCGCCTTGCTGCGCCACTTCTTCTCGCTGCGCCTTGTTGACCCTACCCAATGCTGGGCGTGTGTGAGCTTCATTGCCGCGTCTGAGACGGCAGCCTCTGGGATTGACTTCAAGCTCCCTCCGCTCGCGGCTGGGTTCCACGAGCGGTGGCTGTATGTGGATGCTAGGGTGCCCAGCCCCCTGCTGTCAGAGCCAACTTCGCCTGCTGTCCCCAATTCGGGCTGGGGCCAGGAGACGCTTGAGAGCCCCCGGCTCGTCTTCGTCTGGCACCGCTTCGCGTTCTTGAGGTCGCTTGGCGCGACAGCGCTCAAGGTGGTGAAGGAGTTCCTGCTACGCCGCGTTGCTCCTCTCCAGCGCCACTCCCGCCGGATATGGGCCTTCAGCGGGCGCGATGATCGTATGAGGCTCCAGGAAGAGGACCTGATGCCTAAAGTGCTGAGGACGGCACTCTTGACCCTGACGGGGGACCCCAACCCTGGCAGCATCCAGTAGGGAGGGGCCTTGCTGTACCTCTGCCAGAGCGGGGGCAATTTTGCGAGGCAGATGCCTATCTTCGATGAGTGGGGGCCGCGCCCCGCCGGCCTCCAGGGGCCTCGCGAGAACCCAGTGGTGGTGATTTCCCTTCCAGTCAGCCAAGGCGACTCTTCCTCAAGTGGCGGAGCAGGGAGGCACGAGGCGCCAGAGGCCGAGGGGGCTCCCGGCGGGGTGACAGCGCCGGGCGATGCTCATGCGGAAGCAGTTATCGGGGCCCATGCCGCTGAGGCTGAGGGCGACAAGCAGCTGCCCTCTGCGCCTACGACCGAGGCCACTGAGGCTCCGGCGGCTGCTCTTGGCGAGGCGATTGGCGGCGCATATCAGGCAGGCGCCCCTGACGCAGATTGCCTTGACGCTCCATCTTCGTCGCAGGTTGATCCCTGCGCCCGACTCTTAGGTCGCTTCCGCGTGGACTTTGAGGCCCTCCGGAAGAGAAGGGAGGCCCTGGGCGATGATTACCCTTGTCGCCTGCTGAAGCGTAGGAAGTACTTCGCCACCGATGCATAAGCCTTCTCCTTTCCCAGCTCCTGATCCTTCTGTTGCTCTTACTGACCCTTGCTCCGCAAGCCCCTTCCAGCCGAGCTTGCGGAGACGGCTAAGGAGCCGTCCCCCTTGGCTTCGCCCCCTCCATCGTCCTCAAGCGCTCCAAGCAGTGGAGCCCTTGTGGTGAGGGAGATCGACGAGGCGAACCGTCCCGAGGCGTATCGTGGCCCCACGCACCTCGCGATCCTTCGCGGGCCTTCTCGTGGCATAGCCAGCCTGCCGTGGGCTTCTCGCCTGGTCGTGGACTACGATTGGCTGAGGCGCTTCCTGCGCTCTTCACCTGGGGACGGGCTGGCCCGAGGCTGGGCTTCTGACGCGGCGTGCCCGGCCGTCGCGAGGGTGCCAGCCCCCAGCCCCCAGCCCGGAGGGGGAGTGCTGACTCGCGGCCCCCGGTGCTTTCTTGGGGCAGATGATGGTGTGGAAGACGTGCTCGAGCGTGCTCGGGAGCGTCGCGCTCTCCGCCAAGGATTCCTTCGAAGGGCGGCTGACGCGTTAAGCCTGCTTGGAGAGGAGCTTGCCGATGAAGACGCACGCCTTGAGGCCGAGGGCCTACGCCTGGCTGCAGAGAGGCGTGAGCTGGAGGGCGCCATTGCCCTTGAGCGCCGTCAGCGTGATCTTGACGACCCAGAGGCCAAGGCGTCGCTGGTGGCCTCTTGGGAGGCCCGATCTTGGGACACTGAGGAGGCTCGGGAAGTTGACCGGCGGAGAACGGCAGCGGAGGAGCGGGATCAGGAGCTCCTGGCCTGGTGCCACTTGCTGGAGGAGTAGGTGGAGCTGCGTGAGGCAGCCCTCGCGTCGATGAAGGTGGCCTCTAGCGACTCAGCAGAGCTCCATAAGCGTGAGGAGGCGCTGACGCTGGAAGCCGCCGAACGTACCCGTGAGTACGACCATCTGGAGACGAGGGAACGCTTGGTGATGCAGGCGGAGGATGATGTTGCTGCACAGGAAGCCCTCGTCCTGGAGGAGGTCGGACGTCGAGTGGCGATGGCGCATTTGAACCTCGAGCACGAGTTCGAAGAGAAGCTGGGGTTGATCCGGGCCGAAGCTGAAGGCAGGACTGCTGCCTTGAGGGCCAAGCTGGAGGAGGCGACGCGGCGGGCCGACGCTTTCCGGGCTGTTCTTGAGGTGGCTCAAGGTGAGTTAACCGCCTCCCAGGCCGAGATGCTCCTTCTCCGCCAGCGGGTGGAGGAGGCTGAGGTCGTCGCGGGCCAGAACGCGGACGAGATACGTCAGCGGCGGATCCTGGAGCACGAGCACGGCCCCATGCTCTCCGCGCTCTGGGAGAGAGCCAACACAGCCTTGGGCAACATCTGTGAGGCGGCTGTTGGTGAGCCGCACGCAGTCAACTATGCTGGCAAATCTTCAGTTCTTCACTAACGTGGTGACGCAGCTGGAGGCGCGGTCGGTCAGGGCTGACAGGTTGGTGGAGGAGAGGAGCCGTGCCCTGCTTGGGCGCGCCTTTTCTCGCGTCTTCAGCCATCTCCGGAACATGGATCCCACTTTGATTTTGACGCCGCCATCGCCCCAGTCCCCCAGGCCGTCTGAGGCGATCTGGCGCACTGGGTGGAAGACAATGTGGATGCTCTTATCAGGGCCTTCGCTTCAGACAACGACGACGTGCTCGTGGCGGCCGACGAGGGCGGCGTGGTGGACGGCCCTGACGCCGCTGGCAGCGACGCGGACAGCGATGGCGAGTTCAGCGACGCCAGCAATGGCGCAAGTGGTGCTCCTGAGAACGCATTGGGGGATTCATCCGACTGATTGTGCATCGCTCCTACTCCCTTACCCTGCATGAATAGAACTCAGGTTTTGGCCTGATCGCAGTGAGAGCATTTTGGAGGGGGATCCCCTTATGTAAAACTTGTGTTCATCATATTAGTAGACGCTACATCGCCCATGCGCCCGCGCCAAGTGGTTGGCCCAAGCGACGCGCTGGTCGACTAGTTTACCTTTGTCCCGTGCTGGCCCTGAGGCAGCCCGGGGGAGGTTGGGGTGTCTCGAGTGTTCCCTGATTGGGTTCGTAGGATCTGCAGTAAAACACCCTCCTGAGAGGTCACGTCGGCGGCAGTCTGGGCTGCGCGCAAGCTAGGCCTGACCCGGCTCGCGAGGGGCTCACGAGGGGAGGCAGCTGAGGCGAAGTGGTAACCAAAACGCGAGAAATTGCTCGAACGAGACTAAGCACCCCTTCCCCGAACACACACAAATCTCAAATTCGAATCCAACTTGAATCCAGCAGGGGAAAGCGATAACCAAAGGTAAGAGCAACGAAAGCAAACAAAAGGCCGCGTACGGCATCTAGTCTAGTCTTGGACGTCTTCTCACCAGCCCGGAGCTAAGTGCTGCCACTGGGCGTGGGAGGGAGCCCCAGGGCCTGAGGCCCGCACCCCTGAGACTCCGGGGCATGTACAGCCCCACTCATTATTACCTGAGAGTGTCATGGGGCGGCGAGCTTCACAGGCACTGGGCCTTCTTCACAGGTACTGGTCTTGCTTCATATCGCCAGATGAGGGCCCCGCCTTGCGCCACACTCTAGTGCCATCAACGACGACCGGAAACCAGGACGCCGCCGATGGGGTAGAGCGGCCACCAGCTGTCACATCCCTAGTTCTGGTCCTGCTCCGGAAAGTGTTCGAGAGTACCTATCAGTGGAGCAGTGCCCCCTGTTGATCTACCAGGCAAGCAAACCCCCCCTTGTTCATTCCGATACAATCCTACTCTCTCGCTCCTGCTCTCATTATTGCATTAGGACAACAACGATTCAACTGCTACTTTATGTTGCGGTAGTTGAACCCATTCCTCTGCATGACCTGTCATTGCCATAGTAAATAGTTAAAACCCACTAGCATGTGTAAGAGTTGATTGAGCCATGTTGTGTTCTTGCCATGCCATGCCTGCTATTGCTTAGAGTTGTGTCAGGTCTGATTCATCGGGAATGAATTGGAGTGGTACGATATGTTCTAGTGCTGAGAGTTAAGCGTGTGAACACGATTTGGTAAAGGTAGCGGTGAGAGGCCATGTAGGAGTACATGGTGGGTTGTCTCACTGGAACCGTCCTTAAGCACTAAGTTCCATGTATGTTGTCCAATGACTAGCTACTACCACACATTGGAATGCTTAAGTGCCCCTCTCGACTTATTAGCCAACTTGATCTCTGTCCAGGAGTCGCAAATAGTTTCTGGTGTTTGTAGGTAGTGTTAGTAGTCTACCAAGTGGCACCCGGCCAGGTGGGCTTGGGACATACTAGGCACAAGTGGCACGGTGTACCAAGCACAGATCCATCCGGCGAGGTGGGCTTGGGAACCCTGCACATATCGTTTGGGGCCGTGAGCGACACCCCGGCCGGATCTCCTTGCGGATGGAACCCGAATAGGCGATAAACCTGGACTAGAGTCTTGTGTGGTTAGTCAGGTCGTGGTCGACACCCTCGCCAGGCTTCCGCTTGAAGGTTGCCGAGGTACATGACGTGTACATGGTGATAAGTGGTGAGAGCGTGTGTGAAGAAGTACACCCCTGCAGGGTTATCATGATCTACTCAAATAGCCGTGTCCTCGGTTACGGACTTCTTGGATGCTTACGTGGTACATAGACAACTTAAAGTGGATACTCTAAAATGCTCAAGACAAGTGTGAGTGCTATGGATGGCCTTCTCGTCAGGAGACAAGGATGAATCCATAGTAGTGTATTGATGTGGTGCTTAGTGGACTCGTGTGCGCTGCCTCGTCTCAAAGAAGTTTCTCGTTGTCGTAGAACAGGATAGCCACGGAGTCAAAGCTGGCTTGCTGCAACTAAACCCCACTTCACCTTCTTGATACAAATGCATGTATGATAGGATCTGATGTAAGTCTTGCTGAGTACCTTTGTACTCACGTTTGCTTTATTTATGTTTTGCAGATGAGACATCTGTCTCACTAGTAGTACCACTTGGACTTCGACGAGTATCTTGTACCTCAGCTACGATCTTGGTCCCTTGGGAGGGACTTGTGGATAGTCAGGCTCCTCGGCCTTTTTCTTTCGTAGTTGTCTGTACTGAGACATGTACTACTTCCATTGCTTGTATGCTCTGAATGATGGGTCATGTGACCCCTGTTTGTATTTAATGCTATGTGGCTCTTCTGAGCCTTTATCTATATGAGTTTGCGTTATGTTGTGATGCCATGTTGTATAGCACATACTTGCATGTTATGCGTACGTGTGACGTGTACTGCTATGTGTGGGATCCGACAATCTAGTTGTTTATCCTTGACAGCCTCTCTTATGGGGAAATGTAGTTTAGTGCTTCCTTGAGCCATAGTAGTCCTACTAGCCCAGCACTACTTCTCAGAACACTTGACTGGCCGGCATGTGTTCCACTTCGTTCCTATGTCTGTCCCTTCGGGGAAATGTCACGCGGTGACTTCCGGAGTCCTGCCTAGCCTGCTACAGCCCGGGTTCCCCGGAGTCCTGTTAGCCCAGTGCTACAGCCCGGATTCATATGTTGTTGACCGACATGCTCGATGTGATTCATGTATGCCTGTCCCCATAGGTTAGCACCGCTTTGGGTTCACGACTAGCCATGTCGGCCCGGGTTCTCTGTCATATGGATGCTAGCGATACTATCATATACGTGAGCTAAAAGGCGCAAACGGTCTCGGGCCATGGTAAGGCGACACCCGTGGGAATACCGTGCGTGAGGCCGCAAAGTGATATGAGGTGTTACAGGCTAGATCGGTGTGACTTAGAATCGGGGTCCCGACAGCTTTGGTATTAGAGCCTGACTGCCTGTAGGATTACCAAGCCAACCTGGTCGAAGTTGAGCCTAGAAATTCTTTAGCTATATAGGGGAATTGATTGTGGAAGGGAACGTAAGGCTCTTTTTACTCCTTATGCCTCATGCCTTCTGATCTGAGTCATCCTATCTTTCCTACGGGGTTAAGGAGGTAGGCTTCCTCTTCTGTCTATCAGGATCATGTGTTACTACTCCATAGTTTCTTAGGATTGGTTGATCTGAGTCATATCCCAGTTCGAGTATTTCCGGTGTAGCCTGTTTAGTAATATTTTTGAACCTTGAGTGATGATGTTGAGGTTGGTGCTACCCGTCTTTGCAGAATGTTTCATTTTGAGCATTCTACTGCTGTTATGCTGCCGGAATTGTTCTAAGAGTTTGAGAGATACTAAATTCTTGTGCTACCCTCTGCAACCTATAGTTGATGCTGAATCCATCCTTGTCTTCCTTGGTTTCGTTCTTCAGGATGTTGCCAGTTAACCGAAGTTCTATTGCTCGTAGCCGGAACCATGGAGATGGTAGGGATGAGGATCCTCCCGATCAGTCCTCGTTGGCAGAGTTCATGCTAGAGATGGAGAGGAACAAGCGTGAGTCTAACCGCTTGCTAGCACGTATTGAGGAGAACACCTCCCAGCAGCACAAAGAGTTTGTGTCCATTCATGACTTCATTGGCCTGGAACCACCTACCTTCCATCATTCCATTGAACCACTTGATGCGGATGACTGGCTCCATAGTATCACACACAAGCTGCATTCTGTGAACATAGCTGAAGGTGACAAGGTCACCTATGCTGCTTATCACCTGGAAGGTCCTGCTAGTATTTGGTGGCAGAACTATGAGGCTATGCTTCCAGCTGGCCAGATACCCACCTGGAGAGATTTCATTGAGGCTTTTCGCGAGCATCACATCCCTCAGGCTCTCATTGACCGCAAGAGAGAAGAGTTTTGTAGTTTCACCCAGAGTAAGATGGTTGTTGATGCTTATAGTAGAGAATTTGAGAACCTTGCCCGCTATGCTACAGAAGAAGTGTCCACAGATGCCAAGAAGCAGGCTAGGTTCCGGAAGGGTCTCAACCCCAAGTTGCGTCGTGATCTCCACTTGAATCATTGCAATACATTCCATGCTCTTGTGAACAAGGCCATTAATGCAGAGACAGCTCAACTCACCTATGAGGAATCTCGTAAGCACACCCGTGATTTGGGTTCTTCCTCCGGTTCTAGTTCTCAGAAGCGCCGGATTTGGGTTCCGAACTCCGCTCTTCCACCCGGTTATACACCAAGGCCTTCTTGTGTGGCACCTCACCCAGTTCAACCATATGCTACACCCATGCCTATTGGTAGACCACTTGTCAATGCGGGTCCTTGTCCTACCTCCAAGATTTGTTGCAAGTGCGGAGAGCCAGGCCACATTGCCCGTATTTGCACTCAGACCCGTGTTGCTCCACCCCCAGCCCGAGAAGTCTGTTGGCCGTGGTAGTAAGCCTTCACACCAGATGATCAGTGCCAAGTCAGCTCCCACTGAACTTGGACGTGTGCATCACGTCTCAGCTAAAGACGCTCATGATGATCCAGATGTCGTTCTTGGTACACTCCTTGTCAACTGTCACCCAGCTTCGGTTCTATTCGATACCGGGGCATCTCACTCCTTCATTTCCGAAATTTATGCCCGTTTACACGACATGTCATTTTGTGATATGCCCTCCCCACTACTCATTCAAACTCCTAGATCCAAGTGGCAAACTTCTAGGATAAGTTATGGCAATGAAATACATGTTGACAGACTTGTATTTCTAGCTTCCTTGATATCCCTCAAGTCTTCAGATATTAACATCATCTTGGGTATGGACTGGATGAAAGCTCATTATGCCAAGATTGACTATTACACCAGGTCTGTTCAGCTCACACAACCCTCTGGCAAGATAGTCACTGTCTCCACCAAAATTGCAAGGCGTCAACTATATTCTCTAAATGCCAGCCATCTTCCTGACCTTGAAGATATCCCGGTAGTCCGCGACTTTCCAGATGTCTTTCCAGAGGAACTGCCAGGTATTCCACCTGACAGAGATGTAGAGTTTGTTATAGATCTTATCCTCGGAACCGCCCCAATTTCTAGGAGACCTTACAAGATGGCACCCTTAGAGCTAGCCGAGCTTAAGAAACAACTCGATGAATCCTTGCAAAAGGGTTTCATCCGTCCTAGTTCTTCTCCCTGGGCTTGCCCCGTCCTCTTCGTCAAGAAGAAGGATGGTACGGACCGAATGGTTGTAGATTATCGTCCCGTTAATTTGGTCACGATAAAGAACAAGTATCTACTCCCCAGGATCAACAATCTTTATGATCAGCTCGCTGGATCCTCAGTCTTTTCCAAGATGGATCTGACGTTAGGCTACCACAAAATCAAGATCATAAATGGGGACATTCCTAAGACGGCTTTTGTCACTCGTTATGGTCAGTATGAGTACACCGTCATGTCCTTCGGTCTAACCAATGCTCCAGCTACATTCTCCCGCTTAATGACCGACATGGCTAGTCCTGTTAGCCCAGTGCTACAACCCGGATTCATATGCTGTTGACCGACATGCTCGATGTGATTCATGTATGCCTGTCCCCATAGGTTAGCACCGCTTTGGGTTCATGACTAGCCATGTCGGCCCGGGTTCTCTGTCATATGGATGCTAGCGATACTATCATATACGTGAGCCAAAAGGCGCAAACGGTCCCGGGCCATGGGAAGGCGGCACCTGTGGGAATACCGTGCGTGAGGCCGCAAAGTGATATGAGGTGTTACAGGCTAGACCGGTGTGACTTAGAATCAGGGTCCCGACACCAGCGGTTCCCCCGACGACCACGGGTCCTCCGCCAGGGGCAGGCCTTGAGGCACCTCCCCAGCGGAGGGCCTACCTCCTGAGAACACCTTGCTCCGAACGCCGCGGTGGTGATGTCGGATCCCGGCCCCTCTCCTGCAGCCCCATGCACCCTCCTCCCGAGGGGCAGGAGACTGTGGGAGCGGGGCAGCTACTCGCTGTGGCGACCTGCACCTCCTGTGATCCATGGTTAGCGTATGCCTGCTCCTGAAGAATTAGCGGTACCCGGTAATCGTTGCCCCCAGCGTGGCCAGTGGGACCATCCTGGGGCTCCCGGAAAGGCTCAGCTTCTGGCGCCTCGTCCCCCCAGCTTGGGCTGAGGAGCGAGCCTTGTTCGCTCTTGTGTGGGTGTCCTTGGTCCATCATGAGGGGCACGTATTCCTCCGGCGCCGTCATCCCGAATGCCACGCTGTAATGCTCCGCATGCCACACGGTCCTGCCTGACGCGCCCACCGTGGGGTGGCAGCGTGGCTGTCCACTGGGGCCGCGGGTCGCGTCGAGTCCTTCTTCTTCGCGGACCGGGAGCGGGGGCAGCGCCGCCGCCGGTCCGGTGCTGATAGCTTCGCTGGCCTTGGAGTAGCCTTGGAGCCCGCGGGCACGTGCGGGGCCCCCGCGAGGGCTGCCCTTGGCTTGAGATGGGAGCTGGGTGCAGAAGGGGTGAGCCCCCGAGGCGGCGAAGCCCAGGAGCTCTGCCACTCGCTCCAGCAGCACATCGCGGCCGCCCTCCAGCAGCCTGCACTGCAGCAGCTCTCGGGCCACTGTGAGCGTGGCCCTCGAGTTCGCCTGCTCCCTGCGGGTGTACGGCGTTGTGGTCGCTGCGTGATTGGAGGCCCTTGCTGCTGACCGTGCCTGCCGCGGTGTGAGAGCTGTCGAAGCCTGTCTGCGTCGCCTACGGCCCGCAGCGCCCTGCAGACCGCGAGCTGCCTGGGGCACGGGGTTGCCCGAGGCAAGCGGCTCTGCGCGGGCGGGCCACGCCGCCCACGGATCTGGGTTGCCCGCCTGGTCGCCGGACATGGTGATGACGACGCGACGGGGCGCGAAGCGGTAGAAGGTGGATTCTGGCGCACCCCTACCTGGCGCGCCAAATGTCGGATTTCGAGTTCCGGCAGACCCTTGAGGTTCGAACACTGGGGTGCGCGCGGAGATTTCTCCTCCTACCTACCTGCACCCCTCCGCCTCGCTAGGATCTAAACTATGGAAAGAGCAACACAAGAGACACAGGGTTTATACTGGTCCGGGCCACCGTTGTGGTGTAATACCCTACTCCAGTGTGTGGTGTGGTGGATTGCCTCTTGGGCTGATGATGATGAACAATACAAGGAAGAACAGCCTCGCGAGGGTCTGTTCTTGGCTGGGGGGATGAACTGCTGGGAGGAGTTCAGTCACCTTCCTCTCACTCTCTCTCTCCTTCTCAGCTGCCCCCTCTTGCGGGTGGCTGATCCTATTTATAGAGGCCCTGGTCCTCTTCCCAAATATCGAGCGGGAAGGGAGCCAACAATGGCGGGCTAATTTGACGGGGGACAGCTAGTATCTGTTATCCTGACAAAAGTAGTCTTCGCCTGCGCAAAGCTCTAGTGATGACGCCGTCTTGGGCTCCACAATGACCTCCGTCTCGTAGTCCTCCTGGTCTCGGTCTCGTTGCACCGAAATGGCAACCTTTGCCTGATGCCTCGGTACTTCGCGGCTGTGCTTGCCGCCTTTGCACCAAAGAGGAAAGGAGGCCGCTGCGCGTGCTGGCACCCGCCTGGCGCCCTTGGTCGTCATGGCTTGCGTCACGGGCACCTCGTGAGGTACCCTGCCTTGGTCTCTCCGCCTCCTCATGAGCCAGCCTGACGAGGCCGTGCCTGAGGAAGCTCCGCGTCGTCCGCCCCGCGAGGCTTGGCCCCTCACGAGGGTCTTGGGTTTGTGTTGGTGAAGATGGGCCGCATTGGGCCCCCTTTTGAGCCACGCCGCAGGCCGCAGGCAGGCAAGTCTGGGGACCCCCGTTCCCAGAACGCCGACAAGGTTCTCGAGGGTGCTCGTTTAATAGAGGCCTACTGCTCGAAGAATATTATGTTTGAGTGATATGTATTCTCATTGTAAGCACAATGCTTTTATGAAATTTTATAAGGCTATGTTTATACTTTTGCCTGAAAGTAGTATGATGCCTCCTGTGTGGCCGTTTATGTATACATGTGTATAACCTGAAAGATTGCAGCTGTCGGCTTCAACCGCCACACGTATAATGCGGGGGTGCTCGTGAAAAATGCGTGTTCACACTTAACCCAACGTCTTGGTCCTATTAAGGAGGTGATAGCGTAGAGAACGAGGCAACCAGACTATAATGCTTTAACACTTTCACATAGCCATAGGAGTTTGACAGTGGGGCTACTAGATAGCCCCTGGTGGTTCCGTACTCTCCTGATCTCGGGGTGCGTACATGCCTCGCCGGAAAACGGCCCTTCGTTAACGCAGAGGAATTCTAACATTCCGATAGGTCATCGAGTGGTTGACCAGTCTCACGCTATAGCATGACAGTTAGTTTTCGGCTTTCTCTACTGAGGTGCTCGTCCGGATGAACCAGGGCACAATCGTAGTAGTTCTCCTGGTGCTGCCTTAGCCGATAAAGCGGAACGTAAGGCACCAAAACATAGGAGCCGGGCAAACCCAACATTTGACCAAAGACAATGATTCGGAGCTGATGCATATAAGGCCAAACTCGCGACGCCGAACACTCCCTAAGGTATTTGTTCTTTATGGTATAAACCGGGCCTAAATAGTGCCCTTTGTAAGAAGCCCCTTGTGTCTAGGTACGTGCATTGTTCTGACGTGGCCACATGCCAAGACGCCAGCATCCTTCTCAATTGTGTTGAGAATTCGGTGGATGTGTATCAAAAAGAGACAGTAAAAAAGGTTTATGCAGGGTCTTAATCTAAAAAGAATCATTGGAACGGGTCCCTGCTGCACGTCTCCGCCTGTGTCTCCATTGTGCCGTATCCTGGACGGGTGTAGCACGATGATTATCTGTAAAAGAGAGGATTTTAGGTGAAAAAGTTGTCGTGCAGAGAGATAGTTTTTAAAGAAACCATGTATAATTCAAGATGAGTAAAAATTGCCGCTTGTCTACGCGCGTTGAGCCCCTTGTAATTATAATACGGGTGTGACCGGTATGCATTACATATAGCTGCCTCGGACTCGTCTAACCGTGTCTGTGGTCTTGACGACCTGTTAAATGCTTTAGTTGGTCAGGCCATTTTAGTGTGCGGCTGCCAAGGCAGCCGCACTCTCTTCGGCACACAAAGATCGCTTAATACTTCCGTTCACTGTAATGATGCCATGTGGGCCGGGCATCTTGAGTGTGAGGGAAGCGTAGTGCGGTATTGCATTAAAGCGAGTGAAAGCTTCGCGTCCGAGTAGTGCGTGATAGCCACTTTGGAACGGAGCGATGTGGAAGGATAAATGTTCGCTATGGAAGTTATCGGGGAAGCCGAATATAACCTTTAGTAGCAGGGAGCCCGTGCAATGAGCCCCTGTGCCTGGCGTTACTCCTTTAAAGGTAGTATTGCTATGGCAAATTTTCGTTGGGTCTATCCCCATTTCGCGGATTGTATCCTGGTATATCAGGTTTAGACTGCTGCCACCATCCATCAGGACTCGTGTGAAGTGGTATCCGTCAATTATTGGGTCTAATACCAGGGCAGCCCATCCTGCACACCTGATACTTGCTGAGTAATCACGATGGTCGAAAGTGATCGGTTGAGACGACCAATGGCAGGACTCCGCGGTGATAGGCCCTTGGGGATATTTTTCGGGGAGTGCCGTTTTGTTTCTTCCCTTGATCACGTCTAACACGTCTACTGTTTTGACTTCTGGTGGAAATTTCTTTTGTTTCCCAGTGTCTTGCTTGAGAGGCTCATCCTCGTCTTCGCTTGGTGTATCCTCCCCCTTGTGTACGGCATTGAGCTTGCCGGACTGCTTGAAGACCCAACATTCTCTGTGGGTATGATTAGCGGGTTTACCAGGGGTGCTATGGGTCTGACATATTTGGTCCAGAATTTTGTTTAGGCTGGACAGTTCGTCTCTGGCGCCTTTAGAGGGCGGCTTTTGCTGACCTGGCCGAGAGCTTTTGAATCCAGCGTTTACTGCCGTGCTCTTCGTGTTGTCTTCTTTATTCCGGCGTTTGTTATTGCTGTTGCGCCATGATTTCCCATTTCCATCTCTAACTTCGGATGTACTAGGGTCGCTGGTGCTGCATCTGGCTAGCCAGCTATCCTCACCCGCGCAAAAGCGGGTCATGAGGCTTGTTAATGCTGCCATTGTTCTCGGCTTTTCTTGGCCGAGGTGTCTGGCAAGCCATTCGTCACGGATGCTATGCTTAAAAGCTGCCAAGGCTTCGGCATCCGGATAGTCAACAATTTGGTTCTTTTTAGTAAGAAACCTGTTCCAAAGCTTTCGGGCTGACTCTCAGGGTTGTTGAGTTATATGACTCAAATCATCCGCATCCGGAGTTTGGACATAAGTCCCTTGCAAATTTCCCCGAAAGGCGTCTTCGAGCTCTTCCCAACTTCCAATGGAGCTTTCGGGGAGGCTCTTAAGCCAGTGCCCAGCTGGCCCTTTGAGTTTGAGGGGTAAATACTTAATGGCGTGGAGATCATCTCCCTGAGCCATGTGGATATGGAGGATATAGTCCTCAATCCAGACCCCAGGGTTTGTTATTCCATCGTATGCCTCTATGTTTATGGGTTTGAATCCCTCAAAATTCATGTTCCAGCACCTCATCGGTGAAACATAGGGGGTGTGCGGCACCCCTATATTTGGGTGTACCGCGTTATTCGGATGTTTGTTGTGTTGCATCATATGCTGGAGCACGCTTGCGTGGTCCATAGATGGATCTGGTTTCGCCCTCCTTTTGATGCGAGCCCTCGCATAGACCTCGTATTGGCTTATGTGCAACATTGCTTGCCGCTTTATGTTGGCCGTGAGGTCGTCTATCCATCGAGATGGCTGTTTTAATTTTTGGTTGTGGGGGGTCTGAGGCCTCCTCATCGAATTCAGGTAGCAACTTCCGCTTTGGGAAGCACTTGGTGGGGCGATTGCCGCCGTACTTCGCTGCTGTGTTGAGTACTTTACTCCCTCTAATTTGGAGTGTGTCCTGCGCAGCCTTGAGCCTTTGCTTCTGCTTTTTCAGGCTCCTCGCGGTGGCAACAAGCCTTTGGCGCGCATTCTGCTGCTCCGGGTGCTTGTCCGACGTTATGTCGTTCGGACTATCATCTTTGACAGAATTGGTTTGTTCGGTTTGATTCTCCATATTGCCGTGGTCCGGCGGTGGTTCGCCCTACTCCAGCACTGGGTCTTTATGATAGTTATTTCTGCCGAGGCGGGATTTGGGGCGGCGCTTGCGCCGCCGCTTTGACTGCTTCTCGAGGGAACAAGCCTTCGTTGCATCCTTCCGTTCCTCATCGTCGTATTCTTTTGGTGTGTCCACCATGTATACGTCATATGATGAGGTGGACGTCCAGCGCCCTGTGGGCGGTGGTTCCTCTTAGCCTCCCGCATCGTCGTCCATACTGTCGATGTATTCGGAGTCGAAGTCGAGCATGTCGGTTGAGTCATCGACAGTGGCTAGTAAGTGGGTGGTGGGTGGGCGTCGAATTTCTTCGTCGTCCGCATCCCAATCTTGTTGGCCATAATCCGTCCAGGGCTCTCCTGAGAAAGAGAGAGACCTTAGTGAATTCAGAATGTCGCCAAAGGGCGAGTGCTAAAAGATATCCGTGGTGGTGAATTCCATGATCGGCGCCCAATCGGATTCGATTGGCAGGGGCGCGGGCGGTTCGGAGTCAGAAAAAGAGTCCGGCACCTTAGGGTCACAGGCTGCGCAGAGGATTAGGCTGGTGTTCGGCTCGATCGCCGTTGAGACTGCAGCCCCTGAGGTGGTGTCTAACCACCCGTCCTCGATTGGCGCAGTTGGCTCCGAGCCAAGGGTCGGAGCTGATGCGGGCGTGGCCTATGGGGTACTATTCAGCGGCAGAGCTAGGTCATACCCATCGTGACAGTGTGGCGCACCCGACTGTGGCTCAAATCCGTCGAAGATCAAGTCTCCGCGGATGTCGGCCGTGTAGTTCAAACTTCCAAATCTGACCTGACGGCCAGGGGCGTAGCTTTCAATCTGCTCCAGATGGCCAAGCGAATTAGCCCGCAGTGCAAAGCCGCCGAATACGAAGATCTGTCCGGGGAGAAAAGTCTCACCCTAGACCGCATCGCTATTGAAGATAGTAGGAGAGATCAAGCCTAACGGCGACGACACAGAGGAACTCTCAATGAAATTACCAATGTCGGTGTCAAAACCAGCGGATCTCGGGTAGGGGGTCCCGAACTGTGCGTCTAGGCCGGATGGTAACATGAGGCAGGGGACACAATGTTTTACCCAGGTTCGGGCCCTCTTGATGGAGGTAAAACCCTACGTCCTGCTTGATTGATATTGACGATATGGGTAGTACAAGAGTAGATTTACCACAAGATCAGAGAGGCTAAACCCTAGAAGCTAGCCTATGGTATGATTGTATGTTATGGTTGTTGTCCTACGGACTAAAACCCTTCGGTTTATATAGACACCGGAGAGGGTTAGGGTTACATAAGGTCGGTTACAAAGGAGGAGATATCCATATCCGTATTGCCTAGCTTGCCTTCCACGCCAAGTAGAGTCCCATCCGGACACGAGACGAAGTCTTCAATCTTGTATCTTCATAGTCTAACAGTCCGGCCAATGGAGATAGTCCGGCTGTCCGGAGACCCCCAAATCCAGGACTCCCTTAGTGATGATTTCCCCCTCCCAGAGGGATGTTTCCCCGGCAGAACAGCTCTATCGGAGCCCTAGATTGGTTCTGCCAAGGTTCCGCCTTGTGGCGGCGGAGTTTCGTCCCGTGAGCTTTCTTTTGATTTTTTCCCGGACGAAAGACCTCATATAGGCCCACGAGGCAGGGGGCGCGCCCAGGGGGTAGGACGCGTCCCCACCCTCGTGCATGGTGGGTGGCCCCCCTCTGGTGCTTCCTTCGCCCAATATTTTTTATATATTCTGAAAATGACTCCCGTGGAGTTTCAGGACTTTTGGAGCTATGCAGAATAGGTCTCTAATATTTGCTCCTTTTCCAACCCAGAATTCTAGCTGCCGGCATTCTCCCCCTTCATGTAAACCTTGTAAAATAAGAGAGAATACGCATAAGTATTGTGACATAATGTGTAATAATAGCCCATAATGCAATAAATATCAATACAAAAGCATGATGCAAAATGGACGTATCAAGGGGGCGCGGCTGCCCCTTGTGGGCTGCCTCCCCTCTTCCCTATGGCCCATGTAGGGCCAATCTCCCCCCCCAGGGGGGGTCCGGTAACCCTCCGGCACTCCGGTTTCTCCGAAATCACCTAGAACACTTTCGGTGTCTCAATATAGCCATCCAATATATCAATCTTTATGTCTCAACCATTTCGAGACTCCTCGTCATGTCTGTGATCATATCCGGGCTCTGTACTACCTTTGGTACATCAAAACACATAAACTCATAATACCGATCATCACCGAACGATAAGCGTGCGGACCCTACGGGTTCGGGAACTATGTAGACATGACCGAGACTCATCTCCGGTCAATAACCAATAGCGGAACCTAGATGCTCCTATTGCTTCCTACATATTCTACGAAGATCTTTATCGTTCAAACCGCACAACAATATACGTTGTTCCCTTTGTCATCGGTATGTTACTTGCCTGAGATTCGATCGTCGATATCTCAATACCTATTTCAATCTCGTTACTGGCAAGTCTGTTTACTCGTTTCTATAATGCACCATCCCGTAATTAACTCATTAGTTAAATTGCTTGTAAGGCTTATAGTGATGTGCATTACCGAGAGGGCCCAGAGATACCTGCCTGATACTCGGAGTGACAAATCCTAATCTCGATCTATGCCAACTCATCAAACACCATCGGAGACACATATAGAGCATCTTTATAGTCACCCAGTTACATTGTGACGTTTGATAGCACACTAAGTGTTCCTCCGGTATTCGGGAGTTGCATGATCTGATAATCATAGGAACATGTATAAGTTATGGAGAAAGCAATAGCAACAAACTGAATGATCATCGTGCTAAGCTAACGGATGGGTCAAGTCAATCACATCATTCTCTAATGATGTGATCCCGTTAATCAAGTGACAACTCTTGTCTATGGTCAGGAAACATAACCATCATTGATACAACGAGCTAGTCAAGTAGAGGCATACTAGTGACGCTCTGTTTGTCTATATATTCACACATGTACTTCATTTTCGGTTAATACAATTCTAGCATGAATAATAAACATTTATCATGATATAAGGAAATATAAATAACGACTTTATTATTGCCTCTAGGGAATATTTCCTTCTGTCTCGCACTTGCACTAGAGTCAATAATCTAGATTACATTGTAATGATTCT
The DNA here is from genome assembly GCF_056163025.1 of Triticum urartu. Lineage (NCBI taxonomy): Eukaryota > Viridiplantae > Streptophyta > Magnoliopsida > Poales > Poaceae > Triticum > Triticum urartu. The sequence goes on from NC_141874.1 coordinate 163,332,173, forward strand.
AACACCCATGGAGCCTTGGTGCTGATCATGTATTGCTCGTGAGAGAGGCTTAGTCAATGGGTCTGCAACATTTAGATCTGTATGTATCTTACAAATCTCTGTGTGTCCCTCATTGACTTGATCACAGATGGAATTGAAGCGTCTCTTGAAAATCATGCATTAGATCATCATGATGCATATCATATTTGGAATGTTATACATTAGATCATCATGCATATCATATTTTATTTTGCTTTTGGTTTTCATCCTAGAAAATCCTAAGCAACTCAAGGACCCACGGAGAGAGTTGGGGATTTCGTTATTTACATATTTGAGTTTTCTCAAATTATGTAAACAGGATGATTTGATTTTATTTATTTTATCATCAATTATTTCTATTACAAAAATATGAGCGAGGGAATAAAATGACTTTCCCAAAATATAGAAATATTGAGGATTTAATAAAAAAATCAAATAAGTTTTATTTCGGAGTTTTTCGGTATTTTTTATTTGAATTTAGGAAAAATGCGTGTTTTTCAAAGTTGTAGTTTGGGCCCAGATAAATGTTCACTTTATCGGGCTTGATTTTAGAAACCCGGCAAAATTTATTTCATGATTTTTGGAGTCCGTTTATTATTTCTTTTTAATTTTCTTCCGAGCGAAATTATTTAAAAAAAACACGGAACCGACTTTGGGCCGTACTCGGCCAGGACTCCGCCTGGTCGGGGCCTTTATAAGGCGCCGCCCGAGAGCCCGAGAGAGCCCGGCCGCCCCTGCCCTAACCCTAGCCGCCGCCTCCAGCCGCCGCCGCCGCCCCGCCGCCGACTCGCCGGAGCAGCGCGCCGCCCGAGGTTCGTCGCCGCCTTGTTTTCCGTGCCGTTAAAAAAAATTCTGTTCGTCGTTTTTCTTTTTCGTCGGATTTTTCGTGGTTATTTTCTGATCGCGATTTCTGATCCGATTTTCGTTTTAGTATAACTTTTCGCTCATTTATCGGAATCAGGCGATTCAAGCGCCTGGAGTTTCGTCTCGAAACCCTCTTTCCGAATAATCAACTTAAACATGTTTTTGCTGCTGTAAAAATTGCCCTAGATCCAGATTATTAGAACGAAGTTGTTTTCTTTCGCCGTTTGATTTCTTTTGCTTCGTTCGATTTGATTCTTTTTGCAAACCAGGGTTCTTAAGTTGAACTTTCTGGTTAGATCTTCTATTTGAGTTTTACCTGTGCATTAGATGAGTACTTATTGTATGCTTGTTGTTTGTCTGCGATAGAATACCCGGAGTGCGCCACATGTTACTTCGAATCTCTAGGTTTCGCGAATCATCAGCAAGGCAAGTAACACTTTGATCATACTTTTTCTACAACCCAGTTTTATTGCATTAGATCAATCCTCACACATTGCATGATTAGGATCTAATTAAATTGTGGGATGGGAAGTAGATGAGGTAGTACCTATTACTTGTTTATTATCAAACCTTTGGGAGTTACTTCTACGTTTGCTTATTATGCCATGCTATGCTAGTAGACGTGGATTGGGTGAGTGATATCCATGACAGATGTGAGATTGTTAATTAATGGTTTATCTAAGGTGGCAACTTAAACACACATCTGGGTGGATTGAGGCACCTGGGGTTTCCAGGACTTGCCTGTTTTTCTTTGGACCGCCACCCAGGCTCAAAGGGATCATGAGATTTTTCATACTAGAAACTTCCGTGTGCAGCCACAAGCCATTATGGGCTCTGGCATAGTTGACTAAGTTGTGCGAACTCTTATAGTGGTAGACTAGCAGATGTAGGGGATGTAGGTGGTACGGTCTACCCGATCGTAAGGTGCTAGCGCTTCTGAAAGACTATGTCTTGGTCATCCGTCTTCTCAAACACCATGTAGTGCGAGAAACCAAACGGAGGCGATCGAATCTTGTGGGGAAAAGTGCGCAAACCTCTGCAGAGTGTAACAAACTAATCATGGTTAGCCGTGTCCCCGGTTATGGACAATCTTGAGTATCTAGTACCTGGATTTTCATGTGAATCTCAACATGTTACTCTAAATTAATTTTGTTGGGTTTTAATGATGTTACTTAATTGGGATTGAGAATGTTGTCAACCATTATCAATGTTTAACAACCACCATGATAGTAATTAAATTTATTCCTTTGAAGTAGGGAAAAATTGGCTTTACGCAAAAACTGTAACCATAGAGCTTTCCACCAGCCAAATATGCATATAGTATAGCTGTTGCATTCCATTATTCTCTATGTGTTACCTTGCCAGCATATTCCATGTGCTGACCCGTTTTCGGGTTGCAACGTTAATGTTGCAAACTTTTCAGACGACGATTAAGGAGTTTTAGGTCGTGGTTCTATACTCAGTGATGCCGTTGGAGTTGATGGACTCACTTATCTTCCAAGCCTTCCGCTGTTATCGTTATTAGATGGCCTTAAGCCTTATTTATTGTAATAAGTTCTCTTTTGAGACACTCGCTGTAATAAGTGTGTGATTGCTACTCTGCTATAAATCCTCCGAGTACTGTGTGGTGTTAGCATTACTGATCTAGGGATGACACCGGAGCATAGAGATCAGACTGTTTGAGGTCTGGTCGCTACAGAGATGGTATCAGAGCACACGCTGACTGTAGGACATGACCACTAAGCTAAAGAACAAGATCACTACTAACTCTCTTCTCTTCTGACTTCTCATCTTTTCTACTCTTTAGGATGGCGGATGCAAGGAACAAGTCCACCCAACCGGATGAAGATACACCCTTTGGACGCCACTTGAAGGAAGTCACTAGATACCTGAACATAGGAGTACCAAGCTTCACGGGAACCTACAACGCCACTTTACCTGAAGAAGAGCGCTGGATGATTCAAGTTCAAGTTCCAGGAAGGACGTTCATGCCAGTCACTGAGCCCATAGAGTTTTCTTTTGATGCACCAACTTGGAGTCTAGGAAAGAGCATGGCAGCACACATCGCCATGGGACGCATTGGAGAAGTCTACTGCAAGGATCTTAAGGATACTATCTACCAGATTTGTGGGCGCCAAGATGAACACTGGGAGATGATCAGCACCAGGAAAGATAGATCAATTGCAGCTTTTATTCAGGAGTTACACCAGCACATTCGACGACAGGAGAATCAGATGTGCGCTGACATGATAGATCTGAAGAAGGCTAAGACTAGAATCAAGGAACTGGAGGAAGAACTCAAGGCTACACGCGAAGATTCTGAAGAAGAAATTGAAGTATTGGTGGAGAAGAATGACGATCTGATTAAGAAGATAGGAATATTTATGGGAGGCCCTAAGCCCATAGATGAAGACGAAGAACCCAAGGAGATTAGCTCGGAGGACTACATCATCATTGACGGCACCGACTCGGAACAAGATAGTGGTGATGATGACTATGTTGATGAAGCAGGAGCAGATATCATGGAGTCTACAACCGTAGAATATTTCTAGTAGACCACCTCATTAGTAGTAGTAGTCCACCATGTAAATATAGTAGTCCGAGCACTTTTGTGATAGCTAGATCGATTGTATGTCCTTGTTTGATTGATTGAAGTGAATGGTGTGCTTTTGCCTCATGTGCATATGGGTAGTGTTTTCCCTTTAGACCCCCTCTATTCTTATATCTCATCTTTTCTAAACCCTCAGATGCCTCCGAGACGTGACCCTGGATTTGCCTTTCCGCCGGAGCTCACCCAGTTGATCCAGCAGCAGAACACCTTGATGCAGTTGCTAGTTCAGAATCAGAATCAGGGGAACAACAACAACCCACCACCACCACCACCTGTTGACCACTTAGCCCGTTTTCTTAGGCTAAATCCGCCGGTGTTTTCCAGTAGCACCGAGCCGATAGTAGCAGATGATTGGCTCCGCAAGATATCTAGGGAGTTGACCACAGCAGGATGCACAGATGTGGAGAAGGTTAAGTTTGCCGCACACCAGTTAGAAGGACCCGCAGCATCCTGGTGGGAGAATTTCACAGCCACCTTCCCAGTCGACACTGTCACATGGGACCAGTTTCAGCAGGCTTTTCATACTGCCCATGTTTCAGCAGGTGCCATGGCCACGAAGAAGCGTGAGTTTCATAACTTGCGCCAAGGAGGACGGACAGTTGGCCAGTATGTGGAGGAGTTTAGTAAGCTAGCACGTTATGCCCCAGATGACGTTGCTACGGATGCAACTAAGCAGGAGAAATTCCTGGAAGGACTGAATGATGAGTTGAGTATGCAGTTGATGGTAGCCACCTTCAACAACTACCAGGAGTTGGTAGATCGTGCTCTTATGATTGAAGGGAAGCAGCAACAAATTGAGAACCGCAAGAGGAAGTATGGACAAGGAAAGTATAATTCAGGAGCTCAACAAAAGCCACGTTTTACCCCTAGACCGGGAGGACATTTTTAGCATACCCATGGAGTAGGTAGCTCGCACAATCACAATGGCACCAAGAATGGTAATGGGAATGGAGGAAGCAATGGCCATAACCGCAACACCCCATCAACCCCAGCCAAGAAGGACTTGAGCCATGTCACTTGTTATAAGTGTTCGAAGCCAGGACATTATGCAAATGAATGTCCTGAAGGCCAAAATGGCAATGGAAGTTCTAGGAAAAAGCCGAACCCTTTCAACAGGGGACAGGTGAACCACGTTAGCGTGGAGGAGGTTGAAGCTCAGCCCGATGCAGTAATAGGTAAGTTTTTGGTTAAGTCATTTACTGCACTCATTCTTTTTGATACTGGTGCATCGCATTCATACATCTCAAGGGGATTTGTGGATAAGTATAACCTACCAACCCAAGCCCTTAGGTCACCCATGTTAGTAACCTCGCCAGGAGCAGAGTATGTGGCAAGTCTATGGTGTGATCGGTTACCATTAAGGATTGGTAACTATGTTTTTCCCTCAGACCTAATAGTATTGGAATCTCAAGGATTGGATGTGATATTAGGCATGGATTGGTTATCAAAGTATGAAGGGAATATTGAGTGTGCTAGTAAGTCAATTTTGCTTACCACACCAGAAGGGAGAAGGATCAAGTATGTATCCCAGCATGTACCAAACAGGACACAAGTAAATTCCTTATTAGGAGTTGTGCAGGAGGAAGTACCAGTGGTAAAGGATTTTCCTGATGTATTTCCCGAAGAGTTGCCAGGCATGCCACCGGATAGAGACATTGAGTTTTAGATTGAGCTATTGCCAGGCACTGGGCCAATATCAATGAGACCATATAGGATGCCAGCAAAGGATTTGGTGGAAATTAAGAAGCAGATTAAGGAGTTACTGGATAAGGGATATATTCGCCCAAGTTCTTCGCCTTGGGGATCGCCAGTACTTCTAGTGGAGAAGAAGGATGGATCGTTAAGAATGGTTGTTGATTATCGAGGATTGAACAAAGTAACGATCACGAACAAGTACCCACTACCAATGATCAACGATCTGTTTGATCGGTTGCAAGGAGCTAAAGTGTTTTCCAAGATCGATTTGAGATCAGGGTACCATCAGTTGAAGATTCGAGAGCAGGACATACCTAAGACAGCATTCACCACAAGATATGGACTATATGAGTATACCGTTATGTCATTTGGACTGACTAACGCACCTACCTATTTTATGAACATGATGAACAAGTGTTTATGGAGTTTTTGGATAAGTTCGTCGTAGTGTTCATTGATGATATCCTAGTATATTCGAAGAATGAAGAGGAGCATAAGGAGCATTTGCGTTTGGTACTTGGAAAGCTCAGAGAACACCAATTATATGCCAAGTTCAGCAAATGTGAGTTTTGGTTGAAGGAAGTAGGATTCCTCGGACATGTTATATCTGGAGAAGGTATAGCAGTAGATCCCGCTAAAGTTGATACCGTGACCAAGTGGGAAGCCCCAACTACCGTTGGAGAGATCCGGAGTTTTCTTGGACCCGCAGGATACTACCGGAGATTTATTGAGAACTTCTCAAAGATTGCGAAGCCTATGATGGAGTTGCTGAAGAAGGATACTAAGTTCAAATGGACTAAGGAGTGTGAGGCTAGTTTCCAGGAATTGAAGAACCGTTTGGTTACCTCACCAGTGTTGATTTTGCCAGATCAAACCAAGGATTATGAGGTGTATTGCGACGCTTCACGTCGAGGACTTGGAGCAGTGCTTATGCAGGAAGGGAGAGTTGTTTCGTATGCTTCACGACAACTGAAGCCCCATGAATTGAATTATGCTACGCATGATTTGGACTTAGCAGCCGTAGTGCATGCATTGAAGACATGGAGACATTTCCTCATTGGAAATCATTGTGAGGTGTACACGGATCATAAGAGTCTGAAGTACATTTTCACGCAGAAGGAGTTGAACATCAGACAAAGGAGATGGTTGGAGCTCATCAAGGATTATGATATGAAATTGCATTATCATCCCGGAAAAGCTAATGTAGTAGTTGATGCATTAAGCCGTAAGAGCCATGTCAATACGTTAATGACAGGAGAAATACCCAAGGAGTTTGCAGAAAATCTTTGTGAGCTATGTTTGGAAATAGTTCCGAGATGCTATGTAGCAGCATTAGAAATTCAGTCAACCTTGATGGACAGAATCAGAGAAGCTCAAAAAACTGACAAAGAGATTGCCGCTATAAAGGAGAAACTAAGCAAGGGAAAAGCTAAAGGATTTCGTGAGGATGAGCACGACACCCTATGGTTTGAAGACCGTGTTTACGTGCCCAATAACCCGGAAATCAGGAAGTTGATTCTGCAAGAGGCACATGATTCACAGTATTCGATTCACCCAGGAAATACCAAGATGTATTTGGATTTGAAGGATATTTTCTGGTGGACCGGAATGAAAAAAGATATTGCAGAGTATGTAGTAGTTTGTGACGTATGTCAGAGAGTAAAGGCAGAGCATCAGAAGCCAGCAGGATTGTTGCAACCATTGCCGATACCCGAATGGAAATGGGATAAGATAGGCATGGATTTTATCACGGGATTACCAAGGACTCGTTCAGGCTATGACTCGATTTGGGTTGTAGTTGATCGATTGACGAAGGTAGCTCATTTCATCCCAGTAAAGACCACTTACACTAGTGCTAGGTTGGCAAAGATATACATGACCAGGATCATATGTTTGCATGGAGTTCCGAGGAGCATCGTATCAGATAGAGGAACCCAGTTTACCTCAAAGTTCTGGAAGCAGTTGCATGAGACTTTGGGTACCAGGTTAGAATTTAGTACAGCTTTTCATCCGTAGACAGATGGACAGACTGAGAGAGTCAATCAGATTTTGTAGGATATGCTGAGAGCTTGTGCGCTAGATTATGGATCTAGTTGGGACGATAATTTGCCATATGCAGAGTTCTCTTACAATAATAGCTATCAGACCAGTTTGAAGATGGCACCTTTCGAAGCTTTGTACGGAAGGAGGTGCAGGACACCGTTGTCATGGGACGAAGTTGGAGACCGCCAGTTGTTTGGACCAGATCTGATTAAGGAGTCTGAACAAAAGGTGAAGTTGATTCGCGATAGGCTCAAGGTAGCCCAGTCCAGGCAGAAGAGCTACGCAGATTCTAAACGCAAGGAGACAGTTTACGAAGTCGGAGACAGAGCTTATCTTCGAGTATCCCCACTTCAAGGGATTAAGCGCTTTGGAGTTAAGGGGAAGTTAGCGCCACGATTTGTAGGACCATATCGAGTTTTGGAGCGTATGGGAGAAGTGGCTTACAAGTTGGAATTGCCAGAAGGATTAACAGGAGTTCATGATGTGTTTCACGTTTCTCAGTTGAAGAAGTGTCACGCGGAGATGGCTGACATACCTTTGAGAGACACCGTGCCATTGGAAGCAATTCAGTTGGATAACAATTTGACCTATGAGGAGAAACCAGTCAAGATTCTTGAGTTTGCCAGCCGAGTTACTCGTAGCAAGGTTATCAAGTTTGCAAAGTTCAGTGGAGCCACCACACGGAGGATGAAGCCACCTGGGAGCGAGAGGAAGATTTGCTCAAAGACCACCCTCACCTATTTTCTAGCCAACCCGAATCTCGAGGGCGAGATTCATCTTAAGGGGGGTAGGTTTGTAACATCCAAAATTTTCAATTTGGAATGTTATACATTAGATCATCATGCATATCATATTTTATTTTGCTTTTGGTTTTGATCCTAGAAAATCCTAAGCAACTCAAGGACCCACGGAGAGAGTTGGGGATTTCGTTATTTACATATTTGAGTTTTCTCAAATTACGTAAACAAGATCATTTGATTTTATTTATTTTATCATCAATTATTTCTATTACAAAAATATGAGAGAGGGAATAAAATGACTTTCCCAAAATATAGAAATATTGAGGATTTAATAAAAAATTAAAATAAGTTTTATTTCGGAGTTTTTCGGTATTTTTTATTTGAATTTAGGAAAAATGCGTGTTTTTCAAAGTTGTAGTTTGGGCCCAGATAAATGTTCACTTTATCGGGCTTGATTTTAGAAACCCAGCAAAATTTATTTCGTGATTTTCGGAGTCCGTTTAGTATTTCTTTTTATTTTTCTTCCGAGCGAAATTATTAAAAAAAACGCGGAACCGACTTTGGGCCGTACTCGGCCAGGACTCCGCCTGGCCGGGGCCTTTATAAGGCGCCGCCCGAGAGCCCGAGAGAGCCCAGCCGCCCCTGCCCTAACCCTAGCCACCGCCTCCAGCCGTCGCCGCCGCCCCGCCGCCGACTCGCCGGAGCAGCGCGCCGCCCGAGGTTCGCCGCCGCCTCGTTTTCCGTGCCGTTAAAAAAAATTATGTTCGTCGTTTTTCTTTTTCGTCGGATTTTTCGCGGTTATTTTCTGGTCGCGATTTCTGATCCGATTTTCGTTTTAGTATAACTTTTCGCTCGTTTATCGGAATCAGGCGATTCAAGCGCCTGGAGTTTCATCTCGAAACCCTCTTTCCGAATAATCAACTTAAACATGTTTTTGCTACTGTGAAATTTGCCCTAGATCCAGATTATTAGAACGAAGTTGTTTTCTTTCGCCGTTTGATTTCTTTTGCTTTGTTCGATTTGATTCTTTTTGCAAACCAGGGTTCTTAAGTTGAAATTTCTGGTTAGATCTTCTATTTGAGTTTTACCTATGCATTAGATGAGTACTTATTGTATGCTTGTTGTTTGTCTGCGATAGAATAACCGGAGTGCGCCGCCTGTTACTTCGAATCTCTAGGTTTCACGGATCATCAGCAAGGCAAGTAACACTTTGATCATACTTTTTCTACAACCCAGTTTTATTGCATTAGATCAATCCTCACACATTGCATGATTAGGATCTAATTAAATTGTGGGATGGGAATTAGATGAGGTAGTACCTATTACTTGTTTATTATCAAACCTTTGGGAGTTACTTCTACGTTTGCTTATTATGCCATGCTATGCTAGTAGACGTGGATTGGGTGAGTGATATCCATGACAGATGTGAGATTGGTAATTAATGGTTTATCTAAGGTGGCAACTTAAACACACATCGGGGTGGATTGACGCACCTGGGGTTTCCAGGACTTGCCTGATTTTCTTTGGACCGCCACCCAGGCTCAAAGGGATCATGAGATTTTTCATACTAGAAACTTCCGTGTGCAGCCACAAGCCATTATGGGCTCTGGCATAGTTGACTAAGTTGTGCGAACCCTTACAATGGTAGACTAGCAGATGTAGGGGATGTAGGTGGTACGGTCTACCCGATCGTAAGGTGCTAGCGCTTCTGAAAGACTATGTCTCGGTCATCCGTCTTCTCAAAGACCATGTAGTGCGAGAAACCAAACGGAGGCGATCGAGTCTTGTGGGGAAAAGTGCGCAAACCTCTGCAGAGTGTAACAAACTAATCATGGTTAGCCGTGTCCCCGGTTATGGACAATCTTGAGTATCTAGTACCTGGATTTTCATGTGAATCTCAACATGTTACTCTAAATTAATTTTGTTGGGTTTTAATGATGTTACTTAATTGGGATTGAGAATGTTGTCAACCATTCTCAATGTTTAACAACCACCATGATAGTAATTAAATTTATTCCTTTGAAGTAGGGAAAAATTGGCTTTATGCAAAAACTGTAACCATAGAGCTTTCCACCAGCCAAATATGCATATAGTATAGCTATTGCATTCCATTATTTTCTATGTGTTACGTTGCCAGCATATTCCATGTGCTGACCCGTTTTCAGGCTGCAACGTTAATGTTGCAGACTTTTCAGACGACGATTAAGGAGTTTTAGGTCGTGGTTCTATACTCAGTTATGCCGTTGGAGTTGATGGACTCACTTATCGTCCAAGCCTTCCGCTGTTTTCGTTATTAGATGGCCTTAAGCCTTATTTATTGTAATAAGTTCTCTTTTGAGACACTCGCTGTAATAAGTGTGTGATTGCTACTCTGCTATAAATCCTCCGAGTACTGTGTGGTGTTAGCATTACTGATCCAGGGATGACACCGGAGCACAGAGATCAGACTGTCTGAGGTCTGGTCGCTACATAATACCTGCATGTCCAATCTCAACTTGTTGATTATACGTTCACAATCATGTACACGTTGTCTTGCCACCTCTAGTTGATGCTCGAGAACATCAGCACATTCCAATTACAATCCATAATCATTCGGTAACGGCCATGCCGCACTGCTCGCAGATCTTTGTGTCGATGTTACTTCATCCTGAAATGTTTCTGTAAGTACACATGACTAGGGAAAAAATATAGTTACAACAATGAAGCGAACAAGACACTATTTTGTACTACATGGCAAAACAGGACTAATAATAATTTTACACGTCACTTTCAAAAAAATGTTACACATCATGAAGCATAAGCAGGTGATATTTTAAAAATTATAAAAAAGATAGTATGTGCAGCCTACATACAGAAATCCCTCTTAGCTCAACAGAGGAGCATGATGTTGGGTCCCAATCAAAAACACAGACAAGTTACAAATTTAGACAAGCAGTTGGCCATTCTGTGCCTCAATTAAAGTCTTAGGGATCATAATGAACAGCAGGGGGTTTCATACAAACATACTACAGCAGGCAAAACTATGCAATCATTAGCATAGTATAAACTAGATTGTGAGCCTCATGCAATAATAGTTGGTTAATAGACTTCAAAGCTTCAGGCACACTTCGGCAGAGTAATTAAATGGTAAGGCCTTTAATTATGTCAATTAATAGTGATACAAGTACCGAACATCAGGCATGATTATTTGGGCATCTCATTAACTGAGGACGAATAAAGCAATTGAAAAGAAAAAATTAACTATGCCTGAAACAAACAAGGAATTGAACTATTGAGTTGCATACAGTGACTTACCTTAGCAGGTTGAAGAGTCTCAACGCAGCTCCTACTTCTCTTGTAAGGCTCCTTCCTAACATCTTGTACTTGGAAATCCTCAATCTTATCTTCATTGCACCCCCTCTGCAAGGTGACACAAACTAGTTACTCGTCTCCTTGGAAGATAAATATGCATACTTTCCAGTCTGTGAACACTAAAGGATGAGATTATAACAAAACAACACCACATAATGAAACAGGCCGCATCTCTTGCACTTGCACACAATGAAATGAGCATTTACTATGTCTGCACTATGTAAAAACTAGGCATACCTTTGAACTGGATCTCCAGGTACTCTTGGAGAGCCTACTGTAGTGTACAGCCAAACCTTTATGTTACCTATGAGTTAGACAAGGCCCCACTACAGCAGCCCTTAGTGTTTAAATCGTTGACAAGCTCTGTTAGAGTGTTAGGTCAAGAACAGCAAGTAATCAAAGCAAATAGTCATAGTATGGCTGGCTGATGCAAACAAGCAATTGAACAGATGTGTGAGCAAATCTTACATATCAAGAAAAGAAGCAAAGAAGGAGGCTTAAAGACCATCACTTGACTGACCAGATTTAAGGGGCATTTAAACATCATGTGCAACGTATGAACTAACATAAACATTGCATATTCCAGATTCTACAATGGAATGCACATGTATTAGGTTATGCCATGTATGATGATGCCTAAATGTACAGATAGTAGGCAGGAGTGATTCATCACTGCACGCATAATTGAATTGCAGGTTAAGGGCCAGTTCGATTCTGCCTTTTCAGGGCATATTGTCAAAATAAGCCATAAAAGATGTAAAGAAGTCATTTTTGAGTTATGGGCTTGGGCTTAACTAATTTCGCTTTGGAGGGGGGGTGTTGCGGGTAGAACCTCACTAAAAATTGAAGGGAAGGGGAATAGTGAAATGAATCTGTTGTCTGCCTATATTACACACAAAATGCAACTGCTGATGCCCGTGTCACACCTGACCCTCAAGTAAAAACAAACATGCAAGAATTCATTGCCATGCCCGCTTGCATCTCCTCTCCCCTTTCCCTCTACCTTGATCCCCTACCTACAGCATTAGGGTTCCTCCAGCGAGCCATCGCCACTGGTCCCATCTGGCCTGGTCCTCAACAATGCTATGTCCAGCTAGGCTACATGGCCCGTGGGTAGTGGCAAATCTCCCTGGCTGCTCCTCCCTTTGGCGTCGCCCCTCATTCTCATGGTCTCTAGCAGCTGCTCCACTGTGGTTCGTCCAACGCACTACTCCGGCGGGCGCTCCACAACTACGGCTGATGCCACACTGCGGCAGAAGTCACCTTATTCCCCCTCCCCTCCTCCCAGGCCATGGCCTTGAGGTGCTGTTGAAGGATGAGCTCATCCAACAAGGTGAGGATCTCCTCTGATGTTTGGCCAAATTTTCATTCTGATCCACTATACAATGAATTGCTATGAGCTGCTTCTTCTGCTGCTATATGACGCATTGCTATGACCTGCTCCTGCTGCTGCTATATGATGAATTGCTATGAGCTTCTGCTGCTGCTGCTGTATGATGAGTTGCTATGAGCTACTGCTGCTGCTATATGATGAGTTGCTACAAGCTGCTCCTGCTGCTGCTATATGATGAATTGCTATGAGCTGCTCCTGCTGCTGCTATATGATGAATTGCTATGAGCTGCTGCTGGTATATGATGAATTGCAGACTGTTGCTGCCGTATGATGAGTTTCTATGAGCTGCTGCTGCTGCTATATGATCCTTTTAGGTGGTGCTGCTATACGATAATAACCAGCTACATGGACCGTCGAATTTCAATAAATAATTGCTCTTCATTTAAATGTGGGTCATGCGTTCTTCGTTTAAATGAGGCAATGGGATCTCTATGGAAAACATTGACCAAAGTAGATTGTGCCAAGTAGATGGTATCTTTGTATTTGCATTTTGAGCAAATAATGATGGTCTATTTTCCTATCATATTAATTACTGCACTGGGTTCAATTTGTGATGTTTGCAAGTCAAATTAATTTCCATATGGGCAGCAAAATGAAAAAAATGTAATGCAATCTAGACTTTCCACTGATCATACCAAAGATAAGCTGAAAATGCAATGAAAAGAACTGGTTGGGTTATTACATGGAGCTTATATTCATAGGTGCTTATTTTCTTAGGATAACTCATAATAACCGTCCCTAAGAAACTTGGCTAATAGAACTGGCATACAAATAACATGTGACGATGATTGCAAATGGAGGAGTGATGTACCATAGCATACTGTATAGGATCACCGCTGCCTCTCCTTTTTTGCGATGTTCCATGAAATTGCCACATACATCTTGTACTTTTTCATTGTGTAACCCTATCTGCAAGTTGACACGGCTAATTTCAGACATCTCTACATGATACTACATTGCATATCCCTTGCGCATATTTAAACCACCAATTAACGATTGTGTGGGTACCATAAACTAGCCATGACTCTGTATGCTGGACTAGCAGTCACTCTAAGGGAGCCTAATGTAGTGCACTAGAATTCCTACATGCCACCTACAATTTTGTGTAATGTAATTCCCCTGTTCCTAAATATATGTCTTTGTAGAGATTCCCTTATGGACCACATACAGATGCATATAGATGCATTTTCGAGTGTAGATTCACTCATTTTGCTCCATATGTAGCCTATAGTGGAATCTCTAGAAAGACTTATATTTAGGAACAGAGGTACGAGGTAGTATCATGTATGACATCTACATATCTAATTTAGCAGTCAGTAGTAGAAATCATTGTCTTCACAAAGGGATTACTGGTCGAAAATCCTAGCAAAGCACACTGGCAGGCATAGAACAATACAAGAGAGAGAGAGACGCGCTTACAAGATCATAGCAATACCTCAGTCCAGGATCTTGGTTGGCCAAGCTGTTAGATCCATAAGAAACATCGTCCTTGTAGTTTTTGCCAGCTGCATAACAGGTAACAACGACCAGTTAGTATATTTGAAGTACATTGGGCAGGTGATGCTGGACGGGTTTAAAGGTGACAAGTACCTAGGCCGTGGCAGGTGCTTGGCATCTCTCCAGACAGTGGGAATCAGGTTAGAAACGTCGAGGGTGATGATGCTGCGCTGGCTGTCGGGGTCCGGTAAGGAGATTTAGAACTGTCGAGTAGGGTGTTTGTGGAGCGGCTCTGGTAGGGTGGACTACGGTGTGGGCGAAGCGGATCTATGGTCGTGGACGAGGGTGTAGGTGAAGCTGCTCCGGTGGTTGGGTTAAGGATGGTGTCGACGACGCAGATCTGCGGCCGTGGATGGGGCATCAGAAGCTGCTCCGGTGGTTGGGTTAAGGATGGTGTCGATGATGCGGATCTGCGGCCATTGACGGGGCGTCAGAAGCTGCTCCGATGGTTGGGTTAAGGGTGGTGTCGATGATGCAGATCTGCGGCCGTGGACGGGGCGTCAGAAGCTGCTCCGGTAGGTTGGATGAGGGTGCGAGGAAGCGGATCTGAGGCCGTGGACTTGTGAGTTGGCAAAGCGGCCCCGGTAGGGTTGAGAATGGTATAGGCGAAGCTACTCTGGTAGGGTTGACGATGGTGTCGGCGAAGCGACTCTGGTAGGGTTGAGGAAGGTGTCAGCGAAGCGGCTCCGGTAGGGTTGAGGAAGGTGTCAGTGAAGAGGATCAGAGGCCGTCGACGGGGGCATCGGTGGGGCGGCTCCAGGGGTGTGGACGAAGCGTCTCCGGTGGGGAGTGCGAATGAGCCGCTGCAGATGTGCTGCAGTTGATGAGAGTACCGGCGAAGCAGATCCGGCGCCGTGGACAAGGCCGGCACTGAATGGGCTATGGTGTAGTGGTGGATGAGCAGTCTACTTGTTTCTAGGGGAGGTGGGAGGGGTAGATGCGGCCGCAGAAGCAGATCCGGCGAGGTGGACGCCGCTGGCAGTGAATGGGCTATGGTACGCCGGTGGATGAGCAGTCTAGGGTTTCGATAGGGGAGGGGAGAAAGGGCAATGAAGTACGGACGGCGTGATGTAAGATGCTCTAGTGCTGTGGAGTTAGTCATTTTTGCGGGAGCGGAGAGGAAATGGGGGTGCCGTGTAGTGGGGGAACCGGAAGTTACCAAAGAAGCCCCGACCTATCATGTAGATGAGGGCGGTATTGTAACTGTTGGTCTCCGTGCACCAAGGACAAAAGGGGGATTTCGCATGCTAAAGACTAAGGTGGCGGAAATTTTAGAAGGAGGCGGGAGATTTTGCCGCCCGTGGGATCGTTCGTATCCAGTTTCTACTAATTTTGGACCGTGCTAGCGGGAAGGTCATGCTAGACTGTGTACACGGGGCACGCGTCAGCAGTTAATAACTGGTGTGATGTCCACCCGAGAAAAAAAGACAATAACTCGGGATGATGCGCCGATAACTTGGATGTTCACACGGGCGCGGCCAATTGTACGGGTGTAGTGGCGCGTTCAAAAAAAAGGGATCAAACGCTCATCCTATGTATTTCTCGTGTAAATAGATAATTTAGTGCCCTTGGTTATTTACTTTAAACACAATGCATTGACGTGTTAGTGTAGAGGCGCACAAAAAGAAATGGATATTGTAGTCAGGTACTTAAAAGTGTTACCTCATATGATTACATAGCCTCCATTTCATAAATTGTGTACCCGTTGAATTCATATATGAATATTACATATATTACTTCAAAATAGAAACTTAAATCATCCAAGACTAATGAATTTGAATGCAAGAGTAACAATGGTGCATGTACATGATAGCTACATTGGTTGTTTGAAGAAACATCACTGTAACTTTGGCATGCACAATTGAAAAGGTTTATTTAAATAGAAAAAAATTTGATATGTGAGTGTCCAATCTTTATAGCGTTGAACCGATATTGTACCTTTAGCCACGATAAGAAGTAGATATTGACTTATGTTCAAGCGATGCACGTCCACGATCGCTAGATAGTGATACGTGAATGAATTGTGCAATCTCGCTCACACGCATACCTATCTCATTTCCTTGTGGGCATCGAAATCACACACGCGCACTTCGTATATTTCTCTCCCTCCGTCAGGGTTAAATTCGTCTTTCTACCCCATCCTAGAAGTCTCTCACACAGAAACACACACGCTCTCTATGTCTAACACGCCCACCCCTTTAATTCCGCCCACCCACAACCACTAAAGTCTCAAAGTATAATAATGTCTCTCACACATATGCTATCTACCTATCCCTTAATATAGCTAGATATGTGTCACACAAACTCCTTCTCCCTACTAGCAATATGGCCATGCGTTGCACGGAACATCAAGATGCATTTGTATGAGAAGTTTATCTTGTGGGAGAAAAGGATGAACGAGGGAATGCCTTATTTGCAAATGCAGAGAGGGGTGTGGGTATCTTTTTTGCAAAATTGCCATAGTTTCCTTCCTGTCCGTCGGATATAAATCGGATGGCCTATATTGTAGGATGGTAGGAACACCATCATCACCAACTCTGTTTTTTTATCAGAGTAGAGATATGTGAGTGTCACTGCCCCCCCCACACACCCACACTTCCCAACACCGAAGGAGTAGGGTGACACCTCGATCTTGATACTAATCTATCGATTGGCATCTCTCTCAAACATACACACACACACACTACCCGGCACCGAAGGAGTAGGGTGGCACATCGATCTTGATAATAATCTATCTACTCCTCTTTCAAACACACACACACACACACACACACTCGCTAGTTGTGCCTCTGTGCCTACCGTGCACACTCTTGATACGTCTTTCTCTCCCTCCCCCAACAATGACAGCAGAAGGGTGACAACTCGATCTGATCATAATCTGTCAATTGGTTTCTCTCTCAAACATTGTGTCTCGGTGCCTCGCTCAGTATCCCCCTCGATATGTAGACTTCTCGCGCGCGCACAGCGGTAGTGACGATGAAGCTGAACCCAGTGTGCCTTGTTTTTACCAGCCTCATGTGATAGTTTTCACCCTGTTTTCTTTTAATTAACAAGGCAACCTTTTCTTTGTTACTTGTAGTGAATCTGAGATCATTCGGGGCAGACATAAAATATATCACTTCAACCCAATTATCCCAGCAACTATTTTAAAAGAAATTAGCTAGCTGCACGTGCATTGCACAGAACATCAAGATGCATTTGTATGAGTAGTTTATCTTGTGATAGAAAATGTTGAACGAGGGAAGGCCTTATTTGTGAACATGGAGAGACGTGTGGGTATATTTTTGCAAAATTGCCATAGTTTGTTTCCTATCCATTAGATATAAATCTGACGGCCTATATTGCAGGAAGGCATGCACACCATCATCACCAACTCTGTTTTCTACTCCCTCCGTCCGAAAATACTTGTCATCAAAATGGATAAAAAGAGATGTATCTAAAACTAAAATACGTCTAGATACATTTCCTTTTATCCATTTTGATGACAAGTATTTTCGGACGGAGGGAGTATTTGTCTTTTTAGAGATTTCAACAAGTGACTATGACCGGACCTTACCAACATACTCAAAAAAGTAGTCCATAATTTTGATGTTACCCTCTTTTCTTGGCGGTGCAGTGCCATCTGGATACCTCATAAATAAATCAAGGACAAATCTGACCCCTTCTTGAAAAGACATACAGAGCAAAATGAGTGAATCTACACTCTAAAATATGTCTACATACACATCTGTATGTGGTAGTCCATTTGAGATCTGAAAAAGACAAATATTTAGGAAGGCATGGAGTATATATAAGAGTAGACATGGAGATATATCTCCAACATGGTTTACAACAAAAATGTGCTGGGCTGGTTAGCGCCGGATGCTCGCAACGCGATGACATGAGTTCGAATTCTGTCTTTTAACTTTATATTTTTATATTATATATTACTCTACTTATTTAATATAAAATTCTTTCGCTACTGTACTGACAGTGGAACGCACAGAGTACTTAGAATACAAGATTAAGGATGGACTTGTTTCTTTTTAACTTTCTGTACGAAGCTGTAGCCACCCTGCAAGTCACGTGTACACTGTACATGCAATTAACTTTTTATAGAGGGACAATCATACAGGCAATTAACTCAAATGGATTGGATGTCACTCTATTATTTCCAGCATAAAGAGCATCTCCAACGGCAGCCGGCAAATTTCCTCCCGCTTCCTAAAGTGGAGGGCGACATCAAACGCTAGCGGCATACTTTTTACAACTCTAACCAACCATATGAAATTCGTGCAAACACGGACTGATTTCATATAAGCATGAAGGATTTCGTATAAAAAAGCCGGATCTTCATAGAAACATGATGGATTTCATTACATTTACATGAACTAAGAGGTGCCAATCCGGCTCTCTTGTATAGTTAATACTCCCTCCGTCCGGAAATACTTGTCCTAGAAATGGATGTATCTAGACTTATTTTAGTTCTAAATGGCCGCCCGCGGATCACTTTGTCTTCCTCATGTCTGCCAGACACTTGCGGGGTCGACGAAGGTCCTCGGAAGAGATGAAGCAGCAAAGAAACCACCTGAATCCACGGTCGTCGCCTCGACGGTGGGCTTCATGGGTCCCAAGTGGTGGCTGCCTCCCGTGTTCTACTTCTCCTCGATGATGGCGGCGGACACGGAGAAGCTGGCCATCGACTCGTTGCTCTCCATGCACCCGGCTTCTGTCTCTGCCTGCATGGCGCTGCCGCAGGCATGGGAGGCGCGGCCACCGCAAACACTGGTGGCGCGGTACGACGTGGCAACGACGGCGCCCATACCAGCGTGCTAGCCGCCGTGCCGGCGTGGAGCAACTCGCCACTCCTCATCGAGCTGAACTGGAGCGGCGAGTTGCTGAACCACGCGCCTGCTTGGGGCGGCAACTGGCTCCGTCGGGCCAAGCGAGGTTGGTGAAGCACCGAGCGGCCTCGCCCGTATCCGGAGGGCTCGGCGGGCCATCCAGTCGGGTAATATGCCGGAGAATGGCTCGTCGGAAGCCATCGGGAGAGTGGAGAAAATGGTGATGGACGAGATGGGGGAGTGGCGAATGGGTGCGATTCTTACCCGCTATCTGTATGGCCTCGTGTAAATAGAGGGCGGACGGTAGGAGCTTGGCCGGCGTCTGGCCTCGTTTAAACTGAGGGCGGACGGGAGGAGCTCGGCCGGTGTTGCCTTTAATTCCGGCCCGCTCTTGAACGAACGTGTGGCCGGAGTAGGATTCTGGGTTTGCATGCGGGTTTAATGGAGGTTCCGGGCGTGCAGCGGGCGGCGTAGTACTATTCGATTTGACAGCAGTAATGAGCCGTCCAATCACAAAGGCCCTCGCCTCTCGTGAAACCGACCGAGCTAGACTGCCCCGCCCTCTAGCCTTTTAAAAAATGTATATACTCCACTTTTGTACAGTAGTAGTATCGATGGATTGCGCCATGGAGCAAAACTTGAAATTAAAAAAAGGTGGTACATATAGAGAGGGAGTATTCGATTTGACAGCGGGCAGCGCAGTTCCCGATACGGCTTTAATGCAGACGAGGGAGGGAGTAGCGGTTCCCGATATGTTGAACGGCCAATGCATCCTCCTTAAATTAATGCATGAGGGAAGTAATGGGAGGAGGTCCGGGAAAAGAGGCTGCACGATGTGAATGCAACGCAGTTTGCCCTCATTGCCCTGATATAAAGGCGCCCCTCCATTCCAATGCATCTAACACATCGTACGCACCTAAGCATTTTGCCTAAGCACCTACACTAAGCGCAAAAGAGCTCACGCCAGACCCATGGCGGCGATGCGCGTGAGCGGCCAGCGACTGCGCCAGATGGTCCACGACGCCGGCCTGCGGCATGGCGCCGAGGATCATCTCCAGACGGTGTTGGAGACCGGCTGGTGGATGGCCGCCGTCGACGCCAACTACGACTCTCAGTTGGACCAGATGATCGTTGCCACCAGCAACAAGTTCACCATGCTCAAGAAGCTCGCGAACGACATCGCCGTACTCCTCTAGCCCGCGCACTCGGGCTCCTCATTGCCTGCCACCCTAATCGGCCTTCATGGCCGGAACCTCTTTCAAGCACTGCAGGCCCTACGACTGCCCGCCTACGCCACGAAGAATGTCCACCTGGAGGTCGCGCTCGCCGCGAGGCGCCTTGCCCTGCAAGAATTCGTCGACCTACACATCCATGTGTACGAGGAAATCGTGTACATAGGTATCTACAAGGCCAGTGAGGACGCTATGACGTTGGCCTTCCTCAACCGGCTAGAAGCCTTGGATGCCTTTGCTAAGAAGCACCTCGACCTCGCCACAAAAGCCGCCGCTCCTTAGCCGCCGGTCGGTGGCCCGGCTCACTAAGTTGAGGAGGAGGAGGTCGTACGTTCGTGGATCCATCTTTCTTCTTGCCTTCTGTAACCACCACTACAATCGCATCATCGTGGCCTTCATTCTTATTGTGCTGTTGCATTCTCGTTCCAGTCAATACCGACATGTGCGATCCCTTTGCTTAATTATATGCATCACTGTAACTAGTACTCCATCTGTCAATTTATAAGTTGTGCTTACCTTTTCCATCAACTTCGTGCAACGCGCAGGCATCTTGCTAGAAACACTAGAATATGTCTATATAATCTGTATGTGATAGTCCATTTGAAATCTCAAAAAAGACAAATATTTAGGTACGGAGGGAGTAATATATTAGGAGTATATCAAAACAATATTGATTTCTTTCAAGTTTGTGAACAAATACTACTATTCTACTACTTTGGATCCGTCGCAACGCACGGGCACTCTGCTGGTAAAAGGAAAAGCCCTGCCGTGTTCGTGTCGCACCCCCACACGCCCGGGAATCAGGAGCACAACACGGCCCGTCCGGCACGACACATAGCTTAGGGAAGGCGTGTTGCCTAGCATTTTCACTTTCATGTGGGACCGCCGTTGAGCAAACCGACACCCTGCCCGCCGTCGGGTTGGAAAACAGAAACGAGGGGAAGATCTAGCTATAGCACGGAAGCCAAGAAATTTGGTGTCAGACGGGGCTCGTTGATAGAGTAGGAGCATTCCGTAATAGTAGTACTCCTACTAGTACCAAGTTTGTACTCCTAATACTAATATTACTAGTACTACCACTATACAACTAGTAGGTACGTGCATGGCACAGCATCGTAGGAACAAAAAACGGGAAGATCTTGTTTTGGGTGATTTATCTTTTTTTCAATCAACGTAGTATGAATAATATGATATGGGGGGCACCCATGAAGCTTATGTGGCTTGGTTGCATGGCTACGGAAGGTTAGAGAAAAATAAATAGATAATGTGTGTAGAGTGCACTCCACTAAATGGATATACTTTGGATCCATTGCAATGGACCGGCACATCTATATCTATACCCCCTATATAGTGTGTGAAAAACTTTGAAAGTTGGTCGTTGGATGAAGCCAATCCGATGGTACAAAGATGGCAAATCCGAGCACTACTAGCTGTTGGATATCATCCACCAGATTTTGCCACATGTATAATCTAGAAGACTCCATGGTTGAACTTAATTCATGACTAACTTTGCCACAACTAAGCTTAGGCAAAGTTATCAGTTCTTCAAAATGAGAGCCACAAGTTGGCAAGCCTAAGGGAATCTTGCCACATTTTTTGTGTGTATGTCATGTGGGGCCTTAGTGTGGCTTGCCTAAGGTGTGGCTTGAACCAAACACTCACCTAAGTTAATCAAACTTGCCTAACCTTACATTCCACCAGATTTTGCCACATGTTAGAATCCAGAAAGCTCCACATGTAGAAGCATAATGCACAAACCACTAGAATCTCATGTGTGCAATGCACGTGTACCTTACTAGTACTAGTTGGTAGTAGTAAGAAACAAATTCCAGTTTTGGCACGAGCTCGTACTGCGGGAGCACCACAAGGCCTGCCGTAGGAGTTACATTTCTCTCTCGGGGCACATGGGACCGAACTTCAGCGGCTTAGTGCCCGGCCTATGAGTCAATGACATGCGGACCATAAATGCGGCTGGCCCACATGTCATTCTCATGGTGGTGGCGTGGTTCGCGACTCACTCGTTCGAGATGAACCGGCCGGTGGTGGCGTGGCCGTGGCGAGGGTGCCACAGCTAGGCGTCAGGGTGTTACGAGGCGTAGATGGCCACACCAGCAGGTAGTACCTGTAGTACATAAGTACTCCAGCTGAGGGTTGGTTCCCGGGACGAAATGTGTCAGAGCCGCTGGATGAAAATTCGATGGTGCGGGAGTACGGATCGGAGCACCGCAGCGGTGCAGGCAAACCGCGTCCAATTGGGTGTGTCTGTGGTAGAAAGTTGATGTTCGTCGCAGTTCAGCTGGCCTACATGTCATGCACACAAAGGCAGAGGAGCGGTGGGGCCGAGAGGGATGAGGGGCACGTCGGGGGATGAGGATCCCCTGACGCGAACAATCCTACCATTCTGTCACTGACATGTGGGACCCATAAGCGTGGGTCCCACCTGTCAGCGAAGGAAAGGCAGGGCAAGGCAGTGATAGCCACGTCAGAGGATCCATGTCCACGTCGGGGGACGTCGTGCCGTGGGTTGGAGCGGCGTCGTGGGAATCGCGTGTGGGTGTGGCAGTGGTAGAAACAAGAAACGTGATGGTCACCGTGGTTCAACTTCCATGGACAAGCTGTCATGTCTACTGACACATGTATATCAAAACTAGAGTGTTTATATTTCAAGCACATGAACAAGTATTATTCTACTACTTTGGATCCATTGCAACACACGGGCCAACACATTGGTAGTAGTAGTGTCCATCTCTATCTCTAGAGGCCTTCCCTCGTTCATCCTTTTCTCTCACAAGATAAACTACTCATACAAATGCATCTTGATGTTTCGTGGAATGCACGAGGATGTTTCCTTGGGGGTCTCTACAGCGCGGCGTGGCCGTAGTTGCAAGTTGACGCCCCTTGAGATGCCGACATTGAGGGGCACTGGGATTTCCTCCCATGAGCAGGTAAGATGAGTTTGATCACGTAGTAAATGCATTCTAAAGACTACTTTTGTGTCCATTTCCTAATTCTCCCCCTGCCCACTATTTCACAGGTTAGGCTCGGTGTGAGTGGAGATTGGCTTGCATATGTACGGGAGGGTACCAACATCAATTTGCACAACATTTACAATGGTGACATCATTCCCGTAGAACCTTTGTCCAACATTGGAATCAGCCATGCAATGGGCCACCGCATGAATTGGTATGATGGAACCACGGTGAGATTGAATAAGATAGCACGAAGCTTGCACATGGCGGTCTGTAACAGCCTGGATTTTGGCCCTTTTCTTTTTCTTTTTGAATTATTGGTTTTTGCTCTGTTTCTCTTTTTGGAGTCGTTCTGTGGCCTTGTCACCTGGGAAATCATCTTAATTTCCTCTCCCAAGTGGCTCATCATTCTCAAAACCTTGCCAAGATGATGTTACTTCACTTCACTCCTTGACCAAACCCTAAAATCTTCTTCTCAGGAATATTCCTTTTTCTACTAAAGGAATAATCCTATCTGTCCTAGCTTGTGAAGCAAACTATATTTCTGCCCATCCAAAAATTCCCAATTAATTCTAATAATTTCTTTGGGTCATATATTGCTCAAATATGCCCAAAGTTTCCTGTCCTAGCCCAAGAATAATCCCCCAATAATTAATCTTCATTTCTGTCCAGTGTGCCTTTCTGTGAAGGAAGTTCCACCTATCCTTTCCTGATTGCTCCCAAACCTTTTGGGCATGTTATTAGGTCCAAATAATTGCCTCATGCCAAAATTCAATTTTATTTGCCTAGCCCATCTAACTTAGTGAATTTTCAAACTTTCTGCCAGACAGAAGGCACTGTGAAGGAAGTGGTAGCTAGGAGTACCCAAATGAGCTGAAATTTTGCATGACTCTTCATGCGCTCATATAATTATCCTCCTCCAAATTTCAGCTCCATCTCTTGATCTATGTGAGCACAGGACCAAATCTTTGATTCTGGCAATATTTTCAGGTTGTGAAGCAAGTGCATTTTATATTGCTTCATTAATTCTGAGAAAATACCATATTGTTCTCCAACCCAAATAACTTCTCTCCACCAAATTTGGTACCATTTCACCTAGCCAATATTTCTCTAGAATTTTTGCAAGTTTCTGGTCAGCAAGGATGTTTGTGAAGCAAGTACCATTTTGGTAAATTCAATTGGTATGAAACTTATACAACATCTTTATATGATCAAATAATGAAGCCTTGACAAACTTGAGCTGAACTGGCCACACCATTTGAGTGCATCATCCAAATCACATTTCTGGACCATTTTGGTCAGTTGCAAAGCAACTATGATTTATCTTCATCAAATTCTTCTCCAAGTTACCAAGATGAAAGTCCTTATTTACCTCAACCTTGCAGACAACTCCATTGGATCCAAAACCCTTCCTGTTGATCACAAGTGCTCACCCAAGTTTATTGTAGTAAACTTCAGAGGGTTCTCACCGTTTAACCAGATCACTTTTAACCCAGCTACCACCGTAGTTGAGACCTACCCTGGATGAACTACCCACTAGAAAACATGGTCAAGCCCCTCTCCCCCGCTATATGCCAGTGCATGCGGTGACCACGTTAATTGCACCAGAGTGCACGCGCTCTGTGCACTGCGGCCGCGCCCAGTGGCTGTTTGTGCTTCGGCCCCTGCTCCTCTCGTCGTCTTCGCGCGCGTGAGCGTGTCCAACAGCTAGCCTGCATCATCGCCATCCCCCTGGACCCCTCTCCCGCTCTGGTAGCTTCCTCACCGACGCCCACCAACGCTTGCCACCGAACGCCCATGGGAGCACAGTGCCCCGACGTGTTTTAATGGTGCTTGGCTTCTTCCTCTGCTCCCCGGCGTCGTCTACCTCTCTGTGAGCTCTGAATCAATATCTCGTTGTGTTCCTGCGCCCTCCCGTGCTTGCTGTCCATCGCCAGAGCCTTGGCCGGACGTGCCCGGTGGCACCCGAGCCCCTCCCTCTCGCCCGCCTATATATAGGCCTCCCTGAGCCGTTCGAGCACACCAGCAACCTCCTCGCACACCACTAGCCCTCCCCAGCCTCTCGTTTGAGCTCAAGATGCTCCCCTGCCCTTCCATCGCCACCATGGCCTCTGCCTCGATAATCTCCGATTCCGGTGAACCGAGCGCTCATTCTTCCTCCTAACCTCACCTCGGCCCTCCCCAAGTCTTCTGGAGCCTCCCCGCTGTTTCCCTTCTCCTCGGGTGCCCTCTTACGGCGGCCTCAAGCTCGCCGTGGCCGCCTCCCGCCCGAGCCAAGGGCGCGACCAACTCCGGTAGCTCTCGAGGCCAGTGCGGCCACCCACGGGCGCAGGATGGAATGGCGCACCCATCGCCGACGGCGCCCTAGCCTGCCGTGGCACCGAGTCACCGGAGCAAGCGCTGGCGCCAGCGTTCCTTGTCTGATTTGCGGGCGGCATCGGGAAGAAGAAGGAGACGCCGACCCCTCCCCTCCAGCTGTCCGGCGAACCCCCGGCCCCACCTGGCATTGACTCAAGGCCCGACCCCGCCCCTTGCTGACGTGGTTAAGTGGAAACACATTCCACTGAATACGCCTTCCTGAAGAGAAAGCGTATTCTGGCTCTGTTCTAGAGTGGAATACGTTTACGCTGCAGAGAGGCGTACTCTTGGAAGTGCGCTTTCTGTTTTTCTGTCCAGGCCTAGTTTGTAAAGATTTTTCTTATAGATGGGTCCCTGGCAGAAAAACCCTTATATCTTTTTGCTCGCAACTCCAAATGAGGTGAATCCAAAGCCCACTTCTTCATTTCATCGAGCCCGTTCTGATGGAATCAGTTTCACCATATTTTGACATTCTAAAAACGACAATTTTGCCCCTGCCCTTATTCAGCCCCTTCCGAGAGAGTATGTTTTCCGGCGATCCTTTTCGTGAGTTTCTCGCACTTTCTCGCGGTGATTTCTTCCACTCCAGGCAAGCCACACGCTCCATTTGCATGATTGCAATGAAGTGGCATGGTTTAAATTATTTGAACTTGTTTAAAATATTGCTTTAGCTACATGACTTTGTGCATGGCAATTTCTCAGAGTTGCATTTTGATCTTGTTATTGCCATGATGTTGCTTGGAGTTCCAGGACTTATATTTTGCAGCTTATGTGGTTGACATGTTGCCATTGGATTATTAGTGGCTTATGTTATGATTATTTTCATGGTGGTGTTGGATATGATATTTTTGGAGTATTACATTGGATGTCATGCTGCCTTTGGATTATTAGTGGTTAGTATGATTATTTTCATGATGGTACCTGTTATTATATTTGGGAGTATTACTTTGGATGTCATGCTGCCTTTGGATTATTAGTGGTTAGTATGATTATTTTCATGATGGTACCTGTTATTATATTTGGGAGTATTACTTTGGATGTTATGCTGCCTTTGGATTATTAGTGGTTAGTATGATTATTTTCATGATGGTACCTGTTATTATATTTGGGAGTATTACTTTGGATATCATGTTGCCTTTGGATTATTAGTGGTTAGTATGATTATTTTCATGATGCTAGTTGATGTTCTGTTGCTTGGAGTATTATTTTCGGTAATGATGTTTACATGTGGATCTTAGCCGAATAGCTTTATTCTTGTTATTGGAGTAGTATGAGTATTGTTTTCGGATTCATCATGATAGTAGTATTGTGCTACCCTTGGAGTATTTTGAGATGATGAGATTATGTTTGGATTATTTGTTGGATATTGTTATGACTTGGATTATAGTTGATATTGGAGTATCGGTTACCACAGTTATATTTTTGGGGATAAATTCCGTCATTAAGTTGGTCAAGTGCTGCCAAATCGAACTTTTTCAATGTAGCCACATTTGCCTTTGTGGGAAAGCCTTAATGCGAGTTATTGTCATGACCTCTCGTCGGTGCCTCCAACTAGGGAAGGTTATGGGCGTGCTTACCCTGATCAGGTAGGCAGACATAACCTTGTGTGCTCGTTGATGAGATTATGGTACCGAGTCCCCGAGTGGGAGTGTCCCCGAATGGGAGTGTTTTGACTACGACGGTGGTCAGGGTGTCTTTGGTAGACACGGGGCCACCCAGGACCAGCCCGTTGGGGATTTGGGTCGGAGTGGCCGGGAGAGCGTCATGGCAGTAGATCGGTTTCGTCGGAATGCCGTTGGTCCACCCGAATGGGATGCCGAGGCCATGGGTTCCGTGGTGTGGGTACAGTGTCCTACCTCTACAGAGTGTATTAATCTATCGATAGTCGTGTCCTCGGTCATGGGCATGGGTTCGTATTAAGTCCCACCGTTCGATCAACACTCACATGACAGAATGACTTATAGGTGATTCATATGTTGATATGTTGAGCAGTACAGATTGGCAGAATGTTGATGATGATGTTGGAGACCAAGTTTTGGTCGTGGTTGTGATCGCCGGAAAGATCACAGTTTGAGACCAACACTACAATAAAAGACACATCCGTGACATTTTGGGCCAAACGAATTTTTTTCTGTCATACATATTGTCAGAATCCCGATTCCATGTCACATCGATCTAGCCGGTAACACCACATATCACTTTGCAGCCTCACGCACGGTATTCCCATGGGTGTCGCCTTACCATGGCCCGGGACTGTTTGTGCCTTTTGGCTCACGTATACGATATTGTCGCTAGCATCCATATGACAGAGAACCCGGGCTGACATGACTAGTCATGAACCCAAAGTGGCACTAACTTACGGGGACAGGCATACGTGAATCAACATCGAGCATGTCGTTCAGCAGCGTGCGAATCCGGGCTGTAGCACTGGGCTAACAGGACTCCGGTGAACCGGGCTGTAGCAGGCTAGGCAGGACTCCGGATGTCACCGCGTGACATTTCCCCGAAGGGACAGACACAGGAATGAAGTGAATCCCATGCCGGCCAGTCAAGTGTTCCGAAGCAGTAGTGCTGGGCTAGCAGTACTCCGATGAACCGGGCTGTAGCGGACTACTATGGCTCATGGAAGCACAACACTACATTTCCCCATAAGAGAGGCTACCAAGGATAAACAACTAGGTAGTCGGATCCCACACATACCAAGCATTTCAATCATACACACAATACGCTCGATATGTGTAAATACAACATGGCATCACAGCATAACTCTGCGACTCAAGTATTTATTCATTAGGCTATGAGGAGCCAAGTATTACAATCATGGTCTCATAACCCAACATTTAGAGCATACAAGTCAAAGCACATGAGGAAGCTTAACATGTCTGGGTACAGACATCTACAAATGAAAAAGGCTGAGAAGCCTGACTATCTACAGGACCCTGCTGAGGGCACAAGATCGTAGCTGAGGTATCAAGCTAAACGTCGAAGTCCAAACGGAACTACTAGCAAGACTGACGTCTCTTTGCAAAACATAAAATAGGCAAACGTGAGTACAAATGTACTCAGCAAGACTTACATCAGAACTAACTACATATGCATTGGTGTCAACAAAGGGGGTGGTGGAGTTTAACTGCAGCAAGCCAGCTTTGACTCAGTGGCTATCTGAAACTACGACTGCAAGTAACTCTTTTAAGGTGGCGCACACGAGTCCACATATTCACCATATCAATATACCACTATGGATCCGCTCCCGTCTCCCTACGAGAACGCCATCCATAGCACTCACACTTATCTTGTGCATTTTAGAGTATCCACTTTAACTTGTCTATGAACTGTATAGGCAACCAAGTAGTCCTTTATCGCGGACGCGGCTATTCGAATAGATGATGTTAACCCTGCAGGGGTGTACTTCTTCACACACGCTCTCACCACTTACCATCATTTACACGACATGTACTCGGCAACCTTCAAGCAGAAGCCCAATGAGGGTGTCGGCCACGACCTACCTAAACACTCAAGTCTCTAGTCCAGGTTTATCGCCTATCTAGGTTCCATCCCCAGGGAGTCCAGCCGAGGTTTCCACGTACGGCCCCGAATGATGTGTACAGGGTTCCCGAGACACCAAACGGGCAACTCGGTACACCGTGCCACGGTGTATCTGCCGCATCATAGCCCACCCCTAGGGTTAGCGCTACGCACGGCTGCCAACACATATCCTATAAACACCAAAAACTAGTTGCAACTCCTGGACAGAGGACTAGGGAGGTTAAGAAGCCGAGAGGGTCCATTGGTTTCGGGCCCAATGCGTGGTAGTAGCTGGTTCTTAAATCACACATACAGATCTCGGTGCTTAAGGATGGTTCCAATGAAACAACCCACCATGTACTCCTACATGGCCTCTAATCGATACCTTTACCAAATCATGTTCAAGACACTTAGCTCACACACAGTAGGGAATGTTCATCACCATTCCAATTCATCCCCGATGAATCAGACCTGACTCAACTCTAAGCAGTAGCAGGCATGACAAACAAGCATGAATGAGTAGGCACATCAGGGCTCAAATAACTCCTACTCATGCTAGTGGGTTTCATCTATTGACTGTGGCAATGATAGGTCATGCAGAGGAAAAGGGGTTCAACTACCGCAGCATAAAACAGATGACTCGTTGGTGTCCTAATGCAGTAAAAGGGAGCAGAAGCGAGATAGTGGGATTGTATCGGAATGAACAAGGAGGTTTTGCTTGCCTAGCACTTCTGAAGATAATATAGTTCGTCATCGGTGTCATCGATCACAACGTCGGAACAACGTCTACCGAGGGGGAACAACACCGGCAACAGAGAAAGAACACAATCAATGCAATGCAACAATATGATGCATGATCATGACATGTCAAGAATGTTATGATTTACACTAATCCATCTAGCAATAGTTTAAATGAAGTCCATATGAACTAAGGATTCATATGCAAACTCCATATTTAGCATTTAAAATGCCATTATCTTGTTTTCACCTATACAGCAGGTATAACTTAGTTTGACATGCATGAAAATGATACAGATGGATAGATTGCATTTTTCTGATAATTTTTCATATATAAATTATTTCATTTGGAGTTACGGTTGAATTTCTATGATTTTTAGATGTTTGGGACATTTTCTGGAATTTCTTGAATTGTTTTAATCTAGAAAATGGTTAACTACGTCAGCATGACGTCTGTGTGACGTCAGCAGGTCAACAGGGCTGCCCCGGGTGAAACCTGGCCAGTGGGGTCCACTAGTCAGTGAACTAGTGCTGGTTAGGGTCGCTGACGTGTGGGTCCAGTCAACTGCCTCGTCAGCATGGTCAAAGCTGACGCGTGGGCCCATCGTGGTTAGTTAAACCTAAACAGAAAGTAAACTATGTTTAATTAGACAGTGGGGCTCAGCTGTCAGTGTCACTAGGAGGTTAATTAGCAGAACTGTTAGTCGCTAATGACGTTGCCATGTCAGCTGCCGGCGTTTAACCGTCGGCGACCAAATTCGTGGCGGAGGGAGTCGGGATTTCGCTGCAGGGCCCGATTTGGCGCGCGGGGAGCATCTACAGGGAGCTAGTGGAGGGGCGCATCCAGTGGTGGTGGCGGATAGAGCTGGGGTGGCCCGCTGGGGCACCGGCGACGAGCTTTGCGGCGGTCGTGGTTCGGGCGTGCTCGGGAACGGCGATGTGGTGCGCCATAGATCGAGCAGGTGGGGCTTTTCGGCTCCTGGGAGGGTGTGGAGTATGGTGCCTCACACGGTTTCGAGCCCTGGTGGCTGTAGCGACGGCGGTGACATCACCGGCGGCATGGAGTTTGCGGGTATGATGGGTTCGGAGCTAGAGCACGCGCATGGGTGTGGAGATAAGGGGAGGAGCTAGAGGGGCTCACAGCGGTTCATATGAAGGAAACGACGAGCTCGGGGAGGGGCTGGTGACG
The DNA here is from genome assembly GCF_056163025.1 of Triticum urartu. Taxonomy (NCBI): domain Eukaryota; kingdom Viridiplantae; phylum Streptophyta; class Magnoliopsida; order Poales; family Poaceae; genus Triticum; species Triticum urartu. Next base: position 163,363,219 of record NC_141874.1, read on the forward strand.
ATGGAAGGTCACCGGCGATCTCGGGCGGCCGAGGTTGAAGACGGTGATGGCGACGGCGATGCAGGTCGTATGGAGATGCTTGGCTTGGCGGAGAGCTTCAGCACGAGGAAGCGAAGCCTGGGGATTCGTCAGTGAGGAGTCTGGTGGCCAGTGGCCGCGGTAACGGCAAACGACGGCGACACGCGTTCGGTGGTGAGAAGGAGAGAGAGCATAGGAGGAGAATGAGCTCGAGAGAGAGCGAGAGAGAGGTCGGGGGGGTGCGTTCCTTCACCCGAAGAGGCTAGGGCGAAGCGGCAAGCAGGAGGTGGCCGGGCGTGCACCGGCGTGCGTCGGCCACGCGCTCGTCCTCCTGGCAAGGAGGAAGATGACAGGGGAGGGGCCAGGTGGGCTGGGCCGGCCACTTGGGCCGCCAGATGGCTGCGCAGGTGAGTTGGCCCAGGTAAGTATTTCTCGTTTCTATTATTCTGTAACTTGATAGCTTTATTACAAATACTTATACACTTCAAAAAATCATGAGACTACTCATGCTCACTGTTGGGAATATGTCCTACAGTAAACATTTCATCTTATGATTATTTGGGCATTTAAAATATTTTATAGCATTTAAATGCTCAAATGCAAATACTATATGATTTAATTCAGTGACCTTATGATGTCCTAGAAAAGTGTGCACCATTTTTGTCAGAGGTTCTAGACCAAGGCAAAGATGATGAACATTTTAGAAGGGCATTCAGGTTCATTGGAAATATTTTTAGGTTGAACGTATTTGAATTCCATTTGGTGCTAGGGTTTGGACATCCCCATTTCAAGTTCATTTGAAAATTAAACATGATGCATGGATGCAAATGCAACTAATTACAAGCAATACTCTAGGGCTGTGACAACTCACCCCCACTAAACAAGAATCTCGTCCCGAGATTCAAGACGTGAGGTAAAAGGAAAGGGGGGGTCACAAAACTATCACAATCTTCATGATCCATTTACCCTTCTTGAAGATGTTGATTCATTGCTTCAAGTTGAGCTTGACATCTTTGCTTTCGATATCTTCACCCAACACGACAATGAGAAGGACGGGAAACCCTAAAGAGTCGATCTTCTCGAAGATCGAGCAATTCATGATCAACTCACAAAATGAGACATAGAAACATCTCTTGAGCTGAGATACAAAACACACATCATGGGCAATGGAAAACCAGATGACAAGGTTCTACTAGGTAGGCAAAATTCCACGCCGGAAAGGATGGTGCATGATTTCAGGATAGATGAAATAATTGCCATGATTTCATAATTGGGCACCTTAGGGGAGGTAACTCGTAAAATTACTCCCTTAAGGGGCAAAAAGAATTACTTTTTATCTATCGATCATTGAAACTCTCTATACCATCCTAAGGCAATTCACAAACGATCGTTTGAAGGAGTTCTAAAGAATGACATACTTGGGCTAGGGTGGACGATGTTGACTACCTTGTTGAAGACAACATAATGGATGATTTGCTTACATTGGAAATGGGTGGGACCCATGGTGAGTCCACTTTTGAAGATAATTCTGGACAACAATTGCTGAGGTGCAAGCTGGGAACAAAATGCAAACGCTGGGAATGATCATGGTAACTAGGGAAAACTCAACAGTCGGGAGTGTTTCCAACGTTTGAATGGTTATAGAATCACCGAGGAAACTGAGAGCACAAGGATCCCTAAGGAACAACTTCTAGAATAATTTGCACGAAATCCTCATGGAAATATGGTTAAAGATACTACAATGATAGATCTTCCGGCTAGGTGTGTCGGCCAGAACATCAACCTTGTCAGGACCTACATCATAGATCCTGGAAAAGTTCCAACCATCATATCTGCCTGGGATTCAGATCTGGTTGGTAACAGGATATTTCAGACAGCATGTCTGGAAAAGGAAGTTTGCAACACAAACCAACGAGATGACGTTGCGAGATTCTCGAGAAATGGACTATGGTAGGAAGCTCCAAAACATGAGCTGGTTCTGCTAAACACATGTGAACATGCTGTCCCAGACAAGCATGACCACATAGTAGTCTTACAATGAAACACTACCGAGTCCTAGTTGGGAACCATCATCGAGGATATCAAAGTCCTTGTATACTTATCGATGAACTTCTTATCCTTGAACAGATCAATCAGTGGCTTGGTATGCTAGGGAATACATATGGAATGAAGATGATCAGTCTAACAGACCACAGAATACTTCGCACATGCATGACTGAGTTGGGATGATTCTAGAGGAAGCAAAAACGAACTTTCTTGAATTCACGGCGGCAACTTACACCTAATGCATGTGAACTTGGAGAAATTCACTTCTTTCACCAAACATATACCTCATGAGCGGAACACGAAGGAAATGCCTACAAAGTTTCCAACACTAGCTTGATGTTCAACATGAATCATGGAGGAGACAAAATGCTGCTGATGGGCTCAACAACAACTCATCAGAATTTCCATATCACTGGACTTCCATCATTATGTGAACAATGTGATAGTATTGGTCAGACCAAAAGATGTAATGGTGTATGATCGAGGAATCAACCACGAGTAAGACAACATTATGAACATCGTTGGCTCTCATTTGATTTGACGATAGCCCACACTCAAATCAAAGATTGGATAAGATAATAGCACCGACAACTGATCACGAAGATCAATCGAGGAAGATATCATCTTTCTTCAACGCCCACACACACAAGGATATCTCTTAGTGATGAACTAAGTCGAACAAGCTTTCATCTTCCAACTCTCCAAGTTATTGTTTAGCTTATCGAACTAGTTTAGGGATATCCAACACAGATTCTTGGAGAAGGGGTGGTTTAGAGGAAAACCAACTTGATCATGAGCACAACATAGCGGTCAGGTGACAACCTGGTTATACTCCCAAGAAGATATGCGGAAAATCAAGAACCGCCGATATGTCACTAAGCTCGAGAACAATCTTGCTTTTAATGGCCAGACGATATGATCAAATAAGCAAGGATTGACACTATCCGAACTCATTGATCAGAAAGTGCACCGGAAATAAGGGCTAGATAGCACGATCAACCTTAGGGTGATGATTCAATAACCAACATGCTAAGAATGAGGTTATTGTCCATTTAACTACCAACCAACAGGGTCGCTAGGAGTATAGATTTCACACATCACGATTCACTTGTCGGCGTTCCGGTTACAATAACATGGAACCGAGGAATGAATAATGATGGCGAGAAGTATCACTGCGTCAAGAATTCATAAGAGGTGGTGCAATTCTCATGGCATTCTTGACATAAAGACGGTAACACTCTAAGGTAGAACAGAGCAAAAGCTGGGTTGGCATTTTGTTCCACGGAATACAACTACTTTGACCCAATCCTGGATATGGATGAGGTACTGGAGTTTGTTTCTCCTAGTCATTCCAGAATAGAACGACTTGACGGACCACAAGAATGATAGGCACCGATGAACGAATGCACGCATACTCTTCACTATCAATTGATAGACGAAGGTCAGAAGACGACTAAAGAGGGAAAACTCAAAGGAACATATGTTTTTCTGAGTTGTGGATGCATGGATTAGTATGCCGAACAAATTCAACATATTTCTTCTAGATAACCCATGCAGAAGAGGAGGGACTGGAAGATTCACAATTTTTGAATGGAGAACTCATCAAGAGCACTCTTGTTGTGATCTTTTGGTTCAAAGGAACTCCTGCCAAGGATGGTTCATGGTATTTGGAAGAATGATATACCACGGACCTCGAAGACTATCACAAAGATTACTAATATCCTAAAGGTACGAGCAACACTATCAACACGAGGTAAGTAGAGTGAATCTTGGGTCAAGAACCCAGGAGTAGAATACCTACTACTAAATGGCATCACAGGATGCTTTCGAGAATGGTGGCCAGAATCATCACACCGGGAACACAAAACATGGCTAGATTACTAGGTGACTCCCTAAAACACCTAGGGTCATAATAATAGCTCCAACATATATGCCGAGGCAACAAAGTACCTCAACTCACCGATTAGTGTGGTTAATACGGCCCAAAAGGACATCGAGAATAGAAAGAAGGGATTTGCAAATGCATTAGACTATTTAGAAACCTGGGATGACTCAGACAGCATAACAGCTATAAATTCTTAAAAAGATTTGAGACATACTGCAAAATGGTGGCATAATCACTCAACATCACAATATAATTGTTTCAAGAGCAACTGTCAACACACGGAGGTAGTAAGAACTGAACTGAGGCTTGAATCCAACAATCCTATAAGTCTCTATCATAGTAACTCGTCATCCTGATAGATAGATGAGAAGGCCTAGTTCTTAATCCCCGTAGAAAAGAAGAGGTTGACTCAGATCAGAAGGCATAAGGTAAAGGAGTAAAATAGCCTTACGTTCCCTTCCCACAATCAATTCCCTTACATATAACTAAAGCATTTCTAGACTCAACTTTGACCAGTTTGGCTTGGTAATACGACAGGCAGTCGGGCACTGATACCAATGCTGTCAGAACCCCAATTCCAAGTCACATCGATCTAGCCGGTAACACCGCATATCACTTTGCGGCCTCAAGCACGGTATTCCCACGGGTGTCGCCTTACCATGGCCCGGGACCGTTTGTGCCTTTTGGCTCACGTATATGATAGTGTCGCTAGCATCCATATGACAGAGAACCCGGGCCGACATGACTAGTCGTGAACCCAAAGTGGCACTAACTTACGGGGATAGGCATACGTGAATCAACATCGAGCATGTCGGTTAGCAGCATGCGAATCGGGGCTGTAGCACTGGGCTAACAGGACTCTGGTGAACCGGGCCATAGCAGGCTAGGCAGGACTCCGGATGTCACCACGTGACACCCCGAAGGGACAAACACAGGAACGAAGTGAATCACATGCCGGCCAATCAAGTGTTCCGGAGCAGTAGTGCTGGGCTAGCAGGACTCCGGTGCATCGGGCTGTAGCGGACTACTATGGCTCATAGAAGCACAAGACTACATTTCCCCATAAGAGAGGCTACCAAGGATAAACAACTAGGTTGTCGGATCCCACACATACCAAGCATATCAATCATACACACAATATGCTCGATATGTGTAAATACAACATGGCATCACAACATAACTCTACGACTCAAGTATTTATTCATTAGGCTCCAAGGAGCCAAGTATTACAATCACGGTCTCATGACCCAACATTCAGAGCATACAAGTGAAAGCACATGCGGAGGCTTAACATGTCTGGGTACAGACATCTACAAATGAAAAAGGCTGAGAAGCCTGACTATCTATAGGACCTTGCCGCACAAGATCGTAGCTGGGGTATCAAGCTAAACATCGAAGTCCACACGGAACTACTAGCGAGACTAACGTCTCTCTGCACAACATAAAATAGGCAAACATGAGTACAAATGTACTCAGCAAGACATACATTAGAACTAACTACATATGCATCGGTATCAACAAAGGGGGTGGTGGAGTTTAACTGCAGCAAGCCAGCTTTGACTCGGTGGCTATCTTAAACTACGACTGCAAGTAACTCTTTTGAGGTGGCACACACGAGTCCACATATTCACCATATCAATACACCACTATGGATCCGCTCCCGTCTCCCTACGAGAACGCCATCCGTAGCACTCACGCTTATCTTGCGCATTTTAGAGTATCCACTTTCACTTATCTATGAACTGTATAGGCAACCAAGTAGTCCTTTACCACGGACGCAGCTATTCGAATAGATGATGTTAACCCTACAGAGGTGTACTTCTTCACACACGCTCTCACCACTTACCGCCGTTTACATGACATGTACTCGGCAACCTTCAAGCGGAAGACCAACGAGGGTGTCGGCCATGGCCTACCTGAACACTCAAGTCTCTAGTCCAGGTTTATTGCCTATCCAGGTTCCATCCGCAGGGAGTCCGGCCGAGGTTTCCACATACGGCCCCGAACGATGTGTACAGGGTTCCCGAGACACCAAACGGGCGACTCAGTACACCGTGCCACGGCGTATCTACCGCATCATAGCCTACCCCTAGGGTCAGCCCTACGCACGGCCGCCAACACATATCCTCTAAACACTATAAACTAGTTGCAACTCCTGGACAGAGGACTAGAGTGGTTAAGAAGCCGAGAGGGTCCATTGGTTTTGGGCCGAATGCGTGGTAGTAGCTGGTTCTTAAATCACACATACAGATCTCGGTGCTTAAGGACGGTTCCAATGAAACAACCCACCATGTACTCCTACATGGCCTCTCATTGATACCTTTACCAGATCATGTTCAACACACTTAGCTCACACATAGTAGGACATGTTCATCACCATTCCAATTCATCCCCGATGAATCAGACCTGACTCGACTCTAAGCAGTAGCAGGCATGACAAACAAGCATGAATGAGTAGGCACATCAAGGCTCAAATAACTCCTACTCATGCTAGTGGGTTTCATCTATTGATTGTGGCAATGACAGGTCATGCAGAGGAAAAGGGGTTCAACTACCGCAGCATAAAACAGATGACTCGTTGTTGTCCTAATGCAGTAAAAGGGAGCAGAAGCGGGAGAGTGGGATTGTATCGGAATGAACAAGGAGGTTTTTCTTGCCTGACACTTCTGAAGATAATATAGTTCGTCATCAGTGTCAGCGATCACAACGTCGGAACAACGTCTACCGAGGGGGAACAACACCGGCAACAGAGAAAGAACACAATCAATGCAATGCAACAATATGATGCATGATCATAACATGTCAAGAATGTTATGATTTACACTAATCCATCTAGCAACAGTTTAAATGAAGTCCATATGAACTAAGGGTTCATATGCAAACTCCATATTTAGCATTTAAAATGTCATTATCTTGTTTTCACCTATACAGCAGGTATAACTTAGTTTGACATGCATGAAAATGATACATATGGATAGGTTGCATTTTTCTGATAATTTTTCATATATAAATTATTTCATTTGGAGTTACGGTTGAATTTCTATGATTTTTAGAAGTTTGGGACATTTTCTGGAATTTCTTGAATTGTTTTAATCCAGAAAATGGTTAACTGCGTCAGCATGACGTCTGTGTGACGTCAGCAGGTCAACAGGGCTGCCCTGGGCAAACCTGACCAGTGGGGTCCACTAGTCAGTGAACCAGTGCTGGTTAGGGTCGCTGACGTGTGGGTCCAGTCAACTGCCTCGTCAGCATGGTCAGAGCTGACGCGTGGGCCCACCGTGGTTAGTTAAACCTAAATAGAAAGTATACTATGTTAAATTAGACAGTGGGGCTCAATTGTCAGTGTCACTAGGAGGTTAATTAGCAGAACTGTTAGTCGGCAACTGACGTTGGCACGTCAGCTGCCGGCGTATAACCGCCAGCGACCAAATCCGTGGTGGAGGGAGTTGGGATTTCGCTGCAGGGCCCAATTTGGCGCACGGGGAGCATCTGCAGGGAGCTGGCGGAGGGGCGTAACTAGTGGTGGTGGCGGCTGAAGCTCGGGTGGCCTGCTGGGGCACCGGCGACGAGCTTTGCGGCGGTCGTGGTTTGGGCGTGCTCGGGAACGGCGATGTGTTGCGCCATAGATTGTGCAGGTGGGGCTTTTCGGCTCCTGGGAGGGTGTGGAGTATGGTGCCTCACTCGGTTTCGAGCCCTGGTGGCTGTAGCGACGGCGGTGACATCGCTGGTGGCATGGAGTTTGTGGGTACGGCGGGGTTGGAGCTAGAGCACGCACATGGGTGTGGAGATAAGGGGAGGAGCAAGAGGGGCTCACAGCGGTTCGTATGAAGGAGACGGCGAGCTCGGGGAGGGGCTGGTGACGATGGAAGGTCGCCGGCAATCTCGGGCGGCCGAGGTTGAAGACAGTGATGGCGACGGCGATGCAGGTCGTACGGAGATGCTTGGCTTGGCGGAGAGCTTCAGCGCGAGGAAGCGGAGCCCGGGGACTCGTCGGTGAGGAGTCTGGTGGCCGGTGGCCGCGGTAACGGCGAACGGCGGTGACAGGCGTTTGGTGGTGACAGGGAGAGAGCGCATAGGAGGGGAATGAGCTCAAGAGAGACGAGAGAGATGTCGGGGTGGCTGTGTGCCGTCACCGAAGAGGCCAGGGCGAAGCGGCAAGCAGGAGGTGACCGGGCGTGCGCCGGCGTGCGTCGGCCACGCGCTCGTCCTCCTGGCAAGGAGGAACACGACAGGGGAGGGGCCAGGTGGCTGCGCAGGTGAGTTGGCCCAGGTAAGTTTCTGTTCTTTCCATTTATTTCTCTTTTCTATTATTCTATAACTGGATAGCTTTATTACAAATACTTAGACACTTCAAAAAATCATGAGACTACTCATGCTCACTGTTGGGAATATGTCCTACAGTAAACATTTCAAATTATGATAATTTGGGCATTTAAAATATTTTATAGCATTTAAATGCTCAAATGCAAATACTATATGATTTAATTCAGTGACCTTATGATGTCCTAGAAAAGTGTGCACCATTTTTGTCATAGGTTCTAGACCAAGGCAAAGATGATGAACATTTTCGAAGGGCATTCAGGTTCATTGAAAATATTTTTAGGTTGAACATATTTGAATTCCATTTGGTGCTAGGGTTTGGACATCCCCATTTCAAGTTCATTTGAAAATTAAACATGACGCATGGATGCAAATGCAACTAATTACAAGCACTACTCTAGGGCTGTGACACATATGACACTTCTATGACGATAATTGTGACAAAACCCAGTATCATCATAGATGTGGTAGGCTCCTACTTCTATGACAAAAAATCATGATAGAAAATAGGCTTTTCGTCCTGGGCGGACCGGAGACACAGCTGCATGACATTCTTTGGGCCGTCCATGACGGAAAAAACCGTGGTAGAAGCGAGGGGGAGGAAAATTTCGGGGAGTTCCCGGTTATGGTAGGAGGTCGGGGGCCGAGCGATGCGCGTTTCTCTCATACACGTACGCGCGTGTGTGTGAGGCGTTGGCTCTAACTAAACCTGAGTGAGGCATTGGGCTCTAATTGAACCCCAGCGATTCCACTGCAGGCTACGCGTTACTGAACCCGAGCGATCGATCGATGGATGTTAACTGAACCCGATCGAGTGATTCCTTCGCTACTGCTGCTAACTAAAGCCGATCGATGCTGCCTCTGGGATGAATAGTGAGTGTTGCGGGGGGGGGGGGGGGGGTGGATGAACAGTGAGTGGTGGCATTGCCTCTGGATGAATAGGACCCCGTGGTGCGGCCTGGCCAGCGGTGGGACTGGCGACGAGCTTTGCGGCGGTCGTGAGCAGAGGGATGGCCTGGCCAGCGGTGGGAGTAGTAGGGGGCGGTGAGGCCTCCGCCGCATCGTAGCCGGCCACAGGAGTCAGGATCACGAGGCATGATCGGCGCTGGTTTGGGCGGCTGGAGCAAGAAGACCAGAGGTTGAAGAAGCACTATGGCCATTGGATGGACATCGTACGGTCACTGGAGCTAGAATCGTGCATATAGACTAAGTTGACAAAGCCCTCCGTCCCCGTCAACTTAGTAGGCCCACAAGTCAGCCTGCCACTATACTGGGTCCCAGCTAACAGGGGGATTATTCATTTTTTTGTGCGTTATAAGGAGGCACTTCCTTGCGTGCGAAGATATAGCTGGTGGGTTCGAGCTGTCAGCGGCGGTAACATTTTTTTCGCGAAATCCAGAGGCCCTTTCGGTGGGTCCCTGATGTCAGTCGGAGGAATCATTATTTTGCGCGTAATAAGGAGGCATTTCCTTGTGTGCGGCCGTGGACCCAGCAGTCGGCCTCTCCACGTACAATCCACTTCAGATGCATGTCGGTCGTTGACCATGTTGACCAGGCCGCACCAAGAGCACCAGGGCGATGGACGACGGCGAGGCCTAGGAAGGGAACGACACGGAGGCAGGGAAGACTCGGCAGTTGTTTCCCACGCGGAGGGGAGTATGACTGTACGAGGGTTTACCGGTTCGTCTGCCGTCGCCGGAGAATAACAGCAGGTGTGGGTGAGTAGAAGGATGGCTAGGCCAGCGATGGGAGTACGGTGGGGCGGTGAGGCCTGCACGGCAGCACAGCCGGCCGCGGGGAGGAGGGAGCAGGCAGTCCCGCCGGCGCTTGTTTGAGCGGCTGGAGCAGGAAGAGCAGAGATTGAAGAAGCACGACGGTCGTTCGATGGACATCGTACGGTCACTGGAGCTAGAATCGTTCATATTGACTAAGTTGACAAAGCCCTCCGTCCCCGTCAACTTAGTAGGCCCACAAGTCAGCCTCCCACCATGGTGGGTCCCAGCTAGCAGGTGGAGTATTCATTTTTCTGTGCGTAATAAGGAGGCACTTCCGGTGGGTCCGAGATGACGGCGGGGGGAAGTTTTTTTCACGAAATACGGTGGTCCGTCCGGTAGGTCCCAGCAGTCATGGGCAAACGTTTTTTTCACGAAATACGGTGGCCCATCCGATGGGTCCCTGCAGTCAGTGGGGAAATGTTTTTTCCGTGAAATACTGGTGGCCCGTCCGGTGGGTCCCTGCTGTCAGGTGGAGGAATAATTATTTTGCGTGTAATAAGGAGGCACTTCCTTGCGGCTGCCGTGGACCCAGCTGTCAGCCTCTCCACGTACAGTACTCATCCGATGGAAGTCAGTCGTTGACCACATTGACCACGCCGCGCCGAGAGCACCACGGCGGTGGACGACGGCGAGGCCTAGGAAGGGGACGATGCGGAGCCGGGGAAAACGCGGCAGTGGATGCCCACGCGGAGAGGAGTATGGGGTTTCACTGGTTCGGCTGTGGTGTGAGGCTGCCGTCGCCACAGAATAACAGGGGGAGTGGGTGAGTGGAGGGATGGCCTGGCCAGCGGTGGGAGTAGTATGGGGACGGTGAGGCCTCTGTGGCAGCAGCCGGCCATGGGAGGCAGGAGCATGCGGCACGACCGGTGCTACTTTGGGCGGCTGGGGCAAGAAGACCAGAGGTTGAAGAAGCACTACGGCCGTTGGATGGACACCGTTGACCACGCCGCGCCGAGAGCACCAGGGTGGTGGATGACGGCGAGGCCTACGAAGGGAACCACACGGAGCCGGGGAAGACACAGCAGTGGCTTCCCACGCGGTGGAGAGTATGAGGGTTAACTGGTTCGGCTGCCGTCGCCGAAAAATAACATGAGGTGTGGGTGAGTAGAGGGATAGACAGGCCAGGGATGCGAGTATGATGGGGCCGTGAGGCCTGCCCGGCAGCACTGCCGGCCACGGGAGGCGGGAGCAGGCTGTTCCGACGGCGCTGGTTTGGGCGACTGGGGCAGGAAGATCAGAGACTGAAGAAGCACGACTATCGTTAGATTGACATCTAATGGTCTAACGCTGGTAGAGTCGATTGTTGACTAAGTTTATTTTTTGAGAAACCTTGTGTATGCATGAACTTAGTAGGCCCACAAGTCAGCCTCCAAATCGGTGGCAGACAACATAAAGCCCATTTGCTATTTTTTATAATTTGCAACCCATTTGCTAATTCTTAAGTAATTTATTACAGCCCATTTTCTGCCCAGGACCACGGTCAAAAAGTTCAACCTTATTTTGCATATTTCGGTGGAGTCCGAACTGTTGTAATCCCAAAATGATAAACATTTTTTAAGAACTTATTGATTTGCCAAAAAAATCGTTTTGTTTTTGTAAGCAAATAAGACGTGGGACAATTGAGTTGGTTTAAGGGAAAACCAGTGGTAAAAAAAGTCAGCGTTGGGTGGGAAAAAACAACGAAAATAAGGATGTAATATGGAAAGGGAATTTTATGTGTTTTCAATATAATGATACGTGTATATGAACTAGTAAAACTATAGGTAGAGATTAGAAAACGGATGTAGGACATGCATTTCAAGAGGATAATAGAACTGGGTTGTGTGTTTGATTCAGTAACAAAAACTGCCTGCGGATGTTGAAAGACAAAATATAACTAACGCTGGCGGGCCAGAGGCCAGTAGATACCTGTTGGATCTTTGTGCCCCGTTGTCGTCATGGGTTGGGCCTGTTAAAAACAAAACCAACCCTGGGCAGTCTACGACCTAGTTGAAACTTGCTCGACCTGAAAAAACAATATATGTGCTCAATAAACGAGAGAATTCTGCAAGTACAGACTGATAACTGGGATGCAACCCGGATATTTTTTTATCGTGATAATAAGTGCATGCACTTGTTTCAAAAAAATTGGAGAACTAGGAATTCGAACGGCGGGTGCTTATGCTACCCATCAAATAAAAATCAGGTGCCTGAAAATTCGTTTCGAAACAAATGATTCAGCTTTATATCCACGTCGACCCTCGGCATGATGGTTGGAAGCAAATGCAAGTTCATACCAAAAGATCGTTAACAACAATACCAACTTGCGGACGACAAGGTAGTACAACTACCAATACCAAACTAACTTATAATCTTTTTACTCCTGGCCCTAGTGTTCGTCTGGTAGAAAATCTTGCAGAGGACCAGCTCCCGCTCCTTCTCTTGCTCCAGGTCCCCGAGGTGGTACTGGTGCATCATCCAGTTGGTCCTCTGCTGGTCGAAGTTCTTGTTTGTGTGGAGCACCAGAACCTTTTTTGATGCCCGTCTGCCATCCGTTGACCATCACCGGCAAGGTATTGCCAGTCTTGTGCCACACCGCGTGCATGCCGCACTCCAACTGTATCTTGCGACGCGTCCACGTGCCCCTTTTGAACACCCTGGAATTGCGCTGGAAGAAATGCTTCCTTAGGCCACTCAGTGTGATACCTGCAGTATTGTGGAATATAGGTTTTAGTGTACCTTGTTCGCATTTTCATAACATCTTTGGCATGTTGTAGTCACTTGTTTCACTTTTTATTAACTGTCAAATTGTAATTGCTTCACCAGTTCTGCGTCTAAAAAGAAAAATAGAGCTATAAACAAAGGAATATGTTTGTGCAAGTAGACAGCCGACCGGTGTCTTACCTGGAAGTTTCTCAGGTCATGTGTAGCATATGCCGTGCTCGGTGTCGATGGTTGGTATGAACAAATCGATGAGAGACTGAAATCTCGCGCTGCCAGCACTCACTTTGGCCTCAAGGTGCTCGATCAACTCCTGATCTGTGGGATCGAACTTGACGCTAGCCGGCAGCACCGGTCAATCCTTCTTTGACTTGCATCGATAATCCCAGTTATATGGTACTCAATGTATGATCAATCGACTATTTTAAGTGAATGATGAAAGATTTCGACAGAAATTGGTACTCAAAATCTGAAGTCCAGAATACCTGAACACACCGCCGGGATTCTTGTGTCACCTCACACGCAGCGTGTTGTCACGTCAATTCAATGTGTGGACATGATGAATAATTTGACCGACGTATACTAGTACTGCTACTGTACCGGACTACTTACTAGTCGTATTTAGTGTCACAATTTATACATAGGTTTAACTAACAAGTACGCACTTGAAGCCTAACTGATATATATATATATATATGGCTTATGCATAGCATCTCCATCATCATTATCATCCTACACAGGTGAGTTAGGATGCACTTGATCCCAGGAAGGTATCTATTCTTCAAACCATAGGAGTGCTTCAAACTAACAACAGTACATAATATCCAACAAAAGAGGGTCATGCTACAGCAGCAGAATACATGGCTCAGTCTAGATATCAGCACGAATCAAGTTGTGCATATTTGCTGTTGGCATGAACCACATCGCCGCATGTCGGGTTTGCGAAAGCCATCCATTGCATGGAAGCTTGATGCCTTTCACACACTGAAGATTATCTGGCAACAAGCTGTGTCGACAAATCTCTGGATATGGTGATTCATGAAACCCATGGTATGATGTGTAAACACAGCCCCCCCTCGCGAATGGAAGTTGCATAGCACAGTAATCATCGCAGGTGATATGATCGATGATTAGTTGGATGATCGGATAATTGAGCCCGAGGAACAAGGAGTGGTTTCCTAGGATGTAAACCCGCCTCCAGTTGAATACGCCTGGCCCAACGGAGCTAGGATCTTTCTTGAACACGAAGCAGCCATAGCCATCAATGTTACAAACCCCACGCATTGTACTGCATGTGGTTTGATGTAATGGTTTGGTCAATTTGGTACGTCCGAATGAGCATCAAATGACCACCGTCAGCTGAACGAGCGATAAACCACCAGCCATCGGCTGGTATGATTCCAGGTCCTGGAATCATGAAGGCCAACGCATTTGCGTCTGCTGCAATAATTCAAATTGGAGACCAAAAGGACAAAAATAAACAATCATGTTCAGAGTATGTGTGGAATTAAGATTATTATAACAGTGACACATATCATAGACAGAGAATTGCAATGCCATGGTCATAATCATACCCCAATTCAAAAAAATAAGCCAATGGCTTTCATATTCTAGCAATATGTCATGGTTCAAACATCATGTAACAATGATAGGAAAACAGCTATGACAGCGCCTACTCATATTCTACCATAGCACTTACTACTACTGTTCTCATATCAACTCTAAGAAATAACATGCGTTGTTATAAAAATCTTATAAACGAGAGTAACATATAGCAATCATGATGTTATGCTCATAATATGTATTCTAACAATCATTAGATGCCAATTGTTCTCATATCAACTCTAACAATAACATGTGTGGTCATAAAAATCTAGGAAATGAGAGGAACATATAGCAATGATGTGGTTATAGACATGCTATGCATTCTAAATTTGTAACAAATGAACAGGAAGTCGTATTCATAAGGTAAAGATGAGATGAGATAGAACAATTACATGACGATAGATTCCACCAGTATAGGCAGCCAATCTATGCGTTGACCGCATAAACGATGCCATCATGCACTATAGCATCAGACAGAAATGTTGCCTCAACAGGATTGATGATGAGCCATAACCATGTATGGCGACCGGATTAGAGATAGACTAATCCCATGTTGAACAAGGTAATGAGCTTGTAATCCATGTAGTCTTCTGATGGTGTGGGCACTTCACAGATTACAACTTTCTGCAAGCAGAGGTCGAGCCAAAAGCTTGACGCGTCTCGTGCGTAGTAGGCAGGAGTGTCTGGCGGGCCGCGAGGCTCGATGGCGACGGTATCCAATGATGGAAGGGTGATCTCTCGCTAGGTGTAGATATCCACGAGACGCCACGGACTACCAGTGTGGTGGATGAGGACGATCCAGTTGGCCTTCATGCTCGCCCAGTAGTGGCCACGCATGAAGGACAGGTGGACGGGTAGTGGTAGCATGTCGAGGGGCACCACGGCAACCTCCGTAGGATCATCAAGTCGGTATCTGGGCCACCTGCGAGGATTGGGCATCAGTAAGCAGGGTGTCATGGAAAGAGCCGGCCGGTTGCAGATGAGTAGACGGTCCAAAGACACCGAGCATGGGGCCAGACGGACGGTGCAGAGTAGGTCCATACGACTACAGATATGCTCCAAGAGAACATCGGAGAGGGAATTCCAATCGCGGCTCTGCATGTGAGTCGGTTCTGCCATTGGGGTTTTCGGTGCCTGCGAGCCAGGGGGAAGTGGATTCAGGCGGGCGAGCGAAGAAGCTTCTCCTCGTGTGGCCGAGCATTGAGCGGGGGGATATGGTACGCGCGAGCTACCAAGGAAGATGGCGCGGGCGGGCGAGCAGTGCGGTCGGCGATGGGGCAGAGAGGAGGAAGAAGAAGAGAGGAGGAAGAAGAAGAGATGGCAGTACTGGGTAAGGCTGATTTAGTAACACCAACACGCTGGTTCAGCTTATTAATTACGTGTCCCATCTGCTGCAGCATGTATTGTAACTTCACTGCGAAGTCTAGTTGAATAGTTCTCTCTGACCGAGATGGGGAATAATGGATCGCGAGGACTTCCTTTCTATAGTATCCCGATGCCTCTACGCTCACTTCACTCATTTTGCTTCGTACCTACTCACTTGTTGAAATCTGTAGAAAGACAAATACTCCGTATTCAGAAACAGAGGGAGGCTTTTACTCCGTACTATTTGGGAACAGAGGGAGTATCACCATATGGAGGGAACAGAGGAAGCTTGAAATATGAACATGTCAATGGGAGGGAGTAAGCCCCATGCATGCATGCATGCAACATGCAACACTCACACATACACATGGACGCACGCAACACTCACGCACCCATGCGGCACACAGCACATGACGCAACACACACGCTCACGCTCAAGTGTTCAACCTACTCCCTATGTCCGTGAAAGACTATACATTTAGAGATTTACATATTGACCAGGGCATAATTAACGCCCAAAAGTAGCAGACTTATGTGTGCATGCGACCATTGAGATAAGAAGATTAAATGAAGGCCGTTGCATGCTGTAATTAAGGATAGACATGTAGCCTATACCTACAGCACAAGTTGGTGCATTAGTCAATCAATATCGATTTAGATTAAAGGCTAAATGCATTGGGAGTGTAGATGTACATCACGTACTACACTCTTTGTTTTATAGCCGATGTACACTCTTTGTTGGAAGACCAAGGGAGGACACGTGCATGCACTCACACACAGAGCCAGGGCGGTTCACGCGCAAGGGTTGGACTCGTGTCGCGCCTGCGTAAAGTTTTCTTTAACTGGTTTCTTTGCTCTGCCAACTAACAGGTGGGACCCAGAAACCAGGTGACAATTTAACCAGTCAACAAAGTGCCACGTCGACTATGTGGCCGGTCAGTAGGGTGCAATACGGTGCTCTACGATGAGCTAGTGATCGTATAATCGCCGCAAAACTATATATAGTGACCGTAAAGAGCGTATTGTTACATACGTTGACCGCCAGTGTATTTTTCTCGTTTGAAATTAAGCTATATTAATCGAAAAGGACGCAGTATGGACTACTACTACTAGTACTAGTACTAGTTTGATGTGTCCCGTCAACTCGCTGAACGAGGAGAAGCTTGCTTACTACGCCTCTCCCTCGCCCACGCGCGCGGTGGTTGGTAGGACGAGGAGAGGGTTTTGCCTATAGCGCCCTCTCCCTATCCTTATCCCTCTCCCTCTCCCTCGCCCTCGCCCTCGCGGTGGATATGCAGCAGTTCAATCGGTGTCAGATTGCCAAAAGCATATTGTACTGTAGTATCATCATTGTTGGACCTTCCGAAGAGGCGAAGAGCCAAGTGCAAGGTTCACACGAGTACGAACTGTTGAACCTCCCGAAGAGGCAAAGAGCCAAGCGCAAAGTTTTATAGGAGTTTTCGTCCTAGTAGGAGTGTACTACAACTATAGCGAACGATGCTACTGTATGATGCCACCACGTCACGTATATCCAAAGCTGTGCCACCTTTTTTTCTCAAAGAGCGTGTTGGAGCCCATGCAACAACTACACAAGTTGCACGTACACATAACACATTTACTAGTAATAAATTCTAAAGGACAAATGCCAGTATGCCACACAAGTTCATCTCCAATTCATGTGATAAATTTGTGTACGACTAGTCTACATATATTCACAGCGCTACAGTTCACAATTACCGTACTCCACTTACACGTTATAGATGGGCTACATGTCCTCCTCCAGGTTCCAGTCCCAGGTGTTCTTCATGGATGGCACGATTCATAGCGGTGGGCAACGGGAATCATTGTTGCAGCTTTCTAGTCCGGTTCCATACGATGGAGACTCATCCAAGCTGAAGCGGCATAAATCAGGGATAGCGTGTCCCAGCATGTCGTTCATCCGGCGGTGCGCACTAAAGACACAACCATGCTTCATGAACGGCAGGCCTTCCGTGTCGTGCATGGAAGGTGTCCGCTTCACAATGGGGTAGCTGTCCCCGATGAAAAGCAAGTACTCTCCAAGAGTGTTCCTCGGCACCCACGTAGCATCACAGGGGTCGAACTCGGCGCCGTTCATCTGGTACACACGACATCCCATATCTAGACACATGGTGACGTACATAGTCAAGGTCCACGCATAATAATGTTGTGCTCAAATATGGCGGTCAGTAATAGTGTGCAACAAATAGTACTACTCTGGTATAGAGGAAGTAAAATAACCGTCTTATTATATATAGCCACTCTTGGATACATGGATGAGATAGTAAGACATGGAAAAACAAAAATGGTGGCAGCTAGTGGGTTCAAGTCTTCAAGAGCCTAGCTAGCTATATGCGTCCGCCAAGGTAAAAAGTACTCCTACTTGTACTACAAAGTATACTACTAGTACAACAATGAAAGAGAAGGCGAAAGGGTTAAAAAATGGAATACCTGGGTAGATGGTGACGGTCCGATCGTGGTAGATTGTCTGACCATGTTGCACATCAGTGGTACCATGGGTAACGACTGCTAAGATAGTTGATCCCAATATGCCAAAGTCAGCTACAAGGTTCCAGGTTAGACCGAATCACGGATGCAAATGCACATCTAGGATCGGCGATGTTATTTTGATCGAGGGATGACTAGTCCCTGCAAAATAATGGAGTACCGTTAGGGATGCAAATGATGGTTTGTGCATTCCGTTTGTAATCTCCCGTACCGTAGGATGGCAACCAGATGAAGCAAGTCCCCTAGCTTGTCACCACGAAGATGCGGCCTAGATGGCGCACGGCGTCTTCGAACGTGTAGGGGTACAAATCTGCCGCCGCCAACATGCGCCAGCCTCTTCCGTTACTGCCTCTTGCATTGATGGCAATCCTTATGTCGAACACCACGATGAGATAGTAATCGTCATAGCCGCGTCGCTTTGTCGGCAGGTCCACAATTGCTATCTTCTTCAATCTCATGTAGGCATCATCATATGTATTCAAGCCCAGCCAGTCCGGAAGGCCGATCCCAATGGTGGAGAAGGGGTCTACCAGAATGGCTGCACTGCTGTGGATGTTGTGCAAAATGATGGTGGTATCCGGCCGGAGGTATGCAAGCCAATTTTCGTTGGCACCGACCCAGACCTATATATAAGACGGTGGGCAGCAGAGAAATTACGGGATGGAAATGGAATAACTAAGTACTACATGATCAAACTCCATTACTGACCTGCTCATCGAACAAAATCGGACTACCTCTCAACGTCGGCAACTCTAGTGGACTCAACATGCAACCATGGCCAAGGAGCGGTGGACTGTTTGAAGGATTGTCCCATAGAAGAACCTTCTCCTCGAGGACGCATGGAAGACTAACAAGCATGGCCTGTTTAAGCAGCATCTTGAAAAAGTTGGTGCGGGAAGCACCGAGTCTTACGGCGGTGAGGACGTCGGAGCGGCGTGCTATTTCTCCCACAGGATCATCGTCCAAGGTCTCCCAGCCCCGACGAGGAGGAGAACCGCCTGGCAAATCCATGGGAGCAGCGACAAATTGCCTTCTCTTTAGGGGGAGGGGAACTGGCGAGGAGGAGATAAGAGCGTAGTAACCGCAGGGCCTCGTCCCTTCCAACTGTAGATCATTCCTCAGCGAAGGGGCAAGGCTATTATTTACTACTAGTACTCCCTCCGATTCTTTTTACTCTACGCATAAGAGCAGACCCGGATCCCAAGGCAGGGGCTCGCTGCATGCTTTCTGGACGGAAATACCCCTGGGGCATGGATGGGAGGAGCTAGAAGCTATAAATGCCCCATGCAGCCCATTGGCTGTCCGCCCGTGTTCTCCTCTCTCTGCATGCTGCATGGATGTCTCCCTCTCTCTCACATGACTGCATGCGGTGGCGCTGGCCTATGAGAAGCTCGCGTGGAGATAGCAATCTTCTCTCCAGAAGAGATTTTTTTGAAAGAAAGGGATTATGGAACGTTATGGGATTGCATTATACTGTAAATAATAGCACTAGTAAGAAATTTTTGGCACTAGGTAGTAGTTTTTGGTGTGGATTAAGAAATTTTGGGTAATTTTTTGCCATTTTTTGTACACGGCAACTAGTGTCAAAAACGTGTTACATTATGTGACGGAGGAGTACGTACTCGTACTGTAGCAGTACTAGTACTACTTTTCTCAACTAGTAGTGCGATGTATTGTACTTCTAGTCTAGTCTAGTATAGTGCACTAGTTTTGAACTATTGAATCTCAGGGCCAAGGAGCTACAGTTGGAAGTGGAGGGTACTACTGTTCTCTAGAACCATCGCTGTACTATCAATGCAGGGGAAGTACACCTGCGTAGTGGCCTAGTGGTACTCTCGGTGCTCTATTCAGCCGCTCCTCTCACGTAGCTGGCCTACTCAGCTGCTGCTCTCACGCACACACTAGCAGCCTGTTTATCAGCGACGGTTACTGCGGGGTAGAACATTTGAGTTATTTGATACAACGAGACTAGGCTTTTCGCTTCCATTTGTGGAGGTGTAATGGATCTCGTCGAACTTTGTTAGTAGTGCCTTCTTTATGAATGAGCTGAAGCAAAGCTTTTGCCTCCGTTTCAAAAAAACACATCAAGAGGAATTTCTTTTATAGTAGAGCCGATAATGGAGTGAAGTCCATGCGTGCAATGCCACAAGCTATAGAGTAGTAGTACTTCCTCCGTCTAGGTGTGTAAGTCATCTTACGTTGTGCATCGCGAACAAGGCGGAGAGGAAAACGAGAAAACTTAATGTCTTTTCGCTAATTAATAGCATTGCATGCAATGAACTAACCACTTCATGTTATGTTTGGTAGTCTCAAGTCATTGAAAGCATGCACAGCCCACATGTCTTATTGGTTGATATGCCACAAAACAAAAAACGAGAAGGGAGCTAATGTACGGTGCCTAAGTGTTTTGGGATTATTTGGTTTTCGTAAGGTGACTTACACACCTAGACGGAGGGAGTAGAGCACTTTACGTACAGAGCCATATTGCATAGTTCCCAATGCCTCGCCAGGCTTTTCCGGCTCCTCGGGCTTAATTGGGAGACGCTAGTTTAAATATGCTACTAGCCGATGAGGAAGCTGCAAGCGAGTTGCGGCTAGGGCGAGCATGCGAGCCACGGGATGCTGGGAAGGAAAACTCATTCATGTGGCTAGGCTGTCCAGTGCACCCAGATTGTGGGGCTGCACGTCCATTTGACTTCAAAACTCAAACTACCCGTGTAAAATATTGGCTCGCAGCAAAGTGTAGTAGTACCATTTTTTAAAAAAGGCCGTCGTGCGTTCGGCCGGGATCGAACTCACAAAATGAGGTATACACTCCCACGACCACTAGTAGTACTCGTTGGAGTACAACGCAACCTAGAATCTCCTTTTGTCGCTAGTAGTACGTACATTGTTCCTTACAAGAAACCCCTATCATCTGCTGCTGGCTATAAGCCAGTGCCATGTCATCTATAGCCCATCTTATAGCCAACATGTACAATAATAGATCAAAAGAGTGTACTACTTTTTTATTATGTGGCAAACTTCTCATTCTCACAAAGTGCCTAGGAGCACGTGCTAGAGCTGGCTCTTCATGAAGAGCCCGCTTACCTTCTCTCTCCTCTTCTCTTTCCTCCAACTAAGCAGAAATATACTAGTTTATTTCTTATAGCCCGCTGACTCAGCTCTATTGTACTTGCTCTAATAATGCAAGAAACCACTAAAATGCCAAGAAACTACTACCACTTGCATACATGACAGACTTAAGATAAGACTACCTTGTCAACCATTGTACATGCTCTTACCAACAAAAATCCTTGAGTGACCTCCTACATCCGGCCCGTCCACCTAGTCATCCTCGGCCATGGGACGCAGCTACCGCCGCCAGTAGAAGGCGAGGTCAAAGCCTCCGGCGGTGCGGAGCCCATGTTGCAGCAACCCGGATGCCAGCTCCATCCGGCGCTCGCGGCCGCTAGCTAGCCAAGATAGCTTCGTCCAGCTGCTTGTTTGCAAGGTTTCCTAGCTAGATTGGCACGGCAGCGTGGTGGCTTGCTCGCGCGCGCCGCATTAAGGCCAGCCATCTGAATCGAGAGAAGGCTGGCGCGGCGGCTTGCTCGCTCGTGAGTCACGCTTGGGCCAGCCTGCCAACCCGTGCGGAGGCCAGCGCGGCGTCTGGCCCATCTGGCGGAGCGGCAGCCAACTCGCTCATCACCAGCGCCACCGACGAACACGCATCAGTACTGTTTGAAGTAATGTTCAGGAAATATAATGATTTGAGGGGGAAGAACAAGATAGAAGGTCAGATGTGGGTCCCTCGCGTCAACGGTCAAACAAAATGTGTTGGTTTAAGCTGCCTCGTCAGCACGAACGTGTGGGCCAACCCTGTCATAAATGGGTTTAAACGAACCTAATCGGTAGGAGTAGTAGGTAGTTTTTGGCGTGGATTAAGAAATTTTGGGTACGTTTTTGCTATTTTTTGTACAATAGATTCTTCCTAGGGCTGGTTGAAAGTGGTAGTTTTTTGTTAAATACTCTACATATTGTAAGTAGGAGTGAAAGTTAAGCTTCGGAAGCCAATAAGCAAGGCTAGTTACATAGTGCATATGTGTACATGATTGAAAGTAAATATCAACCATGGGTGACTAATATCTTGATGGAAAACTCAAAACTATGGAATACTAGGAAAAATGCATGGTTGGAAATACTAGCAATGTTCATGTCCATTGCAACGAATCAGAATTAGAATAATACTAATTCACAAAATTGATACAAAACACTCTAATTTTGATATACATATGCCACTAGAGATATATTATGTTTCAATTAGAATATATTCCTTGGGCTGTTTTGGTGAGGTCAGGGAGGGATGTGGTTGGTTTTAAGATACTAATTATGGGTTTTTCTGCAAATTGGTAGACAGGTGGGATCTTAGTGAGAAAAGGCAACAACTTACCTCACAATCGTTAGATGTAGATCTAATGGTCAAAAACGACGGATGGCAGACACACCAGCATCACCAACTTAGTCTTGTGTAGGAGTACTAGCAAGATCCGTGCATTGCACAGAACATCAAGATGCCTTTTTTTTATAAAACACTTGTTGTGATTGACCCTCGAGGGACTAATCCCATGTGTAAAAACTAATGATATCTCGAGAAATATGAGATAAGGTGAAGATGAGTGGGGTGTGGTGGTGGTTGGTGGCTGGACTGAGAGGATGCATGGGGATTGACGACGCGGGCAGCGGTCACGAGGCTAGTTTGTTCTAGGGGCTTCCTTTCTTAATTGGTCAACAATGAGGTTTGTTGGAGATAAGGATGAACGAGGGAAGGCCTTGTCTGCAAATGTGGAGAGGTGTGCGGGTATGTGTGCGTGTGCCATCTTGCAATATGTCTTGTCATACTAGGTGGTCTAAGCACGTGTAGATTTATTATTTTTCACGTCTCGTGTTCGCCGTACTGCCATGACTGTTGATGAATAGATGGTAAGTTATTCACGGGGAAACCCTTGTTGAGCATGTTTGCGAGAGAGAGAGAGAGAGAGAGCGTGTGTGATATGTTAGATACTGAGGCAATGATAACAGATTCTTTGTGTCTATGTGTGTGGAGGATAGAGAGAGACATGTACATGGGGCTTTGTGTTGTGTAACGTGGAGACACATATACATAATTAGAGAGTGAGTGTGTGAGATACGCATGCGGACATGCGGAGAGATGAGGATCCAGATAAATGGGTGTTTGTGCATGTCTGTGTGTGTTTGTGCACGCGTTTGTGTGTGAGAGGGAGAGAGTGTATGTGGAGTAGAGAGACCACTGATGATGTAAACCTAGTATAAGGGAAGGGGGAATGGTGTGACATGTGTAGTAGCGAGATAGCACGGGTGCGGGCGGGGGGGGGGGGCAGACTATTTCGAAGAGACATCGAGTGTGTGTGTGGGAGAGGGGTGTGAGAGCGAGAGAAAGAGAGATCTAGCGACGGAGAGAGAGAGAGAGAGAGAGGAAGAGAGGGGGCGAGAGGGGTCGTTTGTGTCCATAAATGGCGTATAGATAGGGAGACAATGTTGATGTTGTCCGAAATTGGCCTTTGAACGGAGACGCAAGGGAAGCGAGTCATCGTGTGTGTGATAGGGACTTCATGAGAGATCTAAAATAGATGGTGTAGAGAACAATGTGCAAAATCGAGAACGATTATACATTAGGGAGCTATGCAAAGAGTCATGACATATATGTATACAGGGAAGGAGTTGGGGCGGGTCCGCATGTGGGAGAGATAGAAAGAGAGAGTCGTGCACAAGGAGACAAAGTGTGCTTGCTTGTAGTGGGGGTGGTGTGTGACGTGAGTGCGCGAGAACCACATAACTAGGGAGATAGACGTTTGGGGGCGACATTTTGTGTGTATGGGAAATATAAACTCTACATAGTGCATGTGCTTGGGTAAGAGAGATAGCGGGAGACCTAGAGAGTGAGGGAAGAGATGTGTGCATGCCCGAGAGACAAAGTGATAGAGACCTATGTTGGGGTCCAGACTTTACAAGAGAGAGGGGTGTTAATGTGCTCGTGTGTTGGTGTTTGGGGGAGAGAATGACTTCTCTATGTGTGTGTGTGTGTGTGGTGGGGGGGGTTGACTTAAGATAAAGAGTGAGGTGTCTATATTTGAGGGACTTTAGCGTAATTGAGATATTGTGCACTCATGGTTGATCAATTTGTTTCACAGTTTGTACTATGAGATAACGATACTTTTGAACATGCGTGATATACCTTGATGTACCACAATTATAAACCTAAGATTGGAATTTTGGAATTCGACTCCATCATTAGCTTTTGTAATTCATTTAAACGGAGGTACATTTTTTAAGCCGGGATTCCGTGATTTCAAATTCATATATCAAACCTAGAGATATACACATACGGGCATGTTCAAACTTTATAATCATCCACTTTATTCATACACCTACACATTTTTGCTTTTGTCATCATATTTAGGATAAACACATTTGGAATTTCATTTGAATTGGACCCTATGATGGTATTTGCTTGTAGTAGCTCAATGATCCATATTTGAATTGAATGGATAGTCTAAGTTTCGAGTTGGAGACACTGATTTTCAAAACTTGCACATTTTTTTGCATGCAAAACAAACAAATTTTTGGCCCAGATATCATAGTCGGCCGTACGAGAGCAGGATACTTATAATTTTAGGCGCCAAAAGCTTTCAAACTTCCCACTGACATCGAAATATCACGTGCCCGAAAGTTTAGCCCTGCGATATTCCTGTTTTACCCCTGCCACATGAACGGAAAAGGGCTGCTTTGGTAACTCCATTGTTTTCCCCTCTTTGCCCCCAACATTCTTCCCAGAGCCCCTCCCCTTCCCCTCCCTGACACCCCAACCACGGCAAGCCGCTGAATCTAGTCCTCCGCCACAGCGGTGGACCTCACACCCCGTCGGATCTACCTTCCGCACCTTGGAACCCCCAACTGCCAACTCACCACTTCACCGGAGCCGCTTCAGCGACTAGCTTGTCCACCACTCCAGATCTCCTTGACCGCCATCATGGTTCACCGCATCGGATCTGCTTAACCGGCGCCCTCGTCCACCACAGCGTAGGCCCTTCACTGACTCCCTCATCCACCCCTTCGCTGGACCTTCATACAAGCCCTCGTCCGCTGCAACAGATCCGCCTCACCGAAAGCACTGTACAACGTGTCCGCCGAAGCCTTCGTCCACTGCACCGGACCCGCTCCACGAACGCCATATTCAACTCCACCAGCCCTGCTTTACCGACGCCACAGCCTCATCAGGTTATTTCGATTTGTACTCCTTCGGTTTTTCTCTTTATCATGCAATTGTTCACTTACCACAGATGAGCTTTCTTGTATGTCGACAGGCGCCGCAACCGTAGCACCGGAGCTGCTTCAGCGACGGCGACAGCCGGCCCAAACTCAACCGCGACACGAGCACCATCGACGATCCTTAGCTATCAAGTATGACAATGATACCCATACGCCGCCGAGAATCAGGTACTATTATCCAACGGCTGGCGCCTACGTTCACTTTCCTAGCATAAGCACCGCACCTTTGAATTTCTTCAGGGCATCATTCAGTTTTTCATAAGACGCGTTATTCTGCTTGCACCTGTAGGGCCATACTTCTAGCAGTGAACATGTTACATGTGCTAAATTACATACCAGTGCACATATAGTTAATATGCTTTAGTTTTGTTCTGATGCCACCTGTTGGTTCCATCAGACTGCTTAATGTTCTCTATGCTTAATTACACATCAGCAAACTAGCATGTGGTTCCGCTGCTTTTTGTTCATTTTACCGTACATTTTCTGATGCTAGCTATTACACCACTGCTCTGAGCCTCTGTTCATTACTTGTTTGTGTGTTTTTGATCTTCCCAAGTTGCATGACTAATTTGATCCTTCTATTAATTATGGAGCTGCCAACCCCATCAAGCAAAATATTTGTTTTTTTGGGGCTGGCACCTCGAACAAGCATAAAAATAGAGGGAAGAAGATATATTGTCGTGTATGCACACACCCTTCTTTCGTTAGTTTAGATGAACCATTGATGATCAATTCGGACGAGTGCATGTGATTAAAATTAATCTTACCTAAATAGATGGTGCAGAATAAACTACAACAACTAGATTTGCAACCACGGGATGCTGACGATATCTTCAAAGAACATTGCAACAGCAGCTAGGCTTCACAGCAACATATGGTAAGCCAGTGTGTTTTAGTACATGTGAAATGTAATGCGAGTGGGCTGCTCTCTTGGCTTGTGCCATCAACGTGTAATCCTACTGAATTACAAATAGTTCAGTTGTCTGCTTTGCTGTATTGCTTGATTCGAATGCTTATTTGTTCTTACGCTATACCTGAGTTGGCCAATATGTCAGCAGTGCTTGATGTACTATCATAAAGAAATGCATGCCTATTTCATTTGAGTCCTTAACTTTTCCTCTCAACTTCATCACAAGACTGTCTTCGTAGTTTATATGAGGCCACACTGTTAAGTGCTTTCTCAGATTATTTCAACTACTTAGATGCCCTGGCAACATCAATATAGCGGTTGTACACTCCCTTTCAACTAGGGATGTCAACTCGGTCCCGTTTAATCCTGATTAAAGTCCACTAGTGGTATGATAGTACAATTTTTTTTTGTTTTTTGAGGAAAATGAACTAGGGAGGTAGCAAAAACTAACTAGATGGGACTAGCGGATGTCGTTTATTTGCCACTTACATCCCTAGTTTCATCTTACCATTTTGATTTCTTTTCTGTTGATGCTGCTTCGAACCATTTAAATATAGTTTGCCATTGTAACGCCCTGAGAATCTTGCTACAGCAATCCCCCCCTAATGATGCCTTGTCGTCATGCTTTCCTAAGCCAAAATGCCACTTGTCCAAAAATCAAGTCCAATTCAATTCAAATTGCAAGTCAATTATTTGCATCTTCAAATGAGCCAGAAAAATAGTTCACAATGTGGCAAATATTCTCCAAGTATTTGTCATGATGAAACCTACCTCTGTTGGATTCCAAAAATGCTCCTGGAAATTATTTGAGTGGTCCAGCAACAATTAAATTGGCCTTTTCAATTTCTAAAAGTGTGTAAACATTTCCAAATGCTCAAAACAATTTTGTGCAACTTCACAATATTGCAAAGTATTTATGGTGGCATGTGGCACATTTTACAAGAGTCATTTGGTGCTCGGAATAATTGCAAAGCAGTAGCTTTTTGTTTTCCAAAAAAAGAAGAAAACGAACCCCCCGGGCCAACCGGCCCAGTTAGCCAACTGGCCGGCCTAGTCGGCCATGCCCATCCCGGCCGTCCCACCTCTCCCCGCTTACCCCCCCCCCCCACGCCTCCTCGAACCCTAGCCCGATCCACCACCACACCCCACTTCCCCCATGATCCCTCGCTCCTCTCCCCCACCCCATGATCCGATCTAGATCGGGGGCGCCTCTAGCGCCACCCGAGCCGGCGCCCCCACCGCTCGATGCCGTCGCCCGTCTCCCTCCTGTGACACTCCAAAATTTTTATTTGGTTTTCAGCAAAAACTTTGTTGGTTTTTGAAAAGAGGCCATTTAAAATTTTTCCAGAAAACCTTCGTCTTAAAAACTTCTTTGGCAAGGGTTTTTATTTTTGTATCTTCTTCAAACTATGGTGTTTGATCTTTAAAACTCTTTCTCTGATGGTTCCCTTCTCAAAGTATATTTTGGAAATTATTCTTTTTCTTATAAAAAGAACTCTATGAATTTTGAGGTTTTTCTTATCTTGAAAACCACCCATGGTTTTACCATGTCTCCTATAGTAAATCTTCTCAAAATCCCTCCCTCCACCTTTGAACAATCTAAATTCTCTGTCTCAACAAGTCCAAACAAGTTTTGGATTTTATTTCAATTATTTTATCTCTCAAATCATTTCTGCCAATTATTTTGAGCCTGAGTGATTTTCAAAGCAAGTACCTCATTGCCTTTGAGTTTTTATCCCAAACCAACTCCCCTGGTTAATCCTTAGTACCCACAACCTAGAACCATCTTGATCCACTCTTCTTCTTTTCAAATTTTTCAAATTTCACTCCCTGCAAGTTTGGACCAGATTTGCCAAATTTGGTGAAATTCATATCTACACTTCCCCAAAAATTCCACAAAAATTCAGGCAGTCTCCTGGTGAAATGAGAGGCCACTCCACCAAAAATCAGCTCAAGCGGATCCTCCCTCATACCAAAAACATTTTGTCGAACACCTGAGATGCACTATTCCTTTGCACATTCAGAAAATTCAGAGAAACTTCAGGGTTCAGTGTCGTTTCTCTTCGTCAGATTTCGGTCACGCGGCCACAGTGCCCTTGGCACGTTGCTCGCCGCCTGGCCTGCTTGTTCGGAGCTCCACATGCGCGCTTGGCGCCTTCCTGGCGTCGGTGGCACCCTGGCCCGCCTGCGCCGGCGTGTCTTGCGGCGGCCGACCCACCGTAGCGGCCGACAGGGAGCAGAACGGCGGCTCAACGCCGTTCAGCGCCGCCCAATCCTCCTGGTAGCTCCGCGTGGCCTCATGCACGCCAGCACACCCCGCTGTACCGTCGCCGTGGCCCGGCAAGCACAGGGCACGCTCTCTGCCGCCGACGGGCCCGCGCCGCCCCGTTCCGTCGAAACCCACCCCAAGCTCCTAATCCAAGTCCGTTTAGCGTCTGAATGGAACCAGTGGACCTCCACGTTGATGCCCAACCTCCTAAACTCCCCGACCAAGCACTGTGCCGCCATAATCCATCGCCGGAGAACCCTGTTCACCGCCACCGCCTCGGATCTCCTATAAAAGGGGACCTTGAAAGCACAAGTGCTCCCTAGGTGGTTTTGATAATTGATGACAACATATCTCTTGTTGGACTAACATCTCAATCTAGCATGTTTCAGATAAGTTCAACAATGGAGTGGCATGGACTAAAGGTTGTGGGAACTCCTTCAAGATGCTAGGGACAAAGGATTGGCTAAAGCTTCAAGCTCAAGACTCCTCATTTTACATTTTAGTGATCCAAGATCACATTGAGTCTTTAGGAAAAGCCAATACTATTAAGGAGGGATGAGGTGTTGCTTAATGAGCCTCTTGCTTCATGTGCTTAATGATATGCTCCAAAACCCTCAACTACTTTCCCATATCCACATATGACCTAAACCCTAAGCCAAACTCGGTCCTACCGATTTTTTCTATCCGGCGCCACCGAGTTTCACTTGTCATATGTCACTGCCAAACCCTAATCAGTTCGGTCTCACCGATGGGATCTCGGTCTAACCGAGATGGGCTTGCAAACTCTCTGTTACCCATTGCAATATTCTCGATTCCACCGAGATATGCAATCGGTGCCACCGAGTTTGCTTGATCAAATCTCAGTTTCACTTATTACCCAAATCGGTCCCACCGAGTTTGAGTAATCGGTCAAACCGAGTTTTGGATTTACCCTAACCCCAGCACATCGGTCTCACCGAGTTGATCCAGTCGGTCCCACCGAAATCTCTAACAGTCACTAGGTTTACATTTTCGGTCAGACCGAGTTTATTGATTCGGTCCCACCGAGATTGGAAAACTGTGTGTAACGGTTGGATTTTGTGTGGAGGCTATATATACCCCTCCACCTCCTTCTCATTTGGTGAGAGAGCCATCAGAACACGCACATCATTCCAACTCATATGTTCTGAGAGAGAACCACCTACTCATGTGTTGAGACCAAGATATTCCATTCCTACCATATGAATCTTGATCTCTAGCCTTCCCAAGTTGCTTTCCACTCAAATCTTCTTTCCACCAAATCCAAATCCTATGAGAGAGAGTTGAGTGTTGGGGAGACTATCATTTGAAGCACAAGAGCAAGGAGTTCATTACCTACACACCATTTGTTACTTCTTGGAGAGTGGTGTCTCCTAGATTGGCTAGGTGTCACTTGGGAGCCTCCGACAAGATTGTGGAGTTGAACCAAGGAGTTTGTAAGGGCAAGGAGATCGCCTACTTCGTGAAGATCTACCGCTAGTGAGGCAAGTCCTGTGTGGGCGATGGCCATGGTGGGATAGGCAAGGTTGCTTCTTCGTGGACCCTTTGTGGGTGGTTGCTTCTTCGTGGACCCTTCATGGGTGGAGCCCTGTGTGGACTCGCGCAACCGTTACCCTTGGGTGGAGCCCTGTGTGGACTCGCGCAACCGTTACCCTTCGTGGGTTGAAGTCTCCATCAACGTGGATGTAGGATAGCACCACCTATCCGAACCACGGGAAAAACATCCGTGTCTCCAATTGCGTTTGATCTCTCCAAACCCTTCCCGTTACATTCTTGCAAGTTGCATGCTTTACATTCCGCTGCTCATATACTCTTTGCATGCTTGCTTGATATGTATCGTGTGTGTTGAAATTGTGCCTAAACTCCACGTAAACCAAAAAAGCTTAAAAATTGCAACTTGAGCATTATGTGTCTAATCACCCCCCTCTAGACACATCTACTTCTAGATCCTACAAGTGGTCTCCTCCCCCAACTCCAGCCGCCCCGTTCCGCCTCGGCCTACACCGTGATTCGCTCCGGTGAGGCCGTCTCCGGCGCCCCAACTTCATCAGCAACCCTCTCGAGCAACTAAGAGTCTAATCCCCACTCCAATTTGATCTTCACAGCTCTCTTCGACGAGGTCCGCAACCACCCGAATCGCCGTCCGCCGGAGCCAGCGTCGCCGCCGACGTGGTACTCGCCTGCGACCACCACCACCTCCCACAGACGTGGAATGGCGCCCTGAACACGGAGGTACTCTCCGATCTCCCTGCCTCGCCATGGATCGCCGCCGGCGACCACCGCGGCTCTTGGGCGCCGACGAGCTTCGTCCCCCGTTTGAAAATTCAAACCTGACGGGTGGGACCCGCCCGTCAGCCTCTCAGTTCTTTTTAAACGAACCGTTTTCTGAAGGCGTCTTCTGCCAAAGTATGTCACCCCTCTGGGCCGGCGTATTTTCAATCGAATCGTTTTCTGTTTTTATAAGTTAGCCCCTGGAAGTTTTCTGTTTCATTACAGATGGGTCCTTGGGTTAAAACCCTAATAACTTTTTAACAGAAAGGAATTTTTGATTGATTCTTTTTCTGTCCTCATTAGAATTTTGTCTAGTTTTTTATCAGATTTATTTGAAAAATATTTGGAATAATTTTGTGCACCTCACGGTATTTACGTTAGCGCGTATGTTTCTTTATACCGTAGATACCGAAGGACGTGACGGGACCGCGAACTTCACCGAGCTAGGCTCCGACTACTCTGAACCAGGCAAGCATGTTTGAACTTTTGATATGATGATTGTTTTGGCATGTTTTCATTAAGTAGTTTCATGGCATGTTGATGAGCATACCGACGAATGTCATGTTACATGCAACGATGAGGCAAGTGAGTTTCGAAGATCCATAAGTGGATGGATGTGAGTATGCATGGCCATGTGTTGGCATGAGGATGGTAAGATGGCAGTGTTGTAGCATGCCAGTCTTATGCCAGACTATATGACTTCAGTGTCAACCCGTATCGGTCCAGTTCCATCCATCTTTCCTTCCCTGTACTACCACATGTTTTCCGCAAGGAATATGGCTTAGTAAGTTGCAAACCGCTTCCTTGGTACACACCAAAAGGAGAGGCCGTGATGATGGTTCCATGGCCCTGGATTAAAGCCAGTCATCCGGTCAGGGGGCATGGGTGTTTCCGGTTGGGACCGAGAGGGGGGCACCCCTTAGAGCGCGTGTATATAAATTTGATCCCATGCTATTCGAGATTGTGATCTCCCCGTCTCAAAAGTTTTTCTTGGACGATGTCTAGGGTGATTCCTGGCATCGAGAGGTAGGATGGGTGTGTACTGGTTAGCTGTGTTTTCTTCCAAAATATCGTAAACGGAACTAGTCCTTCGTGACTACGGAAATCCGTTGGCTGTGGGAAAAAATTTCGTACAAACTCTGCAGAGTCATATATTCCTTTGAATCATCTATTCCATGTCCAAGTTCGGTATTATCTTATCCTGGCAAATGTCAGTTTTGATGACAGAGACTCCGGTGAATCACATGAGTGCTAAGTCGGTTAAATGTTTATTCCTGTGGATGGACTAACCCGTTTATTGTCAAGAATTGAATATTTATTATGAGTATTATTTACTTGTGAATAAAAGCCCTTTCTGCGATGTCGCTCAGACGTCCGACTGTGGCATTGTTATTATTTACTTTCAATAAAAGCCCTTTCTACGATGTCGCTCAGACGTCCGACTGTGGCATTGTTATTATTTACTTCCAATAAAAGCCCTTTCTGCGATGTCGCTCAGACGTCTGACTGTGGCATTGTTATTATTTACTTTCAATAAAAGCCCTTTCTGCGATGTCGCTCAGACGTCCGACTGCGGCAGTACAGTTATTTACTTTCAATATAAGCCCTTTCTGTGATGTCGCCCCGACGTCCGACTGTGGTACGCATGTCTTTTATTTTCAGTTTAAGCCCTTTACGTGGTGTGGCTTAGACACCCGACTGTGGCATGGTCTCTATTTATTTGATCACCCTTCGAGGCGTCGCTTCAGACACCCGATCGGTATCCTATTATTTTTGTTGGGTTTTCAGGCGGACTACCGCCGATTCCCTTTTTACTTACCTTGCTTGCTAAATTTTGAATGTGCATTGGTAAATTAATCATGGCGCATCCATGCATGCATTTGTTATATCTTACGTCCGAACTGTCTTGCGAGTACTTTCAAAGTACTCACCTGGCTTGTTGATTTGGCCAGATGCTGACGAAGGCGATCTCATGGATGAAGAACTCGATAGCGAGTCAGACGCCTAGAGGAATCCCAGTCAGTCTCGTGCGACCCTGGATTTGGTCACTGTATTATATCCGCTTCCGCTACCAAATAAATTCACCGAGCCTCACCTCGACGCTCGATGAGATGCCAGTTTTAGAGTCATGTATCTCACTCCCCGCTGTGATTTTCCACCACCACCCTATCCTCGAGTCAGTAGTATGCCTCCACACCACTGTGTCATATCCGCCATTATGTATAATTATTGGCGTGCTTGTAATAATTTGGTTGAGCAACCGTAGCTCGACCCTGTAATATATTTTATGCTACTTGCTTATTGTATCAAGAATTTGTCTACCAGTAAGGAGGATTTTTCTCATACTGGACTCAAAAGATTGGTTTCTCAATAAACATTTTTATTGGAAAACCGGTCGTGACACCTCCTCCACGGAGCCCATCCTCGCAGCCATCGCTCGGCGCTGCCTCGCGGTCGTCCTCCTCGCCCCTCCACTTCCTCGTGCGACGCCCTCCTGAAGCCGCGACCTCGCCTCGCCACCGACCCGACGTCGTCGCTCGCATCCCCTTCTCCTCCTCGCACGGCTCCTTCGAGCCTCGCCGGTGTTCCCCTGCAACGGGGGTGAGCCGCCATCCGTCCTCCTCTTCCCTCTCCTTGATTCACCGGCTTAGCTTGTCGTCTGCGCCACCCGTTCTTCTGACTGGCGCCGCAGTCGCTGTGCGCACTCGTTGCGGTTGTCGCGACCGTTGATGCGCCCCCACGCTCCCATGGCCCCACTTCTCCATGCATCGGCTACACCGGGCTGCGCCCCGTGCGTGCGCCCGCCCCCGCCGGCGATGCTGTCTATTGCTGTCGCGCCCGACTGCTGCTTTTCCGCTGCTCCAACACTCGAGATTGAGGCATCGCGCCCGTCTTGACCCGCGGCTGCTGCTGCCTGCTGGCCTAGGGCCACACCTGTGCCTCGCAAGCACCCCGCGCCCCCGCCCGTGCGTGGCATGTGCGCCTACCGGCGCTCGCCGTGCGCGCATAGCCGGCCATAGCCTCCGTCGGCGCCCTCCATCACGCCTGTGCGTGTTTGGGCGGACGCCCACGCCCAGGTGCCCGCATCCACCACCCGGTAGCCCGCTGGGCCAATGACTTGTGGGGCGCCCAACGCCCTTTAAAAAACAATTAAGTATATATTATAAAAATAATTTAATTAATCAGTTAATTAATCCTGTTAATTAACCCTAATTAATTAACTTTAATTAACCCAATTGCATATTAGTCTAATAAAACCTGTTTAGTTAAAACGTAGCTATGACAGACGGCCCCACTTCCAGTTTGACCAGTCAATGGTCAATGTTGACTGCTGACATCATGATGACGTCATGCTGATGTAATAACTCCATTTTTCGAATTATTAAAAAATTCAGAAAATGTTTAATACTTTGAAAAATCATTTAAAATAATGTGTAGCTCGGATGAAAAAGTTTTATACATGAAAGTTGCTCAGAACGATGAGACGAATCCGAATACGCGGTCCGTTTACCCGTCAGATGCCTCTAACTATCTGAACATGGAACATTCCCCCTCCGGTCATCTGTCTGACACAGGTCCAGAACCGGGAATACATTCCTGGTTGAATTCCCCCTTCACCTATATCGTGTAGCCATGCGTTAGGTCACACCCGGCACATCATATTGCCACGTTATGCTTTGTGGTGCTATGTTTGATTTATATTTACTGTTTCTTCCCCCTCTTCTCTCGGTAGACCCTGAGACCGATGCTGCCCTTGTGATCGACTACGTCGACGATGACCCCCCTCCTTGCCAGAGCAACCAGGCAAGGAAACACTCCTTGAGCATTCCGATATCGCCCATTTCTTTCCCTCTCATGCTTGCATTAGAAATTCTACTGCTTTCTGTAAGATCCTACTCTGATGCATAGACCGTTGTTGTTACCTGCTTTTATACCTTACCTGCTTATCCTAAACTGCTTAGTATAGGTTGGTTAGTGATCTATCAGTGACCCCCACCTTGTCCCAGTTACCCCGCTTTATGTTCGATGACTCGATCAACGTGATCGACGTCCAGGCCCCGACACCACACATCACCCCCCCCTAGTTGTATGACTCTGCAGAGTTACCATCGAGTGCCGAGGGTGGAACCTCTTACATCACTCTTGATGAGATCTCCGTAGTGTAGCTATACGATCGAGGTCATTGAGGGTGAATTCCTCCTTAACCACTTCCAATAGGGCTCTGTCGTGCAACCCATCAAATGTGAACCTCGAGGGTGGATCCTCTTACGTTCACCTTGATGACAACATCGAGTGGAATTCACCGGGGGTGATTCCTCGGGTTTTCTCCTTGGTGTTAGACACACAGTTACTATGGTTACTATGACTATGCACTGAGCCATGTTACTAAAGATGGGTCGACCCTGAGGGGTACCCCCGCGAGCTTAATAGAGAGATGTGGAGTCGGGTTGACCTGGAAGGTGCCTGCGAGATAACTACGAGGCGTGGCCGGGCATTCTTAGCCCTTTCCGCAAGTACTCGAGACGGGGCGATGGGGTCACATCGATCATGAGTCTCTACTCGTTACCGCGTGCTTCTAATCAACTACGGTTTGGATATTTGATCCGAGGGGCCTCTGGCCTGATAGAACTAACCATCACGTGGGCATTGTATGGGCATTCTGTGTCGTATGCATCAGCCGAAGTTTAATAGACGTCAGCAACTGAGCGACGCGCGCCGGGTTGGACTGCGTAAGCTCCTGCCTTGTTGAAGGGGGTAGCTAGGTCTGCTCATCGGTCGCGTACGCAACGTGCAGGAGTTCGCGGGGAGATGGCCCATGACCCCTGGGGGCATAGATTTAGTCCGGCGTGCTGGCCTCTCTATTAAGCCTAGGTCGGGTGGCGGCGTATTATTTGGCCGAGGCCGGGCATGACCCCAGAAAGTGTGTCCGGCCGGAGTTAATCGAGCGTGGTGGGTAAGTTGGTGCACCCCTGTAGGGAAGAAAACGTCTACCGGTAGCCTGTCTTACGGTAACGGACACTTGGAGTAGTATCCCGATCGATACAACTAGAACTGGATACTTGAGATGAGACATGGAGATGAGACTTGGATATGAGATGATAACTGGATAGTGGGGCTCTGGGATTGCTTTCTCGCAGGGAGTCGAGAAAGGATCTCTGGCCGAGGTTGATAACATTACTACTACTTTACTTTATGCTACTTTACTCCCTCCTGTTGCAACAAGACGGTGGATTCCAGAAGATGCTAGTCTTCGATAGGACTAGGCCTTCTCTCTATTCTGGCATTTCTGCAGCCCAGTCCACATATACAGCCTTCCTTTGATAATGTTGCATATGTAGTGTAGATCCTTTCTTGTGAGTACTTTGGATGAGTACTCACGGTTTCTTTGCTCCCCCTTTTCCCCATTTCTTCTTCTTTCCGGTTGATGCAACCAGATGTCGGAGCCCAGGAGCCAGATGCCACCGCCGATGCCTACTACTACGTGGAGACCGACGATGACCAGGAGTAGTTAGGAGGCTCCCAGGCAGGAGGCCTTTCCTTTTCGATCGTAGATGCTTTTGTGCTAGCCTTCTTAAGGCAAACTTGTCTAACTTATGTTTGTACTCAGATATTGTTCCTTCTGCTGGCTCTTGTGTTTTCGAGCTTATGTATTCCAGCCCTCGAGGCCCCTGGCTTGTAATATAAAGCTTGTATTATTTTAATTTGTGTCTAGAGTTGTGTTGTGATATCTTCCTGTGAGTCCTTGATTTTTGATCGTACACATTTGCATGTATGATTAGTGTACGATTGAATCGAGGGTGTCACAAGTTGGTATCAGAACCAACTGCCTGTAGGAAGCCCCCTTTCCAACTCCTTGGCCGAAGTTGAGTCTAGTCATCCAAAACTATTTTACTAACTTGGCTGTGTGGCTTACGAGCCCACGTCGCCATTGGGTGGTATTAGGATCTTTTATTCCTCGTCTATACTCTGGGAGTCTGATCTCTCTTCTATTCGGGTTAAATAATTTTGCTAAAAATCTAACTTTAGGTTCTTGAAAATACTTTCTCCCGGAGAGCCCCTTCAGTCCAGATGATCGCTTGCTGCACCAGAAGATTTCGAAGATACTCTCCGATGTTTCCCCGAAACCCTTGTGCCCTTCTCCGTTGCAATTTCATATCACCGATAAATCCCTATGGACAGCTGCATACACTTGTCGTCCATACCTTCTTTTCCAATTGTTCTTGTTATTACAAGATACCTTGAAATACTTCGGAATTTCCGAGAATCCTTTGTGCCTGCTGCCTTGCAGCTTCTTTCCGCCTGAATACCCCCCTACGAATAATTCCTCACACTTATCGAGGATTCGTTCATTCCTAGTTGATCATATGTCTCACAAAATTCTTCGAGTGCAATTCGATCTCCCGAAGATCCACTAAAGCCTAGTGCTCCTGAAAGTTTTGTCTTCCTGCAATATGGTCGAATCCATATGTATGGCAATATTCATTAAACATCCTTTGTCATTGTCATCCTGAGCCTATTGATTCATTATGTTGCGATTGCTCGCAATCATCAGCCGAACCCTGAAATTTGACCTTCCTGCTCATAAGTCATTCTGGACATGAGCTGGTTCTCGGCAAACCAAACCTTAATTGATTGTCGATCTATATCTATTCAACTTACTTGTCTTTTGATCAGAGTGTCTGCTTCTGATCTTCTAATTTGGAAATCATAATTTCTTTGCATTAAGCATCGAATTATTCAGTTGTTTCTATAATCCAATGCCTTTGCATTCTTTTCTTCTTTTGATTGAATACTGATACTCAAATCAGATCCATTGAAGACCGTTGAATCGTTTGTTGGATTATTATCCTGCAGTTCCCTTCATGTTCAAAATTTTATGCGCTTTTCCTCGGATACATAATGCCTTTGGTAAATTGTATCATGTCCTTTTTGTCAAACATGCTCTGCTTTCGAGCTTGTGTGAATTACTCCTGAAACTTGTAGTATATGTTCCTAAGATGCCCCAAGGGGTTGAACTAACAATTTCCCTAATTTGTGTGAACCCAGAAATTTCTATGGGTCATACTCTACTGGTGTTACGCCAGATAAAAATTTCTACACTACAACTTCGTCAAATGCGAGATTTATTGAGAGTTTATGCATTGAAGACGTGGGAGTCGACCTTGAACTTTGTGTTCATGCCCATAGACACGATGTAGATCTTATCATGGAATCTTCTCATACAATTAAGGTTCCCTTGGTACAAGCTCATCTTGCATGTGTAAATTGGTTCCTTGCAATCGTGGTTCCGACCATATTTCTCCTTGATTCCATTTCCCGGACAAGTTAAAATACTTGTCTTTTGCAGATCATTTCATCTGTCCAACATCTATGTTGATCTACCTCGAGTATTGCCCCCTGTTCTCTCAAGGATATTGTGTCATTGCACTACTCTTGTGAATTCTCATTGGAATGATACACCATCACATCATTCCCAGCCTGATCGGCTATATCATTATCATGCCAAATTTTAACCATGCTACCTGGTCCTTCTCGGAGCACAATTTTCGATGATGAGCTAAGCTTACGTCGATTTTCCTCGCCATATCATTTCACCTTGAACAACAAGCTTGATTCCGAGTTTGTGTCGTACCCGTGGTCCCCATAACGTTTCGTTTCATCATTTCTTTGAATTGATGTCATCGCCGATCAATTACATCTTCATGAAACCTCTCGACAAATGTGTTGTGATCATCATCAACATTCTGAGCTTTTCCAGGATATTAATCGAATTCATGATGAGAAATACCATCCTTGCCTATCGATGGTTTGCGTCAGCACCAACAACTTTCTTGTCTTCCCCCAACACAAACTTGTTCATATGATTTTGGAAATACATCCTTTTTGGCATGTCAATGGATTGCTGCTGAGCCCGTCGGCCACACCCTCATCTTTTCCCTGCTACAATTGTATGACTTGTTTTCTAAGTTGTTTCCGATGGATACTTGGTGTATCCAAAGTTTGACCTTTGCTTGAAACCATGTCAATGCTATCTCAAAGCATGTCTGTGGTAATCCAATCTCCAATAAGAACATTTGAAGCACGATACTAAATTTTCTTTATCAATTATCCAAAAAACATTGTATGGGTAATATCATGATTCTTCCCTCGCCCCATTATCTAAATGCTTTTGAACTTGCTGTCCTATCATGTATATCATGTTCTGTTTGTCCTTGGGAAGGATATACCCCTCAAATATGTGTTTAAACACATTTTCCTTTCCATTGGTTTGTTTAAACTTTATTGTGATCTAAATTATATAAGCAGTAATATTTCCCTGCTTATGTAAACACCTCGTTGTATCACTCTGTCAGTAAGACCCTGTTACTATTGTTGACGACATTCTAGTAGCCGCCGATGGATGAGAACTTTGCCTACTGGTCCGCCTCGTCTTAACGAGCAGGAAAATGGTTCTCTTCGTCCCTCGCCCTTGGTACCAACGTTCTTGCCAACATAACTGATAGGCTATCCTCCGACCTACCTTGCTATCATGACCGTGCATATGTTAGCGCCCTTCCTACCTTTAACCCACATGGTGGGCCCATAATCCACAGTTCCACAGGATCGAAGCCTAACTCTCCTGTGCATCTCTGTCTTCCAAAATTGTTCCTCATGCTTGGCTTTGTTTGTAATTCACGAGCCACCTTCTTGGGATATTTTCTGCTATTAGATGCAATACTTATTTTCGATGCACTGAACCCCTTTCATAGTCTATTTCAGACATCGAACGATTTTCCATCAACTTGAAGCTTCTTATTGCTCCTCCTTACCTTGCTCTCGATGGCTTTCTTAAATTTCAACTCGAGAGATGCCTCTATGCCACATCGCGAGATAGCCCCCAGGTACCTATCTTGTGTTGAGCCCCGTACTTTTCGAGTCTTTCCCCCTACTACACCCCTTAAATCTCGGGACTAGATTTCTTATAGTGGAGGAGATTTGTAACGCCCCAAGAATCTTGCTACAGTAATCCCCCCTAATGATGCCTTGTCATCATGCTTTCCTAAGCCAAAATGCCACTTGTCCAAAAATCAAGTCCAATTCAATTCAAATTGAAGTCAATTATTTGCATCTTCAAATGAGCCAGAAAAATAGTTCACAATGTGGCAAATATTCTCCAAGTATTTGTCATGATGAAACCTACCTCTCTTGGATTCCAAAAAACCTCCTAGAAATTATTTGAGTGGTCCAGCAACAATTAAATTGGCCTTTTCGATTTCTAAAAGTGTGTAAACATTTCCAAATGCTCAAAACAATTTTGTGCAACTTCAAAATATTGCAAAGTATTTATGGTGGCATGTGGCACATTTTACAAGAGTCATTTGGTGCTCGGAATAATTGCAAAGTAGTAGCTTTTTGTTTTCCAAAAAAAGAAGAAAACGACCCCCCCGGGCCAACTGGCCCAGTTAGCCAACTGGCTGGCCCAGTCGGCCATGCCCATCCCGGCCGGCCCACCTCTCCCCGCTTAACCCCCCCCCCCCCACGCCTCCTCGAACCCTAGCCCGATCAACCACCACACCCCCCACTTCCCCCATG
This sequence comes from Triticum urartu, assembly GCF_056163025.1. NCBI lineage: Eukaryota > Viridiplantae > Streptophyta > Magnoliopsida > Poales > Poaceae > Triticum > Triticum urartu. The sequence continues at coordinate 163,403,829 of NC_141874.1, forward strand.
ATCCCTGTCGGAGTAAATGACCACGGGTAGCCTAGCCGGCACCCCCTGGCTCTTCTGCGAAATTACGAGCCGATCCGGCCCTCAAGAATCCAAGACGTGGGGCCGCCTTCCCCTTGCCGGCTGTCTCCCAGGCCGGCTATCGGAAGGCAACCCGACTTTAGCCCTCAGGAAGAAAGCCGCGGGAGGGCCCGCTCCGAGAAGCCGGCCGCGAGAAGGCCGACTCCAAGAAGCCGGCTCCCACAAAGCGGTCAAGATCATACCCTCGAAGTCTGCATCCACATAACGGCGATGTGACGGGGCGTGGCTACAGTAAAGCCTGCCACCCCCGAATCCCGGAGCACGTCTGGCACAGTGCGCCGTACGGGTGGCCATGGCCCGTCCGGCGCGGCACTGTTGCCACGTTGACCCTGATGTCATCCACGACGGGCTACTAGTGCAGCCCACGGGCGGTGGGCCCCTTCGGGCAGAGAGACACCTGAAGGCGGCCAGGCCTCCCTTAGTCGGCCCAAGACAAAGCCGGCTCTCCATAGCCGGCTTGCCACCTCCCTCGAAGGAGACGCCCCATTAAGGAGACAAGACGCAGTGAGGCTACAGCGATCACCCGCCGGACGGCGGCACTGTAGCCACGCCCACCTCGGCGAAGCCCTCGTCACCAGGATTAAGCAACAGTAACCAGCCATTGACAAGGCCTTGGACAGTGGGACCTGCCTGTCGACCAAGGAGCCGGCAGCCGGCGGGACCCACCAGCTGGCGGGCCCCAGCAGCCGGCACAGAAGCCGGCGAGTGTAGACACAGACGGCTGGGCCCCACGCCTAGCCGGATTACCATTGTACCCCCGGGGTGTAGGCCTATATAAACCCCCGGGACACCCATGCAAAGGGTTGATCCAAGCTAGTTCTAGAGACCACATAGAGAGGGGAGAAGGGCTACGTGCTCTTCTTCTTCTTCTCACAAAACAGCTCAAGGAGCATCGTGTAGCTACTTGTTCATCTAGTGATCATGCGGAGACCCCGCAGAGCAGCAGTAGGGGTGTTATCTCCACAGAGAGCCCCGAAGCTGGGTAAGATTCGCCGGCGTGCATGTCTTCGCCTCATCCCGTTTCCAGGCACCGGCGACGTCTTACTGGCTCCCACAATGATGATCCACCCGTTAGCATATGTCGCACCTACCACCCGACATTTGGCGCCCACCGTGGGGCCAGGTGCACCGTCGCCCGGAGATCTATTCTGGACGGGAACCCTCTTCCTCCCCAGCGAGCGTAGCCAGCCCGGCACGCCCGATGGCGCTTGCCACAACGCGCTGCAAGGCGTCACCAACGTCTGCGCAGCGAGCGACCTCGCCGATCTCCTTGACAAGACCCTCATCTCCGACGAGCTCGCCTCTGATGCGGGCACCGACCACCTCGTCAACCTCCTCGGCCAGCTCCGCGTCTCCGGCGAGCCTGCTGTGGACTTGGAGTCGGTTGGCTCCACCGATCCGATGCCTGTCGACTCCGACACGGCCTCACTCGACACTTTCCCCACCGACGTCACGATCTACCACGACCCGCTTCCGCGGGCCGATGGCTGCGACGTTGTGACCACCGAGGTGATGGTCATTGGCCACGGCGACACTTCTGACGAGAGCGCCCACGACGCCCCGCATGCGGCGGTCCATGACTTGTCCATCCCCCTCCCGGCCGATGCCGATGTCGAAGCACTGGAGGCTCGCCGCCTCGCCCTCCTCGTGGAGGGCCGGAAGTTGGCTTCCATGAGACGCCTCACTGAGGCCCACCAGCGCGAAGCCGACCGCGCCGCCTTTGGCACGCCGCCCCCAGGCGGGCCCAGCCGGGACGGCATTGTCAGACAGCGCAGCGCTGTCATCGCCGACATGCTAGGAGTCGACCGCACAGTCTACGCCACTCCACTCGAGAACCTGCGTGCCGCCCAGGCGGCCGTAGACGAGCTAGACGGATTGGGGGCCGAAGAACTCCTCCACATGACCAGACGCATCCAGCAGCTAATCGATGCGGCCGCGCAGCGGCACGAAGCCAACGCCCGCGCGGAAAGCCCTCCCCCGCGCCGAGATCATGGCGTGACGTCCCGGACGCCAACTGCGGGTAAAACCCGCGCGCGGCACGAGAAAGAGCCGGCTGCCAGCCGAAGCCGAACCCGAATCTCCATCGAGCGAGACGCAGAAGGCCATCCCCGGGCCGTGGAGTGGCGGGGCAACCCGCCTCCGCCTCCGCCCCATGGGGAGAGATATCCCACCCCACTGCCTGTTGCGCATCCGACTCTCAGTGGCCGACTAGGTCGCCGCGAAGGGGTCGGCGAGAACGACGCCCGCCATCGGATCGACCGCCTAGTGCGATGCCTGGCGCTGGAAGAAGAAGATGATGTCGGCCCGCCTTGGTTCGACCCCCGCATCCGCGACGAGCCTTTCCCCAAAGGGTTCTCGCTCCCAAGAGACACGCCCAAGTACAACGGCTCCATGAAGCCGGAAGATTGGTTGATCGACTACTCCACGGCGGTTAGTATAGCAAACGGCAATAGACGCGTTGCCGTGAAGTACGTGCCCCTCATGCTGCAAGGCACGGCGCGGACCTGGCTCAACAGCCTCAAGCCATACAGCATCAACAGCTGGCTAGACTTCACAAAAGCCTTCGTCCGCAACTTCACCAGCACCTACAAGCGGGCTCCCAAGCCCAGACAGCTCTCCTTGTGTGTACAAGGCCCCACCGAGTCCACTCGCGACTACCTCACGCGTTGGGCCGAGCTCCGCAACTCTTGCGAAGGGGTGCACGAGGTGCAAGCCATAGAATACTTCACTGCCGGGTGCCGAGAAGGCACCCTCCTCAAGCACAAGCTTCTCTGCGACGAGCCGACTACCCTCGATGAGCTTCTGGACATAGCGGACAAGTACACCACCGCCGACTCCTCAATGAAGACCGAGCTCCGGGTAGACGCGTCCGGGAAGTACTCAACCCGGCGCACAAGACGCCGGCTGGGGACTCCGGCCGACGCCCACACCAGAACGACCACAAGCGCAAGGGCCCCGTGCTGCCCTCCACCAGTCGGTAGGTGGCCACAGTCGAAGACGAGCAGCCCGAAGGGAAGCCCGCACCCAAGAAGCAGAGGGGCGGCAAGCCGGCTTGGCAGCCGGCCTTCTCCTACGAGCAAACTCTCGATGCCCCATGCAAGTTCCATAGCGGCGCGAAGCCGTCCAACCACACAACCCGAAAGTGCCACTGGCTCACCCGAATCTCCAAAGGCGAAGGGCTCGCGCCGCCTCCGCCTGCCGGTCCGCCGCCTCCGGTTCCGCCGCCGCCGACCACTCGGCCTGCAATCGGAGCCGTGCACGATGAGTTCCCCGACGAGCATGCCGCTTATATCGTCTTTACAAGCCAGCCCGAAGACCGGCGCAGCAAACGCCGAGAGCACCAGGAAGTCAACATGGTCGCTGCCAACCCCGCCGAGCACATGCACTGGTCAGAAAAACCTATCAGCTGGAGCCGGGCCGACCACCCGGAGGTGATGCCATCTCCCGGCTCTTATGCGTTGGTTTTGGATGCCACCCTTGCAACAGATAGACGCGCCGCCCGTTTCTCCCGTGTGCTGATAGACGGCGGGAGCAGCATCAACATCTTGTATCGTGACACCCTGGAGAAGCTGAACGTCAAGACGAAGCAACTCATGCCTACTCGGACTGTGTTCCATGGCATCGTATCCGGCCTGTCCTGCGCCCCCATTGGCAAGATCAAGATTGATGTACTTTTTGGGGACAAGGAGCATTTCCGCCGGGAAGCGATCTGGTTTGAAGTGGTGGACCTGGAGAGCCCCTACCATGCATTGCTTGGCCGACCTGCCTTGGCCAGGTTCATGGATGTTCCCCACTATGCTTACCTCAAGATGAAGATGCCGAGCACCAAGGGCGTCATCACCATAGCGGGCGATTACAAGAAATCTTCCGAGTGCGTAGTAGCCAGCAGCCGGCTGGCCGAGTCCCTTGTGATTGCCGAAGAAAAGAAGATGTTGGACCAAGTTGTGTCCATGGCCGGCAAACAGTCGGCCTTGTCCCCCTATCCCAAGGAGTATGATGCCCAAGGATCTTTCCAGCCGGCCAAGGAGACGAAGAAGATACCTCTTGACCCTGAGCACCCAGAGAGGTTTGCCGTCATTGGGGCAAACCTAAATAGCAAATAGGAAGGCGAGCTCGTCGATTTCCTCCGTGAGAATCGGGGCATCTTTGCATGGTCCCCCAAGGACATGCCAGGTGTTCCGAAGGAATTCGCCGAGCACAAGCTACACGTCCAAGAAGACGCAAAACCAGTCAAACAACGCCTCCGCCGACTGTCGGAGGAGAAAAGAAGGATTGTAGGAGAAGAGATAGCCCGGCTTCTGGCAGCAGGCTTCATTATGGAAGTTTTCTTTCAGAGTGGCTCGCCAACCCGGTCCTCATGCTAAAGAAGAACAACAAGTGGCGCATGTGCATAGACTACACGAGCCTCAACAAGACCTGCCCCAAAGATCCCTTTGCCCTGCCAAGGATTTATCAAGTGATAGACGCCACGGCCGGATGCGAGCTGTTGAGTTTCTTGGATGCTTACTCAGGATACCACCATATAAAGTTAGATCCGGCAGACCGCCTGAAGACCGCCTTCATCACGCCATTCAGAGCCTTCTGCTACCTGACTATGACATTCGGCTTGAGAAATGCCGGTGCCACTTTTCAGCGTTGCATGCAGAAGTGCCTCCTCAAGCAGCTCGGCAGAAATGCCCACGTCTATGTAGACGACATTGTGGTGAAGACGGAGAAGCGCGGCACCTTGCTGGAAGACCTCAAGGAAACATTTGAGAACCTACGCTGGTTCCAAATCAAGCTCAACCCTGAGAAATGCGTGTTCGTTGTGCCAGCCGGCCAGCTCCTAGGCTTCATGGTCTCCGAACGCGGCATCGAATGCAACCCAGTAAAGATCAAGGCCATTGAGAGAATGGCGATTCCCACCAAACTTCGAGACGTCCAGAAGTTCACCGGATGCTTGGCCTCCCTGAACCGCTTCATCAGCCGGCTCGGAGAGAAAGCTCTCCCCCTCTACCGCCTCATGAAGAAGACCACTCACTTCGAGTGGAATGACCAAACCGACCAAGCTTTTCACGAGTTGAAGAAGATGCTGGCCATGCCGCCTGTCCTGGCGGCGCCGACTGAGAAAGAGCTCATGCTCCTCTACATTGCCGCAACCAGCCGGGTGGTCAGCACCGTCATCGTAGTCCAACGCCCAGAAGAGGGCCGAGCCCAGCCGGTCCAGAGGCCGGTGTACTATTTGAGCGAGGTGCTGTCTACCTTGAAGCAGAACTACCCGCACTACCAGAAGATGTGCTACGGCGTGTACTTCGCCGCCAAGAAGCTGAAGCCCTACTTCCAAGAGCATCCCATCACGGTTGTATGCACCGCCCCGCTGGCCGAGATCATAGGCAGCCGGCATGCATCCCGCCGGGTGGTGAAATGGGCCATCGAGCTGGCCCCCTACATGATCTTCTACCAGCCTCGCACCACCATCAAGTCCCAAGCATTGGCCGACTTCCTCTTTGACTGGGCCGAGACCCAGTACCTACCGCCAGCTCCCGACTCCACTCATTGGCGCATGCACTTCGATGGGTCCAAGATGCGCACCGGCTTGGGAGCCGGCGTCATCCTCACCTCTCCCAAAGGCGACAAGCTCAGATACACGCTGCAAATTCACTTTGCCGCCTCCAACAACATGGCCGAGTACGAGGCGCTCATAAACGGGCTCCGGCTTGCCAAAGAACTCGGCATTTGCCGGATCCTATGTTATGGCAACTCGGACTTGGTGGTCCAGCAATCATCTGGCGACTGGGATGCCAAGGACGCAAATATGGCAAGCTACCGCTTCCTCGTTCAGCAGATCAGTGGGTACTTTGAAGGATGCGAGTTCCTCCACGTACCACGAGCCGACAACGAGCCAGCTGATGCCCTGGCTCGAATAGGCTCCACTTGGCAAGCAATACCAACCGGTGTCTCTCTACAACGCCTCCTCAAGCCGTCTATCAAGCCGTCTCCAAAGTCTGATTCCATCTTCGTGCCGCCTGACCCTGATACAGCCGGGTCCGGCTCGAAGAACCAAGCGGGTGACCCGGGAACTTCGATAGTCGGCCCGGGGACATCAGCAGGCGGCTCGGGGACTTCCGTAGTTACGCCCGACCCGGGGACTGCCACACCCGGCTCGGGGACTGCGGTAGTCGGCCCGGAGGCTCCACCAACACAACAGGCGGCGGCCGACTCCAGCATTTCACCACCCAGCCCGCCCCCCTGGTCGCAGTAGCCGTGTTGGCCCTAGAAGAAGTCGCAGCTCCATCATGGGCTCAGTCCATCCTGAACTTCCTAATAAACCAAGATCTGCCGGCTGACGAAATAGAGGCAAGACAAGTCCAACACCGATCCGGAGCATACACAATCGTCAACAGAGAGCTCGTCAAGCGCAGTTTCACTGGAGTCCTCCAGCGATGCGTCGAGCAAGAGAAGGGCATTGCAATCCTCAGCGACATCCACCAAGGAGAATGCGGCCACCATGCGGCCTCAAGATCACTCGTCGCAAAAGCTTTCCGCCATGGTTTCTTTTGGGCGACTGCTTTGGATGACACCAAGGAGTTAGTTAAACATTGCAAAGGGTGCCAACTCTTCAGCTCCAAGCAACACATGCCGGCTTCCGCACTCAAGACCATTCCCCTCACTTGGCCTTTCGCCGTTTGGGGACTGGACATGGTGGGCCCATTCAAGACGGTGCGCGGCGGCATGACACATCTGCTTGTCGCTGTGGACAAATTCACCAAATGGATTGAGGCAAAGCCGATCAAGAAGCTGAATGGGCCGACTGCCGTGACATTTGTCGCAGAAATAACAACTCGGTACGGCGTGCCACACAGCATCATCACCGACAATGGCACGTATCTCGCCAAGGGAGCCTTGTCACGTTTCTGTGCGACGCAGGGCATCCGATTGGACTTAGCGTCCGTTGCCCACCCGCAGTCAAACGGCCAGGTCGAGCGAGCCAACGGCCTCATCCTTTCCGGCATCAAGCCCCGACTGGTCGTACCACTAGAGCGTTCGGTCGGTTGTTGGCTCGATGAGCTGCCGGTCGTCCTCTGGAGTCTGCGCACTACCCCAAACAAGTCAACCGGCTTCACTCCTTTCTTCCTCGTGTATGGTGCCGAGGCGGTCATCCCAACCGACATCGAGTTTGACTCGCCTCGGGTAACCATGTACACGGAGGCGGAGGCCAAGGAAGCACGAGAAGACGGCGTCGACCTGCTGGAAGAAGGCCGGCTGTTAGCCCTCAGCTGGTCCTCCATCTATCAGCAGGGCCTGCGCCGCTACCAAAGCCGGAAGGTCAAGCCAAGATCCTTCCAAGAGGGCGATCTTGTGCTCCGGCTGATCCAGCGAACAGCCGGCCAGCACAAGCTCTCGGCCCCTTGGAAGGGACCCTTCGTCATCAGCTGAGCTTTAGGCAACAGCTCCTACTACCTGATCGACGCGCAGAAGCCGAAGGCACGAAAGAGAGACGACTCCGGCAAGGAGTCGGAACGACCATGGAACGCCAACCTCCTCCGAAGATTTTACAGTTGAAATACAGTATGTATCACGCTAACTTTTGTACTAAGTACAAGACAATAGGCCCCCCAAGGAGAGCTCGGGGACTGCCATCTTTTATCTATAAATGAAGAGTATTATGCTTATGACCTTGTCATTACATTCACTTTTTTTGTCCGGCATCGGGTTCGACTGGTCGGCCCAGGGACTGGCCGCCTGGAGTTATATTAGAAGTCCTACCCGCGGTCAAACAAGTAGTGTGCCGGCACCCAAGCCTTCTCTTTCCAAAATTCGCAGTTCGAAGAACCGGCTGTCCGGCTGACAAGAGTTAAAGGCAGGAAAGGACGCCCACACGAAAAACGGCTAGGGACTAACGGACTAATATAACAAAAGCCAGTTTTTCTCCCACCACTGACCGACTACCAGAGTAGCCGGCCGGTCGGCTTCCATTCGCTTCGCTTCAATCTAAGAAAGCTCGAGTACTTGCCTTCCCAAAAGGGGAAGGCGGCAAAGGAAACAGCCTAAGGATAAAAAGCACACACAAATGGAAACCAAACACGCACACGATCATATTTACACAAAAGACCTTCAAAAGGCCAGCATTCAACATAACCCGAATACACCCCCAGTGGGTGGAACTGCGCAAGTTTAATAAAAATTGTTCAAAGGGCAACAAGCAGGAAAAGCAAGGACGACAGATTAAGCCAGGGGAGCGACTGGCGAGTCGGGCAGGTCGGTAGAGACGGCAGTGCCGGCTGGAGGAGTGGCCGGCTGGCGAACCTCGGCATGATCACCGCCTCCTGCAGAGGGTGCGCTAGCACGTGCCTCGTTGCTGGAAGCACGGTCAGGCTGAGGCTGGCTGGCCGCTTCACCGGCCGGCTCAACATCTTCGCCTTCCTCTCCTTCGTCGTCTTCGCCTTCATCGCTGGAGGTGATCTCCTCTGCCGAGTCCTCACCCGCTGCCGGGTCCAGCCCGAACCACTCCTCCGGCTGGGCAACGCCATCGTCATTTATTTCAGGAGCGAAGACGCTGATGTCAGTGCACTCGGCGATCGTCGAAGCACACTGAGCGATAGCCGTCCGCACCTCCTCCATCTCCTCGTCGGCCTCCAGCCACCAGGTGCGCAGCTGGTCCAGGTTCAGCCCTGGATACCAGGCTCGGACGAACTCCAGCGCCCGCCCAGCCCCAAGCCGGGCTGTCGATGCCTTCCAGGCCTCGAAGCGGCCAACCACAACCTCTAGCCAGTCGGCAGTCCGACTCGGGGTGCGGAGAATCGTCTTGCCTGGCCAGAGGGCGGCCAACACCTGCGCCCCGGCGTGCTGGAGGCGGCGGAGCATACGGTGAGCCGGCTGCAGCCGGGCTTGGACCGCCAAGAGTTGCTCCTCAAGCGCCCAGCTCGCGTCCGGCGCGATTTCAGCCCCTGCCTGCCGGCGCGCCTCGCGATGGGCCTCGATGGTTTTGGTGGTGAAGACTGAGTAGCCGGGAAAGTAGTCTGCGCAGAGAACAAAAAGCAGCACAAGTCAGAACATAAATCAGGGGGCAAGGGGCAAGCAAGGAGTGAGGAAGGCGGCTTACCGTCGATCAGATCCTCGATACGACCGAAGCCCTCGCTCAGCGCTTGTTTTGCCTTAGCCCAGCCCGCCGCTTTAGTCTCAAACTCGGCTTTCAGGGCGTCCTCGCTGTCCTGTGCCTTCTTCAGGGTCGCCTTGTGGCTCTCCTCCTGGTCGGCCAACTTCTTGGCCAGGCGGTCACGCTCTAGGACCAATACGTTGTACTCGGCTTCCTTGGCGCGAAGGGCGGCCTGGGCCCCGCTGAGCTGCCCCCTTAAGTCGGCATTGGCTCCTGCAAGCATGAAGACAAAGGAAAATCAATAAGGAAGAAGTCGTCAAGGAAGATCCGACCCGACTACTCAGCAGTCGGCCCGAATCTCGGGGACTACACCCAGTGGGTGCGCTGACGCGCCCCCACAGGAGATGAACGAAACAAAGCATGCACTCTGGCTGCTGGTCAGGTCTTCGGTTCTCCGGCCCAGCTCCTGTGCCTGGGAGTTGAAGGCAGCAGCGCGGAGATTATGATACTCCTGGAAGATCAGACAGGAGGCGAGAATAAGATAGTTGTCAGGACCTAGTAAGTTCCAAGCCGCCTGCGCAGCAGCCGACTCGGAACTCGGGGACTACACCCAGTGGGTGCGCTGACGCGCCCCCACGGAAGAAATCAAAAGACCAAACAACCAAGGCCAGAAGACTCACCCGGATGACAGCCCGCGTCACGAGGAACTCTTGGGTGTATCGCTGCAGCGAGGCGGCTTGGGCTTGAAGCCGGTTCCGGACCTCCTGGGCCGCCGCATTCAGCTCGCCCGTCCCCCCGCTGGGAGTCCACTCGGACGTGCTGACGCTGGCCGCCTCTAGGGCCTCCGCCGTCTGGCTGGCGCCCGCAGCTCGGTGCGGCTCCGGCGCGGAGGTGCCTCCCCCTACGCGCCGACGCAATGCCGGCTGCACCTTGAGGCCGGCCCCTGCCTCCGGCTCACCCCCGGCCGGCTGCTCTGGCGCCGCGGCTGATTGGCCGCTTTGGCCCGCCCCAGTCGGCGCCATCTGCGGCGCCCCGTCCACGAAGACCACGTGGTCCTCCCTCCTCTCCATCACCGGCGGGTCTTGGTCGACCTCCTCCGACGGGGGCACGGGGATGTCGGGGGCTATGGCGCGGAGGGGAACGACGAGCAGCGGAGGCTGGTTGTGCGAGGCCTCCGCCTCCGTCTCCGCGGCTGCCGCCTCCGCCCGGGCCTTGGCCGCCGCATCGGCCTCCTCCTTCACCGCCTGGGCGGTCCTTCGCTCTGCTGCCTCCCGCTCCTCCCGTGCCTCCCGTGCGTTCCGCTCTGTGGCCTCCCTAAGGTCGGCGTGGGTATCCACGCGACGGGAGCCGGAGGACCCTCCAGTCGGCCCGACTACGGAGCCGCCAGGACCTCGCTCAAGGGAAAGCGGTGCCCTGCCCGGCGAACAAAGAAAGGTACAGAAGAGCTTCAATCGAAAAGGACAACAAAATATATATATATATATATAGCAGACGTTTGACGACTTACGCCGAGATCGCCTGCGGCTGTTTCACCGCCTTGCGGAAGCGGGCCGCCTTCACGGCCGCCTCATCCTGCTTGGTCGCCGCCGTGGAAGCCTTGGATTTCTTCGGCCGGCTGCCGAAGAAGGTCGACGCGGCCCGATGCTTCTGCATGGCGCCACGGGCAGCCGACGCGGCAGACGGGCCCGCGCCTTGATGATCAAGCGCCGGCTGGCGGTGCGGGGCGGCTTTGACCTCGTCGTCGTCCGGCCAGTCCTCGAAGCCGGCTCCGGGCCCCACACCTCCTGCCTCGTCGCCTTCCCCCATGATGGCGTCTTCCATGGCGGCCGCTCCCAGGTCCGGATCGTCGGCGTTGTCCACCGTGCGGTCGGGGAGGAGCTGGCGCTCTACCCTGCGGCCCCGGCCTTCAGCGGAAGAAGAGGGTTCTGCTAAGGGCAAACCAACTGATCAGAGGTCGGCTATCATGAGGCCGGCTACAAAAGGAAGAAAAGAAGAAAAACTTACGGCAGGCGGAGGGTTGGCGCGAGAATACGGCCCCTTGCCATATCACCAATCCTCGGCGAGCTTGCAGTTGGAGATGTAGTTCACCATGTAAGACACCTCTGCATGAGGCATCTCCCTGGTGCTCAGCCGGCACGGGTCGAAGCGGCTGCTCATCTGGCAAATCATGTGAGGCCGGCCTTGGAGCAGAAGTACTCGGTGCTCCACGAAGGTGGCCACCAAGTCGGCTCCAGTCAGGCCCTCCGACTGGATCATCACCCGGAGCCGGGAGACGGCTGCGTTCCCGGCTTGAGACAGCGACCTGGCCTAGTAGCTCCACGAAGGTTGCCTCCCAGCCGGCGGGCCGGCTACGTAAGCCGGCAGGTTGACGTAGTCACCTTGCTGGGCGATGTTCTTCACGTAAAAGTAGGACTTTTGCCAGAGCTTCACCGACTGGATCAGCGGGATGGGCGGGAACGGATTCTTCTCGCCCGTCCGCCTCATGGAAATGAAGGCTCCACAGGGGGCAGGCACGCCCGTGACGACGGTGCCGAGCATGCTCTGGAAGAATTCCCCCCAGAGCTCGAGAGTGGCGAGAACCCCAAGAAAGCCCTCGCACAGGGTGACGAAAGCCGACAGCAGCATCACCGCGTTGGGCGTGAGGTGATGCGGCTCGAGGTGGTAGAATTCAAGGAAAGCTCGAAGGAATACGCTCGCCGGGAGGCCGAAGCCGCGCAGGCAGTGCGAGCGGAAGATCACCCGCTCGCCCTCCTCCGGTGCCGGCGAGATCTCCCTCGCCAGCGCCTGACGAACCCGCACAAAGTTCTCGCCCGGCACGCACCGCGTCCGGCGGAGGAACTCGACGTGGTCCTCGTGGACGTTGGAGCCATCCCACGAGCTCGACAGTGCCATGGGAGCGATGCGGCGGGGAGCAAGACGAAGCGACGGCGGAGACGTGGACGACCCCGCTACGGTGGGACCAAAGGAACCGAGAGGTCCGATGGTGGAACGGCGCGGCAATGGGTTGCTGCGGTGGCGGAGGGAAGAAGAAGGAAGGCGAGAAGGGGCGGAGCGAGGGTGAGCGTGCGAGCCTCTGCCGCTCCCCCTCCTCCCCCTACTTATAGACCCGCGTGGCGGAGCCGAGGAGGCGTGGTGTGGGGGAACGTGGGGTTCAACTGCGCCCACTCCCCCACGTGCCACGATTATTGCACCCTGATGGCATCATGAAATCGCCGCGGGAAGGCGGGAGGTCCATGCGGGCCGCAGAAGATCCGCGCTTGGGCCGAGGCCTAGGAGTGGTGGGCCCGGGCCTGCGGCGGCGTCCCGTCGCGCGCGTGCGTTGGCAGGATTTCCTTGCCACGTGGCCCGCGGGATGGCGCGCGGTCAGCTCGCAGGCCGACCCGCGTTCCCGCCTACGAGAAACAGGGCTTTCCGAAGACGGCGCGCACAAGCAAAGCCGACCCTCAGGATAGGAAGCTGACCAAGCTTCTTGTCCCTTTGTCAGCCTCGAAGCTCGATCAGCTTCGAGGACTACTGTCGGAGTAAATGACCACGGGTAGCCTAGCCGGCACCCCCTAGCTCTTCTACAAAATTACGAGCCGATCCGGCCCTCAAGAATCCAAGACATGGGGCCGCCTTCCCCTTGCCGGCTGTCTCCCAGGCCGGCTATCGGAAGGCGACCCGACTTTAGCCCTCATGAAGAAAGCCGCGGGAGGGCCGGCTCCAAGAAGCCGGCCGCGAGAAGGCCGACTCCAAGAAGCCGGCTCCCACAAAGCGGTCAAGATCGTACCCTCGAAGTCTGCATCCACATAACGGCGATGTGACGGGGCGTGGCTATAGTAAAGCCTGCCACCCCCGAATCCCGGAGCACGCTTGGCACAGTGCACCGTACGGGTGGCCATGGCCCGTCCGACGCGGCACTGTTGCCACGTTGACCCTGATGTCATCCACGACGGGCTGCCAGTGCGGCCCACGGGCGGTGGGCCCCTTCGGGCAGAGAGACACCCGAAGGCGGCCAGGCCTCCCCCAGTCGGCCCAAGACAAAGCCGGCTCTCCATAGCCGGCTTGCCACCTCCCTCGAAGGAGACGCCCCATTAAGGAGACAAGACGCGGTGAGGCTACAGCGATCACCCGCCGGACGGCGGCACTGTAGCCACGCCCACCTCGGCAAAGCCCTCGTCACCAGGATTGAGCAACAGTAACCAGCCACCGACAAGGCCCTGGACAGTGGGACCTGCCTGTCGACGAAGGAGCCGGCAGCCGGCGGGACCCACCAGCCGGCGAGCCCCAGCAGCCGGCGCAGAAGCCGGCAAGTGTAGACACAGACGGCTGGGCCCCACGCCCAGCTGGATTACCATTGTACCCCCGGGGGGTAGGCCTACATAAACCCCCCGGGACACCCATGCAAAGGGTTGATCCAAGCTAGTTCTAGACACCACATAGAGAGGGGAGAAGGGCTAGTCGTGCTCTTCTTCTTCTCACAAAACAGCTCAAGGAGCATCGTGTAGCTACTTGTTCATCTAGTGATCATGCGGAGACCCCGCAGAGCAGCAGTAGGGGTGTTATCTCCACGGAGAGCCCCGAAGCTGGGTAACATTCGCCGGCTTGCATGTCCTCGCCTCATCCCGTTTCCAGGCACCGGCGACGTCTTACTGGCTCCCACAATGATAAGCCACCCGTTGGCATATGTCGCACCTACCACCCGACAATCCCTCGCTCCTCTCCCCCACCCCACGATCCGATCAGGATCGGGGGCGCCTCCAGCCCCGCCCGAGCCGGAGCCCCCACCGTTCGATGCCGTCGCCCGTCTCCCTCCTCCACGGAGCCCATCCTCACAGCCATCGCCCGGCGCTTCCTCGCCGTCGTCCTCCTCTCCCCTCCACTTCCTCGTGCGACGCCCGCCTGAAGCCGCAGCCTCGCCTCGCCACCGACCCGACGTCGTCGCTTGCATCCTCATCTCCTCCTTGCACGGCTCCTTCGAGCCTCACCGGTGTTCCCCAGCAACGGGGATGAGCCGCCGTCCGTCCTCCTCTTCCCTCTCCTTGATTCACCGGCTTAGCTTGTCGTCTGCGCCACCCGTTCTTCTGACCGGCGCCGCAGTCGCCGTGCGCACTCGTCGCGGTCGTCGTGACCGTTGACGCGCCCCCACGCGCCCGTGGCCCCGCTTGTCTGTGCATCGGCTACGTCGGGCTGTGCCCGCCCCCGCCGGCGATGCTGCCTGTTGCTGCCGCACGCGGCTGCTGCTTTTGCCACTGCTCCAACGCCCGGGGTCGAGGCATCACACCCGTCCTGACCCGCGGCTGCTGCTGCCTGCTGGCCTAGGGCCACGCCCGTGCCTCGCAAGCACCCCGCGCCGCCGCCCGTGCGTGGCATGTGCGCCTGCCGGCGCTCGCCGTGCGCGCATAGCCGGCCATAGCCTCCGCAGGCGCCCTCCATCACGCATGTGCGTGTTTGGGCGGACGCCCACGCCCAGGTGCCCGCATCTACCACCCGGTAGCCCGCTGGGCCAATGACTTGTCGACCCACCGCCCTTTAAAAAACAATTAAATATATATTATAAAAATAATTTAATTAATCAATTAATTAATCCTGTTAATTAACCCTAATTAATTAACTTTAATTAACCTAATTGCTTATTAGTCTAATTAAACATGTTTAGTTAAAACGTATCTATGACAGATGGGCCCCACTTCCAGTTTGACCAGTCAATGGTCAACGTTGACTGTTGACATCATGGTGACGTCAGGCTGATGCAATAATCCATTTTTCGAATTATTAATAAATTCAGAAAATGTTTAATACTTTGAAAAATCATTTAAAATAATGCGTAGCTCGGATGAAAAAGTTTTAAACATGAAAGTTGCTCAGAACGACGAGACGAATCCGAATACGCGGTCCGTTTACCTGTCAGATGCCTCTAACTATCTGAACATGGAACATTCCCCCTCCGGTCATCTGTCTGACATAGGTCCGGAACCGGGAATACATTCCCGGTTGAATTCCCCCTTCACCTATATCGTGTAGCCATGCGTTAGGTCACACCCGGCATAGCATATTGCCACATTATGCTTTGTGGTGCTATGTTTGCTTTATATTTACTGTTTCTTCCCCCTCTTCTCTCCGGTAGACCCCGAGACCGATCATGCCCTTGTGATCGACTACGTCGACGACGACCCCCCTCCTTGCCAGAGAAACCAGGCAAGCAAACCCTCCTTGAGCATTCTGATATCGCCCATTTCTTTCCCTCTCATGCTTGCATTAGAACTGCTACTGCTTTCTGTATGATCCTACTCTGATGCATAGCCCGTTGTTGTTACCTGCTTTTATACCTTACCTGCTTATCCTAAACTGCTTAGTATAGGTTGGTTAGTGATCCATCAAGGACCGCCACCTTGTCCCAGTTGCCCCGCTTTATGTTCGATGACTCGATCAACATGATCGACGTCCAGGCCCCGACACCACACATCAACCCCCTAGTTGTATGACTCTGTAGAGTTACCATCGAGTGCCGAGGGTGGAACCTCTTACATCACTCCAGATGAGATCTCCGTAGTGTAGCTATACGGTCGAGGTCACGAGGGTGATTTCCTCCTTAACCACTTCCGATAGGGCTCTGTTGTGCAACCCATCAAATGTGAACCTCGAGGGTGGATCCTCTTACATTCACCTTGATGACAACATTGAGTGGAATTCACCAGGAGTGATTCCTCGGGTTTTCTCCTTGGTGTTAGACACACAGTTACTATGGTTACTATGACTTTGCACTGAGCCATGTTACTAAAGACAGGTCGGCCCTGAGGGGTACCCGCGCGAGCTTAATAGGGAGTGATGTGGAGTCAGGTTAACCCGGAAGGTGCCCGCGAGATAACTACGAGGCGTGGCTGGGCATTCTTAGCCCTTGCCGCAAGTACTCGAGAGCTGGGGTCACATCGATCGTGAGTCTCTGCTCGTTACCGCGTGCTCCTAATCCACTACGGTTTGGATATTTGATCCGAGGGGCCTCTGGCCTGATAGCACTAACCATCACGTGGGCATTGTATGGGTGTTATGCGTCGTATGCATCAGCCGAAGTTTAATAGACGTCAGCGACTGAGCGGCGCGCGTCGGGTTGGACTGCATAAGCTCCTGCCTTGTTGAAGGAGGTAGCTTGGTCTGCTCACCGGCCGCGTACGCAACGTGCAAGAGTTCCTGGGGAGATGGCCCATGACCCTTGGGGGCATAGGTTTAGTCTGGCGTGCTGGCCTCTCTATTAAGCCTAGGTTGGGTTGCGGCGTATTGTTTGGCCGAGGTCGGGCATGACCTAGGAAAGTGTGTCCTTCCGGAGTTAATCGAGCGTGGTGGGTAAGTTGGTGCACCCCTGCAAGGAAGAAAACATCTATCGATAGCCTGTCCTACGGTAACGGACACTTGTAGTTGTATCCCGATCGATACAACTAGAACTGGATACTTGAGATGAGACATGGAGATGAGACTTGGATATGAGATGATAACTGGATAGTATGGCTCTGGGATTGCTTTCTCGCAGGGAGTCGAGAAAGGATCTCTGGCCGAGGTTGATAACATTACTACTACTTTACTTTATGCTACTTTACTCCCTCCTGTTTCAACAAGATGGTGGATTCCAAAAGATGCTAGTCTTCGATAGGACTAGGCCTTCTCTCTATTCTGGCATTTCTGCAGCCCAGTCCACATATATAGCCTTCCTTTGATAATGTTGCATATGTAGTGTAGATCCTTGCTTGCGAGTACTTTGGATGAGTACTCACGGTTTCTTTGCTCCCCCTTTTCCCCCTTTCTTCTTCTTTCCGGTTGATGCAACCAGATGTCAGAGCCCAGGAGCCAGATGCCACCACCGATGCCTACTACTACGTGGAGACCGACGATGACTAGGAGTAGTTAGGAGGCTCCCAGGCAGGAGGCCTTGCCTTTTCGATCGTAGATGCTTTTGTGCTAGCCTTCTTAAGGCAAACTTGTCTAACTTATGTCTGTACTCAGATATTGTTGCTTCCGCTGGCTCTTGTGTTTTCGAGCTTATGTATTCCAGCCCTCGAGGCCCCTGGCTTGTAATATAAAGCTTGTATTATTTTAATTTATGTCTAGAGTTGTGTTGTGATATCTTCCCATGAGTCCTTGATCTTGATCATACACATTTGCATCTATGATTAGTGTACGATTGAATCGAGGGCGTCACAGCCATGCTCGTTAATAATTCGTATGTCATTTACCATGTAAGCTTACTGCCTGGATCATACGATAACTACCTCTTACTGATGTCCAGCGGAAACCTTTCAGGACGCCGTTCACACTAGGACACAATGTACAACCCCAAAATCTGTTTGTGGAAGCAGTGCGCCATCCATGTTACCAGATGGTAGCATTTCAGAGGCAACACCACCAGAGAGCAGTCTGAGCACAGATATTATAGTGCTTGAGGCTCTACTAGAGGCAGAAAGAGATGGTGTGGCTGCCATGAATGAGGTAATCTTTATCTTGAGGCCAGAAATTATGGAATTAGCGGCACTCATTATGCAAGCAACCCAAGAATTGGAGGAAGTAAGAATGTTGCATTTGAAGATGGAGGAGGTCCTGCTGTTTCTGCTATCTGAATCCCAAGGTAATCCTGGTTCTTCTTTAGATACCAGTTGAAATTGTCATTAGATTATTGTACTTGCTTGTTGTGTCATGTATCTGAATGGATTATGTTGCAAGACCCCCTACGTTGTCCATGTGTTGTAATGATCCAAATTTTTTAGGTGAGGTAATCCTCAGTACTTGTATGATTGACATAAGGTGAACTGTTTTTCGTGTGAGCATATTGTATTGGATGAAATAACTGCTTGACTCAGAGTGTATCCAACCTACTGAATTTGAAGATCACGGCATTTCTAAATCATAATCATATATAAAGGTGGAATAAATATTTGTTGTGGTTTTGAAGAAATAAATAAAAAACGTATAATTATCTGTGGATATTCGTAATCGAATACAAATTGGGTTTGAATTTAGTTTGCCAGGTCCCAGGGCAAACGTGAATGCTAATTCTCCCAAGTTTTGAACGAAGCGGCTAAACACCCACTATAATTTGTGGGCTGCCCGAAGCAAGTGTTTGCGAGATGGAAATTACTGTCTACCCCTGACACTTGACATCCTTATCGACCGGATTTACACTGCTGTCGATAGGGGTAGACTAGTAACTTCAATCAGACGTGACACAACGGCCTCTGAGCCCATTCAGACACGGTGGGCGCCAAACGTGGGCGGCAAAACACATTTGATTCAAGCTCGTCTGAAAGACATGTGTTTCTTCCTCCATTTCCCCATTCATACATGGTGGGCGGCAAAACAAACTCTCCTCGTCCGAAATCGGTGTAGGCTAATATTTTAAATAGGGTCAATGTGTAACTTCCATCAGACATAACACAACCGCCCTACCTGTCAGCCCCGTTCATACACCGTGGGCGCCAACCGTGGGTGGCAAAACACCCTCTCCTCGCCCGAAATAGTTACCGGCAAATATTTGGGAGATGCAAGATTACCGTCCTATCCCCAACCGACGCGATGTCCGAAATTTTAAATGGGGGATAAGTTCGTAACTTTCCCCCATTTCTGAGAAGTGCGTCCCAAAGTTTGAGATCCCCCCTCCCCTCCATTTCCCCATTCATACTCCGTCGGCGGCACGACAACCTCCGCACTGCGGCCAGCCTCCTCCGTCCGCCACCCCATCCTCCACCATGCCGGAGCCGCTACCCCTACCCCGTCGTCCACTTCAAGAGATGGACGTCTCTCATCCACGACGCTGGACCAGGATCCTTTCATTGCCTCCTCTCGCTTCATCGGTGCCGTCGTCCACCTTACCGTTGCCGCTCCTACGACCGCCACATCCACGGCAACATGATATATCCCCCGACCCGGTCGTCTGCCGTCTAAAGTCTTCTTCCCCGCCGCTGACAGCCATCACACCCGCAGCACCCTCAACGTATCAGCATAGGCCTACACGACATCGCAAGAGAGGTGGTACTCTTCCAAATGTGCTTAAGTTATTGATCTCACCCGGAAAATAGATCGTAATTTGTTTACTGTACTTTTCTTGTCTATACCAAATTGTAGTGGCTAGTTGAAAGAAAACATTGGTTGCGAAGTAGCTTTGTCCAGTTTGCACCTTCAGATTTGCCATGGCACGGGCACTATACTCGTAAAGCTTATGGTTTGCCCCCTTTATATTCACTACCATCATCGTAGGTGCTCCGTGTCGTGCTAGCGCTGCTCCTCAAGACCTCAACCCAAAGCTTACGTGTTGAAATACGACTCTGATATGATGCTCATATCACTAAAACAGAGAACGTTTAATTGGTCACCTAATGTTCCTATATTCGTTTCGAAGAGCATGTGCGCCACCCACTGGTCCAGCTAGTTCCACTTTCCTGATTTTTCTCTTGATGCTAAGGGTTTCCCCTTTTATCTACTCCCTCCGTTCAGAATTACTTGTCTCAGAAATGGATGTATCTAGAACTAAAATATGTCTAGATACATCCATTTCTGCGACAAGTAATTCCGAACGGAGGGAGTATTCTACTATGATCTGCGTAGGTGCTTCCTGTCGTACTAGCATTACTCCACCCTTCAAGCTAAACAACACAACACTCAGAATTCGAAAGCTTAGTTGTTCAAATATGATTGTGATATGATACTGATATTAGTTAACCGACACATTTAATTGGTTAGCTAAAGGTCCCACTTGAGTTTCCAAATGCATGTCGCGACATATAGAGAGACAGCATAATTGCATTTCTTTGTCACTTGTTGACCGTACTTTCTTGTCCATACCAAATCTTAGATGTTATTTCAAAGAAAACATCGGTTGCTAACTACCCTTTGCGCGGTTTGCAGCTTCAGATCTGCCATGCCACTGCCACGGTCAACACTATACTCATCATGCTTATGTTTTCCCCATTTTATGATGACCACAATCAGCCTACGTGGTTCGTGTCGTAATAGCACTGCTCCACCCATCGAGCTAAACAAGCTTAGTTGTACAAATTCATATATGATACTATTGCTGATATTAGTAAAACTGAGAGATGTTTAATTGGTTAGCTAAATGTTCCTACTTTAGTTTCGAAATGCATGTGAGCCACATATGGAGAGACCGGAAAGAATAGTATTTCTCTGTGCGCTCTGGTTCATCATGGGTGGCCAACCGACATTGTATTGAAAGACTTGTAATATCTTCAATCTGCTTGCTCTTCTGCTCTTCTTTAAGATGATACTCTTCTCTTGCGGTCGACTGGTCAGGTCGTGTTGTTCTCCCTTAGTATATTTTGAATCTGTCAGGTCAGGTTGACCTGTTCTTCTTTACTATATGTTGAAGCTATCATCTGCGAAGTGTCATCACTTCTGGAGCTCTCATATTTTGAGTAGTAGGCCACATTATATTAATGCACACAACAAATTACAGCATGCATGGCATCTTTTAAAAGAATTGCAGAGATAGCACAAAGGGGTTTACAGGGAGGCAGTATTGGATTAGAATCACTTCTGCATTACAAATAAAATCTCACTTGTTTTTATGTTTTCATGCATGTCAGATATTGAACATTATCAAAATGAATATGAGACTGGGCGTACGAGAGGAATATTGCGGAACGATCCACTGGCTAACAAACTTGGCATGGTGGAGGATGGCCTATCTTATTCACCCATCAAGGTGCTTGCTCTAACTTTGCAAAGTTGTATTGGTCGCACATATTTTGCATCTGACCTCTTGCATTACTTCTACTTTGTTACACCATCTGCTTAGTTTAAGCATCATATATGAGTATATGCCATACCTATCCATTTTCTGTACCTATTCCATGTGTCGTCACACTATGTTTTTCCAGTCAAATGTTGTTCTTTCGTAATAGATGTCCAAAACGAAGAGGGTGAGTGCAGATCCTCAAGGAGTATAAATTAGGTATTTGGAAAAGGTAGTGATACCTGTTAAATCCGATAGATCAGCAGCCACAGAAAACACAGGCCCAACTGTACCACACATTACCCCTACTCAAGTGGCCAAACCCCTATTAGAACTGCTAGGAGCCCAGCGTCAGGTACTGTCTATGATATCAATTCAAAATTTGAAGTCCTAAATTTCTGCTTGTGCCTTACCTTCTCTCTTGTATGAAAACTAATTTCAGATGAATCTCCTTGCTCAAAGGATCATACGATCTCAAGACAATAATGGGCTCTGCATTGCTCTTGCCAGTACCTCTCTCCCTTTTGCCTTGTAACGCTGCACTTAACTAATTGCTATTTGATTATGTATCATCAGTCTGCACCTGAGCTTCATTATCCTCTGTTTCTTCCAATATTATTTGATCTATATTTACTCTTTGCAAAATGTAGAATAATGGCAACGCTTATAAAGAATTTTCTTTGGGGAGTTTATTGAATTATCCTCCAATCAACATGGAGAAGGGCTTTGTCCAGCCCATGTTAACATGTAATGTAAGTTCATCCTTCTCAAGCCTTTAAACTTTGTCCTAGTATAGATTTGGATAGGCATCATTTCCTCCACTGCTGTTTGCTTTGCTGTTTACATCTGATTGGATGTTTGCAACAACTACCAGTTTCAAATTGTAGTTGTAAAAACATGTTCCTTATGCAGAACAGATCCATTTATTTGCTTATATAATTGTGAAACCTGTTACGTGTCTCCTTGTTTCTCTTTCAGACTCGTATCTCTTACGCCAGGCAGAACTTTAGGGAAGATAGTGAGCCAAACCATCTTGAGGACAGCGAGATGACCCCAAGGTCCTGTCTTGATGAAGACAGTGAGTTGAGGCTACTCACCAGCAGGTGTGAGACAACCTCTGTGCAGTCGCTGCCTCAATAAGTTCGACTTCTTCAGTCTCAACTTAAAGCGGAAAGGCTTGCTTCAGCTCAGCTCCGACTAGAAGTCAAAGATGCAATGAAGATGTCAGAGGACTGCCGTGCACACCATCATGCCTTAAATCGAGTGTTGATGCATCTATCGTTGACACAACTAAGGTCTACTCAGCTTCTCAGCTGTTTGGGGGGGGCGACCTGGCTAGGCCTAGTGCCTTCTGAAGTGCTCTCAGTTTTGTATATTCTTTTGTGGGCACGTTTATTTGCACTGGTGGCGAACTTTGATGCCCAGTGGATGTAATATGTGTGATAGCCGTGATAGCCTAGCGTAAGTTGCTTTCTTATTTATTTCCTTGTTGTCTTGTTTATTTGTTTGCTTGTAGTCATTGCAGTTCTTTTTCCGTGGTTTGCTAGTGGCTGCAATAACCTATTTTTTAAAACTAGGCCACAATAACCATGGGCTAATATTTATTGTAGTGACACTGGGCCTCCTATGGGCCATAGAAACAGTGGGCCTTCTACGGGCCATAGAAACAGTGGGCCTTCTACGGGCCGTAGAAACAGTGGGCCTTCTACGGGCCGTAGAAACAATGGGCCTTCTACAGGCCGTATCATCAATGGGCCTTATACGGGCAGTATGATCGATTGGCCAAACATGGGCCAATAACAGGCCGCATTATGGTCATAAACGGGCTAGAGTTGGAATCGTCCATTCATGGGCCGACCATAACGGGCCATCGTTAATAGGTCGTATTTGATGACGCTATGAAAATGGCCCGACGTATTAACGGACCACAAATGGGCCGACTGTAACCACGGGCTGAATTTGGCCCACAAGCAAAAAATGACAGTAACGGGCCGTAAGTAAACGGATGCTGGAAATGAGCCCAAGAATAAATGGGCTTTGAGAAGGCCGAAAGATAACATGGGCTGGAAACGGCCCAACGGAATAATGGGCCATTAATGGGTATAAAGTGATACGCTGTTCATTACGGGCCAGTTTCACCACAGGCCGTTAATGGATGTAAAGTGATACACTGTTCATTACGGGCCAGTTTCACCACGGGCCATTAATAGGCCAAGAGTTACATAGGGCCTCATATGGGCCGAAAGACATCATGGTCCATACAAGGGCCAAAAGTGAAAATGGGCTGGAATCATATTGGGTGGCCCAGATGATGCTACTGGGCCTAAATCGGATAGGGCGTAACGGGCCTTGGGTTAGTGGGCTGTAAATGGGCTATATGCGAACAGGCCGTTAACATGCTTTACATGGGCCGGCCCGCCACCTTTTGAGCAAGTCAAACGGTCCGGCCTTTTCACAGGAATGGGCCTCTGTCGGGCCGTGCCACATGTCGACGTATCATAGGCGCCTTCTGTCCAATGAATGGATGACATCTGTCCCAATGATGAGCCGACACGTGTTTCCTCCAGCCAATGATGATTTTACACGTGGAAAATCCCCATTGGTCAGGGCTGGTAACGGGTTAGCGGATCCAAAACCCGACCCGATAGCTTAACGGCGTTCCGTTACGGTGGATGCCACATGTCGGTCACCCTTGACGAAAGCACTTCTGTGACACGGGATTTATCGTCATGGAAGTGGACACTTCCGTGATGATAATTTCCGTAATGTCATGGAACACTTCTACGACAGCACAGGTATGACTATCTTGATTCTGTCATAAAATCGTCATGGATGTACATGCATGACAAAAAACGTGACCTACTGTGACAAACATGTATCATCACAGAAGTGTATTTTTTGTAGTGCAAGTGTTGGTCATGGTAGTGATCGTCGGAAAGATCATCGTATGGTTTTGATCATGAGTTGATCGAGATGGTATATTGCTTGGCCGGTTAGCCAAGAGAGATATGGTTATGGAGATCTGAGATGGTGATTTATCAGCATTGTATTAGTTCGTCTCATGCTTAGTTGTCGCTTCATCATGGTAGTTGTTAATTAATTAACCTGTTAATGCTATGTTATTGTCTTGCCTTGATGTTTATGGTTGTTGTGAGCTTGCAAGTACATTCAATGTACTGACCTGGCGTGTCATGCCAGATTGCAGGTGATGCCGTGATTGCTTGATTGCTTGTCGTGGTTTCCGTTCGTGCGAGCTAGATCGTGTCCCAGCCAGAGTCCCTACGGAATGGAGTTCACCACCTTCGCCGTTGTTCTGCTGCTAGAAGTTTTCCGCTGCTACGAGTTGTTCCGCTGCTAGCATAGAGCAAGTGTAGTATTGCAGGCATAGTGTCGCCATGCTGATGTGATCATTGTAACATCAGACCCGTGTAATTAATATTTTTGTAATAAGAGCTGATTTGTTCTATCTCAAGCAGTGCCGTATTCCAGAGACTTCTCCTTGATCTCTGGGCTGGAATACGGGGCATTCCGGTTTCTCTGAGCCGGGGTGCCACAGGCTTGGTATCAGAGCAGGTCTGGCTGTAGGACGCCCTAGTCAGCGCGAGCGTTAGAAACTGGTAGAAATCGGTAGTTTAGAGGTGGTCTTGTTTGTCGCATTTGGTTGCTGCATTTGTTTGTTGCATAGCATGCATGTAGGCTTATTATTTTGCTACTAACTGTTTAATCTGGTGAGTGTAGGTGGCATCGGTCCGGATCCACTACAGCTCAGCCTTTGCATTTCTCCAGTTTTCTTTTCTTGCTCATTCTTCGGTGTTTGGCGTCATTTCTGTCCCAGCAGAGTGATGCCAAGTGATCTTGACACTGTTTGCAAAAATGGTGCTCAAGTATCGCGCCGAATTATTTCCTTCAGCCCCACCTTTTGTTTTGGTGGTAGACATGCTTCTATCATGGATCGTCCTTTTTCTTATCATTTTGGCAACCCTTAATGATCGTAGTTATCAAGAAAGGGCAATGTCAGCAGCCTCAGTTTTTCCCCGCTATCCTATTTCTTGGACGGGTACGGATCTTTTTCCGTCCGCTTGATAATAATGTGGTTGCGACCTTCGTGTCCCGCTACATGAGTACCGAGTGCGTCCTCACCTCTGAGCTAGTCCAGGCTGCTACCTGCATAAGCTAGCACTTTGTGTAGTGTTGTTTACACCAATTTTTCCACACATTTATTCGTTCTCGTGCACATCATCACAGCATGCTAGATCGTAGAACCAGAGATCCCGCGAGATTTGTGTGCTTAAGTAGGCATGCATATTGTGTGACTAGCAGTAATATGTGACATTGATTGTGTGTAAATTGATTGTTTTTGTGTGTTTTTGTTTAGTTGAGTTTTCTTTTACTTCTTTCTTTTGGGCCCCGGTGTTACATTATTTTTCCCCTATAAAGAGTTGCTCATCAACTAACATCGGACTCGAAGAAGTAATAAGTATCTCAAATATTTGGAAGAAGCTCAACTAAACATTATGGCCTTCTTAGTCAACCACATGATATAAGGAATATCTGCTCAGAATACCAATTGTGTCTTGGATTGATTATCCGCATCAATTCTACAGCAGTAATGATCCAGACAGCAGAAAGACAAGTCAGATGCAAGATCAACAGTATATTTTTCAGTCAAAGGTATGGACCATAGGCAAAGTCTTGGCTCGGCAATAAATGATACTTGAAATATGTTATACTCCAAGAGAAAGTCAGGATGTGATATGCTCAAGGAAGACAGTCAAACAAATTTTCTCATGCAAATGATCAGCCGCAAAATATTATGGACGTGTGCATGGATTTCAGTCTGCATATCAGTATGAAGTTTTGGATATAAGAAACCCAACATTATTCCACACGCTATCGGAAAAAATTTATGAGGCAAGGCTCCTCAAAAAATTTCCTCAGCATGATATGTGAACTATTTCCGGCCCATGGTACCCAGTCTTTCTCAACAAGATACCTCGATAAAAGCTTCCAACAGACGGGAAATGAATTTTTCTCAACAAGCAAACTCGAGGGGAAGCTTCTCAAGTATGGAAACCCGGCTTCTCCTGCACACTACTCAGGTCAAGCTTCGTGTGTAAGCTACCAAGGCTTCTTCTGCACGCTACACAGGCAAAAGCTTCGAGCAGAAGCTAATGAGCCTTCCTCGGCAATCTACACGAATGGCTTTTCTCTGCAGATCAAGGATCAGATTTGCAATAATTTTGTCATAGATATACCTAAGAAAGGTACGGATCTAACAACCTCGTGAGCCATGCAAATGAAGATAAGCAGAGATACATCTCATGAATTACAAGGATCAACAAGATCGGGAGATGACATCACAAAATCAACAGTCATCAAGGTCATTATTCCCGCACCAGACAAGGTGACATTTAAACTCTTGTCACCTTATTGTATGATTGGCCTCAGCAATGAGCTCCGTACAGCTACAAACCTCGAGTACATGCCATATATGTGCGGACACAGGTCAGAAAAACAAGCACAAGGAATAATGTCAAAAACATTAATCACATCCATGGTCATATGAAGAATCAAGGACATGTGTGGCCAAGTTATTTCAGCAAGGTATCCTGACAAAGAGAATCATGACCGTTAAAATGTGAGACTGACAACAAAGGTATGATGTATTTTGCACGACAATCAAGGTCCGGATACCCAAACCAGTTGGAGGCCATAATTCCATATGGATCCACAAAGACATACACCTTCAGCGGCCTACTCTATTTACAAGGATTTGCATATCCCGCTGACCCACTTGACATGGTTAGTGTGGAATATCCAAGTCTATTCTGTCAGATCCAAGATTCCTTTGCAACATCAATGGCTTGACCTCAACGACAGAGTTAAAACATATCACATCATATTACAAAAAATGGGTATACCGACAAAATGAGAAACTCAAAAGCCGAATAATCAGCTCAGACCCGGTATACTCGCCGACAGAATCAAGTACATGGTCAGTCTGTTTGGAAAAGCATTTGTCCGTCAGCCCCTGTCGGGCAAGGTCTCAAGATATAAATATTTGAGGTATGACATAGCTATAACTCCATGCACCGTTATATTGCTCACGATAGAAGGCAATCAAATCTCTGGTGTACCTATGAGCAGTCAGATCTCGTCAGAAGATGGCCATGATTAATTCTAAGCATTTATTGAACCCAGAAGGCTTGCAGCAACCCCTGACAGAAATAAAAAGGTTTTCATGACCAAAAAGAAATTTATGATCAGATCCGTCGGACATCACCACAGATATGAGAAAATCAACGTCAGCAAAAGGATTTGGTATATGAGCGAAGACCCCTCAAAATTGGGGAAAAGCCACCCTAGAGCAAGGTAAGTTGATCATCTAAAATTCTTTGGGGAACAATAAATAAAGGAAAAAGGATATCCGAGTTGGAACCGGTATCCTCAAGTCATACTTGTTCCTATAGCAACTAAATCTTGAGGAAGAGATTTCTTTAAGGGGGTAAGAGTTGTAACAGCCTGGATTTTGGCCCTTTTCTTTTTCTTTTTGAATTATTGGTTTTTGCTCTGTTTCTCTTTTTGGAGTGGTTCTGTGGCCTTGTCACCTGGGAAATCATCTTCATTTCCTCTCCCAAGTGGCTCATCATTCTCAAAACCTTGCCAAGATCATGTCACTTCACTCCTTGACCAAACCCTAAAATCTTCTTCTCAGGAATATTCCTTTTTCTATTAATGGAATAATCCTATCTGCCCTAGGTTGTGAAGCAACCTATATTTCTGTCCATCCAGAAATTCCCAATTAATTCTCATAATTTCTTTGGGTCATATATTGCTCAAATATGCCCAAACTTTCCTGTCCTAGCCCAAGAATAATGCCCCAATAATTAATCTTCATTTCTGTCCAGTGTGCCTTTCTGTGAAGGAAGTGCCACCTATCCTTTCCTGATTGCTCCCAAACCTTTTGGGCATGTTCTTATGTCCAAATAATTGCCTCGTGCCAAAATTCAATTTTATTTGCCTAGCCCATTTCCCTAAGTGAGTTTTCAAACTTTCTGCCAGACAGAAGGCACTGTGAAGGAAGTGGTAGCTAGGAGTACCGAAATGAGTTGAAATTTTGCATGCCTCTTCCTATGCTCATATAATTATCCTCCTCCAAATTTCAGCTCCATCTCTTGATCTATGTGAGCACAGGACCAAATCTTTTATTCTGGCAATATTTTTAGGTTGTGAAGCAAGTGCATTTTATATTGCTTCATTAATTCTGAGAAAATACCAGATTGTTCTCCAACCCAAATAACTTCTCTCCACCAAATTTGGCACCATTTCACCTAGCCAATATTTCTCTAGAATTTTTGCAACTTTTTGGTCAGCAAGGATGTTTGTGAAGCAAGTACCATTTTGGTAAATCCAATTGGTATGAAACTTATACAGCATCTCTAGATGATCAAATAATGAAGCCTTGCCAAACTTGAGCTCAAGTGTCCACACCATTTGAGTGCATCATGCAAATCTCATTTCTAGACCATTTTGGTCAGTTGCAAAGAAACTATGATTTATCTTGATCCAATTCTTCTCCAAGTTACTAGGATGAAAGTCCTTCTTTACCTCAACCTCGCAGACAACTCCATTGGATCCAAAACCCTTCCTGTTGATCACTAGTGCTCACCCAAGTTTACTGCAGTAAACTTCAGAGGGTTCTCACCGTTTCACCAGATCACTTTTAACCGAGCTACCACCGTAGTTGAGACCTACCCTGGATGAACTACCCACTAGACAACATGGTCAAGCCCCTCTCCCCCGCTATATGCTAGTGCACACGGTGACCGCGTTAATGGCACCACAGTGCACGCGCTCTGTGCATTGCGGCCGCGCCCAGTGGCTGTTTGTGCTTCGGCCCCTCCTCCTCTCGTCGTCTTCGCGCGCGTGAGCGTGTCCAACAGCTAGCCTGCATCATCTCCATCCGCCTGGACCCCTCTCCCCCTCCGGCAGCTTCCTCACCGACGCCCACCGACGCTCACCGCCGAACACCCACGGGAGCATAGTGCCCCGACATGTTTTAATGGTGCTCGGCTTCTTCCTCTGCTCCCCGGCATCGTCTACCTCTCCGTGTGCTCTGAATCAATATCTCATCGTGTTCCCGCGCCCTCCCATGCTTGCTGGCCGTCGCCAGAGCCTCGGTCGGACGTGCCCGGCGGCACCCGAGCCCCTCCCTCTCGCCCGCTGTTGGTGTCAAAACCGGCGGATCTCGGGTAGGGGGTCCCGAACTATGCGTCTAAGGCGGATGGTAACAGGAGGCAGGGGACACGATGTTTTACCTAGGTTCGGGCCCTCTTGATGGAGGTAAAACCCTACGTCCTACTTGATTTATTCTTGACAATATGAATATTACAAGAGTTGATCTACCACGAGATCGGAGAGGCTAAACCCTAGAAGCTAGCCTATGGTATGATCATCTGTTGTCCTACAGACTAAAACCCTCCGGTTTATATAGACACCAGGGGGGCTAGGGTTACACAAGGTCGGTTACAAAGGAGGAGATATACATATCCGTATTGCCTAGCTTGCCTTCCATGCCAAGTCAAGTCCTATCCGGACACGGGGCGAAGTCTTCAATCTTGTATCTTCATAGTCCAACAGTCCGGCCAAAGGATATAGTTTGGCTGTCCGGAGACCACCTAATTTAGGACTCCCTCAGTAGCCCCTGAACCAGGCTTCAATGACGACAAGTCCGGCGCGCAGTGTTGTCTTCGGCATTGCAAGGCGGGTTCCTCCTCCGAATACATCACAGAAAAGTTTGAATACGAGGATAGTGTCCGACCCTGAAAAATAAGTTCCACATACGACCGTAGAGAGAATAATATTTCCACAAATCTAAACTACTGACATGTTCGGCAGCATGACATCATGCCATGGCCTGGTAATTATTCGAACCATTTTTCCTTAACCCACCCCACACATAACGCGAGGCGGTTTTTTGACACGTCTTGTCAAAGCAGAGATCGTGTTCCCCTTATTATGGGATTCTCATCAATACGGACGTGGGTAACCCAACCGCGCCTAGGACTCCTAGATCTTAGGCAAGTCCCAAACGGCCACGAGGAGGACGCTTGATATTCACCATCTTTATAAAGGGACAAGGCTTTTACTTTTTTCCTCCCGTGCTCAATCGAATGCTTCCCCTGCCTTGAGTTCTAACACCCAAAGCCCAGGTCAGGTGCTTCGGACCTTCAATCATGTCCAGATCCAGCCTCCAGGGCCGGTGGATGCCCTCCTCCGTCACGGAAGAGGATATCAAGAAGTTGAGGGAGGCAAGATACCTGACCGCCGAAGTTTCGCATCAGCTGCCTGCCCGAGGGTAGGTCATCCCTACTCCTGAACCCAATGAAGACGTCGTGTTCATCTCCCACTTCCTCTGAGGACTAGTCCTCACTCTGGATCCCTTCATTAGCGGTTTGATGTTCTATTATGGGCTAGATTTCCACGATCTAGCCCCGGATTCCTTTCTCCACATCTCGGCATTTATTGTCATATGTGAGGGCTTCCTCTGCATTACCCTTCACTTCGGCCTGTGGCTCAAGACCTTCGATGTGATGCCGAAGACGGTCGAGGGACAGCATGCAGCGTGCGGAGGTGCATTAATAAGCAAGATTGCTGGAGCTCCATGGCCAAAGGGTTCCTTTCCAGAGGTGTTCGGATTATGGCAACAGGAGTGGTTCTACATCACCGCTCCCAGAAGTGCCAAGTGGGTAGCCTCCTCCGCCTTTCGCTCGAGCCCTCCACCACAACTGATGTCATGGATCAGCAGGGGGCTGAGCTGGGGTCCAGCCAAGGATGTGCCCATACTGCAGAGCCGCATCCGATATCTCTTCGAGGGAGATTTTAGTTTGGTTATCGTAGTGCAAGTCATGCTGGTTAGTCGAGTCCAGCCTTGCAAACATAGGCCCCTCCGTATGTGGGAATTCAACCCGGAAGGACCGCGCACTATCCAGAACTTCCTCAGCCTGACACATGAGGAGTTGTACAAATCATTCTTCGGACCCCAAGCAGAGTGTCCGAACACTTCCGAGGACGTGGGCCTAAGCAGCAACTGCACCGCGGCCCAAGTAAGTAATCCCATGGCCGAACACACCGTCTTTTTATTTATCATGACATCATTCTGAAGAGTCGCTCTTTGACCAGGACTGGATAGCAAAGGCGAAGATGATCCGGTGTTCGGACCCCCTTCCTCAAGGCTTGGACAATCCGGTGCTGGAAAAGATGCTCGAGCCAGCACCCTGCCCGGTGCCCTCAAAGGAAGATGAAGGGGGGGAATAAAGAGGGCGAAAGTGGGCCTCCACAGCTACCTATTCCAACCGAGGGAATGAGCGCCTCCGTGAGGGAGGATACCCAAGGGGAAGAATCTGACGTTCCCTCGCCCCGAGGGAGGAAGAGGACTACCTCTGAAGATCCAGAAACCAAAGTTTCCAAACGGGAGAAGAAAACTTCACTAGAGGGTCCTGCCTTGGAGGGTGCTCTTGCCGCACGAAGTCCGCGCGGGGATCAGCCCTCTAATGAGCTGTAAGTAATCAAAAAGTACTTAGTAGTGAAGATATACTACCGTACCTTTGAGGAAAATGACCTAAGCATTTATCTTGTAGTTCAGATCCTAGCCCTTCTCAGCGGAGCTCGTCTTCAGGGGATCTTCTTCTGGAGATGATGGAGAGCGAACGCCTCCCCCAGATTCCCCAGCTCAAGAAGCGGGCGACCTTGAAGTGTCGTTGCGGAGGGTCACTCCGGATCCGGTGAGGCCAGAAGATAATCCTACGGTCGCCCGAAGTCCCCAGTATCCGGCTCTTGAAGAGAGCAACCAAAAGAATCCAACATCGTCTGGTATGCGGTCAGATGCACTGAGGGATCTGCTAGAGCGAGCCACTATCTCAGAAGAGCACCATACATTGATGGGTATGGTGATAAAAAGGATTTCATCCACCGAAAGCGGGTTGCATGAAGCCTTTATGAGTCTACTGACGGGCTTTGAGGTACGTGAAATGATTTACATTTGTGATAGTACCGCACATTTTTAGGTGTGCCTTGTGTAGATAGTAGCCCCTGAGACTCTAGTTGTCGTCGAGAATGGCGGTGAACAGAGGATCATAGTCCCAGGTAATAACCAGACCGCATTTATGTGCAGGTGTCTGAAGCTCCGGTGGCTAGCCGAACTGATGGGGTTGCCGAACTAAAGCGGTGACTGGATGCGGCGGATGCCGACATCGAGCTTGTTAACAAGCGGCTTGACGAGGCACAGGGTAGGTGATGTTTTTATAGTGAATGTCACATAACAAGAGAAGCGTGATGCCAGTATCTTTAAAATGTTGTGACTGCAGATGGAGCTGCCACCGTGGAGGCCCTGCGGGCGGAGCTTGCCCGAGCCAAAGAGCAAGCAAGGAGTAGTAATGCGGCCGCTTTGAAGGCGGCCGAAGAGTTGAGAGCCTGGAAGGCCGCGCATAGCAAGAGCAAAGAGAAAATGGCCAAAATGGTTGTGAAGTTAAAAGACACTGCCGGCTGCTGCCAGTTACTTGAAGAAGAAAACCAGGCGAAGGCTACGGACCTCGAAAAGTCCACAATGGCGACCAAAGACACCCGCTCTGCAATGAGAGCGAAGAAGGAGGAACTGCGTGAAGTCGGGGACATTGTGGCTGGGAAGCCCTTTATGCTGCGGAGGAAGTTTGGAGATCTGCGGTATGCCCCTCTGGATCGGCTGTGGAGTTCGGCCGACGCATATCTGGACTTGGCGGCGAGCGTTGTCGATGTGGCCGAATACTTCCGACATCAAACAAATCATGAAGTGGACAAGCTATTCTGGTCGCAATTTATCATTCCAGAGCGTTCGCTTCCATTGACTAATCAGCTTGCCTAATGGGCCGAACTCAATAGATTGTCCGGACTCGCCATGAGGTCTGTCGTGGATCATCTGCGGCCGGAAAGGCCAAAGCCGAACAACTATTTTAGCTTGGTGCAACAGTTCCTTGGTGCGGTGCCACGCATTAATGCGATGAAGAGGTCGGCGTGCATAGAAGGCTCGCGGATGGCCCTTGCTCGTGTCAAAACATACTGGGCGGAGATGGATGCCACCACTGTCGCGGCACAGCGCTCGGCCATAGGACGAGTGGCTGCCGAGCACTATTTTGAAGAAGTTCTTGAGGGCGCTCGTTCGATAGAGGTCCAGTGCTCGAAGAATGTTATGTTTGAGTGACATGTATTCCCATTGTAAAAACAATGTTTTATTGAATTTATCAAGGCTGTATTTATACTTTTTCCCGAAAGTATTGTGATGCCTCATGTGCGGCCGTATATGTATGCATGTATATAACCTGAAAGATTGCAATCGTCGGCTTCAGCCCCCACGCATATAATGCGGGGGTGTTTGCAGAAGACGCGTATTCACACTTAATCCAATGTCTTGGTCCTATTAAGGAGGTGATAGCACAGTGAACTAGGCAACCAGACTATAATGCTTTAACACTTTCACTTAGCCAGAGGAGTTTGACAGTGGGGCTACTATATAGCCCCTGGTGGCTCCGCACTCATCCGGATTCGGGGTGCGTACATGCCTGGCCGGGAAACGGCCCTTCATTAATGCGGAGGAATCCCGAAGATTCCAATAGGTCATCGAGTGGTTGAGTAGTCTCACGCTATATCATGACAGTCAGTTTTCGGCTTTCTCTACTTAGGTGCTCGTCCGGATGAACCAGGGCACAATCGCAGTAGTTCTCCTGGTGCCGCCTTAGCCGATGAAGCGGAACGTAAGGAAGCAAAACACAGGAGCCGGGCAAACCCAACATTTGACCAAAGACATGATTCGGAGCCGATGCACATAAGGCCAAACTCGCGACGCCGAACATTCCCTAAGGTATTCGGTCTTTATGGTGTAAACCAGGTCTAAACAGTACCCTTTGTAATAAACCCCTAGTGTCCAGGTACGCGCATTATTCTGGCGTAGCCACATACCAAGACGTCAGCATCCTTCTCGATTGTACTGAGAATCCGAGGGATATAAATCAACAAGTGACAGTAAAAAAGGTTTACGCAGGGTCTTAATCTACAAAGAATCCTTGGAACGGGTCCCTGGTGCACGTCTGCGCTTGTGTCTCCGTTGTGCCGTATCCTAGACGGGTGTAGCACGATGGTCATCTGAAAAAGAGAGGAACTTAATTGAAAAGTTGTCGTGCAAAAGTTGAGTTATAGTAAATAAACAATATATAGTTCAAAATGAGTAAAGGTGAGCCTTATTGCCACTTGTGCGCGTGCGTTGAGCCCCTTGTATTGTAATAGGGGTATAGCCATCAAACCTGTATCAATTATATATAGTTGTACCGGGCTCATCCAACTGTGTCCATGGTCTTAACGACATGTCAGATACTTTAGTTGGTGAGGCCGTTTACTGTGCGGCTGCCAAGGCACCCGCACTGTCTTCGGCGCGCATGGAGCGCTCAATATTTCCATTTATTGTGATGATGCCGCGTGGACCGGACATCTTAAGCGTGAGGGAAGCGTAATGCGTATTGTGTTAAAGCGTGCGAAATCTTCGCGTCCGAGCAGTGCTTCATAGCCACTTTGGAACGGAGCGATGTGGAAGGTTAAATTTTCGCTGCGGAAGTTATCATGGAAGCCGAATATAACCTCTAGTAGCAGGGAGCCCCTACAATGGGCCTGTGGGCCTGGCGTTACTCCTTTAAAGGTAGCATTGCTGCGGCAAATTTTTGTGGGTCTATCCTCATTTTGCGGACTGTGTCCTGATATACCAGATTTAAACTGCTGCCGTCCATCAGGACTCGTGTGAAGTGGTATCCATCAATTATTGGATTTAATACCGAGGCAGCCCATCCTGCACGCCGGACACTTGCCGAGTAATCCCGATGGTCGAAGGTGATCGGCTAGGACGACAAGTGGCGGAGCTCTGTGGTGATAGGCCCTCGGGCATGTCTTTCTAGGGGTGCCGCTTTCTTTTTCCCCTTTAACACGTGTAACACGTTGACTGTTTTGACTTCTGGTGGGAATTTTTTCTGTTCCCCTGTGCTTTTCTTGCGAGGCTCATCCTCGTCTTCTCTTGGTGTATCATGCCCCTTGTGCTCGGCGTTGAGCTTGCCGGACTGTTTGAAGACCCAACATTCTCTGTGGGTATGATTTGCAGGTTTATCAGGGGTGCTATGGATCTGACATATTTGGTCCAGAATTTTGTTTAGGCTAGACAATTCGTCTCTGTTGCCTTTGGAGGGCGGCTTCTGCTGACCTGGCTGAGAGCTTCTAAATCCGGCATTTACCGCCGTGCTCTTCGGGCTGTCTTCTTTATTCCGGCGCTTATTCTTGCTGCGTCGTGATTTCCCGTTTCCATCACTGACTTCGGATGTACTTGGGTCGCTGGTGCTGCATCGGGCTAACCAGCTGTCCTCGCTCGCGCAAAAACAGGTCATGAGGCTTGTTAATGATGCCATTGTTCTCTGCTTTTCTTGACCGAGGTGTCTGGCAAGCCATTCGTCTCGAACGCTATGCTTGAAAGCTGCTAAGGCTTCCGCGTCCAGACAGTCGACTATTTGGTTCTTTTTAGTGAGGAACATGTTCCAAAGTTTTCAGGCTGACTCACTGGGCTATTGAGTTATATGACTTAAATCATCTGCATCCGGTGGTCGGACATATGTCCCTTGAAAATTTGCCCAAAAGGCGTCTTCGAGCTCTTCCCAGCTTCCGATGGAGTTTTTGGGGAGGCTTTTAAGCCAGTGCCGAGCTGGCCCTTTGAGCTTGAGGGGTAAGTACTTGATGGCGTGGAGATCATCTCCTCAAGCCATATGGATATGGAGGATGTAGTCCTCAATCCAGACCCCAGGGTCTGTTGTTCCGTCGTACGCCTCTATGTTTACGGGTTTGAATCCCTCTGGAAATTCATGGTCCAGCACCTCGTCGGTGAAACATAGGGGGTGTGCGGCACCCCTGTATTTGGGTGTACCATGGTGTTCGGATGTTTGTTGTGTTGCATTGTATGTTGGAGCGCGCTTGCGTGGTCCATAGATGGATCTGGTTGCGCCGTCCTTTGGATGCAAGCCCTTACGCGGATCATGTACTGGTTTATGTGCGGCGTCATTTGCTACTTTATGTTGGCTATGAGGTCGCCTATCCGACCGAATGGCTGTTTTATTTTTTTAATTGTGGAGGATCTAAGGCCTCCTCATTGAATTCAGGTAGCAACTTTCGCTTCAGATAGCTCTTGGTGTGGCGATTACTGTCGTACTTCGCTGCAGTGTTGAGTACTTCACTCCATTTGATTTTGAGTGTGTCTTGTTCAGCCTTGAGCCTTTGCTTCTGTCTTTTCAGACTCCTCGCCGTGGCAACAAGCCTTTGGTGGGCATTATGTTGCTCCTGGAGCCTATCCGGTGTGATGTCGTCCGGACTGTTATCGTCGATGGGGTTGGGTTGTTCGGTTTGATTCTCCCTGCTGCCGTGGTTAGGCGATGGTTCACCCTGCTCTAACGCTGGGTCTATGTGATCGTTGCTTCTGCTGAGGCGGGATTTGGAGTGGCGCTTATGCTGCTGCTTTGACTGTTTCTCGAGGGAACAACCCTTTGATGCGTCCTTTCGTTCCTCGTCGTCGTTTTCTTTGGGTGTGTCCACCATGTAAACGTCGTGTGATGAAGTGGGCGCCCAGTGCCCTGTGGGCAGTGGTTCCTGTTCGTCTCCTGCATCGTCGTCCATACCATTGATGTCTTTGGAGTCGAAGTCGAGCATGTCGGTTAAGTCGTCGACAGTGGCTACTAAGTGGGTGGTGGGTGGGCGGCGAATTTCTTCGTCATCCGCATCCCAATCCTGCCGGACATAGTTCGGCCAGGATTCTCCTGACAAGGAGAAAGACCTTAATGAGTTCAGTATGTCGCCGAAGGGCGAGTGCTAAAAAATATCCGCGGAGGTAAACTCCATGATCGGCGCCCAATCGGATTCAATAGGAACGGGTGCAGGCGGTTCGGAGTCCATGGCCGAAGAAGGGTCCGGCATTTTGGCAACATGGCTTTTGTGAAGGGTAAGGTCGATATTCGGCTCGATCGCCGCTGAGGGTACGGCCTCCGTGGCGGGGTCTATCCACCCGTCCATGGATGGCGCAACTGGCTCCGAATCGAGGGTCGGAGCGGCTGCTGACGCGATCTCCTGAACACTGTCCGATGGTAGAGCTAAATCGTACTCATCGTGACCGTGTGGCGCACAAGGCGGGGGCCCGAATCCGTCAAAGATCAAGTCTCTGCAGATATCGGCCGTGTAGTTTAAGCTTCCAAACCTGACCTGGTGGCCAGGGGCGTAACTTTCGATCTGCTCCAGATGGCCAAGCGAGTTGGCCCGCAGTGCGAATCCGCCGAATACAAAGATCTGTTCGGGGAGAAAAGCCTCACCCTGGACTACATCGCTATCGATGATTGAAGGAGCCATCAAGCCTAATGGCGACGACACAGATTAACTCTCAATGAAAGCACCAATGTCAGTGTCAAAACTGGCGGATCTCGGGTAGGGGGTCCCGAACTGTGCGTCTAAGGCGGATGGTAACAGGAGGCAGGGGACACGATGTTTTACCCAGGTTCGAGCCCTCTTGATGGAGGTAAAACCCTACGTCATGCTTGAATTATTATTGACAATATGAGTATTACAAGAGTTGATCTACCACGAGATCGGAGAGGCTAAACCCTAGAAGCTAGCCTATGGTATGATCGTCTGTTGTCCTACGGACTAAAACCCTTCGATTTATATAGACACCGGGGGGGCTAGGGTTACACAAGGTCGGTTACAAAGGAGGAGATATACATATCTGCATTGCCTAGCTTGCCTTCCACGCCAAGTAGAGTCCTATCCGGACACGGGGCGAAGTCTTCAATCTTGTATCTTCATAGTCCAACAGTCCGGCCAAAGGATATAGTCCGGCTGTCCGGAGACCCCCTAATCTAGGACTCCCTCACCCGCCTATATATAGGCCTCCCCCGAGCCGTTCGAGCACACCAGCAGCCTCCCCGCACTCCACTAGCCCTCCCCAGCCTCTCATTTAAGCTCAAGATGCTCCCCTGCCCTTCCATCACCACCATGGCCTCCGTGTCGGTGTACAAAAAGAGGGGTACACTTTTTGTACCCCTATAACTGTGCACGGGCAGTCTGAGCTGCGGATACCACCACACCAAGCAAGGCAAGGGAGGTGAGCCAGGGTAAGACCGAAGCTCAAGAGAACTAGAACGACGCCAAGGGCCAAGACTACAAAGAGCAAAGGGGACGAAGCGGACTCCCCCGGCAAGATCCTTGCCGGGAGACAGTTCTAGCAGCCCCGGCAAGACCCTTGCCGCGGCGACTCGTCCCGCGCCTATGGAGCAAATCACCCTTGAGTCCACTGCCCCCAAAGGGCAAGGATTCGGGAGACATCCCCGTGGCAGCATGCAGATCTTTGTGAAGACATTCAAGATCAGATACGCACTAAGGAGACGACAACCCTTGGCGGGATCCCAGCTGAGGAAGACCACAAGGCCCCCGGCAAGCGCCTTGCCAGGGATGACAGCAGGCGCCTTGACAAGACCCTTGCAGGGGCCCTGACAAGGCCCTTGCCGAGGACACCCGCAGGGTCACCATCAGGCCCACGCCGACTAAACCTCCACCACCGCATGCATGCAGCCGCCGACCCAACCAGCTGGGCAGGCACCTGTTTGGCGGCATGTAGATCTTCATGAAGACCCACCACTGCGCCACCTCAGCTGCCTGCCTACCTACATGGCATCGCAGGCGTCGCTGGCCAGGGCGCGTGTCGACACAAGAAGGAGCGACGACGGATGAGACAGGTCTCTCCCCCGTCCCCGATAAAGCAAGGACACCTTGTCGACACAAGAAGGAGCGACGACGGATGAGACAGGTCTCTCCCCCGTCCCCGATAAAGCAAGGACACCTAGGCAAGACGCATTAAATGCGCCTTGTCATGTGATGCGAGGGATAACCTCGCAGCACTGTACCCTTTCCACCTCCTGTGTGCCACTGTGGCAACCCCTTTTTTCTATAAAAGGAGGCCCGAGGCGACTAGAGGGAGGATTCGGCTTTTTGGAGCTCCTCACGCCCCATAGCTAGCTCAAGAACACAGATATACAATCCACCAAAGCAGGAGTAGGGTTTTACACATCCTCGCGGCCCGAACTTGGATAAACGAACCGTGTGCTATCTGTTTGATCCGCTCTTCTCATGACCCCGCACCCTGATAACCATAGTAGGGATTCTTGTGATCCCATAGGTGTCGTTCCCACCGACACTCCGCCTCGGTCATCTCCGATTCTGGCGAACCGAGCGCTCATTCTCCCTCCTAACCTCACCTCGGCCCTCCCCAAGTCCTCTGGAGCCTCCCTGTTGTTTCCCTTCACCTCGGGTGCCCTCTTGACGCGGCCTCAAGCTTGCCGTGGCCGCCTCCCGCCCGAGCCAGGGGCGCGCCCAACTCTGGCAGCTCCCGAGGCCAGCGCGGCCACCCACGGGCGCAGGATGGAATGGCGCATCCATCCCCGGCGGTGCCCTAGCCTGCCGTGGCCCAGAGTCACCGGGGCAAGCGCTGGCGCCGGCGTCCCTCGTGTGATCTACGGGCGGTGTCGGGAAGAAGAAGGAGACGCCGACCCCTCCCCTCCAGCTGGCCGGTGAACCCCCGGCCCCACCTGGCATTGACTCAAGGCTCGGCCCCGCCCCTTGCTGACGTGGTTAAGTGGAAACACATTCCACTGAATACGTCTTCCTGAAGAGAAAGCGTATTCTGGCTCTGTTCTAGAGCGGAATATGTTTACGCTGCAAAGAGGCGTACTCTTGGAAGTGCGCTTTCTGTTTTTCTGTCCAGGCCCAGTTTGTAAACATTTTTCTTACAAATGGGTCCCTGGCAGAAAAACCCTTATATCTTTTTTCTCGCAACTCCAAATGAGGTGAATCCAGAGCCCACTTCTTTGTTTTGCCGAGCCCGTTCTGATGGAATCATTTTCACTATGTTTTGACATTCTGAAAATGACCATTTTTCCCCTGCCCTTATTCAGCTCCTTCCGAGAGAGTACATTTTCCGGCGGTCCTTTCCATGAGTTTCTCGCACTTTCTCCTGGTGATTTCTTCCACCCCAGGCAAGCCACACCCTCCATTTGCATGATTGCAATGCAATGACATGGTTTAAATTATTTGAACTTGTTTAAAATATTGCTTTAGCTACATGACTTTGTGCATGGCAATTTCTCAGAGTTGTATTTTGAACTTGTTATTGCCATGATGTTGCTTGGAGTTCTAGGACTTATATTTTGTAGCTTATGTGGTTGACATGTTGCCATTGGATTATTAGTGGCTTATGTTATGATTATTTTCATGGTGGTGTTGGATATGATATTTTTGAAGTATTACATTGGATGTCATGCTTCCTTTGGATTATTAGTGGTTAGTATGATTATTTTCATGATGGTACCTGTTATTATATTTGGGAGTATTACTTTGGATGTCATGCTGCCTTTGGATTATTAGTGGTTAGTATGATTATTTTCATGATGGTACCTATTATTATATTTGGGAGTATTACTTTGGATATCATGCTGCCTTTGGAATATTAGTGGTTAGTATGATTATTTTCATGATGCTAG
This sequence comes from Triticum urartu, assembly GCF_056163025.1. NCBI lineage: Eukaryota > Viridiplantae > Streptophyta > Magnoliopsida > Poales > Poaceae > Triticum > Triticum urartu. The sequence goes on from NC_141874.1 coordinate 163,444,327, forward strand.
TTGATGTTCTGTTGCTTGGAGTATTATTTTTGGTAATGATGTTTACATGTGGATCTTAGACGAATAGCTTTATTCTTGTTATTGGAGTAGTAGGAGTATTGTTTTCGGATTCATCATGACAGTAGTATTGTGCTACCCTTGAAGTATTTTGAGATGTTGAGATTATGTTTGGATTATTTGTTGGATATTGTTATGACTTGGATTATAGTTGATATTGGAGTATCAGTTACTACAGTTATATTTTTGGGGATAAATTTCGTCATTAAGTTGGTCAGGTGCCGCCAAATCGAACTTTTTTAGTGCAGCCACATTTGCCTTTGTGGGAAGGCCTTAATGCGAGCTATTGTCATGACCTCTCGTCGGTGCCTCCAACTAGGGAAGGTTATGGGCGTGCTTACACTGATCAGGTAGGCAGACATAACCCTGTGTGCTCGTTGATGAGATTATGGTACCGAGTCCCCGAGTGGGAGTGTTTTGACCACGACGGTGGTCGGGGTGTCTTTGGTAGACACGGGCCACCTAGGACCAGCCCGTTGGGGATTTCGGTCAGAGTGGCCGGGAGAGCGTCATGGCAGTAGATCGGTTTCGTCGGAATGCCATTGGTCCACCCGAATGGGATGCCGAGGCCATGGGTTCCGTGGTGTGGGTACAGTGTGCTACCTCTGCAGAGTGTATTAACCTATCGATAGTCATGTCCTCGGTCATGGGCATGGGTTCGTATTATGTCCCACCATTCGATCAACACTCACATGACGGAATGACTTATAGGTGATTCATATGTTGATATGTTGGCCAGTACAGATTGGAAGGATGTTGATGATGATGTTGGAGACCAAGTTTTGGTCGTGGTTGTGATCGCCGGAAAGATCACGGTTTGACACCAAGTGTTGTTCATGGTAGTGATCGCCGGAAAGATCACCGTATGGTTTTGATCATGAGTTGATCGAGATGGTATATTGCTTGGCCGGTTAGCCAAGAGAGATATGGTTATGGAGATCTGAGATGGTGATTTATCAGCATTGTATTAGTTCATCTCATCCTTAGTAGTTGCTTCATCATGGTAGTTGTTAATTAATTAACCTATTAATGCTATGTTATTGTCTTGCCTTGATGTTTATGGTTGTTGTGAGCTTGCGAGTACATTCAATGTACTGACCTGGCATGTCATGCCAGATTGCAGGTGATGCCATGATTGCTTGATTGCTTGTCGTGGTTTCGTTCGTGCGAGCTAGATCATGTCCCAGCCAGAGTCCCTGCGGAATGGAGTTCACCACCTTCGTCGTTGTTCCGCTGCTAGAAGTTTTCCGCTGCTACGAGTTGTTCCGCTACTAGCATAGAGCAAGTGTAGTATCGCAGGCGTAGTGTTGCCATGCTGATGTGATCATTGTAACATCAGACCCGTGTAATTATTATTTTTGTAATAAGAGCTGATTTGTTCTATGTCAAGCAGTGCCGTATTCCAGAGACTTCTCCTCAATCTCTACGCTGGAATACGGGGCGTTCTGGTTTCTCTGAGCTGGGGTGCCACACGGTCAAAGGCGGACCATGCTGTCTACGCCCGATTTGTTGCCGTACGAGTAGGAAGACGTTGTACTCCTTTCTAACCGCATCTATACAGTGACAAACCAGGGGACTTATTTTGTATGGGACACATCCTACGATATACTCCCTCTCTCCTAGTTTATTTGTTTTGAATCTTTTTGTTTTATAAGTTTCAAATTCAAATTTAGAGCTCCCCATCACATGTTGAGATTACAATGTCCATTAAATCATTGCGTGCATGTATAGTAAAGAAACAAATCTCGAGTTTGGCATGAGTTCGTGCTGCGGGAGCACCACAAGCCCTGGCGCAGGAGTTACATTTCCCTCTCAGGGCTGTCGCGACTGAGCTTCAGCGCTTTACTACACCTACCTTTGAGCCAATAACATGTGGACCCGATAGGTGACTTGTCCACATGTAATGCTTCCGTAGGCAGAGGGGCAGTGGGGCCAAGAGGGGTGAGCCGCAGGTCGGGGGACATGTGGTTTCATGGGTTCGAGCGGCGTCGTGGGAATCGCGGGTGGCTGTGGTAGAAACTTGATGCTCGCCGCATTTGAGGTGGCCCACATGTCATGCACATAAAGGCAGAGGGGCGGTGCGGCCGAGAGGGGTGAGGCGCATGTCGGGGGGCGTGGTGCTGTGGGTTAGAGAGGCGTCATGGGAATCGCGAGATGAAACGTGATGGTCGCCATAGTTGAACTTCCATGGACAAGCTTTCATGTCTACGGACACATGCACTCCATAGCGATCACTGGAAGGAGTAGCAGAGAAAGCTATATATGCGGATAAATAGTTCCTTATAGTCAAGCAGACCCACGCTACTACTCTGTTCCAAAGAGATGCACACCATCGAAATAGTCCATCTATATCAATATACACCGAGAGGGAATAATTTTTTTTACAAGAGAGGAAATAGTTCATCCATCCATAATGCCCTCCTACTGGTGCAGCCTTTTCTTCTTCTTCTTCTTCTTCTTCTTCTTCTTCTTCTTGTTCTCATTCTCTATGGGAGACGGCTTCGCAACAAGCTCTTTGGACCTTGCAGCTATCTTGAAACTCACACGGGCATCGAGGGCAGCATATTTTATCTGCTCGTACGTCAAGGGGTAATTCTCCCATCCAGACGACCTTAATGCCACCGTCTCGTCACCCTTCTAAAGATTTGTACCGAGCACAAAATTTTCTACGTCGAATAGGGATGGTGTCTGTTTATCACAATCTTCTACAGGAATTTTGATTCTGGTTTGTAGGTCAGCGATGCTTTTCAAATCAAGGTTGTATAGCTCCAGCTTCTGTTTGTCCCCTTCGATGGCTGCCCCACAGACGTATACGTCCTCCCGAGACAAGAAATCGTGAAGCTCATGTGGTATGGAGGGCGAGTGTATGATGTGGTACACCAAAACATCATCTTCGTGGCACAGCTGAAGGACGGCGGCGCGCTGGATCTTCCCAGGGGCACGCTCCGTGTACTCTGCGTCGAGACCGATGACCCTCGTCTCTACCTTTTCGAGGGAGTTGGATACATTGTTGATCCACTGCCGAACAACCCTTGGGTGGATGGTGACGGTGGCAACTATGCGCATCGAGCCTTCGACGAGGACATGTTGGATGCTAAAAACCTGCATCTCGATCTCTTCCGCCATTTGGAACCGCTGGAATGGAGGGCTATGGTTTGGAGAATTAGGATTAGATGGCTAGTCTAACTGAATTAGTAGATGATTATTTAAAGAGGTTAAAACAATGTGAATGCAGTGGGGTTTGGATGCAAATGAAGACAAAGGGGAGGTGAAGAAGCCGAGGAGAATCGGTTCCTGATGGAGAAGTAAATGGGAGAAGTGGCGTGCAGGAAGTTGATTAGACAGCTAGGTAGACTAAACAAAAAGGCTATGCGGGTAGACTGATGAGTCGTACCTGTTCGTGTACGTGCCCATCCTTCCTGATAGGTGGGACCTATGCAAACAGATAAAAAAATGTGTCGTAGTTTTTTTTGAGCGCATGAGTGGGAGACACAACATTCTCTGGTTAAGGAATACTCCCTCCGTTTAGGTGAGTATAAGTCACCTTATGAAAATCAGGCCTTCCCAAAACCGTTAGGCATGGAGCATTAACTTCCTGCTCGATCCGCTCCCGGCCTTGTTAGCCAGCGTTCTCTTCCTCTGCTGTCGCGTTCTACCTTTCCATTTTTCCTCTTCTCAAGTGTGGAACGATCTGCATGCCGTCCTTGATGCACCAGAACGACCACTGCATGCATTGCGGCAGGGCGTTGATTGGGCATGCACGAGAATTTGGTTAGTCCTACCTTCGGTCGCTGCATGCTGTCGCTCAACAGTGGCATGGCGGCGCTTGACGACCAGTTTTGCCAGCAAAGTGCTGATGGTAACCATCAACAGCGACCGGCCTCCCGTCTCGCCGGACGACCTTGTCAAAGCTCTTGGCATTGCGCACGGCATCCAAATAAGTGACTTGCTCGTCAAACTCTGTCCGCCACCGGCTGATTTCTTCGTCGGGTTCTGGACAATTTTCGACTACAGTCGTGTGTTCAAATCTTCCCAGTGTTTGTTCTGCAATGCCGCGCTGGTGAGCTTTGATCAGTGGCACCCAGGATGGGGCTCGGTGCCCTCTAATCTTGAGTTTTTAACAAAGCTTACCTTCCACGGCATGCCTCGACGTGCTTGGAACAGCGAGTCCATGAATGAGCTTATCAACGACCTTCGAGGTGAGCTCGTAAGTATGTTTGTTCCTCCAGACAGCTGGGCTCTGACGGTTATGGCATGGATGAAGAAGTCATCCACCATACCAAAGGTGATTGGTGTTGAGATACCGGTGCAGGAACCGGGGTTGTACTAGTCGTCGCCACCAAGGCCGCCGCGGACCACGTTAGGGATGTACCTGTGTCGAGTGTTCGTGCATGTCGAAGAAGTGGTCAATCCATCAATCGAAGTCCTGCCGCCGCCGGTGCCAGGGTCTGTCGACGACGTCCATTACAGGAGTCAACGTCAGACTTTCCTCATGTTGCTCGGAATGATGGATGGCACAGGGCCTACTCCATTGCGCGGTGGAGGCCACTGCTTCTTTGGGAGATGAGGTAGGGCTGGCTGCCTGGATGTGCTTTAATTTGAGGTAACAACTAAATCCTGTCAGATACAAGTTAAATCCGAGCTATGGGTGTGAAGCACTGATATGCCAGTACATTTGATTGTGACCTATTCTAATTTTGTACCTGAACTTTTTTTAGAAAGGGTTGTACGTCAACTTAATGTGCTGGCAGAACTTATTGTGTTGTATGTCTGTTTTCTTTGCACAACATTCAAGATATTTCCCCGTCATTGATAAAGACGATGAACCGTTATGTACGACTTCGTTGGTTTCAACATAGCCCTTCCTGTAGCAATCCACCGCTTCCATCTTGATTGTGCCGCCTGCGTGAAATTTTTGTATGCAAGTTCAGTGTGCTATGATGTTCTATATGATTGTGTCAACTATATAAGTTTTTACTGAGCATCAGCAATGCATATGGTTGAAAGATGTATTTACGAGCATCGACCGATGGGTCTCTCTCTCTCACACACACACACGCACACACGCACAGGTGGGACCCGTTGAATTATTTATTTGCTCGTGACAGCTTTTAATTAGGTTCCACTATAATCTAACTTTTTTCTTAAGTTATTAATTGAGCTCAGTGACTTCAAAAAGTTGTACAGAAGCCTTGTTTGGGCCTTTCCGGCGTTGCTGAATGTGGGCTGAGTAACCATGTTAGGTTGTACTATACTACACATGCCTTTTTTTCAACATCAGCAATGCAACTGGGCCGACAGTTGTACACAATATCCGGGTCAACTTGTTATTCTCCGCCCCACTGGGCTGCAAACTTTCCTAGGAGGTATGCATTAGGCTTAACAAGCAAATGGACTTTAAGAAATAATAAATGGGATGTAATTATAATAACTGGACAGTTACTATGCACCAAACACGTAATTAGTTTGAAAACTATATTATTTTTGGAATTTGAAAATTTTAATTTCATTACTTGTTGCGCGCGCAATATTTCGTTGAATTTTAACGTAATACAACTTTATTTCGGATAAAAATATTTCGGATCCCATCAAAATATGGGAATTTTTTTTGAATTCTGTTTTTTGCGGTTGTTTGAAAATATTAATCGTTGTCCTAGCTAGAAGTTGGGCTGTACTTTTAACAAACTGTAAATGGGCTGTAGTAAATTCCATTAGAATTAAAAAATGGGTTTTACATTCTTACAAATCGCAAATGGGCTATATGTTCTCTGCCAAATCCGAGCTGTAGGCCTACCAAGTTTACGCGTACCAAGGGCTTTGTCAACTTAGTCAATATAAACGATTCTAGCTGCAGTGATCGTACGATGTCCATCCAACGGCCGTAGTGCTTCTTCAACCTCTGGTCTTCTTGCTCCAGCCGCCCAAAGCAGCGCCGGTCGTGTCGCATGCTCCTGCCTCCCGTGGCCGGCTGTGATGCCGCGGAGGCCTCACCGCCCCGTACTACTCCCACCGCTGGCCAGGCCATCCCTCTACTCACCCACACCCCCTGTTATTCTGTGGTGACGGCAGCCTCACACTGCGGCCGAACCAGTGAACCCTCGTACTCCTCTCCGCGCGGGCTTCCACTGCTGCGTCTTCCCCAGCTCCATGTCGTCCCCTTCCTAGGCCTCGCCGTCGTCCAGACCACCGCCCTGGTGCTCTCGGCGCGGCGTGGTCAACGTGGTCAACGACCGACTTCCATTGGAAGAGTAGTGTACGTGGAGAGGCTGACAGCTGGGTCCAGGCGGCCGCAAGGAAGTGCCTCCTTATTACGCGCAAAATAATTGTTCCTCCACCTGATAGCAGGGACCCACCGGACGGGCCACCTTATTTCGCAAAAAAACATTTCCCCCCTAACTGCTAGGACCCACCGGATGGGCCAATGTATTTTGTGAAAAAAAACATTCCCCCCACTGTCAGCTCAGACCCACCGGAAGTGCCTCCTTATTACACACAAAAAAATGAATACTCTCCCTGCTAGCTGGGACCCACCATGGTGGGAGGCTAACTCGTGGGCCTACTATGTTGACTGGGACGGGGGCCTTTGTCAACTTTAGTCAATATGAATGATTCTAGCTCCAGTGACCGTACGATGTCCATCCAACAACCGTAGTGCTTCTTCAACCTCTGGTCTTCTTGCTCCAGCCGCCCAAAGCAGCGCCGGTCGTGCCGCATGCTCCTGCCTCCCGTGGCCGGCTGTGCTGCCGCGGAGGCCTCACCGCTGGCCAGGCCCTATGGCGACGGCAGCCTCACACCGCAGCCGAACTAGTGAACCCTCGTCCTCCTCTCCACGGGGGCTTCCACTGCCGCGTCTTCCCCGGCTCCCTGTCGTCCCCTTCCTAGGCCTCGCTGTCGTCCACCGCCCTGGTGCTCTCGGCGCGGCGTGGTCAACGTGGTCAAGGAACAAATTCCATCGGACGTGGACTGTACATGGAGAGGCTGACAGCTGGTCCATGACCGCAACAAGGAAGTGCCTCCTTATTACGCGGAAAATAATGATTCCTCCACCTGACAGCTGGGACCCACCAGACAGGCCACTGTATTTCACGAAAAAAATGTTTCCCCCTGACTGCTGGGACCCACCAGCTACATCTTCGCACGCAAGTAAGTGCGTCCGGGCAAAAAAACGATTCGTGCCCCTGACTATTGGGACCCACCAGCTACATCTTCACAGGCAAGGAAGTGCCTGATAGTCGGGACCCACCTGGTCGAAGTGTATGTAGCATTGTCATTCTGGTCGCGAATGTGTACGTACATATATACTGGTGGATGTAGAGGCGTGTACGTGTCGTAGTAGAGGCACGCACGTAGCATGTACACGTACCTACAGTGGCCAGGGTGCAAGAAAGAAAATACGGCCACGTATGTGTATATACGGGCGGGGTCTCGAACGCCTAATCGCGCATACGTACGGCCAGGGCTCGTGTACATCACTAGGTCGGAACAGAGAGACAGCGTCGTCATCGTGTTCATGGGGAGGCAACAGAATGCGTCGTGTTCATGGGGAGGCAACAGAATGCGTCGTGTTCATCGGGAGGCAACGGAACGCGTGGGAGCCAACCGGCTGGGTCGGAACGGAATGCGTGGTCGTGTTCATCGAGAGGGCTTGGACGGAACAGGCAATGGAAACGAGGCCTGGCGTACCACACAACGGAGGAAACGGACCTCCTACGTTTGGAACGGGGTCCTGTTGATCGGGAGGGGTCTGGCGTACCGCAAAATGGAGGAAACGGACCTCCTACGATCGAAACGGGGGTCCTGTTGATTGGGAGGGGTGTGGTGTACCGCAAAACGAACGAAACGGACCTCCTACGGTCGAAACGGGGGTCCTCTTGATCGGGAGGGGTGTGGCGTACCGCAAAACGGACGAAACTGACTTGTGTTGGAGCGCAACGGTCGAAACGGGGGTCCTGTTCATCGGGAGGGGTGTGTCGTACCGCAAAACGGGACTCCATGGGATACTATTCATCACCACCGTCGACCTCCTCCAGCCTCCACGGGCTACCATTAACCTCCTCCAGCCTCCACGGGCTCCTGTTCATCCAGCCTCCACCGCGCGCTACTCCACCGGCTACTGTTCAACCACCCCTCCACGGGCACCCCTCCACCGTCTACTGTTCATCCAGCCCTGCACACCACGGGGTCCTGTTCAACCACCCCTCCATGGGCACCCCTCCACCGTCTACTGTTCATCCAGCCCTCCACCACACCACGAGGTCCTATTCATCCAGAGGCAACGCCACCGCTCACTGTTCATCCAACCCCCCCCTCCCCGCAACGCTCACTGTTCATCCAATCGATCGGCTTCAGTTAGCAGCAGTAGCGAAAGAATCGCTAGATTGAGTTCAGTTAACAGCCATCGATCGATCGCTCGGGTTCAGTAACACGTAGCCTGCAGTGCAATCGCTCGGGTTCAGTTAGAGCCGACGCCTTGCACACACGCGCGTACGTGTACAAGAGAAACGCGCATCGCTCGGCCCCCGACCTCCCACCGTAACCGGGAACTCCCCGAAATTTTCCTCCCCCTCGCTTCTACCACGGTTTTTTCCGTCATGGACGGCCCAAAGAATGTCATGCAGCTGCGTCTTCGGCCCGCCCAGGACGAAAAGCCCATTTTCTGTCATGATTTTTTGTCATAGAAGTAGGAGCCCACCACATCTATGATGATACCGGGTTTTGTCATAATTATCATCATAGAAGTGTCATATGTATGACGGAAAAAAATTTCGTTTGGCCCAAAATGTCACGGATGTGTCTTTTTTTGTAGTGTATGACCTAAACGGCAGTGCCACAAATAAGTTGCACTATGATTATCAACTTTGCATCTTTTGGCTTCAATACTATGAACATGTGTATCACTACTATCAAGATTTAGTAAAAATAGACCACTCATCAAGGGTGCATGACCATAAAAGATATTACTCATATAAATAGAACAACCATTATTCTCTGATTTAAATGAATAACCGTCTCGCATCAAACAAGATCTAGATATAATGTTCATGCTCAATGCTGGCACCAAATAACAATTATTTAGGTCTAAAACTAATCCTGAAGGTAGATGTAGAGGTAGCATGCCAACGGCGATCACATCGAGTTTGGAACCATTTCCCGCGCGCATCGTCACCTCGTCCTTAGCCAATCTTCGCTTAATCCATAGCCCCTGTTTCCAGTTGCAAATGTTAGCAATTGAACCAGTATCAAATACCCAGGAGCTACTGCGAGCATTAGTAAGGTACACATCAATAACATGTATATATACCTTTCACTTTGCCATCCTTCTTCTCCGCCAAATACTTGGGGAAGTTCCGCTTCCAGTGACCAGTCCCTTTGCAGTAGAAGCACTCAGTTTTAGGCTTAGGTCCAGACTTGTGTTTCTTCACTTGAGCAGCAACTGGCTTGTTGTTCTTCTTGAAGTTCCCCTTCTTACCTTTACCCTTTTTCTTGAAACTAGTGGTCTTGTTGACCATCAACACTTGATGCTCCTTCTTGATTTCTACCTCCACAGCCTTTAGCATTGCGAAGAGCTCGGGAATAGTCTTATCCATCCCTTGCATATTATAGTTCATCACGAAGGTCTTTTAGCTTGGTGGCAGTGATTGAAGAACTCTGTCAATGACACTATCATCAGGAAGATTAACTCCCAGCTGAGTCAAGTGATTGCGGTACCCAGACATTCTGAGTGTATGTTCACTGACAAAACTATTCTCCTCCATTTTGCAGCTATAGAAATTATTTAAGACTTCATATCTCTCAATCCCGATATTTGCTTGAAATATTAACTTCAACTCCTGGAACATCTCATATGCTCCATGACATTCAAAACGTCGTTGAAGTCCCGGTTCTAAGACGTAAAGCATGGCACACTGAACTATCGAGTAGTCATCAGCTTTGCTCTGCCAGGTGTTCATAACATCTAGCGTTGCTCCTGCAGCGGGTTTGTCCCCTAGAGATGCTTCCAGGACGTATGTCTTATATGCAGCAATGAGGATAATCCTCAAGTTAAGGACCCAGTCCGTGTAGTTTCTACCATCATCTTTCAACTTAGCTTTCTCTAGGAACGCATTAAAATTCAACGGAAAAACAACACGGGCCATCTATCTACAACAACATAGACATGCAAAATACTATCAAGTACTAAGTTCATGATAAATAAAGTTCAGTTAATCAAATTACTTATGAACTCCCACTTAGATAGACATCTCTCTAATCATCTAAGTGATCACGTGATCCATATCAACTAAATCATGTCCGATCATCACGTGAGATGGAGTAGATTTCAATGGTGAACATCACTATGTTGATCATATCTTCTATATGATTCATGCTCGACCTTTCGGTCTCTGTGTTCCGAGGCCATATCTGCATATGCTAGGCTCGTCAAGTTTAACCCGACTATTCTGCGTGTGCAAAACTGGCTTGCATGCATTGTATGTGAACGTAGAGCTTATCACACCTGATCATCACGTGGTGTCTCGGCACGATGAACTGTAGCAATGGTGCATACAAAGGGAGAACACTTGTACATTGAAATTTAGTGAGAGATCATCTTATAATGCTGCCGCCGAACTAAGCAAAATAAGATGCATAAAGGATAAACATCACATGCAATCAATATAAGTGATATGATATGGCCATCATCATCTTGTGCCTTTGATCTCCATCTCCAAAGCACCGTCATGATCACCATAGTCACCGGCTTGACACCTTGATCTCCATCGAAGCATCGTTGTTGTCTCGCTAACTATTGCTTCTACAACTATCGCTACCGCTTAGTGATAAAGTAAAGCAATTACATGGCGATTGCATTTCATACAATAAAGCGACAACCATATGGCTCCTGTGAGTTGCCGACAACTCTGTTACAAAACATGATCATCTCATAAAATAAAATTTAGCATCATGTCTTGACCATATCATATCACAACATGCCCTACAAAAACAAGTTAGACGTCCTCTACTTTGTTGTTGCAAGTTTTACGTGGATGCTATGGGATGAGCAACAACCGTTCTTACCTACGCATCAAAAACCACAACCCGATATAGTGATTGTTTTTTGATCTTCAGAAAGAACCTTGTTCATTGAATTCGATTCAACTAAAGTTGGAGAAAATGACACCAACTAGCCACCTGTGTGCGAAGCACGTCGGTAGAACCAGTCTCGCGTAAGCATACGCGTAATGTCGGTCTGAGCCGCTTCATCCAAGAATACCACTGAATCAAGAATCAACTAGTGACGGCAAGCAATATGTATATACCCACACCCACAACTCATTTGTGTTCTACTCGTGCATATAACATCTATGCATAGGCCTAGCTCTAATACCACTGTTGGGGAATGCGGTAATTTCAAAAACATTCCTACGCACATGCAAGATCTATCATGGTGATGCATAGCAATGATAGGGAAGAGTGTTGTCCATGTACCCTCGTAGACCGTAAGCGGAAGCGTTATGACAACGCGGTTGATGTAGTCGAACGTCTTCACGATCCGACCGATCCTAGCACCGAAAGTACGGCACCTCCGTGATCTGCACACGTTCAGCTCGGTGACGTCCCATGAACTCTCGATCCAGGTGGGTGTCGAGGGAGAGCTTCGTCAACACGATAGAGTGATGACGGTGATGATGAACCTACTGGCGCAGGGTTTCGCCTAAGCACTACGATGATATGACCGAGGTGTATTATGGTGGAGGGGGGCACCGCACACGGCTAAAAGCAATCAACTTGTGTGTCCTAGGGTGCCCCCTACCTCGTATATAAAGGAGCAAGTGGGGAGGCCGGCTGACCCTAGGGGCGCGCCAAGGGAGGAGGAATCCTCCTCCTAGTAGGAGTAGGGTTCCTCCTTTCCTAGTCCTACTAGGAGGAGAAGGGGAAAGAAGGAACGGAGGGGAAGAGGAGAAGGAAAGGGGGCGCGCCCCCCTCCCTAGTCCAATTCGGACTCCCTATAGGGAGGGGGCGCGGCTGCCCCTTATGGGCTGCCTCCCCTCTTCCCTATGGCCTATAGGCCCAATCTTTCCCCGGGGGGGGGGGTGTCCAGTTACCCTCCGGCACTCCGGTTTTCTCCGAAATCACCCGGAACACTTCCGGTGTCCGAATATAGCCTTCCAATATATTAATCTTTATGTCTCGACCATTTCGAGACTCCTCGTCATGTCCGTGATCATCTCTGGGGCTCCTAACTACCTTCGGTACATCAAAACACATAAACTCATAATACCGATCATCACCGAACGTTAAGCGTGCGGACCCTACGGGTTCGAGAACTATGTAGACATGACCGAGACTCATCTCCGGTGAATAACCAATAGCGGAACCTGGATGCTCATATTGGTTCCTATATGTTCTACAAAGAGTCTTGTCGGTCAAACCGCACAACAATATACGTTGTTCCCTTTGTCAACATTGCTTGCAAGGCTCATAGTGATGTGCATTACCGAGAGGGCCCAGAGATACCTCTCCGATACACGGAGTGACAAATCCTAATATCGATCTACGCCAACTCAACAAACACCATCCGAGACACCTGTAGAGCATCTTTATAATCACCCAGTTACGTTGTGATGTTTGATAGAACATAAGGTGTTCCTCCAGTATTCGGGAGTTGCATAATCTCATAGTCAGAGGAACATGTATAAGTCATGAAGAAAGCAATAGCAATAAAACTAAATGATCATTATGCTAAGCTAATGGATGGGTCTTGTCCATCACATCATTCTCTAATGATGTGATCCCGTTCATCAAATGACAACACATGTCTATGGTCAGGAAACTTAACCATCTTTGGTTAACGAGCTAGTCAAGTAGAGGCATACTAGGCACACTCTGTTTGTCTATGTATTCACACATGTACTAAGTTTCCGGTTAATACAATTCTAGCATGAATAATAAACATTTATCATGATATAAGGAAATATAAATAACAACTTTATTATTGCCTCTAGGGCATATTTCCTTCAAAAACCTCTGACAGTAAGACCTACATGTGGAAGACCAAATTGTTAAAAACCAAAATATTAGAATGGATCCTGCAATTGCACAATAATGTGCTATTAGAGAACGGACCATGCACGTGCTAACCTCGTTTGTAAACCCCAGTGCTTCCCGTTGTTTCCCTGCAACACATATAAGGTAGTTAGTCATCAGGTTAAGTAAGGGTTCGCATGCTATCAGTAAAATATGTTGATGAAAAATAAGCACATTGTAGATTCATCAGATTAATTCAAGCCACAAAGAAAACCCATTTACCCAAACAAAGCATGATTAAGAACTAGGAAATATAGCACTTGTATATGTTTCTCATGTATTAAGTGCAACCAAATTCAATATATTCCTCACATGCACAACAATACAAAATTCTACCCACGACAATTGGACATCACATTGCAGAATTGAACCAAGCAGTTAACTAAACACCACAACAAATGAACCAAACATTAACTGAGCACCACACTGCACAATATAACATACTCCTAATAGAAGATCAGATAGTTAACCAAACAGTTAACTACAACCAATTGTAGCAATTGTATTTGTTTCTCATGTATTTACTACAGCCAAATTCTATTTATTCCTCACATGGTATACAATAACAGAATGCACCCACAACTATTGAACATCGCATTGCAGAATTGAAGCAAACAGTTAACTAAACACCACTACACAAATGAACCAAACGTTAACTGAGCACCACATTGCACAATATATAACCAAACCAAGCATGCTTGACAACCTGGAAATATAGTAATTGTATTCGTTTCTCATGTATTTTGTAAAGATAAATTCAATTTATTTCTCACATGGAAGACAATACAAAATTGCAGCCTTAAGAATTGAACATCACATTTGCAGAATTGAACCTAACAGTTAACTGAAGAAGGCAACTAATTAACAAAACAGTTAATAAGTGAGCACCACACTGCATGACATATAGAACATATACACTAGAGCAACAGATTGCATGGTAAAATTAGATAGCACAATTCACTAGAATTTGTGAAGGAAAGGCAGGAGCAGCACATGCAACGGGTAAACCGAGCATGCTTAATCGGCGTAGCTAGCAAATGGCAAGGTGCTCCTCCAAGATCTGGGGGTCGGCACGAATGGCAGCCATCGCGACCTCATCCGCGCGTGCGGCCATGATTTGCTTCTCCGCTACCAAATGCTCCTTGAGATCCTGGCTATACTGTGTGCACCATGGCTTAGGGCGGCGCTTATTTGGCAGAGGGTCGATGATTTGGGTGGAAGGTGTCGCGCTCGCGTCGGCAGTCGAGGCATGTGGGATGTGGAAGGAGGAGGAGGATGGGGGTCAGTTGTGGATTACCTGCTTGGATAGACGAGGCCGAGCAGCCTGAAGGAGGGTCGCCGACGAGGAGGCGGTGCTGCAAGCAAGGAGTGAAGGTTTCAACTTGGAAAGGAAGGCAGAAAGAGGAGAAATGTGGCTTTTGGTAAGGTGGAGGGGGCGGGGAGGTTGTCGGTGTCAAAACCGGCGGATCTCGGGTAGGGCGTCCCGAACTGTGCGTCTAAGGTGGATGGTAACAGGAGACAGGGGACACGATGTTTACCCAGGTTCGGGCCCTCTTGAAGGAGGTAATACCCTACGTCCTGCTTGATTGTTCTTGATGATATGAGTATTACAAGAGTTGATCTACCACGAGATCATAGAGGCTAAACCCTAGAAGCTAGCCTATGGTATGATTATATGTTGTCCTACAGACTAAACCCTCCGGTTTATATAGACACTGGAGGGGGCTAGGGTTACACAGAGTCGGTTACAAGGGAGGAGATCTACATATCTGTATTGCCTAGCTTGCCTTCCATGCCAAGGAGAGTCCCATCCGGACACAGGACGAAGTCTTCAATCTTGTATCTTCATAGTCCAATAGTCCGGCCAAAAGGATATAGTCCGGCTGTCCGGAGACCCCCTAATCCAGGACTCCCTCAGTAGCCCCTGAACTAGGCTTCAATGACGATGAGTCCAGCGCGCAGTATTGTCTTCGGCATTGCAAAGCGGGTTCCTCCTCCGAATACTCCATAGAAGATTTTGAACACCAGAATAGTGCCCGGTTCTGCAAAATAATTTCCACATAGCACTGTAGAGAGAATAATATTTCCACAAATCTAATATGCTAACGTGTTTAGATAGCACGACATCATGTCATGGCTTGGTCATTGTTCAAACCATTTTTCTCAACCCGCACCGCACATAACATGGGGCTGTTTTCTTGACACGTCTTGTCAAAGCAGAGATCGTGTCCCCCCTATTACGGGATTCTCATCAATACGGATGTGGGTAACCCAACCGTGCCATCAATTATGGCGCCTAGGGAATAAGCAGTTTTACCAGGCAAGTGGGGAGACACATCGCCTCTTTCGGCCTCATAAAGGGACAAGGATTTACCCCCTTTTACCCACGCCTTCTACCTCCTCGCTTATCCATTCTCACGCACTTGAGCTCTAGTGCCCAAGCTCGCATTCTACTTCTCAAACCACTCCAAGCATGTATGGAGCAGGAGGCAAGTGGATGGTCTCCTCTGTCATGGAGGAGAACATCGCAAAGTTGCGGGTGGCCGGATACCTAGCCGCGGATATCGCGCACCGGCTGCCCGATGCAGGGCAGAATGTCCCTACGCCCGAACCCCTTGAGAGGGTAGTTTTTCTTACCCATTTCGTCCATGGACTGGGATTTCCCCTCCACCCATTTGTCCACGGGCTCATGTTTTACTACGGGCTGGATTTTCATGATCTGGTCCCCAATTTCATCCTCAACATCTCGGCGTTTATCATCGTGTGTGAGGTCTTTCTCCACATCAGACCCCACTTCGGCCTATGGCTGAAAACCTTCAATGTTAAACCGAAGGTGGTGGGTGGCTAGCAAGCGGAGTGCGGAGGTGCCATGGTGGGCAAGATGCCTAACATCACCTGGCTAGAGGGCACCTATGTGGATACCATAAAGGGGTGGCAATCGGGGTGGTTCTACATCACCGAGCCGCGCGACTCCAACTGGGTAGCGGCCCCCAAATTTCGATCCGAAATCCCCACGCGGCTCACCTCCTGGAAAAGAGAAGGGCCTATCCTGGGGTTCTTCGGTAGAGTTGACCGGACTCCAGACCTGCATCAGGAACATGACGAGCAAGAAGATCAAGCTCGTCAACCTGGTACAGGTCATGCTCTTCCGCCAGATCCTCCCGTGTCAACGACGGGCATTGGATTTGTTGGAGTTCGACTCGGCCAAGCACCAGACGCTGCGAGAGCTCTATGACACGACGCACAAGGACGTCTGTAGGGTGTTGTTCAATGGCGCCGAGATTCGTCCTTCCCTCACCGAGGACTGCTGACTTGGCGCAAAGCGCCGCACCAATCCGGTAAGTTTTTATATCTCTCAGGGTATTTATTTGCCCCGGTTTAGTCATATGCAGGATCTAAGCCTCTATGTCATTAACAGGACTGGATAAAGACAGCGGAGCAGCTTGATTGCCTAGCCCCCCTGCCCGAAGATCGTGTAGGCGCTCTTCTAACAGAGATGCTGACTCCGGCACCTTACGAGGTGCCGATGAAGAAGACCAAGAAGAAGGCCACGGCAGCAGAGCAGCTTGATTGCCCAGCCCCCCTGCCCGAAGATCCTGTAGGCGCTCTCCTAACAGAGATGCTGACTCCGGCACCTTACGAGGTGCCGATGAAGAAGACCAAGAAGAAGGCCGCGGGGACCCGAAAGGGTCTCCGGTGCAAGGTTGTATCGGACTCATCGTCCGATGACTCCAACGCGCACTCCTCCCTGAAGACAAGGAGGAGGAAGAGGAAAGTTCTCCCCCCCCCAGCCGGGGGAGACAAGAAAAGGAAGGCCGACCCAACCGGGGAGGCCGAAGGGTCGAAGAAGGGCAAGACCCTCCCTCCGGACTGCTCCACGACGGCCGCCTACAGCGGCGATGAGTGGCTACCCAGGGTCAAGCCCCTTGCGAAGTTGTAAGTATCTAGACACCATAGTGATTCATGGTATGTTTTACTGCACTGCTTCTTCTCATGCCGAACATAATTATGCAGTCCGTCCCGAGCTCATCTCGACGCAACTTCGTCGAGTGGTTCGTTGGACTCATCGGATATGAACAGCGGTTCTCTTCCGACCGCCTCCACTCCTTGCCATGCGGACAACGTCGAGGTGTTGTCTCAACAGGCACCGGGCCAAGGGGAGGCAGTCCTGGGGGCGCCTCGAGGCGACCTTCCGGACCCTGGGCACAAAGGGAGCCGGACTCCTATGGGCTCCAGGTTCGGCCCCCAGCCGAACACTGCACCGGAATCTTTGGTGCCTCCGGACTCCGGCGGGCGACCCCCTGTTAAGGGGGCAAGCCGCCCGTTCTGGTGTCCTCTGTCTATCCAGAGGCACCGGACAACTTGCTGGAAGCGCTTCGCGGCGCTTCCATCGACGAAGAGCACCGCACTATCATGAGTGCGGTGATCGAGAAAGTTCAGTCCGCCAAGAATGGACTGATCGAAGCTTGCGCCAGCCTCCTAACAGGCTTTGAGGTAAGCAATGAAGATATAGGAAAATAAGCCTGCATGGATACTAGCCCCTGATGCTCTGTTCGGTGTTCAGAAAGAAAGGACGGATAGAGGATCAAATGATAAATCAGGAGTCTAATCAAAAAATATCTATGTGTATGTGCAGGCTTCATTGCTGGCCGCTGCCGCACGTACTGCGGAGGTCTCTGCGATGAAGCAGGACCTGGAGCGGTCTGAGGATGACCTCGGCCTTACCAAGAGGCAGCTCAAGGAGAGCAAAGGTAAGCAATACCCTTGTCTATATATTGAAAAAGAAGTTCGGATGTAAAGTAATAGGATCATCATGGATTTGCCAGGGGCCATGACCGAAGTGGCAACCCTGAGGAAGGCGCTGTCCAAGGCCGAAGACAAAGCGGCCAAGGAGCGCATTGAATGGGAGAAGCAAGAAGCCCGAGTAGGCGAGGTGCAGCAAGAGCTCGAGGCTCTCGCCAAAAATCATGAGTCCTTGGAGCTTGATTCTAAGACGCGAGAGTCCAAGCTTGCGTAGGCGCTTGAAAGCGTCCGGAGCGCCAAGGCCGAAGCCCGCAAGGCCCTCCAGGAGATTGATGCGGTGAAGAAGATAGCAGCGGGTAAGGCATTCATTATGCCAAGCAAGCACATGAAGGAAATTTTCCTTTTTCTTACCCAAGTTTGGAGCTCTCCAGGAGCGTTTGCAGATCTTCCCCGCAGTGTACTGGATGCCGTGGAGTTTTACCGAGTTGAGGAGGGGAGCTCGAGGGAGAAGTTGTTCTGGTCTCAGTATACTGGGACCGAACACCCCGTGCCCTTGAGCGACCAGCTGAAGCAGTTGGTCGAGCTTCACAAGGCGGCCGAACGAGCCATGAGGGGCCTTATAATCCGGTTGTGGCCTGGCGAGCCCCTGCCCGGCAGCTACTTCGGTCGGGTGAGGCGGCTGGTGGATGCCTGCCCACGGCTTGAAGTTATAAAGCGGTCCGTCTGCATTGAGGGTGCGCGCAGGGCTTTTGCCCGGGCGAAGGTGCACTGGGCGAAGCTAGACGCTGTGAAGCTGGTGAAGGAGGGGCCGCCGGAGGGCAAGGAGCATTGCTGCCCTAAGATGTACTATGAGAGTGTCCTGAAGGGTTCCCGCCTTGTGTCGGATGAGTGTGCCAAGGATGTAATTTTTGAATGAACATGCTCATGTGATCCTGTAATATGAAACGAGTTCATTTGCGCCATGCGACGCTTTTTTTAATTTAAAATATTACCTTCTGTACAGTTGTTTATAAAATCTGAGAGTTGGCCAGTCGTCGGCTTCTACCACCATGTAACTAGTACTGGGGTGTTCGGGATAAACCTGAGCACTCTTTACCCCAATTTTGGGTCCTTCAAGGGAGGTGTTCAGCGCAACGAACCAGGCAATCAGACTATAATGCTTTATCACTCTCACTTACCCATAGAAGTCTACAATTTTAAATTTTGGCAAAGCCCCTGGTATTCGGAAGGCCGAATTTGGGGCGCTATACACGCCTAAGCCAGACAAGGCCGACTCCTCGCCCAAAGCAGAAAAAGTCTTTAAGGACTTGAGACCTCTCGAACACCGACCAGTCTCTCGCCTTATCATGACAGTAAGTTTTTGGCTTTCTCTACTGAGGTGCTCGTCCAGAAGAACCGGGACACAATCACAGTAGTTCTCCCACCGCTACCTGAGCCGATATAGCGGAACGTAAGGTACCAAAGCATGGGAGCCGGGCAAACCCAACTATTGACCCAAGACATTATTCGGAGCTGATGCATATAATGCTATAAGTTTGGGGTGCCGCACTGTCTAAAGTGTTCGGACTTCTCGCGCCGTATTATGGGGTAAACGAAAGCCCCTGGCGTACTTACCGTACCCAAATTTACGGGTTCGGATTGTCGTCAATGGACATAAAGAAAAAAAAGGAATAAATAATGCAATAATAGACTAATGTTATGCATTGTTATTTAAATAATACGTCGAAGCATACTGGTACAGATAGT
The DNA here is from genome assembly GCF_056163025.1 of Triticum urartu. Taxonomy (NCBI): domain Eukaryota; kingdom Viridiplantae; phylum Streptophyta; class Magnoliopsida; order Poales; family Poaceae; genus Triticum; species Triticum urartu. The sequence goes on from NC_141874.1 coordinate 163,463,938, forward strand.
GCAATAAGCGGAAAGTAGGACTATTTGAAATGTCCTATCCAAGTGCAAGCTGTGTATGGATAGTAGAAAACGGGTATTATTATTAGAGACCACCTAGGGGTTCCCGTGTACATCTTGGCTTCTTGTCACCTTGGTTGTTCCTTCCGGTAACGTGTCCGGCAATCATACTGCCGGAAAGGGCTTCCAGAGAGTTAGGCCCTGAAAGAGAAAAGAAATTATAAAGATATACAGCCCCTAAGGCAGTTAAGCCGCATTGCGGGACGTGCCCTGATCGTGCCCCCGCCTATGTCCATGGTATTTTCAGTGCGTAATTATGTACGCACGGCACGGATTTTGTTGCTTGACTGGGACTGGGACGGGGGCCAAATTGCTAGGCGAGCTCTGAACATGCCAGGAGATCCTGTTGCAATTTACTCCGCATGCTTGAAGGTGTTCGGGGGCTGTATCACCAAATTAGTGGTTTGCCTTGAAAGGCTGCTTTGTGCTTCTGCTGCGAGTGCCGCAGTGTGCTCTTCCGTGCAGAGCGAGCGTTCTGTGTTTCCATTCACTGTTATGACCCCCCGAGGTCCTAGCATCTTGAGCTTGAGGTACGCGTAATGCGGTACTGCATTGAATTTTGCAAATGCAGTTCGTCCGAGCAGTGCATGATAGCCACTGCAAAACGGGACAATGTCGAAGATTAACTCCGCGCTTCGGAAGTTGTCCGGTGATCTGAAGATTACTTCCAGTGTGATTGAGCTCGTGGAATGGGCCTCTACACCTGGGATGATGCCCTTAAAGGTGGTTTTGGTGGGTTTGATCCTCAAGGGATCGATACCCATTTTGCGCACTGTATCCTGATAGAGCAGGTTTAGGCTGCTGCCGCCGTCCATAAGGACTTGAGTAAGATGAAATTCGTCGATGATGGGGTCTAGGACCAGTGCGGCGGATCCGCCATGACGGATATTAGTGGGGTGATCCCTGCAATCAAAGGTGATCGGGCAAGTAGACCATGGGTTGAACTTTGGGGCGACGGGCTCCATCGCATAGACGTCCCTTAGTGCACACTTCCACTCCCTCTTGGGAATGTGGGTTTTGTATATCATGTTCACCATCTTCACTTGTGGGGGGAACCCCTTCTGTCCTCCCGTGTTCGGCGGCCGGGGCTCCTCCTCGTCATCACTATGCAGCCCCTTGTCCTTGTTTTCGGCATTTAACTTGCCGGCCTGCTTGAACACCCAGCATTCTCTATTTGTGTGATTGGCTGGCTTGTCGGGGGTGCCGTGGATTTGACACGAGTGATCCAGTATGCGATCCAAACTGGACGGAGCCGGGGTACTACTTTTAAATGCCTTTTTCCGCTGACCGGATCTAGAGCCTCTGAATCCGGCATTGACTGTCATATCCTCGGTGTTATCGCTGTTATTGCGGCGCTTTGGTCTATTACGACGTTGTCTGCCGTTGGCATCTTTCGTATCCGAAGTGCTCGGATTCCTCGGTGTGTTATTGTTGCAAGCCAGCTAGCTATCCTCGCCCGCGCAAAAGCAGGTCATGAGTGTCGTGAGGGCTTCCATAGACTTCGGCTTCTCCTGGCCAACGTGGCGGGCAAGCCACTCGTCACGGATGTTGTGCTTGAATGCCGCGAGGGCTTCTGCGTCCGGACAGTCGACAATTTGGTTTTTCTTAGTCAAGAACTGAGTCCAGAATTGTCTGGCCGATTCCCCTGGCTGCTGAGTTATATGGCTCAAGTCATCAGCATCTGGTGGTCGCACATAAGTGCCCTGGAAGTTGTCAAGGAAAGCGTCTTCGAGATCCTCCCAACTGCCGACGGAGTCTGCTGGCAAGCTATTTAGCCAATGCCGAGCTGGTCCTTTGAGTTTTAGTGGGAGGTACTTGATGGCATGTAGATCATCACCGGGAGCCATGTGGATGTGAAGGAGGAAATCCTCAATCCATACCACGGGATCTATTGTACCGTCATATGATTCGATATTTACGGGTTTGAAACCCTCTGGGAATTCTTGATCCATAACTTCATCAGTGAAGCATAGGGGGTGTGCGGCGCCTCTGTGCCGGGCTATATCCCGACGCAGTTCATATGAGTCTTGTCTGCTGTATTCGGCCTGGACGGATTTGCTTTTGACGTATCCGGCGCGACGATCATCATCCCGTGTTGGCGCGCATGCCCGTGACCCATATATTGACCTTGCAAGTTTTGCCTTACTATCCAATACATCTCGCAGGTCCCGTGTGTTGCCCCGAGCCTTGGTATTTTAGATTGAGTGGCGGTGGGGTGCAGGCTGATCTTCAGGCTGGACCGCCTCTTTGGCTCGGTGCTACCCCTTGAGCACTGCGTTGGATTTCCCCGAAGAGGAAGGGATGATGCAGCAAAGTAGCGTAAGTATTTCCCTCAGTTTTTGAGAATCAAGGTATCAATCCAGTAGGAGGCTACGCTCGAGTCCCTCATACCTACACAAAAACAATAGCCCAACGCAACCAACGCGCTAGGGATTGTCAATCCCTTCATGGTCACTTACGAAAGTGAGATCTGTAGAGATGATAAATAATATTTTTTGGTATTTTTGGTATAGAGATGCAAAGTAAAAAGTAAAAGCAAAGCAATAATAAAGTGATGGAGATTGATATGATGAGAAAGAGACCTGGGGGCCATAGGTCTCACTAGTGGCTTCTCTCAAGAGCATAAGTATTCTACGGTGGGTGAACAAATTACTGTTGAGCAATTGACAGAATTGAGCATAGTTATGAGAATATCTAGGTATGATCATGTATATAGGCATCACGTCCGAGACAAGTAGACCGAAACGATTCTGCATCTACTACTATTACTCCACTCATCGACCGCTATCCAGCATGCATCTAGAGTATTAAGTTAAAAACAGAGTAACGCCTTAAGCAAGATGACATGATGTCGAGGGATAGTTTCATGCAATATGATAAAAAAAACATCTTGTTATCCTCGATGGAAACAATACACTACGTGCCTTGCTGCCCCTTCTGTCACTGGGAAAGGACACCGCAAGATTGAACCCAAAGCTAAGCACTTCTCCCATGGCAAGAAAAACAAATCTAGTAGGCCAAACCAAACTGATAATTCGAAGAGACTTGCAAAGATAACCAATCATACATAAAAGAATTTAGACAAGATTCAAATATTATTCATAGATAGACTGGATCATAAACCCACAATTCATCGGTCTCAACAAACACACCGCAAAAAGAAGATTACATCGAGTAGATCCCCATGAGAGAGGGGTGGAACATTGTATTGAGATCCAAAAAGAGAGAAGAACCATCTAGCTACTAGCTATGGACCTGTAGGTCTGAAGTAAACTACTCACACTTCATCGGAGGGGCTTGGATGATGATGTAGAAGCCCTCCATGATTGATGCCCCTTCCGGCGGAGCTCTGGAACAGGCCCCAAGACGGGATCTCATGGATACAGAAAGTTGTGGTGGTGGAATTAGGTTTTTGGCTCTGTCCCCTATCGTTTGGGGGTACGTGGATATATATAGGAGGAAGAAGTACGTCGGTGGAGCTTCGAGGGGCCCACGAGGTAGGGGGCGCGCCCTGGGGGGCGCCCTCCACCCTCGTGACCACCTCGTGGCTTTCTTGACGGAGGTCCAAGTCTCCTGGATCTTATCTGATGAGAAAATCACGTTTCCGAAGGTTTCGTTCCGTTTGGACTCCATTTGATATTCCTTTTCTTCGAAACCCTAAAACAGGCAAAAAACAACAATTCTGGGCTGGGCCTCTGGTTAATAGGTTAGTCCCAAAAATAATATAAAAGTGGAAAATAAAGCCCAATAATGTCTAAAACAGTAGATAATATAGCATGGAGCAATCAAGAATTATAGATACGTTGGAGACGTATCAAGCATCCCCAAGCGTAATTCCTCATCGTCCTCGAGTAGGTAAATGATAAAAACAGAATTTTTGATGCGGAGTGCTACTTGGCATAATTTTAATGTAATTATTCTTAATTGTGGTATGAATATTCAGATCTGAAAGATTCAAGACAAAAGTTCATATTGACATAAAAATGATAATACTTCAAGCATACTAACTAAGCAATTATGTCTTCTCAAAATAACAAGGCCAAAGAAAGTTCATCCCTACAAAATCATATAGTTTAGTCATGTTTCATTTTCGTCACACAAGAATGCTCTCATCATGCACAACCCCGGTGACAAGCCAAGCAATTGTTTCATACTTTAGTAATCTCAAACCTATAAGCTTTCACGCAATATATGAGCGCGAGCCATGGACATAGCACTATGGGTGGAATAGAATATAATGAGGGGGTTATGTGGAGAAGAAAAAAAGGAGAAAGTCTCACATAAACGAGGCTAATCAATGGGCTATGGAGATGCCCACCGATTGATGTTAATGCAAGGAGTAGGGATTGCCATGCAACGGATGCACTAGAGCTATAAATGTATGAAAACTCAACAAAATAAACTAGTGGGTGTGCATCCAACTTGCTTGCTCACAAAGACCTAGGGCACTTGAGTAGGCCCATTGTTGGAATATACAAGCCAAGTTCTATAATGAAAAATTCCCAGTAGTATATGAAAGTGATAATATGAGAGACTCTCTACTATGAAGATCATGGTGCTACTTTGAAGCACAAGTGTGGTAAAAGGATAGTAACATTGTCCCTTCTCTCTTTTTCTCTCATTTTTTTGGGGCCTTCTCTTTTTTTATGGCCTTTCTTTTTTTTGGGCCTTCTTTTTTATGGCCTTTTTTATACCTCACTTGGGACAATGCTCTAATAATGATGATCATCACACTTCTATTTATTTACAACTCAATGATTACAACTTGATACTAGAACAAAGATGGCTCTATATGAATGCCTCTGGCGGTGTACCGGGATATGCAATGAACCAAGAGTGACATGTATGAAAGAATTATGAGCGGTGGCTTTGCCACAAATACTATGTCAACTACATGATCATGCTAAGCAATATGATAATGATGAATGTGTCATGATAAACGGAATGATGAAAGTTGCATGGCAATATATCTCGGAATGGCTATGGAAATGCCATAATAGGTAGGTATGGTGGCTGTTTTGAGGAATATATAAGGAGGTTTATGTATGAAAGAGCGTATCATATCACGGGGTTTGGATGCACCGGCGAAGTTTGCGCCAACTCTCAATGTGAGAAAGCGCAATGCACGGTATCGAAGAGGCTAGCAAGGATGGAAGGGTGAGAGTGCGTATAATCCATGGACTCAACATTAGTCATAAAGAACTCACATACTTATTGAAAAAATCTACAAGTCATCAAAAACCTCGGCACTACGCGCATGCTCCTAGGTGGATAGATTGGTAGGTAAAGACCATCGCTCGTCCCCGACCGCCACTCATAAGGAAGACAATCAAATAACACCTCATGCTTCAAATTTGTTGCATAACGTTTACCATACGTGCATGCTATGGGACTTGCAAACTTCAACACAAGTACTTCTCAATTTCACAACTACTCAACTAGCATGACTTTGATATTATTACCTCCATATCTCAAAACAATCATCAAGCATCAAACTTTTCTTAGTATTCAACACACTCATACGAAAGTTTTATTATTAATCTTGCATACCAAGCATATTAGGATTTTAAGCAAATTACCATGCTATTAAGACTCTCAAAATAATCTAAGTGAAGCATGAGAGATCAATAGTTTCTATAAAACAAATCCACCACCGTGCTCTAAAAGATATAAGTGAAGTACTAGAACAAAACTATAAAGCTCAAAAGATATAAGTGAAGCAAATAGAGTATTCTATCAAATTCCAAATCATGTATGGCTCTCTAAAAAGGTGTGTACAGAAAGGATGATTGTGGTAAACTAACAAGCAAAGACTCAAATCATAAAAGACGCTCCAAGCAAAACACATATCATGTGGTGAATAAAAATATAGCTCCAAGTAAAGTTACCGATAGAAGTAGAGGAAAGAGGGGATGCCTTCCGGGGCATCCCCAAGCTTTGGCTTTTAGGTGTCCTTAGATTATCTTGGGGGTGCCATGGGAATCACCAAGCTTAGGCTCTTACCACTTCTTGTTCCATAATCCATCAAATCTTTACCCAAAACTTGAAAACTTCACAACACAAAACTTAAAGTAGAAAATCTCGTGAGCTCCGTAAGCGAAAGAAAACAAAAGACCACTTCAAGGTACTGTAATCAACTCATTATTTATTTATATTGGTGTTATACCTACTGTATTCCAACTTCTCTGTGGATTATAAACTATTTTACTAGACATAGATTCATCAAAATAAGCAAACAACACACGAAAAACAGAATCTGTCAAAAACAGAACAGTCTGTAGTAATCTGTAGCTAGCGCAAGATCTGGAACCCCAAAAATTCTAAAATAAATTGTTGGACGTGAAGAATTTATATATTGATCATATGCAAAAATAATTAACTAAATATCACTCTGAAAATAAAAATGACAGCAGTTCTCGTGAGCGCTAAAGTTTCTGTTTTTTACAGCAAGTTCAACAAGACTTTCCCCAAGTCTTCCCAACGGTTCTACTTGGCACAAACACTAATTAAACACAAAAAACACAACCAAAACAGAGTCTAAATAATTTATTTATTACTAAACAGGAACAAAAAGCAAGGAATAAAAATAAAATTGGGTTGCCTCCCAACAAGCGCTATCGTTTAACGCCCCTAGCTAGGCATAACAAGCAAGAATAGATCTAGGTATTGCCATCTTTGGTAGGCAATCCATAAGTGGCTCTCATGATAGATTCATATGGTAATTTTATTTTATTTCTAGGGAAGTGTTCCATGCCATTTTTAATGGAAATTGAAATCTAATATTCCCTTCCTTCATATCAATAATTGTACCAACCGTTCTAAGGAAAGGTCTACCAAGAATAATAGGGCAAGAAGGATTGCAATCTATATCAAGAATGATAAAATCTAAAGGCACATAGTTCCTATTAGCAACAATAAGAACATCATTAATTCTTCCCATAGGTTTCTTAATAGTGGAATCCGCAAGATGCAAGTTTAGAGAGCAATCATCAAAATCACGGAAATCTAGCAAATCACACACAGTTTTGGGAATACTAGAGACACTAGCACCCAAATCACACAAAGCATAAAACTCATAATTTTTTATTTAAATTTTAATAGTAGGTTCCCAATCATCATGAAGTTTTCTAGGGATAGAAACTTCCAATTCAAGTTTTTCTTCATAAGATTGCATCAAGGCATCAACGATATGTTTAGTGAACGCTTTATTTTGACTATAAGCGTGAGGAGACTTTAGCACGGATTGCAACAAGGAAATACAATCAATCAAGGAGCAATTTTCATAGTTAAATTCCTTGAAATCCATAATAGTGGGTTTAGCAACATCTAGGGTTTTAATTTCTTCAATCCCACTTTTATCAAATTTAGCATCAGGATCAACAAATTCCGAATTCTTAGAACGCCTTCTAGGTAAAGGTGGATCATATTCAGTCCCATCATTATCAAGATTCATATTGCAAAACAAAGATTTAATAGGGGACAAATCAATAACTTTTATATCTTCATCATTATTTTCATAGGAATCCGGTTTAGCGGCCATCTTATTGACTAAGGTAGCTTGCATATCTGAAATTTCAGCAGTTAATTTTTGAAGATGGGCAATTTGGGATCTTATACCATCAAATTCTTTAGACATATCATCGAGCTCTTTATTCATATAATTCATGAAACTTTTTTGTTCCTTAAGCTCATTTCTAAAGAAATTATTATGCTCAAATTGCAAAACCATAAACTTCCTGGTGTTGTTTTCGATCTCCTCTAACCTTTTAAGGTGAAGATCACCAAATCTAGGTAGAGCCATCGCGAAAAACAAGCAAACTAACAGACGAGCAAACAAACGGGCAAAAGAGGATAGTAGAGAGAGAGAGAGGGAGGATAGAGAAAGAGAGAGAGGGCGAATAAAACGGCAAGGGTGAAGTGGGGGAGAGGAAAACGAGAGGAAAATGGCAAATAATGTAATGCGGGAGATAGGGATTGTGTTGGGTACTTGGTATGTTGACTTTTGTGCAGACTCCCCGGCAACGGTGCCAGAAATTCTTCTTGCTACCCCTTGAGCATTGCGTTATATTTCTCCGAAGAGGAAGGGATGATGCAGCAAAGTAGCGTAAGTATTTCCCTCAGTTTTTGAGAACCAATGTATCAATCGAGTAGGAGGCTACGTTCGAGTCCCTCGTACCTACACAAAAACAATAGCTCAACGCAACCAACGCGTTTGGGGTTGTCAATCCCTTCACGGTCACTTACGAAAGTGAGATCTGATAGAGATGATAAATAATATTTTTTGGTATTTTTGGTATAGAGATGCAAAGTAAAAAGTAAAAGCAAAGCAATAATAAAGTGATGGAGATTGATATGATGAGAAAGAGACCCGGGGGGCATAGGTTTCACTAGTGGCTTCTCTCAAGAGCATAAGTATTCTACGGTGGGTGAACAAATTACTGTTGAGCAATTGACATAATTGAGCATAGTTATGAGAATATCTAGGTAGGATCATGTATATAGGCATCACGTCCGAGACAAGTAGACCGAAACGATTCTACATCTACTACTATTACTCCACTCATCGACCGCTATCCAGCATGCATCTAGAGTATTAAGTTAAAAATAGAGTAACGCCTTAAGCAAGATGACATGATGTAGAGGGATAGTTTCATGCAATATGATAAAAAAAACATCTTGTTATCCTCGATGGCAACAATACAATACGTGCCTTGCTGCCCCTTCTGTCACTGGGAAAGGACACCGCAAGATTGAACCCAAAGCTAAGCACTTCTCCCATGGCAAGAAAAACAAATCTAGTAGGCCAAACCAAACTGATAATTCGAAGAGACTTGCAAAGATAACCAATCATACATAAAAGAATTCAGACAAGATTCAAATATTATTCATAGATAGACTGGATCACAAACCCACAATTCATCGGTCTCAACAAACACACCACAAAAAGAAGATTACATCGAATAGATCCCCACGAGAGAGGGGTAGAACATTGTATTGAGATCCAAAAAGGGAGAAGAACCATCTAGCTACTAGCTATGGACCCGTAGGTCTGAAGTAAACTAGTCACACTTCATCGGAGGGGCTTGGATGATGATGTAGAAGCCCTCCGTGATTGATGCCCCTTCCGGCGGAGCTCTGGAACAGGCCCCAAGATGGGATCTCGTGGATACAGAAACTTGCGATGGTGGAATTAGGTTTTTGGCTCTGTCCCCGATCGTTTGGGGGTACGTGGATATATATAGGAGGAAGAAGTACGTCGGTGGAGCTTCGAGGGGCCCATGAGGCAGGGGGCGCGCCCTGGGGGGGCGCCCTCCACCCTCGTGACCACCTCGTGGCTTTCTTGACGGAGGTCCAAGTCTCCTGGATCTTATCTGATGAGAAAATCACGTTTTCGAAGGTTTCATTCCGTTTGGACTCCGTTTGATATTCCTTTTCTTCGAAACCCTAAAACAGGCAAAAAACAGCAATTCTGGGCTGGGCCTCCGGTTAATAGGTTAGTCCCAAAAATAATATAAAAGTGGAAAATAAAGCCCAATAATGTCTAAAACAGTAGATAATATAGCATGGAGCAATCAAGAATTATAGATACGTTGGAGACGTATCAAGCATCCCCAAGCTTAATTCCTGCTCGTCCTCGAGTAGGTAAATGATAAAAGCAGAATTTTTGATGCTGAGTGCTACTTGGCATAATTTTAATGTAATTCTTCTTAATTGTGGTATGAATATTCAGATCTGAAAGATTCAAGACAAAAGTTCATATTGACATAAAAATGATAATACTTCAAGTATACTAACTAAGAAATTATGTCTTCTCAAAATAACATGGCGAAAGAAAGTTCATCCCTACAAAATCATATAGTTTAGTCATGTTTCATTTTCGTCACACAAGAATGGTCTAATCATGCACAACCCCGGTGACAAGCCAAGCAATTGTTTCATACTTTAGTAATCTCAAACCTATAAGCTTTCACGCAATATATGAGCGCGAGACATGGACATAGCACTATGGGTGGAATAGAATATAATGAGGTGGTTATGTGGAGAAGACAAAAAGGGAGAAAGTCTCACATTAACGAGGCTAATCAATGGGCTATGGAGATGCCCACCGATTGATGTTAATGCAAGGAGTAGGGATTGCCATGCAACGGATGCACTAGAGCTATAAATGTATGAAAGCTCAACAAAATAAACTAGTGGGTGTGCATCCAACTTGCTTGCTCACGAAGACCTAGGGCACTTGAGGAGGCCCATTGTTGGAATATACAAGCCAAGTTCTATAATGAAAAATTCCCAGTAGTATATGAAAGTGATAATATGAGAGACTCTCTACTATGAAGATCATGGTGCTACTTTGAAGCACAAGTGTGGTAAAAGGATAGTAACATTGTCCCTTCTCTCTTTTTCTCTCATTTTTTTTGGGGCCTTCTATTTTTTTATGGCCTTTCTTTTTTTGGGCCTTCTTTTTTTATGGCCTTTTTTATACCTCACTTGGGACAATGCTCTAATAATGATGATCATCACACTTCTATTTATTTACAACTCAATGATTACAACTTGATACTAGAACAAAGATGGCTCTATATGAATGCCTCTGGTGGTGTACTGGGATATGCAACGAACCAAGAGTGACATGTATGAAAGAATTATGAACGGTGGCTTTTCCACAAATACTATGTCAACTACATGATCATGCTAAGCAATATGACAATGATGAATGTGTCATGATAAACGGAATGATGAAAGTTGCATGGCAATATATCTCAGAATGGCTATGGAAATGCCATAATAGGTAGGTATGGTGGCTGTTTTGAGGAAGATATAAGGAGGTTTATGTGTGAAAGAGCGTATCATATCACAGGGTTTGGATGCACCGGCGAAGTTTGCGCCAACTCTCAATGTGAGAAAGGGCAATGCACAGTATCGAAGAGGCTAGCAAGGATGGAAGGGTGAGAGTGCGTATAATCCATGGACTCAACATTAGTCATAAAGAACTCACATACTTATTGAAAAAATCTACAAGTCATCAAAAACCTCGGCACTACGCGCATGCTCCTAGGTGGATAGATTGGTAGGTAAAGACCATCGCTCGTCCCCGACCGCCACTCATAAGGAAGACAATCAAATAACACCTCATGCTTCAAATTTGTTGCATAACGTTTACCATACGTGCATGCTATGGGACTTGCAAACTTCAACACAAGTACTTCTCAATTTCACAACTACTCAACTAGCATGACTTTGATATTATTACCTCCATATCTCAAAACAATCATCAAGCATCAAACTTTTCTTAGTATTCAACACACTCATACGAAAGTTTTATTATTAATCTTGCATACCAAGCATATTAGGATTTTAAGCAAATTACCATGCTATTAAGACTCTCAAAATAATCTAAGTGAAGCATGAGAGATCAATAGTTTCTATAAAACAAATCCACCACCGTGCTCTAAAAGATATAAGTGAAGTACTAGAGCAAAACTATAAAGCTCAAAAGATATAAGTGAAGCAAATAGAGTATTCTATCAAATTCCAAATCATGTATGGCTCTCTAAAAAGGTGTGTACAGAAAGGATGATTGTGGTAAACTAACAAGCAAAGACTCAAATCATAAAAGACGCTCCAAGCAAAACACATATCATGTGGTGAATAAAAATATAGCTCCAAGTAAAGTTACCGATAGAAGTAGAGGAAAGAGGGGATGCCTTCCGGGGCATCCCCAAGCTTTGGCTTTTAGGTGTCCTTAGATTATCTTGGGGGTGCCATGGGAATCACCAAGCTTAGGCTCTTACCACTTCTTGTTCCATAATCCATCAAATCTTTACCCAAAACTTGAAAACTTCACAACACAAAACTTAAAGTAGAAAATCTCGTGAGCTCCGTAAGCGAAAGAAAACAAAAGACCACTTCAAGGTACTGTAATCAACTCATTATTTATTTATATTGGTGTTATACCTACTGTATTCCAACTTCTCTGTGGATTATAAACTATTTTACTAGACATAGATTCATCAAAATAAGCAAACAACACACGAAAAACAGAATCTGTCAAAAACAGAACAGTCTGTAGTAATCTGTAGCTAGCGCAAGATCTGGAACCCCAAAAATTCTAAAATAAATTGTTGGACGTGAAGAATTTATATATTGATCATATGCAAAAATAATTAACTAAATATCACTCTGAAAATAAAAATGACAGCAGTTCTCGTGAGCGCTAAAGTTTCTGTTTTTTACAGGAGATAGGGATTGTGATGGGTACTTGGTATGTTGACTTTTGTGCAGACTCGCAGGCAACGGTGCTAGAAATTCTTCTTGCTACCCCTTGAGCACTGCGTTGGATTTCCCCCAAGAGGAAGGGATGTTGCAGCAAAGTAGCATAAGTATTTCCCTCAGTTTTTGAGAACCAATGTATCAATCGAGTAGGAGGCTACGCTCGAGTCCCTCGTACCTACACAAAAACAATAGCTCAACGCAACCAACGCGCTTAGGGGTTGTCAATCCCTTCACGGTCACTTACGAAAGTGAGATCTGATAGAGATGGTAAATAATATTTTTGTTATTTTTGGTATAGAGATGCAAAGTAAAAAGTAAAAGCAAAGCAATAATAAAGTGATGGAGATTGATATGATGAGAAAGAGGCTCGGGGGCCATAGGTTTCACTAGTGGCTTCTCTCAAGAGCATAAGTATTCTACGGTGGGTGAACAAATTACTGTTGAGCAATTGACAGAATTGAGCATAGTTATGAGAATATCTAGGTATGATCATGTATATAGGCATCACATCCGAGACAAGTAGACCGAAACGATTCTGCATCTACTACTATTACTCCACTCATCGACCGCTATCCAGCATGCATCTTGAGTATTAAGTTAAAAATAGAGTAACGCCTTAAGCAAGATGACATGATGTAGAGGGATAGTTTCATGCAATATGATAAAACCCCATCTTGTTATCCTTGATGGCAACAATACAATACGTGCCTTGCCGCCCCTTCTGTCACTGGGAAAGGACACCGCAAGATTGAACCCAAAGCTAAGCACTTCTCCCATGGCAAGAAAAACCAATCTAGTAGGACAAACCAAACTGATAATTCGAAGAGACTTGCAAAGATAACCAATCATACATAAAAGAATTCAGAGAAGATTCAAATATTATTCATAGATAGACTGGATCATAAACCCACAATTCATAGGTCTCAACAAACACACCGCAAAAAGAAGATTACATCGAATAGATCTCCACGAGAGAGGGGGAGAACATTGTATTGAGATCCAAAAAGAGAGAAGAAGCCATCTAGCTACTAGCTATGGACCCGTAGGTCTGAACTAAACTACTCACACTTCATCGGAGGGGCTTGGATGATGATGTAGAAGCCCTCCATGATTGATGCCCCCCCCGGCGGAGCTCCGGAACAGGCCCCAAGATGGGATCTCGTGGATACAGAAAGTTGCGACGGTGGAATTAGGTTTTTGGCTCCGTCCCCGATCGTTTGGGGGTACGTGGATATATATAGGAGGAAGAAGTACATCGGTGGAGCTTCGAGGGGGCCATGAGGCAGGGGGTGCGCCCTAGGGGGCGCCCTCCACCCTTGTGACCACCTCATGGCTTTCTTGACGGAGGGTCCAAGTCTCCTGGATCTTATCTGGTGAGAAAATCACGTTTCCGAAGGTTTCATTCCGTTTGGACTCCGTTTGATATTCCTTTGCTTCGAAACCCTAAAACAGGCAAAAAACAGCTATTTTGGGATGGGCCTCCGGTTAATAGGTTAGTCCCAAAAATAATATAAAAGTGGAAAATAAAGCCCAATTATGTCTAAAACAGTAGATAATATAGCATGGAGCAATCAAAAATTATAGATACGTTGGATACGTATCACTCGGCCACGCAGTGGCCGGTCAGCCGCATCGTACACTAGTGCATAAGGTTTCAATGCTTCCTCCTCGAGGTGAGGTAGCAACCTGCGTTTTGGGTAACTCTTGGAGGGGCGCTCTAGTTCGTATTCCTCGGCCGCAAGGACTTCGGTCCATCTGTCTGCTAGCAAGTCTTGATCAGCTTGAAGCTGTTGTTGCTTTTTCTTCAAGCTATTTGATGTGGCCATAAGCCGGCGCTTGAAGCGCTCCTGTTCGACGGGGTCCTCAGGCATGGTAAATTATTCGTCGCCGAGGCTCGCCTCGTCTTCGGAGAGAGGCATGTAATTGTCCTCCTCCGGTTCTCCATCCGCTGACTGCTCTGGAGGGCTGGCTTGTTCATCCTCCGGCTCTACATCGTGCTGGAGGGGATTGTGGTTGTCTTCAGCACTATCCGGAGTTTTATTATCTCCTGTGCCGGTATCACTACTTTTGCTGTGGCGGGACCTAGAGCGGCGCCGCTGACGTCAGCGCTTGGGTTGCTTCTTGGATGGGTCATCCTCCGCTGTCTCGTTGCCATTGCCTTCTTTACGGGTGTCCACCATATATATGTCGTATGATGAGGTAGCGGTCCAGCGCCCTATGGGCGATGGTTCCTGCTCGTCTCCTGCATCATCGTCCATACCGTCGATGTCTTCGAAGTCGAAGTCGAGCATGTCAGTTAAATCGTCGACAGTGGCTACTAAGTGGATGGTGGGTGGGCAGTGAATTTCTTCGTCGTCCGCATCCCATTCTAGCCAGACATAGTTCGGCCAAGGTTCTCCTGACAGGGAGAGGGACCTCAATGAATTTAGCACGTCACCGAAGGGCGAGTGCTGAAAGATATCCGCGGAGGTGAACTCCATGATCAGCGCCCAGTCGGATTCGACGGGCACGGATGTAGGCGGCTCGGAGTCCGTGGCTGGAGGTGAATCCAGTGGTTCTGCGACACGGCTCTCATAAGAGGTGAAGTTAGTATCCGGCTCTATTGCCACTGAGAGTGCGGCCTCCATGGCGGGGTCTATCCCTCCGCTCTTGGATGGCGCGATTTGCTCCGGATTGACGGCCGGAGTAGTTGCAGATGTGATCTCCCGAACACTGTCCGACGGCAGAGTTACATCGTGCTCGTCGTGACTGTGCGGCGCACCTGACATAGGCTCGAATCCGTCGAAGATCAAGTCTCCGTGGATGTCGGCAGTGTAGTTTAAATTTCCAAACCTGACCTGATGGCCAGGGGCGTAGCTCTCAATCTGCTCCAGATGGCCAAGCGAATTGGCCCGCAGTGCGAAGCCACCGAATACAAAAATCTATCCGGGGAGGAAAACCTCACCCTGGACCGCATCGCTACTGATGATCGAGGGAGCCATCAAGCCTTATGGTGAAGACACAGTGGAACTCTCAATGAAATCACCAATGTCGGTGTCAAAACCGGCGGCCCTCGGGTAGGGGGTCCCGAGTTGGGCGTCTAAGGTGGATGGTAATAGGAGACAAGGGACGCGATGTTTACCTGGGTTCGGGCCCTCTTGAAGGAGGTAATACCCTACGTCCTGCTTGATTGTTCTTGATGATATGAGTATTACAAGATTTGATCTACCACGAGATCGTAGAGGCTAAACCCTAGAAGCTACCCTATGGTATGATTATATGTTGTCCTACGGACTAAACCCTCCGGTTTATATAGACACCGGAGGGGGCTAGGGTTACACAGAGTTGGTTACAAGGGAGGAGATCTACATATCTGTATTACCTAGCTTGCCTTCCACGCCAAGGAGAGTCTCATCCGGACATGGGACGAAGTCTTCAATCTTGTATCTTCATAGTCCAATAGTCCGGCCAAAGGATATAGTCCGGCTGTCCGGAGACCCCCTAATCTAGGACTCCCTCAGAGGTAGACATTTCCACGGAAGCCGAAAATTTGGAATCGCTTCAGCCAAAAAACTGGCGCGCAAAGTGTCATCAGACACGGTCCCTTATTCAGAACTGTGTATGATATGTGGACATCACAAACAATTCAGATAGCTTCACCTGTGTGTGATGAGTTTGAACTTCAAAAGTTTTGGTTCGAATTTCCATGGTTACAGTGGTCATCCACGTCATTGCATAATTTGGGTACACAAAGGAGACTACAGCACACCTACACTTCTTAATCGAGCAAGTTTAGCAATTAAACAGATTAGCTGACCTAAACATTACTCTAACAAATTAAAGACCGACACTCTTAATTAAACAAAACAAAGAGTACTACTGTGGTCGGTGCTCGTCGATCTCCGCCACCGCCTCCATATCTAGCTCATTCCCGACGATCTCCTGGGGAAGGGGCTCCATGGCATCCATCGCACCATACATGGCAAGCATCTCTCCATATGCGTCCACCATCTCTTTGGAAAAGGCCGCCATGAGCTGGGCATGGGCGGAAGCGATCTGGGCTTGGACGGGCTCCGTCGTTGCAAGGTATGCAACGGAGGAACGGACGGCTGCTCGAACGCTCTCGGCGATTGCCAGCTCTTCGGCCGTGGGTTGCCGACCGTTGTCGGAGAAGCTTCGTTTGATTTGTGCGGTGACCGCCAGGAGTTGGGCGTGGGTGGCCTCAACATGGTCGTGGGCGGCCTCCATCAGGGCTAAGGCCATCGCTGCGGAACGGACAGTTGGTGTGCCGCTCTTGCCAGTTGCTATCCCCAAGGCAGATGTTGCTGCCGCCACCTGAGAAGCAACATCGGCCGTTTGGGATGCCTTTGCCGCCCGGTCGCAGATTGTGGCCACGCTCATGCACCTTGTTAGCATGCGGATGGAGGCTGCGGCCGCTCTCTTGCCGGAGTGGGCTACCAAAGTTGCCCTCACGACGTGGGTCCACGTGCCCATCTTTCACCGACGACAATTGAAAAGTGAAATGATATTTGGGGAGCGAGCTAGTGTGCTTGCAACGCTGGCTGTGGACTGTAGCCGACGCACCTTCTCGCGTAAGCCATAGGCGTACTATACACTGACGGTGCTCCAGGATATTTTGTGCAGCATCTCACACAGTTGCTGATAGTAAACTGTGTGCGATCTACTTGATTTTCATCTTGATTTGTGTCGGTGTCAAAACCGGCGGATCTCGGGTAGGCGGTCCCGAACTGTACGTCTAAGGCAGATGGTAACAAGAGGCAAGGGACACGATGTTTTACCCAGGTTCGGGTCCTCTTAATGGAGGTAATACCCTACGTCCTGCTTGATTGTTCTTGATGATATGAGTATTACAAGAGTTGATCTACCACGAGATCGTAGAGGCTAAACCCTAGAAGCTAGCCTATGGTATGATTGTATGTTGTCCTACGGACTAAACCCTCCGGTTTATATAGACATTGGAGGGGGCTAGGGTTACACAGAGTCGGTTACAAGGGAGGAGATCTACATATCCGTATTGCCTAGATTGCCTTCCACGCCAAGGAGAGTCCCATACGGACAGGGACGAAGTCTTCAATCTTGTATCTTCATAGTCCAACAGTCCCGCCAAAGGATATAATTTGGCTGTCCGGAGACCCCCTAATCCAGGACTCCCTTAGTAGCCCTGAACCAGGCTTCAATGACGATGAGTCCGGCGCGCAGTATTGTCTTCAGCATTGCAAGGCGGGTTCCTCCTCCGAATACTCCATAGAAGATTTTGAACACCAGAATAGTGTCCGGTTCTGCAAAGTAATTTCCACATACCACCGTAGAGAGAATAATATTTCCACAAATCTAATCTGCTGACGTGTTTAGACAGCATAACGTTACGTCATGGCTCGGTCATTATTCGAACCGTTTTTCTCAACCAGCATCGCGCATATCGCAAGACGGTTTTCTTGACACGTCTTGTCGAAGCAGAGATCGTGTCCCCCTTATTACAGGATTCTCATCAATACGGACGTGGGTAACCCACTCGTGGCCGTTGGTATGACTCCTCGATTTTAGGCGAGCCCCAAAACGACCGCGAGGAGGACGCTTGATATTCACCCTTTTTATAAAGAGGCCAAGACCTGTCCCTTTTTCCTCTCGCGCTCAATCGAATCCTTCCCCCACCTCGAGTTCCAACACCCCAGGCTCAGGTCAGGCGCTTCGGACCTTCAACCATGTACGGATCCAACCTCCAAGGTCGGTGGATGCCTTCCTCTGTCACAGAGGAGGACATCAAGAAGCTGAGAGAGGCCAGATATCTGACCGCCGACATTTCGCACAGGCTGCCTGCCCGAGGGCAGGTCATCCCCACTCCCGAACCCAACGAGAGTGTTGTGTTCGTCTCTCACTTCCTCCGAGGACTATTCCTCACTCTGGATCCCTTTGTTAGGGGACTCATGTTCTACTATGGGCTGGATTTCCATGATCTGGCCCCGGATTCCCTCCTTCACATCTCGTCATTCATCATCGTATGTGAGGCCTTCCTCCACATTACCCCTCACTTCGGCCTATGGCTCAAGACCTTCAACGTGAAGCCGAAGACGATCGAGGGGCGGCACGTAGAGTGTGGAGGTGCCGCAATAAGCAAAAGCACTAATGCTCCATGGGCAGAGGGTTCCTTCCCAGAGGTATCCAGTTTGTGGCGGCGGGAGTGGTTTTATATCACAGCTCCCCGAAGTGCCAAGTGGGCAACCATCCCTGCCTTTCGCTCGGGCCCCCCACCACAACTGACGTCATGGATCAGCGAGGGGCTGAACTGGGGTCCAGTAAAGGATGTGCCGATATTGCAGAGTCGCATCCGAGATCTCATTGAGAGAGACGTCAACCTGGTCACGGTGATGCAGGTCATGCTAGTTCGCCAGGTCCTGCCTTGCAAACGTAGACCTCTCCGTTTGTGGGAGTTCAACCTGGAGGGACCACGAATCATTCAGCACTTCCTCGGCATGATGCTCGAGGACATGTAAAAGTTGTTCTTCGGATCACAAATAAAGTGTCCGCACACCACCGAGGATGCGGGTCTGAGCTGTAATCGCCCGGATACCCAAGTAAGTAATCCCATGGCCGAACACACTGTTTCTCTTATTTATCACAGCATCATGTTGAAAAGTCGCTCTTTGACCAGGACCGGATAACAAAGGCGAAGATGATCAGGTGTCCGGCCCCCCTTCCCGAGGGCTTGGCCAATCTAGTACTGGACAGAATGCTGGAGCCGGCGCCTTATCAGGTGCCCTCGAAGGAAGATGAAGGGGGGAATAAAGAAGCCGGAAGCGAGCCTCACTCATTACACATCCCAACCGGGGGAACGAGCGCCTCCGCGAAGGAGGACAATCAGGGAGAAGAATCTGACATCACCGTGAAGGAGGACAACCCGGGGAAGGAAGAGGACCACCTCTGAAGATCCGGAAACAGAGGTTTCCAAACGAGGGAAGAAATCTTCGCTAGAGGGTCCTGCCCCAAGGGGTACCCTTGCCGCACAGTGTCCGCAAGGGAATCAGCCCTCTACCGAGCTGTAAGTAATCAAAAAGTACTTAGTAGTGAAAATATCCTACCTTACTTCTGAAGACAATAACCGAAGCTTATATCTTGTAGTTCGGATCGTAGCCCTTCTCGACAGAGTTCGTCTTCGGGGGATCTTCTTCCGGAGATGATGGAGAGCGAAACACCTCCCCCTGCCACCCCGCCCTATGAGGCGGGCGACCCAGAAGTGTTGTCGCGGAGGTTTTCTCCTGATCTGCCAAGGCCAGGGGGTAATCCCTTGGCCACCCGGAATCCTCAGTATTCGGCTCCTAAAGAGAGCAACAGAAAGAGTCCGGAACCGTATAGTGTGCGGTCGGACGCACTGAAGGATCTTCTGGAGCAAGCGGCCATCTCAGAAGCGCATCGTACGCTAATGAGTACGGTAGTTGAAAGGATTTCATCCACTGAAAGCGGATTGCATGAAGCTTTTATGAGTCTGCTGAAAGGCTTTGAGGTACGTGACATAGTGTATGTTTTTGACAGTACCGCACACGTTAGGTGTGCCCTATGCAGATAGTAGCCCCTGAGACTCTGGTTGTCCTCGAAAACGGCGGCAAAAAGAGGATCATAGTCCCAGGTAATAACCAGACCGCCTTTATGTGCAGGTGGCTGAAGCACCGGTGGCTAGCCGGACTGATGGGTTTGCCGAGCTAAAGCGGCAACTTGATGCGGCAGATGCCGACATCGTGCTTGTCAACAAGCGGCTTGATGTGGCACAGGGTAAGTGATTTCTCCGATGATCAATGCAAAGTAAGAGGAGCATGATGCCAGTATCTTTAATATGTTGTGACTGCAGATGGAGCTGCCACCGTGGAGACCCTTCGGGTAGAGCTTGCCCGAGCCAAGGAACAAGCAAGGAATAGCGATGCGGCCGCTCTAAAGGCGGTCAAAGAGCTGAGGGCCGAACAGTCTGCGCATTGCCAGAGCAAGGAAAGGATAGCCAAGATGGCCATTGAGTTGAAAGATGCTGCTGACCGTTACCAGCTTCTTGATAAAGAAAGCCGGGCGAGGGTGATGGACATGGAAAAGGCCATGGTAGCAGCCAAGGAAGCTCACTCTATCAGAGCAACGAAGGAGGAGTTGCATCAAGCTGCAGATATCGTGGCTGGGAAGCCCTTCTTGTTGCAGACTAAGTTCGGAGATCCGAAGTATGCTCCTCTTGACCAACTATGGAGTTCGGCGGACGCCTACATTGATTTGGCAGCAAGTGCTACTGATGCGGCCGAGTACTTCAACGATCAAAAAGATCGCGAAGTGGAAAAGTTGTTCTGGTCACAGTTCCATTCTCCAGTGCATCCGCTGTTGTTGAATGAGCGAATGGCCGAGTGGGCCGAGCTCCATAGGTTGTCCGTACTCGCCATGAGGTCTGTTGTGGATCATCTGTGGCCGGGAGGGCCAAGGCTGAATAGTTACTTTAGTTTGGTGCAACAATTCCTTGGTGTTGTGCCGCACATCGACGCTATGAAGAGGTCGGCGTGCATAGAGGGTGCGTGGATGGCCTTTGCCCGTGTCAAGACATACTGGGCAGAGATGGAGGCCACCATTGTTGCAACACAGGGATCGACCGTGGGCCGAGTGGCTGTCGAGCACTACTTTGAAGAAGTTCTTGAAGGCGTTTGTTCGATAGAGGCTCAGTGCTCGAAGAATATTATGTTCTAGTGACATGTACTCCCATTGTAAGAACAATGTTTTATTGAGTGGTCAAGGCTGTGTTTATACTTTTGCCTGAAAGTATTATGATGCCTCCTGTGTAGCCGTTTATGTATATATGTATATAACCTGAAAGTTTGCAGTCGTTGGCTTCCGCCCCCACGCATATAATGCGGGGGTGTTCGCAAAAAACGTGTATTCACACTTGATCCAACGTCTTGGTCCATTAAGGAGGTGGTAGCGCAGCGAATGAGGCAATCGGACTATATTGCTTTAACACTTTCACTTAGCCATAGGAGTTTGACGGTGGGGCTACTATATAGCCCCTGGTACTTTTGCACTCGTCCGAATACGGGGCGCGTATGTACATGACCGGGAAACGGCCCTTCGTTAATGCAGAGGAATCCTGAAGATTCTGCTGAGTCATCGAGTGGTTGACCAGTCTCGCGTTGTATCATGACAGTCAGTTTTCGGCTTTCTCTACTAAGGTGCTCGTCCGGATGAACCAGGGCACAGTCGCAGTAGTTCTCCCAGTGCTATCTTAGCCGATATAGCGGAACGTAAGGTACCAAAACATGGGAGCCGGGCAAACCCAACATTTGACCAAAGACATGATTTGGAGCTGATGCATATGAGGCCAAACTCGCGACATCGAACACTCCCTAAGGTATTCGGTCTTTATAACATATGCCAGGCTGAACAATGCCCTGAATCATAAACCATGGGTGTCCAGGTACGTGCAATATCCTAACATGGCCACATGCCAATACGTCGGCATCCTTCTCGGTTGTATTGAGTATACGGAGGATGTGAACAACAAGAGACAGTAAAAAAGGTTGATGCGGGGTCTTAATCTAAAAAGAAACCTTTGAGCGGGTCCCTGCTGCACGTCTGTGCCTGTGTCTCCATTGTGCCATGTCCTGAACGGGTGTAGCATGATTGTCATTTGTAAAAGAGAAGAACTTAGGTGAAAGTTGTTGTGCCAGAAAATTGGTTATTATCAATAAACCAGTAAAATTCAAGATAAGTCAAGTTGAGCCGGACTAGCCCTGATTACACACGGGAAGCCCCTGGTACCGTCTAGGGGGGCTTGATCATCAAACCCATCTCATGTATATGTAGTGGTGCACCGGACTCATCTAACCGTGTCTGTGGTCTTGACGACCTGTCATTTTTCCTGGTTGGTGAGGCCGTCTAGTGCTCGGTGGCTAAAGCCGCCGCACATTCTTCCGCACGTAGAGCACGCTCAATATTTATGCTAACTGTGATGGTGCCACGTGGACCGGGCATCTTAAGCTTGAGAGAAGCGTAATGCGGGATTGCATTAAAGCGAGCGAAAGCCGCTCTTCCGAGTAGTGCCTGATAGCCACTTCGGAATGGAGCGATGTAGAAATTTAACCTTTCGCTTCGGAAGTTGTCGGAAGAACCGAATACAACCTCTAGTAATAGAGAGCGCGTGCAGCGGGCCTCTAGGCCTGGTATTACTCCCTTGAAGGTAGTAGTACGGTAGCTTATTTTTGTCGGGTCTGTCCCCATTTTGCAGACTGTGTCCTGATATATCAAGTTTAGACCACTGCCGCCGTCCATGAGGACTTGTGTGAGATGGTATCCGTTTATTATTGGGTCTAACACCAAGGCAGCCGATCCTACGTGTTGGATGCTTGTCACGTGATCCCCGTGATCAAAAGTGATCGGGCAGGCCAACCAGGGGTTGAACCTGGGGTGACGGGCTCTATGGTGCGTGTCTCGGGGTGCATGTTTGCTTCTCCTTTTCGTCACATGGATCATGTTGACTGTTTTAACCTCTGGTGGGAATTTTTTCTGTCCTCCAGTTCTTTGCTGGCGAGGCTCGTCCTCGTCTTCGCTTGGTGTCTCCCCCCCTGTGTTCAGCGTTTAGCTTACCGGCCTGCTTGAAGAACTAGCATTCTCTGTGGGTATGATTTGCAGGTTTATTGGGGTGCCATGAATCTGAAATAGTTTGTCAAGAATCTTGTTTAGGCCAGACAGTCCGTCTCTGCTGCCTTTGGAAGGCTTTTTCCACTGACCTGGTCAAGAGCCCCTGAATCCGGCGTTTACCGCCGTATTATCTGGGCTATCTTCTTTATTTCGACGCTTGCTTTTATTGCGTCGTGGTTTTCCATTGCCATCCCTGACTTCGGATGTGCTTGGGTCGCTGGTACTCCTGCGGGCTAACCAGCTGTCTTCGTGCGCGCAAAAGCGGGTCATGAGACTTGTTAGAGCTGCCATTGTTCTCGGTTTTTCTTGGCCGAGGTGTCTGGCGAGCCATTCGTCTCGGACGCTGTGTTTGAAAGCTGCTAAGGCTTCGGCATTCGGATAGTCGACGATTTGGTTCTTTTTGGTGAGAAACATGATCCAAAGCTTTCAGGCGGACTCTCCACACTGTTGAATTATATGACTTAAATCGTCTGCATCCGGAGGTCGGACGTAGGTCCCTTGAAAATTAGCCCGAAAAGCGTCCTCAAGCTCCTCCCAACTTCCAATTGAGTTTTCGGGGAGGCTTTTCAGCCAGTGCCGAGCTGGTCATTTAAGCTTGAGGGGCAAGTATTTAATGGCATGGAGATCGTCTCCATGAGCCATATGGATATGGAGGATAAATTCCTAAATCCAGACCCCAGGGTCTGTGGTCCCGTCGTACGCTTCTATGTTC
Organism: Triticum urartu; assembly: GCF_056163025.1. Lineage (NCBI taxonomy): Eukaryota > Viridiplantae > Streptophyta > Magnoliopsida > Poales > Poaceae > Triticum > Triticum urartu. The sequence goes on from NC_141874.1 coordinate 163,487,630, forward strand.
ACTGGTTTGAATCCTTTTGGGAATTCGTGGTCCAGCACCTCATCGGTGAAACATAGGGGGTGTGCGGCACCCCTGTACTTGGATGTACCATGGCGTTCGGATGGTTGTGGTATTTGGTTTTGATTTTGTGTCGGAGCACGCTTCCTAGATCCATAGATGGATCTGGTCGTACCGGATTTTTGGCGCAAGTCCTCACGTACATCGTGTGTTGACTTATGTGCGTATTTGTTATCCGCTCTATCACGGTCACAAAGTGGTGGATCCGGCTGGTTGGCCATTTCATTATTTGGCTGTGTGGTCTCTAAGGCCTCGTCGTCGAATTCAGGTAACAGCTTGCGCTTTGGATAGCTCTTTGTGTGGTAACTTCCACCATACTTTGCATCGCTGCCGAGCACTTTGCTCCACCTGCTGTTAAGTGTGTTTTGTGCGGCCTTATGCTTTTGCTTCTGCTTCTTCAGACTCCTCGCCGTGGCAATAAGCCTCCTGCGGAGGTTCTCTTGCTCCAAGTGTGTTTCCGGGATGATGTGTGCATCTTCGTCTGGACTGTTTTCCTCCCCAGAATGGGTTTGATGAGGGTTATCCTCGGCGTCGCCGTGCTCGGACATTGGATCCGTACTATGTTCGCCGCTTACAGCTTCATCGTGCGCTGCCGTCGGGGCAATGTGGTCGTCGTTTCCTCTGGAGTCGACTGGTGTGTTATTTTCTCTTGCGCTGTTATCGCTGTTTTTTCTATGGCGGGACTTAGAGCGGCACCGCTGACGTTGGCGCTTGGGTTGCTTCTTGGAGGGGCCATCCTCCGCTGTCTCTTCGCCATTGCCTTCTTTGGGTGTATCCACCATGTATATGTCATGTGATGAAGTGGTTGTCCGGCGCCCTGTGGGCGCTGGATCCTGTTTGTCTCCTGCATCTTCATCCATGCCGTCGATGTCTTCGGAGTCGAAGTTCAGCATGTCGGTTAAGTCATCGACAGTGGCTACTAAGTGGGTGGTGGGCGGGCAGCGAATTTCTTCATCGTCCGTATCCCATTCTAGTCGGACATAGTTCGGCCAAGGTTCTCCTAACAAGGAGAGAGACTTTAATGAATTTAGCACATAGCTGAAAGGCGAGTGCTAAAATATATCCGCGGAGGTGAACTCCATGATTGGCGCCCAGTCAGATTCGATGGGCACGGATGCAGGCGGCTCGGAGTCCATGGTCGGAGATGAATCCAGTGGTTCGGCGACATGGCTCTCGTAAGGGGTGAAGTCAGTATCCGACTCCATCGCCACTGAGAGTGCGGCCTCCATGGCGGGGTCTATCCCTCCGTCCTTGGATGGCGCAATTTGCCCCGGATTGAAGGCCGGAGTAGTTGCAGATGCGATCTCCCGAACACTGTCCGACGGCAGAGTTACGTTGTGCTCATCATGACTGTGCGGCGCACCTGACATGGGCTCGAATCCGTTGAAGATCAAGTCTCCGTGGATGTCGGCAGTGTATTTTAAGTACCGAATCTGACCTGATGGCCAGGAGCATAGCTCTCGACCTGCTCCAGATGGCCAAGCGAATTGGCCCGCAGTGCGAAGCCGCCGAATACAAAGATCGGTCCGGGGAGGAAAACCTCACCCTGGACTGCATCGCTATCGATGATCGAAGGAGCCATCAAGCCTTATGGTGACGACACAGTGGAACTCTCAATGAAAGCTCCAATGTCGGTGTCAAAACCAGCGGATCTCAGGTAGGGGGCCCCGAACTGTACGTCTAAGGCGGGTGGTAACAAGAGGCAGGGGACACGATGTTTTACCCAGGTTCGGGTCCTCTTGATGGAGGTAATACCCTATGTCCTGCTTGATTGTTCTTGATGATATGAGTATTACAAGAGTTGATCTACCACGAGATCGTAGAGGCTAAACCCTAGAAGCTAGCCTATGGTATGATTATATGTTGTCCTACGGACTAAACCCTCCGGTTTATATAGACACGGAGGGGGCTAGGGTTACACAGAGTCGGTAACAAGGGAGGAGATCTACATATCTGTATTTCCTAGCTTGCCTTCCACGCCAAGGAGAGTCCCATCCGGACACGGGACGAAGTCATCAATCTTGTATCTTCATAGTCCAACAGTCCAACCAAAGGATATAATCCAGCTGTCCGGAGACCCCCTAATCCAGGACTCCCTCAATTTGAATTACATAATGGGGTCACAGTGGCAATGGACGATGTTTGAATTGCTAGACCTTTAATCTGGAGTGAACATGCAACTATATGTGTGTCCTAAAAGAATTGGAATTATTCAGGGTTCGTTTGAGCATTTTATACATTAAATTGGTTTTCTAGCCATTTCAGGTGCATAATTCAAATTTGAACTACATGCACATGCTCCAGTGCATATAAATTGGTTGAAAAATCAAATTTATGTCCTTGGGTGCATGCTTAGGTCCCATGCAAGAAATGGGAATGAATTTCAAACACCAGGGCACCGTTGATTGTCGGCAAAACATTGAGATGCCTGGTTTTTAAATTCTAGTAAATCCAAAAGCCGTCTGAAATTCATGAAACTTGGCATGCTATGACGGAGCGACATGAACATGCCGTGGTAAAAAATTTGTCCCATTTGGGGCAGGTTTGGGTATATGCTTCTCACAAACCGAATCTTCTCACAACAAGCATGATGGTTTTCGGTAGGGAACGTCCCACCATTGAGGACGAAACGATATCCATTGCCTCTTATTGCTTTCAAATTTTTTCTCGTGTCAACATCGAACAACATGAGTGTTGTGTGAATTTTTGTGATTTTTCGGGGTTCGTTTGGAAATTTTTATGCATTAACTGAGTTTTCAATGCATTTATGTGCATAATTCAAATTTGAACTACATGCACATGCTCCAGTGCATATAAATTGGATGAAAAATCAAATATGTGTCCTTGGGTGCATGCTTAGGTCCCATGCAAGAAATGGGAATCAATTTCAAACACCAGGGCATCGTTGACTGCCGGCAAAACATTGAGATGCCTGGTTTTTAAATTCTATTAAATCCAAGACCCGGCTGAAATTCATGAAACTTGGCATGCTCTCATGGAGCAGCATCAACATAGCGTGGCAAAAAAATTGTCCCATTTGGGGCAGGTTTGGGTATATGCTTCTCACAAACCGGAGCGTCTCACAACAAGCATGATGGTTTTCGGTAGGGAACGTCCCACCTTTGGGGACGAAACGATATCCATTGCCTCTTATTGCTTTCAATTTTTTTCTCGTGTCAACATAGAACAATAGGACTGTTGTGTGAATTTTTGTGATTTTGCATGTTCGTTTGGACATTTTTATGCATCAACTGAGTTTTCAATGCATTTATATGCAGAATTCAAATTCAAACTACATGCACATGCTCCGATGCATATAAATTGGTTGAAAAATCAAATATGTGTCCTTGGGTGCATGCTTAGGTCCCATGCAAGAAATGGGAATGAATTTCAAACACCAGGGCATCGTTGATTACCGGCAAAACATTGAGATACCTCATTTTTAAATTCTAGTAAATCCAAAACTCGTCTGAAATTCATGAAACTTGGCATGCTTTCATGGAGCGGCATCAACATGTCATGGTAAAAAATTTGTCCCATTTGGAGCAGGTTTTGGTATATGCTTCTCACAAACCAAAGCTTCTCACAACAAGCATCATGGTTTCGGTAGAGAACGTCCCACCTTTGGGGACGAAACGATATCATTGCTTCCAAGAAATTTCTCGTGTCAACATAGAACAACATGAGTGTTGTGTCAATTTTTTGTAATTTTTCGGGGTTCGTTTGGACATTTTCATGCATTAACTGAGTTTTCAATGCATTTATGTGCATAATTCAAATTTGAACTACATGCACATGCTCGAGTGCATATAAATTGGTTGAAAAATCAAATATGTGTCCTTGGGTGCATGCTTAGGTACCATGCAAGAAATGGGAATGAATTTCAAACACCAGGGCACCATTGATTGCCAACAAAACATTGAGATGCCTGGTTTTTAAATTCTAGTAAATCCAAAACCCGTCTGTCGTGGGTTTGTCACGACAGATGTCCTTGTGAAAGGACTTAGTCGTGGAGCCATCGCAACGGGTTAGCTTAAAGGGGTTAAACCGGACAAGGGGACACGGGGAGTTTATACTAGTTCGGCCCCTTCAATGAAGGTAAAAGCCTACGTCTAGTTGTGATTGGTATTGCTGGGGTTTCGAAGGCCAGGGAGCGAATTCGCTTTGTTTGGCTCTCGAGTTGTTGTCTGTTGTCCCTATACCGCTGCCGGGTCGTCCCTTTATATACATAGGTTGACGCCCGCCGGTTTACAGAGTCCCGAAGCCGGATCATAAACGTGTCCGGTTCGGTCTCTATCCTTCCTATCTTACAATGCAAGTTACATAACAAGGTCGGTTTACATCTACAGGCCTTAACTCGCCTATGGGCCTTGGGCCTTCATAAAGCGCCATCATTCTTATGTCTTCATGGGCTTCTAATCTTCATAAGGTTAATCCAGCTACCCCTGGCCGGTTTACGTCCAGTAGTAATATCCCCAACATTAGGCCCCAGATTGGTTTGAACTTGTTCATGTCAATCTTCAATACTTAGAAAAGATCCTCCCTTGCATCTTCACCTTGATCTTGTAAACCGCCGTGACGTCATACTTCACGATCATGATAAACCACCCTGACGTCATCTATCCGTTGAAGCTGAAGATTACCTTCATTAATTCATATCCAGTCATTGAAACGACACCATTATTAACTATCCATTTTTGAGCTCCTCGATTCCCGCACTTGTCGCCTTATCGCTTCACCTTATAAATAGGGCCACGAGTCCTTATCATTTTTCCCCTCATCTCATTCGCTTCTTCTTCCTCCTCGTGACACCTCCGCACCTGAGCACCGCCGCCATCGTCAAGCCTCGCCTCTGCCGCACCATTGGCCGCTACATCAACTTGTTCGTTCCAGAGTTCCGCAGCACACCTCTGCTGCTTCCGCGGCCGCAGTAAGTCCTTTCCTCCTTCCTTAGATTCATTAGGGTTTCCCTGTTCTTCGCAGTTCTCTGAAGTTCATCAGTGCTTCGGTGCTGTTCTTCCCTGTTCCTCCTTAGTCTATAGATGGACACTTCACTCTTGACGCATCCCTTACCGTGGCTAATCTTCTGTTACCACCACAAACCCTTATGCGCAAAAAAATTGATCTAGTCCTTCATAAACTGTTTCGGGTCCTACCCTTTTTAGGTCAAAATATTTTTGCCTTTCTGTCTTTGGTAGATCCAAAATTCCCATGTGATCCTGTGAAACTTGTTTTTCCTTACTTAGCCCTTTTCGCCTTAGATCTGTATCCTCTGTACTACATAGGCGGTTTACCTTTGCAAAAACAATCTATCTCATACCATTAGTCCCCTAGTAAACCGGCGAACCTTCTTTATGTTGATTGTAATAATCCGGTTTAACAACACATGTATGCCCTTGATATGACTTTGCCATTCACTATTGTACTTGTCTCCTTTTTATGCAATTTCACATACCTGTATATCTTTATTCCACTGCATCTTGTATACCATCGTGAATGATTTGTAAACCGGCATTTCTTTTCCAGCTTTTTGTTGCACAATGGCCAAACAGTTTGCCGCTTGCAATTGGGTTCGTTCCCGGGTCACCGAGGAACAATTGAACGGGATGGTCAGCATTGGCACCTTGCCTAAGAAAACTGAAATTCGATGGCGAGTTCCAGGAACAGAAAATCCTCCAACCCCGAGGCAGGGCAAGGTTGTGGTCTTTGTCGACCACATAGGCCGTGGTTTCAAACCGCCAGGGTCAAAGTTCTACCGAGATGTGCTTGCCAGTTTCCAACTCCATCCTCAAGATATCAGACCCAACTCGGTGTCCAATCTATGCAACTTCCAGGTCTTCTGTGAAGTGTATTTACAAGAAGAACCGACTGCTGAACTGTTCCGGGACTTCTTTCATCTGAACCGGCGCACAGAATTTGTAAATGGTCCCAACACTGAACTTGGTGGTGTTTCTATTCAAAAGCGGAAGGAAGTTGAATGCCCTCATGCTAAACTGCACAACCATCCTAAGGAATGGAACCAGACTTGGTTTTACTGCAGAGATACTTCTCCTGAAGATGAAAATCCCCTTCCAGGCTATCGTGATCACCGGCTTTCCAACACCCATCCAATGCCGCAATGCTTAAGTTCTGCAGAATGGGCCCAGTATGCCCCTCAACTCGCCAAGCTCCGGGCTTTTATGGCCAACAGTTTAACAGGCGTTGATTTCATGCGTTTTTGGATATCTTGGAGCATCTTGCCGCTAAGTCGGCGCCCCGGTTTAATGTGTGAGTACACCGGTGATGTTGAAGACCCTCAACGCCATATCAACATTCAGGTGACCAATGAAGAGGTCACTAAAAGTGTAAAGAAAATTTTGAATGAATCGGAATCAGTCTGTAGTCAAACCGGCTTAAACCCCTTCTATACCAAGAACAAACCGCCTGCTGTAAGCACTAAACTTCCTTTTCATCTTTGATGTCTTTAACTTGTTTCAACTTGTAATCCTTCTTCTGTTTATGTATGAATAGGGTGATGATCCCTTCTGGAAATGGAAATCCGTAGATAAAGCAGTGAAGCCAACCAGGGATAAAGCGGTCAAACCATCTCGTCCCAAAACCAAAACCGTCAAGCGGACCTCAAAGCGGAAAATGGCTGATCGGATCAACATGGAACTTGATGACGATGCTGATGATCCAAAAGTTGAGGTAGAACTTGACTCACTTGGCTCCCTTTTCATGCACCTCAATAACAATGATCTTTATCAAGAGGACGTAGAAGGCAGCCAAGCTGATGATGTAGAGGTAATTACCCTTTCCTCTGGTTCAGACTCTATGCCAACACAAAAAACCTGTCAAGCAATCCGGAAAGTAAGCTTTTCTCCTCCTCTTGCTTACTTGGACCCAACATTTATTTTGAAGACACAGCAGAATGAAGCTCGCCGGACAACCCGTCATAGTGGCCAACAGGTCACTTCGGACGGTTTACCTGATACCCCGGCTCGGAAGCGCCGGTCTGAGGTCTCTTCCACTTCTGACCATTCTTATCCCAAGGTAGGTTATTTCAGACAACCTCTTAATCCGTCCGATTCAAATTATCAGGTGACACCTCCCTCATCCTCTGACGAGTCGACAGCAACCCAACTCCCTCCTCTAAAAACTATGGCTGGGTAAGTTTTCAAACTCCTTCTTCCAATGCATTACAAATCTTGAATAAGATGCTAACCCTCTTTTAATTTATTTGCAGAGCCAAAGCCAGACCCAGCAATAAAGCTCGGGTCAACAATCCGTCAGAAGACCAGGCAGTTTTTGAGGAAGAGCAGAGAGGTGAACCGGACCAAACTCGTGAACCGGAGGGTCCTCATCCTGAAGCCGCCTCTGATGAACCGCCACTTCAAGATCAGAATACTAATGAACCACCAGAAGCTGACCCTGCCGTGCCTGACACTGAACCGGCAGCTCCAAACCGGGCTAGTCCGGTGAGAGATATTGAAAATTCGTCATCACCCACAAAAACCACTGAAGGCCAAGGAGGTGATGTTATCGTTACTGGTATGGGCCACAGCTCTCCTGGCCATCCTGTAATCTTGGCCCAACATAGTGCGAAAGAAGAGCGTGCTGCTAGGGAAAAGGGCAAATGGAGTACTGACTTATCAAATTATGCCCATCTCAACGCTGAAGAGCTTCATTCCGGCTTCTTAAACTGTCTGCACTCAAACCGTGACTATGAAGCCGGTTTGGTGAATTTGATGAAGGAACGCTGAGGTATTTTCATCTCCCTTTACTTCTTGATTCCAAAGTTGATATGCCAGCCCAAGTAGCCCCCAAGGGCCGTTTTATGATGTTAATCATGAACCAGGTCCTTGTAGTACTTTAAGTCTCTCCCACTGACCCTCAAAATGTTAGGCCCTTAGTGAAAACCAGGGCCGATACTTTACCAATGAAATGATATAGCTTTCCTCAGCGTAGCCCCCAAAGGCCGGTTTAGCTTTACAAGGTAATCTGGGTTTTAATCCATCCATCCGTTTTGAGCAGATGTACATTAGCCCCCAAGTGTCAAGGATAATGCTTGCATTATTCAAGAGACTTTATAAAAGATGTAGTGAATCAGAGCAAATAGTCATTAGCCCCCAAGTACGAAGTGCATAACTTGTTATATGCTTTGTACTTTAGAAAATATATATCCTGTTGTTTGACATTTCTTCATTGTTGTAGGCCGAACTAAGCAATAGAGATGCCTGGACTGCTGATTTGCAAGAGCATGTGAAGTCCCAAGAAGCAGAAGCCGCGAAAGCTAAAGAGGAGCTGACCAAGGCCCTGGTAGCGATGGAAAAGCTGAAAGAGTCTTTTAACAAAGATCATGCTGACTGGGAAACCGAGAAAAATGGTTTAACCAAAAGAGCTGAAGATGCTGAAGCGGCCCTGAAACCAGTTGTGGATGAACTAACTGGGTTGAAATGGCAAATACACGCCATGACTTACGCTATCTTTGGTAAGTATCTCTTTATGCAGTTTGTCCAATTCATGAAACCTTATCATTGACCAGAACGCTGATTTTAAACCGTAACAGGCACTCGTATTGCTCATCTGGGCACAGATATGCGGATGAAGCTTAAAGCGGCTTATACCCTTATTGAACAGCTGTACTCTAGGTCCCAGCGTGCGATTTGTACTGCGGCTTACAATAAACCGGCGCCATCACTGATAAAGGAAACTCTTGAGAAGCTGGCCATGTTACCAGCCCGGATTATCGAACTGAAGAAGGCAGCTGCAAGAGCAGGAGCATTAACCGCACTAATCCGAGCCAAGGCATGGATTCCAGATCTTGAAGCGGAGGACATCATCAAAGGATATCCGGGTGTGAAAGAGGACGGTTCAAACTTCGACAATGATGACCTCCGAAGGCTGACCAAAGAAATGCAGCCAATAGCTAGCAAGCTGGCAGAGGACACAGACTTGTCTCATTTCCAACCGGCTTATGGCGCTAAAGGGAAGAGACAGCCTGCCGAAATCCATGAAGTCGAAGAACTTGTACCTCCAATTCGTAAGCATACCTACGCTCCTGATATTAACCCTTCCAGCCTTATCCATGAAGAGGCTGTGTTTCAAGCTTTAACTGGAATCGATTGGTCGACGGTTGATTTCCAGTGTCTGGGGAGGGATGAAGAAGAAGTGATCGCACCAACTGACCCTCAACCATCAAACCGTCCAGACGAAGCATCTTAAACCGGCCGCCGGTTTACCAGCTATTGTGTGCCAATGCTTAAAAACAACTATTCAATTGGAGCCATTTGAAAGCTTCATGTAATAGGATAGCAAAAACTCCTTTATCTGTCATGCCATCGAGCATGTTTTGTGACGCTTTGATAATGTGAAAACTTGCTCCACCTTTTGGGATCTATTTATGCTTAACCCATATGAATTGTGTTCCTGGATACAAGAACGTGAAATGTGTCCTAGTGGTTTACCACTGGACGGGTCATGATGCCCAAGAATAGACAATACTTGGATGGATAATCAAAGTTTGTATATAAAAATAACATGTGTAACATACCTCGTTGGCTGACCAATTTCTTGTATGGTAAAGGTGTAAACACCAATCCGGAGTATTGATAACTCCGTCCTTATGTTGCCAGATTATCATAATAAACCGTACCGGGATATAAGAATCACCGGGTTTTCTTTATAGCACTGGCAATTTAGTCAAACCAGACGGGGTAAAGAACGTCGGCTTGTAACTGATCATTTACTAACAACGTGTAGTTGAAATTCAAGCCGGGCCAAAGACACCGATTTGTCAGAACATATTATGAACCTCAATAAAGGCAGAAAACTTAGCAACTAAGATTCCAACAAAAGAAACATGCAAGGCTTTTTACGAGCTGTCAGGCTCCAAATCAAGGCTTTTCATGGGCTGCCAGGCCTCTGAGTTAAACCATTTAATAAAGCCTTTTAAGATGGACCTGCAATTAACCAATCGTCGTTTTAACTTTGACAAGTTCAGGGTCTGTGAATGATTGACTTGTCAAACATTTGGCGGGTCATACCAGGATTACCTGGACAGGAGTGGCTTACTTGATGAAGGCAGGTTAACCCGGGGTTTTAGGTGAATACACCGGGCTTCCAAGCCGTGGCTTGATAGCCAATTACAAGGGTCCTTTCAAACTCTTTGTTGCTTTGCACAAAGAGCCCCCAAGTAAATTTGTGAGCTGTGCTCAGTGGGTGCCCATGTTTGAGTTTGTGCTTTGTGCAACACTCTCTTTGGCCCCATATAATTTCCTGTGTGGCTACATGCCTATCAAGAGGTGTAGCTATGGTGTGATAACAACCAAGCCCCCTAGTGATATCCCTTTGTGGTTTTAAACCAATCAAGAGGTGTAGCTATGGTTTAGATATGACCAAGCCCCCTAGTGATTTTCTTTATATTCGTGCCGTTGCAGAGACTGGTTTAACAAAAAGCTCCGCTTTGTCAGTAGAAACTCTTTTAAGCACATGATGTAAAAAGAACAGAGGCCCCGCTTTAATGGAGGCTCCAGTTTATTATATAATATATACATCGTCAAAAATATGTACATATGAAGAGCCTATGGCTCAAGTATAGTAAGGCCGAAGAAGAGCTATGTTACATGGCCGCTTGGTCTCCTCCTCCGATTTACGTGAGTCTTGGTGCTCTCGAACATCAATGAGGTAGTATGACCCGTTGTGTAGATTCTTGCTGACCACAAAAGGTCCTTCCCAAGGTGGGGATAACTTGTGCATATCAGTTTGATCCTGGATGACCCGGAGCACCAAATCACCCTCTTGAAAGGTTCTGGTCTTAACCCGGCGGTTGTGATAACGTCGGAGATCTTGTTGATAAATCGCCGAACGTGCTGCTGCAAGATCACGCTCCTCATCCAACAGGTCCAGAGAATCCTGATGAGTTGTCTCGTTATCCGCTTCAACGTAAGCCGCCACACGGGGCGAGTCATGATGGATGTCACTAGGGAGAACCGCCTCCGCTCCATAAACCATGAAGAAAGGCGTGTAACCCGTCGATCTATTAGGCGTGGTGTTGATGCTCCATAACACAGAATGTAATTCCTCCACCCAACAACCCGGTGTCCGCTTCAAAGGAACCATAAGCCGGGGTTTAATACCTCTCAAAATTTCTTGATTTGCCCTCTGTGCTTGACCATTAGATTGGGGGTGAGCCACCGATGCTATATCAAGCCGGATGTGCTCACGTTGGCAGAACTCCTCCATCTCTCCCTTTGACAGATTAGTACCATTATCAGTGATGATACTGTGTGGAAAGCCAAACCGGAATATCACCTTTTTGATGAATTGAATCGCCGTGGCCGCATCACACTTACTGACTAGCTCTGCTTCCACCCATTTGGTGAATTTATCAACTGCCACTAATATGTGGGTCTTTTTGTCCTTGGAGCGCTTAAAGGGTCCAACCATATCAAGCCCCCAAGTCGCAAACGGCCATGTTATTGGAATCATCCTCAGCTCCTGAGCCGGAATATGAGCATGGCATGCAAATTTTTGACAAACGTCACATCATTTGACCAAATCCTCAGCATCAGCATGAGCTATTAACCAATAGAAACCGTGGAGAAAAGCTTTAGCTACCAAAGACTTTGAACCAGCGTAGTGACCGCAATCCCCTTCATGGATTTCTCGCAAAATTTCACAACCCTCTTGAGGAGAAACACAATGCTGAATCGCCCCTGATACGTTGTAACGATGTAACTCTCCGTTGAGTATGGTCATTGATTTGGAACGCCGGATTATCTGCCGGGCCGAAGTTTCATCCTCTGGTAACTCGCCTCGGTTCATGTAAGCCAGATATGGGATTGTCCAATCTGGTATGACATGCAAGGCCGCCACCAATTGAGCCTCCGGATCAGGAATAGCCAACTCTTCCTCTGTTGGTACTTTGACTGACGGATTATGCAATACGTCAAGAAAGACATTTGGTGGAACCGGTTTCCGCTGAGAACCAAGGCGACTTAAAGCGTCCGCCGCTTCGTTCTTTCGCCGGTCTATATGGTCCACCTGATAACCCTTGAAGTGACCAGCCACTGTGTCCACCTCTCGTCGATATGCAGCAATGAGTGGGTCTTTAGAATCCCAAGTGCCAGACACTTGTTGAGCCACCAGATCTGAATCCCCAAAGCACTTGACCCGGCTTAAGTTCATTTCCTTAGCCATCCGCAGACCATGGATCAAAGCCTCATACTCAGCTGCATTGTTAGTACAAGGGAACATTAAACGGAGGACATAACAAAACTTGTCACCTCTTGGGGAAGTTAGTATGACTCCAGCCCCCGAGCCCTCCAACTGTCTGGATCCGTCAAAGTGAATAGTCCAGTACGTATTATCTGGCTTCTCCTCTGGTGCCTGCAACTCCGTCCAATCATTGATGAAGTCCATGAGTGCTTGGGATTTGATCGCTGTGCGAGGTGTGTACTTGAGCCCGTGAGGTCCAAGCTCAATAGCCCATTTGGCAATCTGGCCCGTTGCTTCTCTGTTTTGAATGATATCTCCTAGCGGGGCTGAACTGACCACTGTGATAGGATGACCCTGAAAATAGTGTTTAAGCTTCCGGCTTGCCATAAACACTCCACACACCAGCTTCTGCCAATGTGGATACCTCTGCTTTGACTCAATGAGCACCTCACTGATATAATAAATTGGCCGTTGAACCGGATATTCCTTGCCAGCTTCCTTGCGCTCCACCACAATAGCTACGCTAACAGCTCAGGCATTAGCAGCCACATATAGCAATAACGGCTCCTTATCGATCTATGCTGCAAGCACAGGCGGTTCAGCTAACTACCTCTTTAGATCCTCAAACGCTTTATCAGCTGCCTCACTCGAGACAAAATTATCTGTTTTCTTGAGCATCTGATATAAAGGGATAGCCTTCTCCCCAAGACGACTGATAAACCGGCTCAAAGCCGCAATCCGGCCGGCCAGACGTTGAACGTCATTGATACACGCCAGTTTAGCCAAAGATGTAATTGCTGAAATTTTTTCCGGATTAGCCTCAATGCCTCTATTTGACACCAGAAAACCCAAGAGTTTGCCCGCCGGTACACCAAAGACACACTTTTCCGGATTGAGCATCATCTTGTAAACCCGGAGGTTGTCAAAGGTTTCTCTCAAATCGTCTATTAATGTTTCCTCCTTCCTAGACTTTATCACAATATCATCCACATATGCATGAACATTGCGCCCAATCTGCTTATGAAGACAATTCTGAACAAAACGTTGATAAGTCGCCTGGGCACTCTTGAGCCCAAAGGGCATGGAGACATAGCAGAAGGCTCCAAAGGGAGTGATGAAAGTTGTCTTCTCCTGGTCCTTAACTGCCATTTTGATCTGATGATAACCAGAATAAGCATCCAGAAAACACAAACGGTCACAACCCGCCGTAGCATCAATGATCTGGTTGATACGAGGGAGGGCAAAGGGGTCTGCAGGACAAGCTTTGTTCAAGTCTGTGTAATCTACACACATACGCCAAGTGTCATTTTTCTTAAGAACCAGCATTGGATTAGCCAACCACTCTGGGTGAAAGACTTCCACGATAAACCCTGCGGCCAACAACCGAGCTACCTCTTCACCGATAGCCTTCCACCTTTCTTCATTGAAGCGGCCGAGAACTGCCGAACCGGTTTAAATTTAGGATCAATGTTAAGTGTGTGCTCAGCGAGTTCCCTCGGTACACCTAGCATGTCAGAAGGTTTCCATGCAAAGATGTCCCGGTTCTCACAGATGAACTAGATGAGCGCGCTTTCCTATTTGGGATCCAGGTTAGCGCTGATGCTGAACTTCTTGGATGAATCGCCAGGAACAAAATCAACCATCTTTGTATCTGTGGCCGATTTAAACTTCAACGCCGGATCGTGTTCCGTAGTTGGCTTTTTCAAAGAAGTCATATCTGCCGGATCAACTTGGTCCTTATAAAACTTCAATTCCTCCGTGGCACAAACCGACTCAGCATAAGCCACATCACCTTCCTCACATTCCAAAGTGATCTTCCTGCTCCCGTGTATTGTGATGGTCCCCTTATGACCTGGCATTTTAAGTTGTAGATAAACATAACATGGCCTCGCCATGAACTTAGCATAAGCCGGTCGCCCAAAGAAAGCGTGATACGGACTTTCGATTTTCACCACCTCAAAAGTCAATGTTTCTGACCTTGAATCATAGTCATCTCCAAAAGCCACCTCTAAGGCTATCTTGCCTACTGGATATGCAGACTTGCCAGGCACCACACCGTGAAAAATAGTGTTTGATGGTTTAAGACTCTTATCTGTCAACCCCATACGACGGAAGGTAGCATAATATAGAATGTTGATACTGCGTCCCCCATCCACGAGTACCTTCGTGAACTTATATCCCCCAACTTGAGGGGCCACCACTAGGGCCAAGTGACCCGGATTGTCAACCCGGGGTGGGTGATCCTCTCTACTCCACAAAATGGGTTGCTCAGACCAGCGCAAATACTGAGGCACTGCCAGTTCAACAGAGTTTAATGCCCTCTTGTGAAGCTTCTGATCATGCTTACACAAGCTAGTGGTGAAGACATGATATTGCCCACTATTTAGTTGCTTAGAATTGCTCTGATAACCCGACTGCTGCTGGTGGCGGTTCCCCTGATGGTTGTAACCTTCCTGGTTGCCTTGGTGCCCTTCATTGATGTGTCCGGTTTGATTGCCTTGAAATCCTGAATCGGAACTGCCACCTCCGTAACCCGGCCCATGGAAACCACCTCCTGAATCGCCGGGAGGGCCATTATCGTACTGGAACATATTGGAGTTCTTGAAATCTCGCATGATATAACAATCCTTCCAAAGATGCGATGCTGGGTTCTCCTTTGATCCATGCTTTGGGCAGGGTTGATTTAACACACGCTCCAAATTGGGGCCTGAACCTCTGCCCCTCTGGGGCTGCTTGCCCTTACGGCGCTGGCCATTCTCCTGAGCATTGGAGTTAGCGACAAAGTCCAAGTTGTTGTCGGCCTTGCGCTTACCACTATTCCCGTGGCCTGCCGGATTATGCTGCTGACCCTTGGTGTTGCCTTTCTTTTCCCCTTTCCCCGGTTTGTCCTCCTCTGAGTCAGGGTCTTTGCTATTATCTAAATCAGCGTACTTAACCAAAGAGGCCATAAGCGTTGACATGTCATTGCAGTGACGTTTAAGCCTTCCTAACTTTTGTTTGAGCGGCAGAAAATGGCAATTTCCCTCCAACGTTAGCACTGCAGTATCTGCATTGATACGATCCGATGAATGCAAAATCGCTGAAACCCACTTGACCCAATGGGTCGTGGACTCCCTCTCCTCTTGGACACAAGCGGCCAGATCCACAATTGACATGGGTTGCTTACAAGTATCTTTGAAGTTCTGGATAAACCGGTGCTTCAACTCGGCCCATGATCCAACAGAGTTAGTTGGTAAGCTTTTCAACCAAGTACGTGATGTTCCTTCCAACATCATGGTGAAGTACTTAGCACATACCGCTTCATCCACATCGAGCATCTCCATTGCCATCTCGTAGCTTTCAACCCATGCTTCTGGCTGTAGATCGGTGGTATAATTGGGTACCTTATGAGGTCCCTTGAAGTCTTTGGGTAATCTCACATTACGCAAAGCGGGGGTAAGGCATGGCACCCCCAAAGAACTGAATACTACCCCTGGTTCGATTGAAGGGGTGGGACGAACCGGAGTAGGTTGACGGGCCCCGTGCAGGGCCGCTAACTCGGCCTCCCGACGTGCACGACCATGATCCACTACATCCTGAGCATTGGCACCGCCCCCTACCGGGTTGTGTCCTCGCAGCGAGTTACGGCGACGCGCATTGCTTGACACGGCCGGTTCATCCTCTACATGCCTGCTGTAGCTCCGGCTTGGACGTGGGTGGAATGAATCCTCTCACGAGTGTGCGAATATGCCTGCTGCTCATTTAGGGCTGTTTGAAGGAGATCTCTGGCCCGTCGTGCTTCAACCATAACTGGTGACTCGCCGTCGGTTGGGAGAGCTGCTAATCATGAAGCGGCGGCCACAATGTTGTCCAACGGGTTGGAATAATGCCCGGGAGGTGTTGGCACATATTGCGGCACAATGTTATTCTGATGAGGCAGATCCATCATGCGCGGCTGAACCGGCGCTCCTGTTCCTGGTGCCTCCGTCCGGTTTAATATTGGCTGGTTACTATTTCCTGCTCCTGGCGTGTTGAAGAGATTCCGTGGCTCATAACCCGACGGGAGGTGCGATCGGTACCTTCTTCTCATGACTTCTTCGGAAGCGTTCTGATCGAGCCTAATCCGGTAGGCCTGAGCTTCCAACTCAGCCCGTTCTGTAGCCATCCTAGCGTTCTCTGCCGCTAGATCCGCTTTAACCTGAGCTATCTGATCATTTACCTTTGCAATCTCCGCGTTGTGTTGATCCCGGGCTACTGCATCCACCTCTGCGGCCATCAATTTTGCCAAAGCGTCAAACAAGTCATACAGGACTTGAGCCGGAGGCGACGCAGAGCTTCCTGCCCCTGTCGGCATTGCCGTTGTTGAATCGGAGAGTATTGCTGCGGCAGCTGATGAATGAGGCGACGACTGTGTACCGGCCATGAAGATAGCGGCCCGGTTTGGTAGATCAGGGAAGTCTGAAATACTGTTGCCCTCGGATCCTCCACTAATCCGGCCATCCTGCAACTGATAGAGCGATTCGGTCTCTCCAGAAGACTCGTCGTCGGAACAGACAACGGTTTCTCCATCGGACGCCGGTCCGTCCTTGTATTCTGCTCCACGGATGATGCCTAGGAAAACGTGCTTCACCACGGGCTGAACCGGCGAAGGGCTTGCACGCTGAGCCATCTCGATGATGTCGGTGCAGATGTCCGGCTCAGGGGCCGGTTCGCCAATCTTGCCGATGAAGACGTGAATCCTACCAAAGGGGACCCGGTACCCGTATTCGATTGAATCGGCCTCGGGACCCCATCATGCGTTGTCGATGTAGAGCTTGCCGCGACGACTCTTCATCATCCGGCCCACAGCGTATCCCTTGAGTCCATCAAAGCTGCCCTTTAAGAACTCGAAACCATCGTGCGATAGCCCCACGGTGGGCGCCAACTGTCGTGGGTTTGTCACGGCAGATGTCCTTGTGAAAGGACTTAGTCATGGAGCCATCGCAACGGGTTAGCTTAAAGGGGTTAAATCGGACAAGGGGACACGGGGAGTTTATACTAGTTCGGCCCCTTCAATGAAGGTAAAAGCCTACGTCTAGTTGTGATTGGTATTGCTGGGGTTTCAAAGGCTAGGGAGCGAATCCGCTTTGTCTGGCTCTCGAGTTGTTGTCTGTTGTCCCTAAACCGCTGTCGGGTCGTCCCTTTATATACATAGGTTGATGCCCGCCGGTTTACAGAGTCCCGAAGCCGGATCATAAACGTGTCCGGTTCGGTCTCTATCCTTCCTATCTTACAATGCAAGTTACATAACAAGGTCGGTTTACATCTACAGGCCTTAACTCGCCTCTGGGCCTTGGGCCTTCATAAAGCGCCATCATTCTTATGTCTTCATGGGCTTCTAATCTTCATAACGTTAATCCGGCTACCACTGGCCGGTTTACGTCCGGTAGTAATATCCCCAACACCGTCTGAAATTCATGAAACTTGGCATGCTATCATGGAGCGGCATCAACATGCCGTGGTAAAACATTTCTCACATTTGGGGCAGGTTTGGGTATGTACTTCTCACAAAACGGAGCATCTCACAACAAGCATGATGGTTTTCGGTAGGGAACGTCCCACCTTTGGGGACGAAATGATATCCATTGCCTCTTCTTGCTTCCAAATTCTTTCTGGTGTGAACATAGAACAACAAGAGTGTTGTGTGAATTTTTGTGATTTTTCGGGGTTCGTTTGGACATTTTTATGCATTAACTGGGTTTTCAATGCATTTATGTGCATAATTCAAATTTGAACTACATGCACATGCTCGAGTGCATATAAATTGGTTGAAAAATCAAATATGTGTCCTTGGGTGCATGCTTAGGTCCCATGGAAGAAATGGGAATGAATTTCAAACACCATGGCACCGTTGATTGCCGGCAAAACATTGAGATGCCTGGTTTTTAAATTCTAGTAAATCCAAAACTCGTCTGAAAATCATGAAACCTGGCATGCTTTCATGGAGTGGCATCAACATGCGGTAGTAAAAAAAATTCTCGTTTGGGGCAGGTTTGGGCATATGCTTCTCACAAACCAGAGCTTCTGACAACAAGCATCATGGTTTCGGTAGGGAACGTCCCACCTTTGGGGACGAAACGATATCCACTGCCTCTTATTGCTTCCAAAAATTTTCTCGTGTCAACATAGAACAACATGAGTGTTGTGTCAATTTTTGTGATATGTCGGGGTTCGTTTGGACATTTTTATGCATTAACTGAGTTTTCAATGTATTTATGTACATAATTCAAATTTGAATTACATGCACATGCTCCAGTGCATATAAATTAGCTGAAAAATCAAATATGTGTCCTTGGGTGCATGCTTAGGTCCCATGCAAGAAATGGGAATGAATTTCAAACACCAGGGCACCGTTGATTGCCGGAAAAACATTGAGATGCCTGGTTTTTAAATTCTAGTAAATCCAAAACTTGTCTGAAATTCATGAAACTTGGCATGCTATCATGGAATGGCACCTGACATGCTGTGGTATTTTAGTGTCCATTTTGAGAGAAGGCGCACTCGGATAATGACAGCCAACAAAGGCATTTTGAAAAAATAGCTGCCACTTTAATATCTCAAACGTCTGTATAATTCAAACTGTGTGTGTTCTGTTAACCATTCACGTGACGCCACATGTCTTGGTTTTAATGGTTGTAGGAGGTGCTGTGCGGACAGTTGCTTGACCTTGACTGAACGGGAGGCATGCGAGTGCCGTCCGGTGCGCAGGCTAACCGAGAGGTGTGCAAGCTGTCCTCGAATGCGCAGGCTCACCGGGAAGCATGCGAGCTGTACGTTGCGTAGGCTCACTGGGAAGCGAGCCCTTTGACTTCCATGGCCACCCGCCCTGCTCGCATCCTCTCCATTAATGGCGCCCAAGCCGCAGTTTAATTCGCTTTTTAAATATAAAACAATCATCGCAAACATTTTAGTTAGAACACCCATATGCAAACCGACAACTTCCCCAGGAAGCCAAATGAAAATGTGCCGAGAAGGATTTCTGTTGCTCTTGATTGAAACGTTTTAGATAGAACACCCGTACGCAAAGTGAGGACAGCGCAGGATTTGTGCATCCCTTCAACGCAAACGGTTGTTTTGGATGACCCGTGTGCAACCACATACAAACAATTTGGTAAGATTTGTCAATCCTTGTAACACTGCGATTTGTCAAAATATGAAGCTAAAAATCACTAGCAGTATCTAATTTTTGCAACTAAAATTCTGTAATTAAGCATAGATTTCATTCATAGATTAAGCAGTCGTTCTTAATTTATACAAACAGTTCAACTCGACAGCTGAACCGACCAAACTTTTCCCCATTTTTTGCCAACCACGTACTGAATGCTAGTTCAACTATATATACTAGCTAATTTTAAGTATGTTGTAAAGGTCCACCACATCTATAGTCAGATGAACTGAACAAAATAGCCCCTAAATACTACTACTGCGGAGGGGCTTTGTACTACTTCCGGCTGCCTCTCCTCTGCCGAGCGCGCTCAGTAAGAGGCGGAGGAGGAGCCTACCGACGCGCCTGGCAACTGCAATACGATGCCTGCCGCTGTTGCAGCTTCAGCGACGCTCACCTCGAACGCCCTCTGCCGCTCCAGACGACCCCTCTCGAAGTGGTGGTTCTCCTTGTAGATCTCCTCATTTCTCGCCTCTGAGGTGGCGTGTGTTGCGGCCACGATGACAGTAAGGCTCTTTGCATGCTCGACAAGGCGCTCCTCCTTCTCCCACAGGAACCTGGTGTAGCGTGCAAGGTCGCTAATGCACGTGCGGGCATCCACCTCCGCCTCCTGCCTTCGGGCGGCGATGGCGGAGGGGGTGATGACCCCGCCGGTCGACGGTGGGCTGGCGGCCGACGACGGGGTGGCGTCCACGACCACCACCTCCCGCCTTCGGGATGCGGTGGCAGAGCGGGTGATGGCCACAGTGGCCGGCAGTGGGGTGGAGGTCATGACGGCCACCTCTCGCCTTTGGCCGCGGTGGAGGAGCGCACGATGGCCTTGGATTTCGACGATGGTGTGGCAGCAACTGCGGCCGGCAACAACTGCCTGCGGGCACCTGCGGCGGAGCATGTGGTGGTGTTCCACGCACACCCAACAGGGACACCACGCGCACTACACTACGCCGGGGACTGCACCACCGCCGCGGTGTAGCCTCCCAGCTGGAGCTGTCCTTTGATGACGGTGGAGTGGCTGAGCAACGATGACGGGTTGGTGCCATTGGCGATTGTGGGAGAAGCAGACGAAATAAGCTACAGGGGGAGGGGAAAATGCGACGCAGGACTCGCCGGCCGTGAGGATTTTTATAGCAGGCCGGTAAGCATTGGGATTTTGGGGGATTTCACCGAGTCGGGCGGGAAGCTTGCGCGGGAACCTACAAGGTTGCGCGGGAACGGGCTCACCGATAATTCATTGGCGCCACCGTTTGGCCAAAAGAACGCCCCTGTGCGATGCGCAAGCTTGCGC
Source organism: Triticum urartu (assembly GCF_056163025.1). Taxonomy (NCBI): domain Eukaryota; kingdom Viridiplantae; phylum Streptophyta; class Magnoliopsida; order Poales; family Poaceae; genus Triticum; species Triticum urartu. Next base: position 163,508,353 of record NC_141874.1, read on the forward strand.
TGTAAGCCGTCTACGGCAGCGGGGTGACAAGACGTGCGAGAGGAGGACGAAAGGCCACGTACACATACGGTTAATAAAAAAAATTGTGATTTAATTACCTACTATACCACCGTCCTGGTTTATAAGTATGATTTAACTAATAAAATACGAATGCATGTCGCCAAAGATTATATAGTTGGATTTGTATTTGAACATAGTTTCCAATTATATAATTTTTAAAACATGCATTAACATTTTGTTGGTTAAATTTGAGGGCAAAGTATGGCACAGAATATAAAGGAGACTATAGACTAGACGGAGGTGGTAGCACACGGCCGCTCTCTGCGCAGCGACGCAACTGTCGGCCAGCTTGTAGGCGACCATTTCCTACCTGTTCAACTGCTCTATGCGAGTGGTTGCTTGTGGTTCAGGCGGCCGCGACGCGCTCTGCTCGCGTCCCGCCTTGTGTGCTTTACTCTCGCGTCCCTCCGGGTGCTCTGCCCTTGTCCCTCCAAGCGTGTTGCCAGTGTTTCGGGCCGGCGCACGATCACGCACGTTCGTGTGCAAGCGGTTGCACCGGGCGCGGCGCAACGATGTAGTTACCCGCTGCAAAAACTGCCATGCGGACGCGCCGAGAATCCATGCCGCCCGGCCCCCTTTTATTCCTTCGGCCATTTACCTTCATCTCTCGTCTCACACAACACAATAAGCACACCCACGAGGACACATACAGAAAGGACATCCATCGGTTCCAATGGCGTTCCCCGTGGCTCCAATGGCGCTCCCAGTGGTCGACGACGACAACGGCGGGCAGTTCACCATGCATCATGTAGTGGACACCCACATGAGGGGGAAGGCCCTCTCGATGGTGTACACGAATGATCCGGTCTCGGTGGAGAGCTCCATCCAAACTATGGAGCAGTTCCTTGCCAAGGGCAAGTACCGAGTGGTCGGCTTCGACCTCGAGTACACCATCGGTCGTGCCGGGCACGATTAGAAGGTTGCCGTCGCCTAGTTGTGCGTGCGACATGACGTCCTCGTCTACCACTACCACCTGTCCACAACGCCTTGCGAGCGTTTCTCCAGGTTTATCAACAGCTCCGAGTCATTGTTGAGGAAATCGTTAACTGGTAGCTACTCGGTCGGCTGGTGGGTAGGGCATTAATAGGCTAATCGGCAAGTTAATCGACCATTTAATCAATTAATCAGATGATTTATCGGGTAATCGGCTACTCGGGGACCCTATGAGTAGGGATTAATCGGCAAGTTAACTGGTTAATCGGATGAATTCTTGAACAGGGGCTCCGACTACAGTTTCTCTGCGGTCGACACCACCAACGATCTAAAAGTGCTCAAGGTTTCGTGCTTGAAATGCCCGAATCTTGTCAACATCCAAAGCCACTACAAGGTCCGGGGCAGCGACAAAAACAAACTAAACTCCCTGGTTGACCTCGCCTCGGCCATCATCGACCCCTACTACATGAAGATGAAGAATGAGAGCAATAAGGATAGAAACGCCTGGCACAGTGTGTGGCATAAGAGACTGGATGAACAACATGTCAAGTACGCGTCCATGGACGCATACACAAGCTACGAGATGTACATGCGGATCGTTGACATGAGGAATTGTCTTCTTCCTGACCCAGACGAGGGATCGAGCCACATAGCAGTGGCGGGAGTGTCACAAGAAGTAGATGACTAGACGATGGTTTCTCCTACTTTAGAATGCATGCAATTGTTTATTAAGATGTGTGCGAATGATCTGTATAGTCACTTATGTAATTGGATGTTTATTTCAGTTATATATATACATGTTATTCTACTGTAGACAGAGCAAATCACACGGCTTACTAGAAACAATCATCTTTGTTATTATTGGTCTTCGCACATATTTCTGATTACGGACATGTTTGCCGCGTATCACAGACACCTTGATTTGGCTGACCGTTTCTTTTGTGTTGCCTAATCACAAACGGTTCATCCGAGTGAACCATATGCTCTATATCGCACACCCCTTCATCAGGCTGCCTGTTTCTTTTGTTCCGCCTCAACGCAAACAATTCATGACATATGCCCTACATCGCACAGGCAACTAAAATCTGAACCGTGTTTGATAGCTCCGCCATCGCAAACGTTTTGCACCTTTTTGACGGTTCTTTTACACCACCGTTTGCGATTATGACATCACACATAGTTTCGTCGAAGGGTCTCTGATCGTAGTGTCGCATTTGGACCATCCTATAGAAGTGGTTGCATTGAGTTATATTTGAAGGATTTGTCCATAGGCATTTATCGAAGTCCATGTGTTGGTTTCAAGGAGTTTATGAGTTGACCAAGGTGTCATTAAGGAATTATCCAAAGTTTGGTCATGTGAGTGTTGGGCATATTGCAAGCATGTTTTGAAGAAGAAGATTGTGTGATCGTTCATGCTTACCTTCAAGGCATCATCCAAATGAAGAGAGTTGGAAAGGTTCAAGGTTGATCAAGACTAAGTCAAGAGTGAATCAAGTTGATCAACTCACAAAGCGTAGAAGATGTATCGAGAGGGATCAAGTGATCCCATGGTATGGTAAGCATTGTCAATTACGCTTTGTGTACTAACGCATGGTATTCATGAGAGTTCTTTGTGGGGTTACATTGAGGTGTGCACGTTCAAGTGATGCATCACGAAGAGATCAAGTGCTTGAAGCTTGCCGTCCATTGTGGTGACAATGGACTTGTGAAGATGTGCGAAAGAGTGGCTCACCCATAGTGGAGTATGGAGGAGCAATCAACTAGTCTTCATCGAGCCAATGCAATCAAGAAAGGTGGTCCAACTTGAGGGAGTCAAGATCGTCATCATCTAGCTCAAGTGGACCATGTGCAAGGCAAAGGTTTGCCCTTGATAGGTTTTCTATTTTACTGGTCTCATGGTGGTAGTTGAGAGACCGGGTTATAGGATCGACTACCGTTCTATCAAGGGGGCTCTCGATGAGTAGCTTGATCGTATCATTCGTTGAGAGCTCAAACCATTGCATCCTTGCATCATATTTCTTGGTTCTTGTTTGGTTTTATTTGAGAGTCTTAGAGCTTTTTGTCATCTTGATGACAAGCTCGAGTTCATCAAAAACGGAGTTCACATGCATCTTTTATGATGTCTTCGATGTTGGAGGTTATATCGGTTCTTCTGTGTTGGAGGTTTCACTCACTGTTTTGATGCTACTCGTTGTCTTGTATCCAACAAACTTGAGTTTGCTCAGTTTAGAGCTCATTTGCAGAAGTTATGGCAGTTCTGGTTTTATTGTATCCTTCTGTTGTATTTAGCTGCGATATGAAGGCAGCCAAGTGATATAGCCTCTGTGGCATGTGGTAGTACTGCTGAAGGGAGGATTAGTACCGCAGGGTCCAGCGGTAGTGCCACTCGTGGTGAGCGGTAGTACCGCTGCCTCTAGCCTAGAACGCTGTCACGCACGGAAGTAGGCGCGGAAGTAATTTTTTACTTCCACCCGTACACGGTAGTACCGCTCCCTATGAGCGGTAGTACCGTGCCAGCTTTCTACTCGAAGCTAGCTCCAGCGGATGTGGGCGCGGCAGTAATTTTTTTACATCCGTGGACGCGCAGTAGTACCGCTACCTCACTATGTATACTGTCGTGTGCTGCACCTGTGTGGCCATTGAATACTACCCTTGCGGTAGTACTGCAAGGGCAGGCGGTAGTACCGCTCCAGCAGTAGTACCGCCCTGTTGCCCCGTTTGCAGTAGTGTTTCTTTTGGCTACTGCCGCCCTAGCGGTAGTACCGCTCCTTGGAGCGGTAGTACCGCTCGGTGCGGGCTATGAGGATAACGGTTGGATTTTCCCCCTCCTTTAAAAGGGGGTCTTCTTCCCCAATGAACTTTATCCTTTGAGCTCGTGTTCTTCCTCCATTATTGACCTTCTTCGAGCTTGCTATCTCTCAATCCCTCCATGGATTCTTGCTAGTTTTTGGGGCGAAAGAGAGATGAGATCTAGATCAACACTTCCACCAATCACTTTCTCCTCTATGTGAGGGGAACCCCTTAGATCTAGATCTTGGAGTTCTTGGTGCTCTCCTTCTTGTTCTTCCTCTCATTTTCCTCCCTAACATTAGTTGCTTCAGTGGGATTTGAGAGAGAAGGACTTGGGCACTCCGTGTGCCCTTCCCATTGCATATGGTGCATTGGTTTGAGTTCTCCACGTGATACGTGGAAGTTACAAGTTGAGAAGCTTATTACTCTTGGGTGCTTGGTACCCTTGAGCTTATTCCTCTTGGGTGCTTGGGCGCCCTAGATGGTTGGTGGTGTTCCGAGCTCAATCATTGTGGTGTAAAGCTCTAGGCAAGCGTCGGGGTCTCCAATTAGGTTCTGGAGATCACCCCAAGCAACTTGACGAGTACCGGTGACCACCCCCAAGGGTTGCCAAAGTGTACAGGTTCGGTGACCGTCCCCAAGGGTTGCCATTTGTACGGGTTCGGTGACCGCCCTCAAGAGTCCCTTAGTGGAATCACGACATCTTGCATTGTGCGAGGGCGTGAGGAGATTACGGTGGCTCTAGTGGATTCTTGAGGAGCATTGTGCCTTCACACCGCTCTAAATGTAGATTAGCATCCGCAAGGGTGTGAACTTCGGGATACATCGTCGTCTCCGTGTGCCTCGGTTATATCTTACCCGAACTCTTTACTTATGCACTTTACTTTGTGATAGCCATATTGTTCCTTGTCATATATCTTGCTATCACATAGTTGTTTATCTTGCTTAGCATAAGTTGTTGGTGCACATAGGTGAGCCAAGTCGTTTTAGGTTTTGTGCTTGACAAATTAACCGCTAGGTTTATTCCGCATTTGTTCAGACCTAAACCGTAATTATTTTAGAGCACCTATTCACCCCCCCCCCCCCCTCTAGGCGACATCCTCGATTTTTCAGCGACTGCAGGCTTCGGTATGCAAAAAACAATAATAATCGGCGCCGCTCCTATACGCTGCTCGTTGTGGTAAAGAGTTGGCGCTTCGTGCAGGGGGACTCACCTGGTCCGGCCCATTTGCAGTGAATGGGGTGGCGCACGTTAGCAACGTGAAAAAAAGAAGAAAAGGGAGCGCGCAGGCAATAGATTGAACACGTGACCTCGAGGTGGGTTGCGCACCGCGCTAGCCACTGTAACAGGCAAGTCATAGTGTCATATTGGCAGTGCGACTCCAAAAAAAAGTAAACGACCGCGACAAATTTAAACACCAGGCAGCACAAATTCGCATAAACACAAATTTGTATGAGGGATCGAACCTAGGTCCTATTTCTAGTGCACAGCGTCGCTGACCACATTCATTACTTTGATTAGGTGTCTAAAATGGCAGCCCCGTGTATATGAACTATAAGCCACAAATGTTATTTTCTTTTTGACAAAGTAAATTTTTTAAAAGAAATTTTCCAATTTGTGAACAAATTTATAAAAAGTCCAACATTTTTTGAAACCCAAACATTTTTTGAAAAAAGGAACAAATTTCGAAGGGAGAACAATTTTTTGAATTACGAACACATTTTTGAGAATGAAAATATTTTTTCAAAAAACAAGAACAAATTTTAATAATGTACTTTTTATTGAAACCACGAACAAATTCATCAAAATGCGAACTTTTTATGAAATTCCCTCAAATTATTCCGAATTCGTGAAAACATTTTGAAAACATGGCTTTTCTTATTCGTGAAAATATTTAGAAAGTGAAAATTCCTGAACATTTATTTAATTTGTGAAAAAAATTCAAAGGCAAACTTTTTTTCAGATCCTTGGAACAATTTTTATTTGGTGAACAAGTTTTGGAAATATGAATATTTTTTGAATTTGCGAACAAAATTTGAAGGTGGGAACATCTTTTGGATTGCCCAAACATTTTCTGAATTTGCGAACAAAAATTCAAATGCAAACATTTTTAATTTGAAATTCTACATTTTTCTGATTTTCGAACATTTTTGTAAAGTAGAAAACAAATATTAAAATTCTAATTTTTTTGAAATTTGTGAACAAAATTTCGAAACTGGAACATTTTAGAAAAAATGAACAAATTTTAAAAATGCGAACATTTTTTAATTTTTTTGATGATTTGCTGAAAATGAAAAGTAAAAATGAAATAATAAATTAAGGAAAAGAAAACACGAAATAAAGAAAATAAAAAAAAACAAGGAAAGAAAATGAAAAAGGAAAGAAGAAAAAAACAGAAAACAGAAAAAAAAACGAAAAAGAAACAGAAAAAAGACATAAAACCGGCTCAGGAAGCTTCCCTTACCTTCTAGAAGGTTCCTCAAACCAGAAAAAACCGACTAGAAGCTCTTAGAGTGTCCCCAAAACCGGCCGGCACCGTAGCGCGTTCTTTTCTTATTATTGGGCCGGCCCATATGCTCGCTGATCGCTTGCCCTGTGCGAATCGAGGACAATCTGCCGCAGAATGCAGAATGCGGCAGATAGGATTTCCCACCACCGCGAGCATTAGGCGGTCACCAAAAGGGCCCGGCCCAAAACGGACACAGATCTCCCACACTTTTTTCTTCCGTTTTTCATAGTTTTGTATTCGCTTTTTAATGTTTTTTTACATTTGCTTGTTTTTCTAAATTTTCTGAATATATCTATTATAAAAAATCACTTTATCTAGAAAATGTTAAACATTTATATAGAAATATTTCTAATATTTAGAAAAAATGCACAATGCATATGAAAAAAATAAAATGAAAACACATATATGGAAAAAAATATTAAACATGTATTCTAATTCTTTTATATATGTTTATCAAACATATTCTAGATGTATACAAAAAATGTACGCTATTTATATGAAAGTAGGCATCAAAATTATGATTTCAAAAATGTTAATCATGTATTTGGAAAATTTGAAATGCGTATACACAACAAATGCACAATGTGTATGAGAAAAAGTAAATATCAAAACTCATGTGTTTGAAAATATGTTAATCATGTATTTTCATAATGTTAAAGGTGTATATATATGTTTTTTACTAATGTATACAAGATATGTACAAAAAAAATCTAGGTTTGGGTTGGCACTTTTTCGCGAGGCTTCCCTAGGTTTTAGAGTTTTTTTTGTGCAAGGAAATCATGTTTTCATGGAAACACAAATTTGCTTCATATGGAGGCACATTTTGCTACCACGAGAAGCACAACTGTGCTTCACGGAAAGGGGAAAAAATATGCTTACAGGAGAAACACATATTTGCTTCACGTGGAGGCACAACTTTGCTTCCGTGAGAAACACTTTTCGGAATAGAAAAAATGCTTTCACAAGAAGCACATTTTTTGCTTCTGCGAGAAGTACAATTGTGCTTCTCGAAAATGAAAAAAAGATGAAAACCACAACCGTGCTTCCGGCTCTAGTTTTTATTCTGTTTTTCTACATTTTGGTTTTTTTGTGTCCAGTTTTTTAGTTTTCATTTTATCTTTTTTTGTATTTTCCCTTGTTTCTTTTTTGGATTCTTGTGTTCTTGTGTTTGTTCGTGAAACAAAGTTGTCGAAATATGTTAACATGGGATCTATTTTCGAAGATCTAAACGCGAGAAATACAAGGATGATAACTTTTGGGACATGGATGCATGGTTTAGCAGATAAATCGTCTTAAATAAACGAATCTATGAAAAAAGACTCATAGGTTGTTATAAATGGCGCTCCTGCAGTGCGCCACTTGTCCCTGCTTAAGAAGGTGAGAATGAACTTAACAGAGGGTAACATTTAACTAGTGATTTGATGTTTGGACGCCATGACGCCATACTTACAGTTGCTTTCTTTGTTGATAGTTTTAGAATGGCTTATCACGCTTTTTTTGGGCAAGTTCTCGCTCTCTCAAAAATAAAATCTCTTTAAAAGGCAAATAAAAAACGATAAAAAGGGCTACGGCCAGATCTTCAGGATAGTCACAAAGCTGCAGAAACCATCAGGAGTCAGGATAAGTCTTCAGTCTCGGAAATCGACAGCGCGGGAGCTCCTCAATCCGAAAAGAAGAGAAACCTGTTCCATGTTGCAGTCACGGATATGAGATAGCCCATAATTGAGAGGGATAACTGTTGGATAAGCTGTGCAGTCAGCCAGTGACAGCGCACATACATGCAGCGGAAACCATGTCTAGAGCGAGCAACATTGAACAACCTCGCTCAGATTAAAAGCCGAGTACTCCGTACTCCAGCCGATTTGATTTTCTTGTATGTTGTTGTGAGATGGCGCGTGTTGATTGAATTTATGCTGGGCCCGCACTTAAGTTCTACAGTACATAAGATGGTGAATTATTTCACATCAACTCCATTAAGTGCATCGTTTCATCACTAGCTTCTGCGGCGAACTTGCTCCGACGATCTACCCGTAGGGCCAGGCCATCAGTAATCCGAACACGTCTAGCCACTACATTATCAATGGTACCCTCCAAATTCGAAGTTTGATCTCCTATATACTGGCGCAACGACGCTCAACTGAAGAAGCTCCTGGGTATGGGAGGGGATAGATAGACGTTTGAGATACTCCGATCGAGTCGCAGCAACCGTGACAAGGACGCACCACGCGATCTACTTTAGACAGCTAGACCTGATCGGGCAAGGTTAGTTTAGGACATGCACTTGGAAAACCCTATTCGCCGCATTCTGCGGCAAGTTGTCGAGCTACCACACACATTCGATAGTACATGGGCCGACCCAGTTAGCTTTTTTATACTAGCGATCATATTTCGGTTTTGTGAACCTTCTGGATAGTTCCTGGTGGGTTTTTGGAACCTTCCAGATGGTTCTGCAACCCTTTTTTTTTTCTGATTTCCTTTTTAGTTTTTCACTCGTCGTTTCTTTTTTTCTGTTTCTTTTTCCTTATCTTCCTTTTCCTGGTTTTCTGTTTATTTTCTTTTTTGTTTTCCCTATTTGTTTTTTTATTTTTGTTCTTTTTTCATAAAATGTTCAAAATATTAATTTTGTTTGAGTTTGCAAAAAATGTCGCAAAATTTGAAAATTGTTCACATTTTAAAAACAAAATGTTCGTGTTTTTACAAAAAATGTAAAACAAAATTAAATTCGAAAAAGTTTCAAAATATTCAAAATTTGTTTGCTTTTCCAACAAATGTTAGGATTTTTTTAAAAAATTATTAAGTTTTGCAAAAAAATGTTCACGTTTTGAAATTGTGTGAAGATTTCAAAAATGTTTCGGATTTCAAATTTCTGTTCACGTATTAAAAAATGTTCGTTCTTCCAAATTTGCTTGGGATTTTTTTTGAAATTCATCCCCATTTCAAAATTTGTTCTCAAAATTAAGAAAATGTTTGTGCTTTAAAAATTTGTTAACAAGTTCCAAAAGTGTTCATGTTTTCGAGAAACGGTTGGGAAATTCAAAATTTGTTCACGATATTATAAATTGTTTGCTTTTGTCAAAAATTGTTCGTTCATTCAAAAATCTACTCTAAATTTGAAAAATTGTAAAGGACTAAACCCCCCATTGAAATCTGAATTGCATTTTGCATTTTCTCCTTGTGCACCAATTTATGTCTCTCCCACCATAGATACCATGCTGAGACAACAATCATCTCATGCACATTATTGTAGCCCATTAACCATAATTCTTGGTCTGGAAGAAAGTAGGTAGTCCAACACTGCCTCTCCAGCACGGGCAACATCACAAGCTCTATCAATAATGTCATCCAACCCCAGCCTTTTTCGAACCTCCTTTACTCTACTGCATCGGAAGTGCATATGCTCTGTATCTTCTAAACCCTCAGAGCAAGTAGGGAAAATGGGTGAGACCTTCACATTTTATTAGCGAGTGTAACCTAGCATGGGAGTGTTCCATGAAGCGTATGCCATATTTTTTTAACTTTTGACGGACATGCTAACTTGCATATCTTACTCCAAATAGGGTTAACTATGGTTCGCCCCATCCCATTAGAGTGTCTTAATTTGCTGCCATAGTGGTGATCCCACTCAACAGAGTAAGCTGACCGAACCGAGAACATACCATTTCCCGTATAACTCCAAGCAATGAAATCTGGCATATCATGCTGCGAGAGTGGAATTGAAAGAATCCATTATACATCGATGGACCACATAGTTTGTCTAATCAGGTTTTCACCCCAATTATTGGAAGCAGGAACAATGCGGTCACCTACCTTAGATAATTGTTGTCCCGCCTTAGGCGTTACAACTTTCCTAGTGGTACAATTTGGGATTCAGGCATCTTCCCAAATATTGATGTTTTGTCCATTCCACACCCGCCAAATATAACCACGTTTCAAGGAATTTGTGCCTTTCATAATGTTTTGCCAGGTAAAAGAAGATCTTTTCCTTGGCTTGGAGTTCAACAAATCACCATCGGGGTATTACTGAGCCCTTATGATAGAAGCACACAAGGAATCAAGATTATACAGAAGACGCCACACCTATTTGGCGAGCAAAGCCAAGTTGAAAGAGTGAATATCACGGAATCCCAATCCTCCTTGATTTTTTAGGTATGCACATTTTCCACCAGGACATCCAATGCATCCTCTTCTGATTCTCCTTGTCTCCCCACCAGAAATGCGCTAGCGCGTCATTGGTTCATTTACAATTTTTTTAGGATTTTAAAGACCAGCATTGCATAGGTGGGTATGTCTTGGATCACAGCCTTGAGCAGGATCTCGTCTCCCCCGGCAGATAGTAATTATTCCTTCCAGCCACTAATTTTCTTAACAATACGTTCGATCAGAAATTGGAAACAGTCTGTTTCATCTATTCCCACATGTGATGGCAAACCCAAATATTTATCACTGAGAGCCTCTGTCATTATATTCAGCGCTGTACACAGTTGTTCTCTTATTTCCACCTTCGTGTTAGGGCTGAAGAGAATGCTGGATTTTTCAACACTTACCAATTGTCCCGAAGCCTCACAATATAGATCTAGCCTGCTTTTAGAGCTTCCACACTGTGTTGGTTGGCTTTCATAATTAAGAATCAATGAATCATCCACAAAGAGAAGATTTGTGATAGGTGGAGCGTCTCTACGGACTCTTACTCCTGAAATTTTTCCATTTTCCTCCGCATATGTAAGTAGAGCGTTCAAACCCTCAATGCACAACAAGAAAAGGTATGGTGACAACGGGTCTCCGTGTCTCAAACCCGTTGTAGGCTTGAATCTCTCACTTTCCTTCGCATTAATCCTTACTCTGTATTCGTCCATTGAGATGCATTGCATAATAAAATTTACCCTATCTTGATGGAAACCCACTCTCAACATAATTTCCTTCAAGAAAGACCACTCAACTCTGTCATAAGCTTTGTGCATATTAAGTTTTATAGCGCACAAGCCCTCTCTACCTTCTCTTTTATTCTTGATTGTGTGAAAACACTCATAAGCTACTAAAATATTATCCGCTATTAGTCTGCCGGGCACGAAGGCACTTTGAGTTGGGCTAATAATATCTGGCAGGAAAACCTTCAAACGAGAAGGCACCATTTTTGCAATTATTTTATATACCACATTACATAAGCTGGTCGGCCTAAATTGGGTTACCTTTTCCGGCGTATTAACCTTTGGAATCATCATGATCATAGTGTCACTTCCAACCAGCTGGGATATGCATGTATTGATTGCTTGCACACTACTGCGGGCTACTGCTAAACCAACACTACAATCAGAGATCCTTTAGCAAAACTGTGTGCGATGCAGTAATCACAAACGATGTTTTAATAAAACCATTAAAAATGATACAAATAGTTTGCAATATCGGGGACATCAAACACAATTCAGATTATAATTGCGTGTGCGATGTGTGGCATACAATTCGCTCGAATGAACTGTTTGCGATGAGCTTAACAACAGAAAAGAGCAGCCATATGAAGGTGTGTGCGATATATACGGCATATAGTTCACTCGGATGAACTGTTTGTGATTAGGCAACACAACATAAATGGTTAGCCAGATCAAGGTGTTTGAGATAGAGGGCATACATGTCACTCGGATGAACTGTTTGCATTGAGCCAAGAGAACAGAAACGGTTCAACTTAACAAGATGTGTGTGATACGCGACAAACATGCCCGTAATCAGAAATGTGTGTGAAGACCGATAATAACACAGACGATTGATGCTAATAAGCCATGTGTGTTGTGGGCAAACACTTCCTGGTATACAATTGTCAGCGATTGATGAATTCATCACCTACAAATTCCCTAGTAGTGTCCGTGCGCGATGTGATTGCATACAGAACAACATAATATATATTTATAAGGACATGATTGCATAACCAAATTAAACATCCAATTACATAGATGGCTAGTACACACATGACATTTGCGCACACCAAAGTAAACTATTACATGCATAATTAACTAGGATAAGCAATCATCTAATCAGCATCTACTTCTTCTGATGACGCTTGCCGCCAGTGCTCTGCTGGTGGCTCGATCCGACCTCGCCGTTTTCGAGGAGGAGGCACTCCCTCATGTCAACAACCAGCATGTGCATCTCATAGCATGTGTATATGTTTTTGGACGCGAACTTGAGGTGAGCTTCATCATGTTTCCCCATCCAGGCTTTGTGCCAGGATACGAGATGTATTCTATTGGCATCCTGCTTCATCTTTTCGTAGTAGGGATCAATGATGGCCGAAGCGAGTTCAACTACGGAGTCCTTCTTCATGCTACCCCAGACCTTGTAGTGGCCACCGATTTCGACAAGGTTCTTGCAAGACAAGCCCGTAACCTTGAGCGCTTTTATATCGTCGGTGGTTTCCACCATAGTGAACTTGTAGTCAATGCTGTTGACAAACCTGGCGAATGGTTGTAAGGCTCTATGGCCATGCAGTAGTGGTAGATGAGAACATGATGGCACACGCACAACTAGGCGATGACAACCTTCTGATCTCTCCCGGGATGACCGCCGGTGTACTAGAGGTCGATGCCGACCACTTTGTACTTGTCTCGAGCAAGCAAGTGCTCCACGGTGTTGATGTAGTCCTCCACCACGGCCGGTCGATGGTGTACACCACCGAGAGATCCATCTCCCTCTCGTGGGTCTACACTTTATGCATGCCGAACTCCATTGGAGCGCCGCTAGATATCCTCTATATATGTGTCATCGTGGGTGTGCTTGTTGTGTTGTGGGGCGTGATCGAAATGTTGAAGAGACTAAGGTTATAATGGCCGCGGGAATTAATGGGGAAGTCGGACGACCTGGAATGTCGGCATGCCCGGATGACAGTTTTAATTTGCCGCACATAACTGCATCGCGGCGACGTGCGCGACGCAACCGCATGCATATGGGGCCGCCAACGTGATCGTGCGCCGGCGCTAACCGCTGGCAGAGCGCGAGTGGTGGGACATGAGCAGAGCGCCCCGTGGCTGCCTCAACGGCGAGCAACCATATGTATGCATATAGCAGTTGAACACGCAGGGAAAAGCCACCCACAAGTCGAGTGCGTGGAGGTACGCAAGTAGAGCAAGCCGAGGGATGCAAGCAGAGGCCGGAATGGTGAGGTGAACGCGGGCAACGGACAAGGGTGCACCGGCTAATTGTGTGGGAAGACCGATAATAACAAAGACATTTCGTGCTAATAAGTTGTGTGTGTTCTTGGCAAACGACGCTTGCTGGTAAATTATTGTCTGCCATTCTTGAAATAATTATCGACCCATTCCTTAGTTTAATCATTTGCCATGATTTGCTTAGTCTGCACAACATCTATGCTCTCTATGTACAGAACAATATTCTTTATTGTGAATAGTGTGCTCTGTTGGATACACAAGTATATGGATCATAGCCTTGGGCGAGCAATGTGCCCGCACGCGTCGTGCTAGCTTGATGTTCCTTCTATGCTAAGTTCCCATTAATTGATGGTGTTTTATGAACACGCCACTATTTCCCGCCATTTCATCATTAGTTTCCTGCCGCCACCCAGCGATATTGCGCATAAACCTAGACGATGCGCAACACACCGAGGCAACAAGTGCAACCTATAGCAGATCCACCTTTTCCGAGCATGCCAACCCACCGAAGTGTCGCCTCTGCCATCAACCTCGTTGACGAGGAAACGAGAAGGAGCCACGGCTCGTCGAGGCCGAGGCGCTCCCTAGCAACGCGATGGACGACATCGTGCTGCATGTCATCGTCAGGGTTGAGTAGACCCTTGGCGGACGGCGCTTCAGCGCCGCAGATCAAGATAGACATGTCAGTGCTAAGAGGCTGCAGCTCGCCGCACAACATGATCGAGGTGTGCCGTAGAGCAAGCTAGGCACGTCTGCGCTGATAGGCTGCGGCTCACCACACAACGAGACCGTTGGAGCACCGCAGAGTGAGAGGTGCGGGGCGCCACACAGCAAGAGCGGATCCATCGGTACTTGCCTGTTGTCGGCAGGGCGTAGCATCTGGGTACATAGCCCGTCAGTACCCCCATTCCTTGCCAGGAGTGGGCAGAGGCCGTCTGCGCCGTAATTGCACCAGAGGCCGGCCGCATCGTACTTGCACTAGACGCCTGCCACGCCATTCGCATGGGTCGCACCGTTTGCCTTGTCCGCGACCCGCTTGATGCCAACGCGCTGATCACTAGGCTCGACAATCTCCTTGGCCCAGGTGTCCACCTAGTCACAGTAGAGGAACATGACCATCACATGCTCGAGCTGGTGATCTCCGATGAAATAGCCAACTTTGATCTCGAGATCGTGCTCCAGATGTATCGCGAGCGTGTCGACCGCTTGGCTGAACACATGCACGAGTTCAAGCAGAGCCAAGTGCTACCGTAGGCAAGGGCTGCTGGTCATGGACGCATTCTATTTTGTTGAGTCATTTCGACATGGATCCCTATGTATTCACAACAATCGTAATATTGCTCTGTTTCAATGTGTGTACTCTGTTTTTCATTCTTATATATTGTTCTGTTTCAATGTGTATATATATGCTTTCCATTTTGTATATGTGGATGATAATAGCTGGATACAAACTAGTATACGAAAACAGATAGAAAAATAGAATTCATAATAAATATTAATTTTTTATTAGTTCATCATAGAATATATATAATATTATCACATATATGTGGCGATACTTAACTACTATGTACAATGCATAAAACTGAAAATGAACAATACTAAAACTAATAATCACTCCTTACAGGGGCAGTATTGCGGCAACTCCTCGCCAGCAGCTCCCTTGTGTGCGGCGTCTTACCAGCACAGAGGCAGTACTCTGGCTCCTCCGCCTCACAGCGCTTGACGTACAGATCTGCCTCTTGTCACTACAAAAAATACACTTCCGTGATGATACGTGTTTGTCACAGTAGGTCGCATTTTCTGTCATGCATGTACATCCATGACGATTTTATGATAGAATCAAGATAGTCATACATGTGCTGTCGTAGAAGTGTTCCATGACATTACCAAAATTATCATCACGGAAGTGTCCACTTCCATGACGATAAATCCCGCGTCATAGAAGTGCTTTCGTCAAGGGTGACCGACATGTGGCATCCACCATAACGGAACGCCGTTAAGCTATCGGGTCGGTTTTTGGATCCGATAACCCGTTAACAACCCCGACCAATGAGGCTTTTCCACGTGTAAAATCATCATTGGCTGGAGGGAACATGTGTCGGCTCATCGTTGGGACAGATGACATCCACTCATTGGACAGAAGGCGCCTATGATACGTCAACACGTGGCACGGCCCAACAGAGGCCCATTCCTGTGAAAAGGCCGGCCCTGGTCAAAAGGTGGCGGGCCGGCCCATGTAAAGCCTATTAACGGCCTATTCGCATATAGCCCATTTACAGCCCGCTAATCCAAGGCCTGTTACGCCCTATCCAAATTAGGCCCAGTAGCATCATCTGGGCCACCCAATATGATTCCAGCCCGTTTTCACTTCTGGCCCATGTATGGCCCATGACGTCTTTTGGTCCATATGAGGCCCTATGTAACTCTTGGCCTATTAACGGCCCGTGGTGAAACTAGCCCGGAATGAACAGTGTATCACTTTACACCCATTAACGGCCCGTGGTGAAACTGGCCCGTAATGAACAGTGTATCACTTTATACCCATTAACGGCCCGTTATTCTGTTGGGCCGTTTCCAGCCCATGTTATCTTTCGGCCTTCTTAGAGCCCATTTATTCTTGGGCTCATTTCCAGCATTCGTTTACTTACGTCCCGTTACTGTCATTTTTTGCTTGTGGGCCAAATTCAGCCCGTGGTTACAGTCGGCCCATTTGTGGTTCGTTAATACGTTGGGCCATTTTCATAGCATCATCAAATACGGCCTATTAACGATGGCCCGTTATGGTCGGCCCATGAACGGACGATTCCAACTCTAGCCCGTTTACGGCCATAATGCGGTCTGTTTGGCCCATGTTTGGCCAATCGATCATACAGCCCGTATAAGGCCCATTGATGATACGGCCCGCAGAAGGCCCATTGTTTCTACGGCCCGTAGAAGGCCCATTGTTTCTACGGCCCGTAGAAGGCCCACTGTTTCTACGGCCAGTAGGAGGCCCAGTGTCACTACAGTAAATATTAGCCCATGGTTATTGTGGCCTAGTTTTAAAAAATAGGTTATTGCAGCCACTAGCTAACTATGGAAAAAGAACTGCAATGACTACAAGCAAATAAATAAACAAGACAACAAGGAAATAAATAAGCAAGCAACTAATGCTAGGCTATCACGGCTATTACACATATTACATCCACTGGGCATCAAAGTTCACCACCAGTGCAAATATAGGGAACAAAGAAGCATATCATATAGACTGGTTGTCAAAGTTGGCGACCAGGGCAAATAAACGCCGAAGCAAAACAAATCCAGAACTGAAACCACTTCAGAAGATCTCAAGAAACAATATCCTGGGTACCCGTAATGCTGGCAAGATGCTTAGCAAGCTTATTAACTTTCTCTTGTTTGGCGCTTAAATTCTCCAGCACTTGCTGTTGCACCAGAAAATATGCATCTGAATTCTGCAGGGACTTCCTCAGTCCTTCAGCTTCCTGTCGCAGCACATCTGATCGATGTCTTTCAACTTGAAGTTGAGACTCAAGAAGACGAACTGATTCAGGCAGCGAGTTCGAAGAGCTTGTGCCAGCAGTAGTGGCCAGTAACTCGAACACTACATCAAGCAGGACTTTTGGATTCCCTCACTGTCGTCAAGATAGTTTTTATCAGCTTTCTTGGAGACCAACAGGGATGTCTCACTATCTTGAACCTTATCTGCATTACTTCCTTTACCATTGGATAACACGGTACTGTTCTCCAATATTTTGTCCGCATTCTAAAAGAGAAACAAGCAGACACATCACATGTTTACCATGTTGTATATGAAACTCATTTTGGTCAATGAGTTCAGTAGTAAAGTGGACAGGATAACAGCATGAAACAAATATATATCTATGTACCATGGTCACTTTATGGTCTATATCATTCTAGTTTTTGTTGCCAAATCAAGATAGAGACACAGTTCAAATAATATTTGTTCAAGACAAAGAAGAATAGACAGAATGTAAGTGTGGGTAACTATAGAGCAATAACAACACTTGTAATGTGCATGACATGAGAACATAACTGTTTATTCAATTGAAACTGAAATCAACATAGAGCAGGTTACAACAGCAAACCAGTTAAAGAAACAAGTTTAAAACATACCTATTGCGCCATTGGAGTTTCAATTCCATCCTTCAAATTTGAAAATAGTTGGAATGAGTAAATACAGTAATGCAAGAGAAAAGGAGTATGAACCATAGCTACAGAACCTGACCCGAGAACAAATATTCTTCTCCTTTAAGCGTTGAGTTGGGATTCGGAGTGGTGGTCCTCATGCTTTGGGCACTGCAGTTCCCTTACTAACTGCTCGTGTTTGGGTGCTCTGTGGTAGAGACGGTGCTGTGTCAACTGGAACTGGGTTACTATCTGCCGGGGTTGGGGTTAGAATGGGTGTAGTTGGTTCTCTGTCCAACTGGGTAGGGGTACAATCTGCGAGAGTCTGGGTTATGTGTGGTGGATCTGGTCCTTGGGCAAGTACAACCGTGGTTCTATCTGCATCAACTGGTAGCACTATCTTTTCTGAAGACCGTGTTGTTACACCCTTAGATACTGCCATCATGCTCTCCAATTCAAAAGGCTGATAAACAAGAAAAGTAATTGAAAGGATAGACATTGTATGATAGACAGGTGCAATGGATAGTGGGGAATAAAAGAGGACATGAAATAATTCATATTTATGTTGTCTAACCAAACAGGATAGCATGACACAATTTCACATATATGATGGCTAACTAAACAGGATAGCATGACACAATTTCACATTGTGATGGCTAACTAAAAAAGATGGAAAGACATAGTTCAAAATATGAGACTATGTAAACAGGATGACATGACATAACTATATAATGTGTTTATTAAATAGGTTGGCATGCCATAATTCACATACATTCATGGATAGAATGCCATAATTCAAAATATGATGATTGTAAACACTAAATAGGATGAGATGATATAACTATATGATGTCTTTATTAAATGGGTTGCCATGCCATAATTCAGATAGATGATGTGTATGTACTGTGTAAACATGATGTCATGATATAATTCAAATATATGATTTATATAGTAAGCAAGTAAGCAGATGGCAATCCATATATGATGTAAAAACTAAGCAATGCAAGACAACATGCATGACATGGGTAATATAACCCTGCCAAGTTTGAGCATAGACCTCAGGGGGAAAATAGGACTGGTCATCAGTCTCTGAATCCTCCTCTGAGGAGCTCTCTGTAACCAGCAAGATGTCTGCTTCAGCAGGTAGCATTGTCTGCTCTGAATACCTTGTTTTCACTCCAGATACTTCCATCACCGCTTCAAATGGCTGATGCACATGAAGAGTAGTTGAATATACAAACGTTGTCGACAAATGGAACACGTAATACAAAAAAAAATGATAGCATGATATAATTCACATACATGATGATTGGCTAAACAACATGGCATTGCATAATTCACATATATAATGCCTTTGTAACAAGATAGCATTGTATAATTCACATATCTAATGTCTTGCAACAAGATGGCAATGCATAATTCACATATATGGTAATTAGACACTGAACAGGTGGCATTCACACAAAGCATGTCTAAACTAATCAAATGACATAGCAATGCAAGACACCATACGCACGATATGAGCAACATAACCCTGCCAAGTTAGAGCATACACCTCAGGGGGGGGGGAATAGGACTGGTCATCTGTCTCTGAATCCTCCTCTGAGGAGCTATCCGTAACCAGCGACATATGCGCTTCATCAGATAGCATAGTCTGCTCTGAAGACCTTGTTTTCACTCCAGAATTTGCCATCACCGTGTAAAATGGCTGATGCACACGAAGATTAGTTGAATGTACTAACATTGTTGACAAATGTAATATGTAATGAAAAAAAGGATGGCCTGATATAATTTACATATAAGATGACTGGCTAAGCAGGATGGCATTGCAAAATTCACTTATATGATGCCTGGCTAAACAAGATGGCGTTGCATAATTCACATAAACGATGAATAAACTAAACAGATGGCATTCGCACAAAGGATGTCTAAACTAAGCAGATGACATATTTGATGTATAAAGTAAGCAATGCAAGACACCATATGCATGATATAACCAACATCAGCATGCCAAGTTAGAGCGAAGACCTCAGGGGGTAAATAGGAGTTGTCTTCTCCTTCTGAATCCCCCTCAGAACAGATATCTTCCTCTCGATTACAATCCGAAATGCGTGGAGGGGGGCTGCCTTTGCGCCTACCATGGAGCGATGTCTGCATGATATTATTGCCACGCAAGGCTCGTCTCTTTTGCTCTACATGTTCAGTTCCATTGTTTACAATAACTGTCATGCATAGGAATAAAACATAGTGAGATTATGTAAGGAGTGCATGCAGAAATCCAGAGTGATGGTAGCAACCTGTGGATAGACCCAAAACCAATAATAGCAGGCAGATAATGGCTTCAGTTAAAAAATACAGATAATGGCTTCTTTACTGTTTGTTTCCCACCCAACATGAAACTCATAGTAGACACCGGAGATTAACCAGATAGTAGATAGATACTATTGATAGCGGCCCCGATATGTACCCCACAATCATTTAAAACTCAAGTTTGACCATTAGTTTGGAGCTGACTCAGAGTCTAATCGGTGAACAGGACGATAAAGTAGCATGTAATATTAAGCGATGCATAACGTAAGCTGACATGAAAGAGTGCGACCTCTCTTGCGGACCCGTGTAGTCCTCGAGGTCATCTGCTCAGTTGATGATGGTAATGCAGTTTTCATGGCTGCCAGCGGCGGGGAAGAAGATCTGAGGTAGCGAAAGACAGTCTGGAGGCCGGATCCCTGCTGTGCTGGACCCTTCTGTCATTTGAGCAGCTGAGCTGGGGTGGACAACGGTGCAGCAGGAGCGGGACAAACCACGCAAGGTTTTCTTTGACAACTATCTGTAAGAGAAGTAATTCTGTAAGGGCTCATTTGAATTGGAGGATTCCAACAATGCAGGGATAGGAAATAGACAGGAATAGGATTGGAATGCACGTGCAAAACAGAGAATTTAAAAACACAGGATTTCTGCCAATCTGGGTGTTTGATTCACAACAATTGGATGATCACAGGATGCAAAGAAGCATGGTGAGATTAAGTCAAACCACAAGAAAATGTACGGTTATAATGCTATTATGTTACTATCTCTTAGACTTGTGCTTCATGAATAGGAATTTGAAAAGGAGGACAAGTGAAAATTAAAATTCCTTCGTTTTTTCTTTCAAGGAGACACTAAAGGAACAAATCCGTGTGCTCAGTGGACAATATATATAACATGTTGAGTAAAAAAGAGATGCAACAAGTGTACAACCTCTTTGGCGAAGCCATGTCGATCTCAGCGTGATTGGGTTGGCCGGTGAGGATGCTCCGGCTGACTTTGCTGTCGGAGGAGGGGAAGAAGATCTTAGGCGTCTGGAGATGGAGCCCGGGGTATTGCTACGCTATGATGGAGGGTTTCGTCGTTGGAGTAGCTCCGCCGAGTTGTACGACGCCGAGGCTGAAGCAGGACAAGAGAGACAACGAACAACGTTAACCTGAGTGGAATTCTAATAGCATCTCCAATACATGACGTAAAATACATAACCACAAAGTGCTAGATGTAAAATACATCAGCCACTCATCTCTGAACTTAACTGTCGAAACAGAACTTAACTGTCGAAACTGAACTTAACTGTCGAAACTGAATTTTGCTGTCGAAACTGAATTTTGTTGTCGAAACTGAACACACTAGCAAGGTGAGGCTACACGTCGGTCGACTGACCTTTTCATCTCTGGTCAGTCGTTTTTACAGCCGTTGGATACGAAATCAAGGGCCTGCGGTTCATCTTCAACCTCCACCCCCTGAGCCGCCAGCCACCACCGGCCAAGCAGCAGCCCCCGCCGCCTGCGGCCGGCGGTGCGCCGCCCCGCCCGCCCCGAAAACACTCCCCACCGCCAGTCCGCTGCCGCCCCAGCCATCCCTCTAGGCCCCCCGTGCCGAGCTTTTTCTCCGGCGATCCCCACGCCACCGCCCCGCCAACGCCCCGCCACCGCCGGCGACCACCGCCCCCATCCTGAACCCTAAGATAGATAGTGGGGTACCTCTCCGGCGAGCCCCCCTCCTTGCTGCGGCTGGTTCTTCCTTCACCCCGGCGAACCCCCCACCCCCTGAAAATCGACTGACCCAAAAGTCGATTTAGTCGACTGAAATGTAGCTAAATCGGAGCAACATCACAAGCAAGAGCAAGAGCGAGAGCAACAGCGTGAGCAAGAGCAATAGCAAGAGCAGACCAGGCAGGGGACCGAGAGCAAGAGCAAAGCAGCAGCACGAGCAAGAGCTAAAGCAGCATCAGCTGCTACTGATGTGGACGTCGCCACAGAGGGAGCGACGCCGTGGAGGAAGTGGCCGGCGACGCCGCCGTGGATGGAGCCGCGCCGTGTCGGCTCGGGACCGAGCGCCGGTAGCACCGTGAGATCGAATCAAGAAGAAATGCGGCGATTAGTGTACAACCTCTTTGGTGGCGCCGATTAGGCCGCGGCTTCATCCAAGGAAACGGTGATGATGATGCTCTTCCGACGGTGCAGGTGAAGACGGCGGTGTGGGAATGGAGGTGGCGCGAAAGATGAGGGGAACATCGGGGCAACTCCTTGGAGGTGGAGGACGGGGTGGCTGAACCGGCGGGACGATGAGATCGACGACGGATCCTCATCTGGTACGGTGGATGAGGGACGTCGAGGTGTTGCTGTGGACGACGTCGTCGGGGAAGAGGCTCCGGCTGGGTGGCGGACGGAGCAGGGTGTGGGGTTTCGTCGCGGGTTTTCGTGGCCTCGGTGTACGAATGGGTCGGCGGATGGGATGGCAATGGGGAACCATGGCTTAGAGACGCGCTTGTCCGAAATGTGGGGTAAGTTACGAAAGTACCCCCACCGATTTGAGGCGGTTCTTTCGGTTCAGGGGTACCACAAGCATTTCGCGTGTCGGGATTTCACAGGAGGTGGGAGTTTTCGCACGCGTTGTAATTTCGGAATAGCAAGGAGCGGGTTGAGATGGAGGGAGTTGTCGGAGCACAACGAGACAATGATATATCTTAAATATTTCGGGCTAACAAGGTGCGGGTTGAAATTTCCGGACAAGCCTAACGTGTACTGTACCAAATCAATGCGCACTACAAATGTCATTCAAAACTTTGAATTCATGTTATGTTCAATTAAAATATTTTGCTACGTGTATAATGCATGCAACCTACTACTCAAATGAACGTTTTAGTGCATTCCAAACGTATATACTACCGCTTCAATATGAACTAAATTTGAATTCGTTTCTCTATTTGAATAAGATCTACAGTAATGATTGTTGTGAAGTCAAAGCATTTGAATTTGTTTCTCTGTTTTAATAAGATCTACAATCATCATTATTGTCAAGTTAAACCATCGTTTGTGTATTATCTTCACAGCACACCACATGATTAGTCTCGAGTTACATATGAACTATGTGTACTATATGAACTCGAACTAGATTTTTTGGATCCACTTTATTTTGATTTCAAGTCACATTACATTTCTAGCTCTAGCTAGATCTTCATAATATAAACCATGTCTCATATGTATAATGTGTTTATCACATTATGTATGGTGCCCTGCCCCCTACGCCTACAAGTATTTAGATGTGAGTTGCAAACACCACACATTACCACAAATTCAAATAAAATGTGAGAATGTTTGATATATAGTATTGTTTAGATTGTTCGATATTTAGTTGTAAGCTGCAAACGCCACACATTATCACAAGTTCAAATAAAATGTGAGATTGTTTGATGTATAGTATGGTTTAGATTGTTTGGCATTTAGCTGTGAGTTGCAAACGCCATGCATTATCACATTATGGTATAACATGTGCACAACACGTGTATCACCGCTATATTCATGCATGCAATGTTTAAAACACTATGATCTCCTATTCAAATATATGAATCCGCTTTCATATCAAATTATGATCTTTGTTAGTCTCTTACACCCACACAATCCTCTAACCTTTGTAGCTACCACTAACTTTCTCTCGTGCATGCACACGCCCTCCTCGCCCTCCCCCTCCCTCGGCATTCTATACACCGGGCACATTCATTTTCTTCTTTAGGTCGTTCTCCCAGAGTCTCCACAACTCCTTTCCGACACACACCGACCGATAAACCTCTCCAGCGATGCCTGCCTACAACATACACACACACCTTCAATCTCCTCATTTATGTGTCCTTGCCTCGTGTCTCTCATACGGTCAGACACACGTGTAAACTCTCGCCCCTCTTTTCATCGATCTCACAACCGCACACTCCTCCCCGTATCTAGCTAGTAGTTGGGCCTCTCGCACCACCTCCTAGCTCCATTCTCTCTGTCTATCCGTCTCGCTGGGCCTTATTTTCCTCTAACAAATGGATATACACCGACCGATCTCTCGCTATACATATAGCTAGCTAGGTCCTCATAACTCGTTTTTACCCACACGTCAATTGATCTACCTCATTAGTTGTGTCTCTCCCTTCCTCCGACAAACAACAATTGATCTACCGATCTAGTTAGGTTTGCTTACCAAACACATGGTTCCCCTTCATCATCCATGGATGCGTCCCGATAGATCTATCACGCACAGGCACACACAGAAACACATCTCCACTCTTATTAATAACATTGCAGTTCCACCCTCAGTTTGTCTAGTAGGCCTCTCCCACCATCTTCGAGAAGCAACTCCATCACCCATCCAGCACTCTACCCCTCTCCCTCCCTCTCCCTCCCTCTCTCTCTCTCCTCTCTCTCTCTTTGTCCCATCATATTTCCCGTCCTTCAGTTATGTATGGATGTCGAACAATCTCCCTCAAGACATAGCTGGGTCTCTCCTTCTCAACACATATACGAGTCGTTCTACCTCTATAGTTAGGCCTCTGCCTACCCCTCCCCCCACCCCCTCCCCCCCATACACACCGATACATCAAGCGCTCTAGTCATGTCTTCCTCCCACACACAAACTTGACATGTGCCCTCTAACGTTACGTTAGGCCAGTCGCCCTATATCTTTGACTTGCACACACACACAATTTCGATGGCTCTCTTCATCGATCTCGCACCCACCCACTTGATCCTCTCTTCGACTCTATCGATAGCTATGACCCGTCCCTCTCTTCTCGTGGATTGCCCGACCCTCTATGTATGATATGGATAGGCCTCCATTTCACACACATTGCATGCAAAATTTTGTTTGAGATGTCATCGACACATATGCCCACAAATAATTCACGAAATCAACCCCCCCACCCCACCCCAAAACAAAAAACACTCACGAACGCGGTTTGTATCTCTCACACACACCCACGTAGGTGGGGGACGTGCACGAGCATGCACGGCGCACGTACTCCCGTCTCTTTCCCAACCACACCCGCGCGGGTACACTGTGGAGCTCATTTCTGTACGAAAAAGGCAGCCCACGTGGTAATTTGGCACGTGTACTAGTTGTCCACTTGGTGGAGGGAGGATCTTCTACCACGGGTGAACAAACAAATTGCGACTTGACGTGTTATGTTAAAAAAAGAGGCAAACCATGTGGGGCCTACCTTGGAGGCAAGGCTCTATACACTAGAGTACTTTTGATGTGTCCCGTCAACTCGCAGAACGAGGAGAAGCTTGCTTAGTACACCGTATCCCCCATTCCTAAATATAAGTCTTTGTAGAGATTTCACCATGAACCACATGCGGATGTATATAGATGCATTTTAAGTGTAGATTCATTCATTTTGTTCCGTATGTAGTGGAATCTCTACAAAGACTTATCTACTAGTAATAGCTAGCCCCCACTACTAGGAATTCTCTATCCTCTCCTTGAGCCACATCATCAAAATTTATGTAGCCGTTAGATGAAGTAAATCAGTCCATAATAGCCGTCTGATCTAGACGTTGAGAGGCTCCGCACTAAGCCACATGCAAGCATGCAAAAATACCGTGGCACATGCATGCGAGTGGGTTTTAAATCACATCAACATGTCTGCATGCAAGCATGCACCGGTAGCATGCATGTAAGTGAGCTTTTAAGTCCCATTAACATGTCAAAAAGAAAAATATAATCCCATTATGCAGTAGGAGTTGGCTGATCTTTTTTCCTTACGTGGGATGATCTAAATGATGATGGGAGTTTACTTAGTTTGGCTACCACATTTGTCATGCGGTTATAGAGTTTTTTAGTTCTATGAAATCGATAATTTTGCGCAGAGAGATATACCGCTGTTCCGCGGCAACGCGCGGGGACTCATCTAGTAATATTTAGGAACAGAGGGAGTACTATGTAAAGAGTTAGGTGTCGCACGGTGATAGTGTGAGGTGGGCCATGTAATCACTGAGCCTGCGTGTTTTCACTGCTCTTGCGCCTCTGCTGTAAGAATGGAAAAAATTGTAATCTAGTAGTAGTACCTCCTTTCACCGAAAGCGTGGGACATCCAGCAGTCCTACCACCTCAGTAATAAAGACCAATGAGCCGTCAAATCACACAGACCCAACAGTAACCATCACTCTTGCACCAGTGAGAGGTCGCGTCCGCTCTGCCCGGGCATGAATGTGGCACCGATTCTTTGGAGCGGCGCTGACCGTTTCGGGCAGGAAGCGCGCGCGGGCGATGGAGGGGATTTGGGTGGGACATGCTGGTCAGGAGCGGGCGTGGCAGCTGTCCGCATGTCCCTACCGGACACGCCCGGAAACAAGAGGTTGCACCGACTCTCGCGGCTAAAATCGTACACTACACAACATCTCTCTGTAGGAGTAGGTCGATTTGTCGCTCTCTCTAACACACACATGTTGTTAAACACACACACACACGCACCTTGGTCCCGTTGCACCTTCTAACTTAAGGTCTCGGGTTTGATAACTACACTTGAGCATAATTTGTGCCAGGAGGATTCTTTGACTGGTCAAAATGTTTTCTAGGGTTTGCACGCTTCACACTCTCTCTCTCCAGTATATATATACATGTTGGAGCCTCAGCGCTTGTAGTTTCTCTCTTCACACTCTCTCGCCGTCTCCCTCCATTCCGAATTACTTGTCGCAGGTATGGATGTATCTAGATATATTTTAGTTCTAGATACATCTATTTCTTCGACGAGTAATTTGGAATGGAGGGAGTTGTTGCTCTCTTCACACTCTCTCGCCCTCTCCAGATCTAAACAAGACTTCATTGGCCTCTCTCTCCCCTCACTGCTGCTCAAAGAGCTGGCAGGATCCGTCTGCCGGGAAGGGAAGGAGGCTTAACGCTGTCGCCGTCGGTGAGGGACTACCAGCGCAGCTGTTCACTTTCCACCCAGCGGCGGCGCAGGAGGGCCTCCGACCCCTTATTCTTCGCTGCCGTCCCGTCGCCCACCGAACCACGCCCCAAGAACCTTAAGGTATAATTTACTTACTCCACATGCATTGCTCTAGCTGCATGTATACCATGAATCTAGGACGTGTTTCAAAGAGGAAAGGAGTGGGGGAAAGTAGTGGGAAAAGTTGTATATAGCATGAATCTAGGACGTGGTTCAAAGAGGAAATGAAGGGGGAAAGTTGTATAGCATGAATCTAGGACGTGGTTCAAAGAGGAAAGGAATGGGGGAAAGTAGTGGGGAAAGTTGTATCGCATAAATCTAGGACGTGGTTCAAAGAGGAAAGGGAGGGGCAAAAGTACTAGTTCAAAAAGGAAAGGAAGGGACAAGGCTGTAGAGTTTGAGCAGGACTAGATTTGCTGCGCTCACATAGGGAAAGGTGTCTAAAGATAACAAAACTGGGACCAACACAAATATGCTCCCTGGTTGTTTTTCTTTGTTGCAACAAACTGTGCATGACCACAATACATCGGTAGATGCACATGGTGCTGGTGCGTCCACTGTCTCGTGCAACTCATTAGCTGTTGTTAATCTAAGGCCCTGTTTGGTTAAAAACTACCTAGTCCCTACCTGCTTGGTTCCAGGGACTAAACATGGACTAGAGGTTATTAAATGACATGCTAAAAGACCATGTTACCCCTAGTAATGAACTAATAGAGACAAGGTGCGATGCGTGGCAGGGGCAACTATTGGAAAAAGTCCGAAAAATACTCCCTTGGGGTCTTCTTTCTTTAGTCCCAAATGCCCACTTTTAGTCCCTAAAAGTCCCTCCTGTTTGGTTTAGATGGGGCTGACATGGAGTTTTTTTAGTCCCTACACCAAAATGTCCCTGTAAACAAACACCCTCTAATAATGCTGCTGGAAAATTGATGCAATGCCATAGTTAAAAGCAAATTACATGTTTAACGAATTTTATTGTTAATATAATCTCTATGTTGATATTAATCAATGCCACCATTTGAGAAATGCTACTGTCTTGCTTTCTTTCCCATTTAGATAAGGTATATGCTTCTTTTTGTTGGCTTCTGTGTCATCCACCGTTATTGACCACTAATTGTTTCCTTTGCACCTCTATGTAAACAGGGTTATCTACTTCACCTCGTTGCCATTGTGACCTTTTGTTGCACTGCACAAAACACTTCTGTTTTAAGAGTGTTTTGTGCAGTTCAACCAAAATGTCACAGCGAAAACATTGCTTGATTACTTGATCTTAGTGGAACTGCACAAGAGGATATCTTACTTCCTATCCGTTAAGGCGAATTTGGTTCAGATCTTCTTCTTGTGAGTTGTTTGAATTCCGCATCATGAGAGGTCAGTACTAGCCTTCTTTCAGACGATTCTGCAGTGTGCTTTCATATGTTGTGCTACTTGTACGATAATGTTGCTTGATTTTAGTGAACTGCACAAATGGAGACAAGACTTCCAATCTGTATGTGCACCGTAATATCCCATTGAGGTAAGATAAGGATATTTCACAACTGCTGGCCTATATTTTTCCACTTTCATCAGAAAATTAAGTTTAGTACTATACTTGTGCTCCCTAATTGACATGCCAAATCTTACATTGAAGGTGAAGCTTGTCTGTTATTGAACCAAGTGATGAAGGGGAAGAACAAGCGGAAGAAAAACAAAAATCAACTCCCGGTGCTGTAATGAAGCACTGGAACTATGATGACACAAGTAATGATTTGGTTTTGCATCTTAATTTATTGCTATGGCTGGAACGAGCAATTGTTTTGCCATGATTTGATGCCACTCTTAATGTAATATGTAATTATCTCAACTTGTGCAAACAGGGATCTTCTTTGAAGATACCATATATTTTAGTGGAACTGCACAAGAAGATGTTGGAAACATTAAACTAATCGAGGAGTATATAGTAAGCATGGCCACCATCGTAGATAGCAATAGATGGTTCCGGAGAAGTGCTTCATCTGTATGCTCTACACAATAAGCCTCCTGACAAAGGTTGGTACTCGCCCACTGATTTCATCCATATGATTGGGCTTTGTCATCTCTATTGGTGTTGTGCTACTGTTTAGATACTGTCATGAAAAAGTGGTATTGTCCTTGAGAAGTGCTTCATCTGTGCTGTTTTAAATATTTCCTTTCCTTTTTTCGAGCAAACAGGGATGCTAGCATTTAGTAGTCCTCTTTTCTTTGCACAACAAGATCATCTTCCTCTGAAGAAGAATATGGAGTACGTGAAGTGACTACTTCCGATTATGCCAGGATGAAGAAGCCCTGTCTATCTTCTCATCAGAAGGAGCAGTTGAAGGATGGTTACATTACTCCCCACAAAACCAAACTAACTTCAGCTCAGAAGGACTGACAAATCTCCATCTTTTTGCTGTGATGCACGAGTACAATGTTGTTCTAGGATTCTTTCTGGTGAGTTCCATTTTTCTAAAAGTGTGCTCTACATGGACCATGTATGTGCCTGTTGAAATTTTCAATTCATAGTATAGTTTGCTTTATACTAATCACTTTTTTGTATTTGTGCAAACAGGGGTGCGCAGCTTGATTTCAATGGGAACTGCACAAAATGTTCATGAATACATCGAATCATTCATTTCCACCACAAGAAAGGAGGTGCCGATAAGTTCCAGGCATTGCAACATATAAGGGCGAAATCATACAAGCTATGCACGAATTTGGTTGATTTTGGTGGAACTGCACAAAAAGAACAGCTGGTTTATTTAGCACGAGGTGCCATGCACTACAAAAAAATACACTTCCGTGATGATACGTGTTTGTCATAGTAGGTCACGTTTTCTGTCATGCATGTACATCCATGACAAATTTATGACAGAATCAAAATAGTCATACCTATGCTGTCGTAGAAGTGTTCCATGACATTGCCAAAATTATCATCACGGAAGTGTCCACTTCCATGACGATAAATCGCGCGTCACGGAGGTGCTTTCGTCAAGGGTGACCGACACGTGGCATCCACCGTAACGAAACGCCGTTAAGCTATCGGGTCGGATTTTGGATCCGGTAACCCGTTAACAGCCACGACCAATGCCGATTTTCCACGTGTAAAATTCTCATTGGCTGACGGATCCACGCATCAGCTCCGCGTTGGCACAGGTGTCACTCATCCAACGGTCGAGATGGGCCTATGATATGTTGACACATGGACCGGCCCAAAAGTGGCCCACAAAGTTTAAATGGGCCGGCCCAACCGAAGGCCCATAAGATTTAGCGGACCATAATGGGCCGGCCCAGCTAAAGGCCCACAAAATTTAGCGGACCATACTGGGCCGGCCCAGCTAAAGGCCCACACGATTTTGCAGACCATAATGGGCCAGCCCAGCTAAAGGCCCACAAGATTTTGCGGACCATAATGGGCCGGCCCAGCTAAAGGCCCACAAGATTCTGCAGACCATAATGGGCCGGCCCAGCTAAAGGCCCAACATTCTCTGTCAAATTGGCCCATCAACGGCCTGTCCTAAACTTGTCATCAACGCGGCCCATGGTCACTTCTGGCCCGTTAACAGTCCGCTAAGTAATTGGGCCGAATTACTGCCCGGTGTATTTCCAGCCAGTTAAAGGTCCGGCTTCATTTGGGCCCATTTACAGGCCATCAAAACTTTCGGCCCATAAACGACCGTGAAGGATTTGGGTCATATTCGGCCATGTCTGACATTCGGCCTGTTAGAGGCCCACTATAGCTTTGGGCCACTTTCGGCCTGTTGTCATTTTCGGCCTGTTAACGCCGGACGTAAACAATGGGCCATATGTGGCCCAACGTCATATCGGGCCCATTAACGGCCCATATAAAAATGACGATAATCTAGCCCGACCGAAGTTCCGGCCTGTTAAAGGCCTGTGTATTAGGTCGGTGCATTTACGTCCCGTCCGAATTTCGGCCTGTCAAAGATCCGCATCGTAAATGGGCCACCATTTCGGCCTGCTAAGTCCAGTGGGTTATTTGGCACAATCAGGGCCCATTCTCACTTTCGGTCTATTAAAGGCCCATGTTTTTTATGGGCTCAAGATATTTACACCTGTAAACGGCCTATTTTTACTGAGGGCCCAAATTATGTTTAGGCCTGTTAAAGGCCCACTATGGGCATAGGCCTACCAGAAAAATATGAAAGCTTATGCTGATTTAGGCACAGATATTTTTAGTGGGCTACATGCCAATTTCGGCCCGTAATCATTTTTAGCCCAATTGGAATGGGCCTAACGAATGTTGGCATGTTGGGCTCCTACGAAGCTTTTGGCCGAATACATTACTAAGATAAACCTACACTATACAAAAATAGCGTCGTAATTACTGCAGCCTGAGGCAGCATCATAAATGTTGTATCACAACAAAATAAATTCCAACCATACAACAAAAGGCCTATTGGCATAACGTTTACAGTCCTTCCAGATAAAAGCACCATCAGATGTATAGAAGCACAGATCATTTGACCTGAGTGCTAATGTTTCAGGCTGTAGAATCTGATGGAGCAGCACGATCTCCACCTTTTTTCCGCCATTGCTCTTGAACAACGAAGCGAATGTCTGATAGTTTGGTTTCAAAACCATTCATATCTTGACGACATTTCTCAACCACTATTCTTGTTTCCGAAACAACGTCCATTAGGGATTGAACTTGTGTTTGGAGCACAGATATATCACTCTGTCTAGCAGGAAGATTTTGTTTAGTAGGCGATTTGGACGAGGTTACCTTGACAACCAACCCAGAATTACGCAGGAAGGTGCTTTTTGTACTGTTAGTGGAGATATACTGACGCACTGCAGCAAGACGTGACATTGTGCCTGTAGTAGCCTCGTCACCTTCAGGTGGTTGTGGCTGTTCAATCATTTGTTCCATAGCTTCCTGAAAGTTTGAACTTGTAGATTAGTGTACCAGATAAGTTACTAATGAGACAAAAACAAACAAAGTAGGTTAAACGTTTATAGATAACTTATTTTGGTGAACTACTGTAATACATTAGCATGTATTGTAGCGCCAACTACATAATAAAATCACTTTCGGAACATATGTCCATGTAGCATGCCTACTGTATTGTCTATTTCCTCACATTTGTTGACATCTAAGGATAAAGAGACATGGTTTAAAGTAGGATGAACATAGTATGACATCATTCGTATCATGGGCAAATAGATATAAAACAAACAGGCTATTTTATCATTGTGTGCGCACATGAACATAACAACTAGATTACAGATCAAGACCAAAAGAATATCCTTCATCTCTTTTAAACCATGTAAGGTGAAATGATACGTTAAGACAACTGTGAATAAAAGTGAACAGAGTAACTGACATTGGCTGCAAACCAAGTAGCTAAATGAACACATCACAGTACCAATCAGTTCAAGGCAGGAGGAGTAAGGACTTACAACAGCGGCTTGAACTGGTGTGCTCATGCCCTTCATCTTGCTGGTGTGGCAATCCTTGAAGATTTGCACTACATCCGGTTCAGGTTCTTTTTGGTCCGCATGGGCTTTCCTCTGTATTTGGAACAAGTCAATATAGATACGATAATATGGCACAAAAAAAGAAGGAAGTAGCAGCTATTTACAAGAGCCTCGCAGTGTGCAATAT